>NC_092815.1:53566352-54236352 GCF_023375885.2 Dermacentor andersoni
TATGTCCTGCGCCGATACAACAAGCACGCTTCGCGATGTGCTGAGCCTGCTCGACTGCGTTTTTCAGATGTGAACAATAAAGTTGCTGTAGAGCACTGGATGAGTAATTGCGAAGTAACGCATGTGTGGAAAGAAAAAAATGTCGCGTTTATTTACATTCATTTGTGCGCGCTTGTTGCTCGAAGCGTCAGCGAAAAGTTCAAATTAAGGTACTGAGCGATGCTGTAGCTCCTGCGAGAAAGAAAGATGCAGCGCGTAGGCACTGTAGGAAGCTTACTTTCGTTATGATGGCACGCTGTTTGCTGCCTTGGAAAACGTTTTCTGTTTGCTGCCCTGGAAAAGGCTATGAAAGGATTTACTCTCTGTAAATAATTGCGAGATAAAACATTACGATAAAATACATAAAAATATAGGACACTTAAGTCTTGTGTTCAGGACATATTCAATATGAGCCAATTTGAAATGCTTAAATTTTTATGCTGATATGCCTATAGACAAACCTGATGCTCTTTGTACTTGCGAGTTGCAGCACGCCGAAATAACACTTGAGACTTTATTTTATATTGTACACGTACTTCGTCCTGCTGAGCTTCCTTTCCGAAGCGTGGATGGGCAGAAGAAGCTTTCCAGGTCCTTGATTTTTAGGAAACCGTGCCTCAACACAAACGAAAGAGAAGGGTCTATTGTGGCCTATGCACGTTCGCTTGCGGACAGCTCTCCTTGCACTACTCAGTTAGCGCCAAGGCTGCGATGGGGGCGCTGATGACGGGTTTTTCCGCAGCGCCGCCTGGGCAGAGTCTGAGGTCTATAGTGCAATGCCGGGCCGACCCGCGGCGTTGGTGCAGTTCGCCATAAAGGGGCCCACATACACAGCGTTGTTGGTCATCCTTCTTCACAGAGTGGAAGGGCACTGAGCTTTTTTTTTTTCTTTCATACATAACTCTCTTCGCGGAAGAGTGGGCGCGAATGAAGTAATCAGGATGAACTGCGCCAGAGCCATCGTTGCCTTTTATTCTAAGGAGAAGAAACGGTACTTTCTCAATACATTACATTTCTTGCTTGGTAATTCAAGTGACAACGACGAGCAACGTATAAGAATTCAACTGTTTAGCGGCTTACCACGTACCACGCATGTAAACTGCAATTGCACACCCCCTTAGGGGAAAGCGAAGGCGGCTTAAGCATTCGCTCCAGTATGAACTTACAAATAACTGAACTGCAGCTAGTGCAGCCAACTTGCGATGTTCACAAAATTTTTGCTCGGAAGAAAAACAGAAAGGAGAGACACCTTTCATTTTGGTGCCAGTCAGGCACGTACGCAGTATTTTTTTCCGCGGAGGGGGGGGGGGGGGGGGGTCAACCCTTGGTAGCATTTCAGTGAAAATAAGAGCGGGGGGTACCTTTACTAGCGTAAATGTGAATAATGCCCACCGGTCACCATAAAAAGGCGTAATTCCGCAAAAGAGAAATAAAAGAAGGCGTATTTCTCATAGGTAGACGCCTGTGAGATAGACCTCTCCTTTGCTTGCGAAACAAGGAACCACATCAAATGGACTCGCGCAGAAAAGAAGCGCGGGAAGAACACTGCCAAGAACAAGTGAACAAGGAACAGTGTAAAGTAGCGATTTCGAGTAGCGTTTTTTTTTATTATTAGCCCTGGAAGAACTACAGAGAAATATATATTTGCGGAACAATCACAGTTCTCTTGGATCCCTCGTTTACTGCCTACCAAGTGTCAAAACCAACTCGTATTGTTATTTGGGAAGTTGAGTAAGGATGTGCGGCTGCCAGTCCCGTGCAGCCGTGCAGAGCACAGGACGCTGCGGTTCTAGACGCACTCCGCCCATCACGGAATGTCATAATAACATCCACATAAGCATAGCAGAGAAGTGGCTAAGTCAGGAGGTTAGATTGGTAACGGTAGAAGCGTCATTCAAAACTCACGGAATCCTTCTCAATTTACGGCGGCGTTTTCTCTACTTACGGTGCGCGTGCGCGACGTTAAGGTGCGCGTCCTTTCAAGACTTTTAGTTTACCGTACGGGAAACCATAGCGCACGTAAACTGCAGAAACCCAGTAATGTTCAGAGCATGCGCAGTGATGACAACGCTCTTTCTTTACGTATGCAATGCGTTTACGTGCAATGCTAAACTAAAACTGTCTGCATCCGGCCGCAATTCGTTCCACAAACATACGGACCAGCTGACAACGAACTGAATCCCTTTCCTTGTGACTGGATCAGTCTAACAAAGAAGGTTGAACTAAAGAAGCAACAACGATGCGCGTGACTGTTGAAATAGATGGTTACAACTGAACGCATCTCGAGTTGATCGCGCGGGCACCGAATCGATGAGAAAACTGGCCTTTACACCCCATCATATCCAGCTTTAGTGGACACGTACCAACTAGCGCCCCAAGCGGCCCCGGCACGAAGCTAGCGCGTTTTCAATGGAACGAGCGGGTTTTTCGCGAATAACAAAAGCTGCAGGTCGATTATCGAAAAACGCAGGTGACAGACGTGTTCTGGAAGACAATCCACACGATCGAAATGCAGTGATCACGCTATGGCACGTAAGAATTTTGTTCCCACAGCGGTTAAAGGTTTAGCAATGGAAGCCTATGGAAACGACGAAATTTTGTACTCGATTTTCGAGGCACGAACGGTGCCTGTAATTAACCTACGACGTCTATCGTAATACGCAGTGCAGCGTATGTAGTCCGGAGACTTAGCTTTCGATTGATGCCTATCTCGACTCTCCACACATGGCGCAACACTGTTCCCAAAAGCGTTTTTTGTAACACTGTCGTGAAAATTCACGTGGTATCTATAAAAACATGAACGTACCGCTGAGCGAATCCTTGGAAGCCGTGGCCGAGTTGTAGAATCCGGCGCACCTTTCGAATCCCGTCGCGGTTGCCGTGGTTCGATTCCCGCTTCGCACTTTTTTTTTAAGCCGCATAGGGCCTAGTTTTGTAGTCTCTCTCTAGATGGCAGAATCGCAAAACCCAAGATTTGCTTTCGGTTTTGGTTTTTCCGCAGCGCATTTTTTTTAAAGCCGCATAGGACTTAGTTTTATAATCTCCTATCAAATGGCAGAAACAAAAAACTCAATATTTGCTTTCGGTTCTGGTTTTCCAGTGGTGCTGTTGAAATATTATGCTTTCTATTTTTCCTTCATAAAACGTAGCAGTATCGTGTTCATTAAGTCATCGGTTTCATGAAGATTTTAATCATTTGACATCTTAACTAGAAGCTTGCGCATGGCTTTGTGTTATGAAAAAAAAAAAAAACTTTCGTGCTTTGTAGCGTGGAACGTGGGAGAACAAAATGGCTATTCTTATTGCGTTCTTCTGGAAGGTCTGTTTTCTTCGACTTTCGGCTTAATGGCACACACTCCGAGCGAATCACGTCCACCTGTGCTCCAATGCCACCCGGTGGCCAGTGCCGATCCTATGCAACATTCGTGTGGAACAAAGGGTCTGCTAGGCTGAGTCGCTGCCCGAACGTTAATTATTTCTAAAGATTCACCGAAATAAGAAATGCACCAACTAGGAGAAGATGTGCAGCGTCTGGATTAATAGCTACTGTTAATGTGTTCCCTACAGCCAAGTGGTATCAATCCGTAGGTGTGGCCGTAAAAAACCATTTGAATAAATGTCCCGTGCTGTGTCTGCCCCGGTCTCTCTACAGAGAAGCTAGCTTGGCTAGCCGTCAGCATTTAGGATCAACATATGGTGTCCTTCGTTCGGTGCATTTGCTTTTAATGCGCAGCATTCTTTGGCGAGTACCCCAGCAATTTGGTAGCAAAATCCTGCAAAATCGTGTCTGTAACGCCAAAAGCTTGACGCATTTCCCATATAAATATATAAAAAAAAAGGGTTGGGGTGGCCAACTTGAAATTGGAAGTGGCATCAGCATAAATTTGGGCGTGATACAGAGATGGGCCAAGCTGAATTTGGTATTGATATGGGAGTGGCCCTACCTAAATTTGGAGTGAAATGTTAGTGAGCCAAGCTGAATTTGAGGCTGATATGGGAGTGGCCCCACCTAAATTTGAGGTGATATAGGGGTGGGTGAGCCTAAGTTTGGGGGAATATTGGGGGTGGGCCAGCCTGGATTTGGGGATGATATGGGAGTGGGAGAACCTAAATGTGGGGGTGATATGGGGGTGGGCCACCCTAACCATGGGCGTGATATGGGGCTGGACCAAGCTGAATCGGGGGGGGGGGGTAGGGGGGCTAACCTAAATTTGGGAGTGATTTGCGGTGGGCCATCCTAAATTTGAGGTGATAGAGGGGTGGGCCAGGCTAAGTTTGGGGCTGATATGGGGGTGGGCCAACTTGGATTTGGGGATGATATGGGGGTGGGCCAGCCTAAATTTGGAGGTAACATGGGGACGGGCTAACCTAACAATGGGGGTGATGTTTGGCTGGGCCAAGCTGAACAGGGGGGGGGGGGGTGATGGGTGGACTAACCTATATTGGGGGATGATTTGCAGTGGGCCATCCTAAATTTGAGGTGATCGAGGGGTGGGCCAGCATTAGTTTGGGGCTGATATGGGGGTGGGTCAACCTCGATTTGCAGGTGGTATTGGAGTGGGCCAATATAAATTTGGTGGTGTTGTGGAGGCGGGCCAATCTGTATTTGGGGACGATATGGGGGTGGGCCAACATAAATTTTGGGGTGCGTCGACTGGAAATTTGGGGGACGATTTATGGAAATTCGTGGGTGGACCAACTTGAAAATTAGGGGTGGCCCAATTAAAATTGGGGATTGGGCCAACTCCAAGTTTAAGGCTGGGAGAAAAGAAAATCGGGCGTGGCCAACTTTAAATTTGGGGGTGGGCCAACTTAAATTTGAGGGTGTGCCAACTTGAAATTTAGGGGTGGGCCTAATTAATGTTTGGGGGTGGGCCAATTGAAATTTGGGGGCCCGTTTACTAATAGTTAGACAACACCAGTAGTGTTTCTGCATCTTTTTCATTATCGCAAAAGTACGTACATTAATAATTGTTACTTAATACTCCTCAAGGTTAGCTACCACTCGAGCCTTCCCAGCCCACTGGGCTAATAATGTCACAGAAGTACTCTCACCGTGACAACTGCGACGTTCAATGTGGAGATCACAAGAACAAATCGCAGACCGAGCTGACCGTTTTCACACCAATGTCATCGCTAGCACTACTCGCTCGTGCTAGAGGCAACACAAGCTTACAACGATCATAATTCAACTTGCACTCGCACGCTAGTCGACACGCTCTCAGTGCACAATTTCGCCCATCATTGGATAGGACCTTGCTGGATGTTTTACTGTCATGTTGCGTCGTTTTTCACGAAGGCCGTCTCCCGAAAAGAGAATACATTTTTGAGATTGACGAGGCAAGCTAGTATATAACTCATACGAAGCAAATGTATAAACGGTTATAGTGATTTTTCAAAAATGAATATAAGTATATAAAATTTCAGGTGGTATTATTTCGACCAGGCTTGACAACGAGTTTTTCCCACCTGTCACAGGTATTTGACCGAAAACCTAACCATATTGATCAAACATGTTGCCCCAATACTACATGTGCTAAATGTACAAAAGTGCGGTGCGTGGTCACAGCTTCAAAGCCAGTCTATTTTGTGTAGGGTTGTTGATATTGTAGTAATGTGGAGTTTTCTTCTTTATAAGAGCACAAAAAGAAAAATATAACAGATGGTAGCTACGCGTAAAGTACATTGGAAGATCTGAAACCAGCAATTATTTTAATTTGTGGGTTGGTCCTCTCCACTGGTAGATCGCTGTCCGATCACTTCAAAGAATTTTGTTTGTGTGCAACTGCAGCAAAAACGAAGATACTGCCATTTCATTGCCAGGACCTTTATGCCCTCCACACACACAAGGAGGACACCAGATAATTGGCAATATCAGTTTATAAACTGACATTGTTTTGCTAATTTCAGTGTAGCGTGGTGCCGGCGGACGGAGTATTTTCTTAATATCAGTCCAGTGTTAGCAGTGAGAAGCAGTTCGGTCTACCATTCCCATGAGGGCATACTTGCCATTGTAGCGCTTTACTGTAGGACAAGTTAAGTGCTAAAAACTTGGTGTGCCTTGTCCTTTCCGCAGATCGCCCATCCATTCTGTTATGGTGACGATCAACGTTGTGTCCGTCAGGCCTCCTCCTCATTTTTAGCTTCACCATCACGAGAGTGGACAGAGAAAGGAAGCTTTCTTCACTATCAGCCCCAGCGGGATTCCACCACTCGCAACTGCTGCAATTCGCATTCAGTGGCTGGGCATGCTAACCACATCCTTAGTTTCACAATGACTAGAGTACGCCGAAAAAGTAGAGCTTTAGTCGCTATCACTACCACGAACCCATGTCAATGCAGATATAAGTACGTGCAGGGGCTGGGTATGCTAACTTCTCCGCTACCACCTGCTTCCACCACCTTAGATTTTCTAGGCATACCTGCTTCTTGTTTTGATCGCAGACCCATGCAGGATAAACGCGGATAACTAAAAAATCTCAGTGCCCTTCCACTCTGTGAAGAAACATGACCTGCAAAGCTGTGCATGTGGGCCCCTTAATGGCGAATTGCACCTCCACCGTATGTCAGCCCCGCATTGCGCTGTCTTCGGGATCGGCCCACGTATGGGGAGTGCTTAACGCCTGCTTCATCTCCGCCGCGGGTCTCACCGGCATGGCGTTACATTCGGGATCAGCCTACGTATGGGGAGCGCTGAACGCATGCTTCACCACCGCTGCGGGTCGGGCCGGTATTACGCTATCTTCGGGATTTGGCTCTACACGCGGACGCGATAGTGGGGAAAGTAGCCCTTAAGAGGAAGCTTTAGCTCTGGTGGTCCTATGTAAATAAATGTAAAAGCTGAATTCGTTTTTCTCGACAGCCACTGCATCTAATTTGACAAGGTTTGTTGCATTTAAAACAAAAACTTAAAATCTAGTGTCTGTTGGTTTCGAATTCTTGATTTAGGTCATCATTTGTTTATTCAATATTGTCAAAAATCGCAAATTTTAAGAAAACGAAACCATCAAGTTTACAACTCTCTTTCGGCAATTAAAACTGATGTCACAATTATGTACATTGTATCTAACAGCACATCTAAAGCAGACACAATGGATATATTACGCATGAATCTCAAAAAATTTAATGATATGGAAATACAGCTTTTCCACAACCCTTGTTCACAACGTGACGACTTCCCGTAAGATATAAATCGGCATATTGGATTTGTCCGCTTTGAATTGTCTAATGGATGCTGTTTACAGAACCGCGATATCAGTTCTTGATGCGGAGTTAATAATTTGTAAACTTCGTGCTTGTGTACTTTTCGCACTTTCGAATTTTTGAATATCTTTTACAAAAATTCAAGCCCTAAATAAAAATTCCGCTTCCAGTAGTCACTAGAATTTACCTTTCTGTCCCGAATCCAACAAATTTCATTAAAATCGGTCCAGGGGTTATCTAAGAAAAGCGTTTCGGCGTTTTACATCTATTTGAATAGGCCGAGTCGGAATAGGGCCCGTGTTAAAGCTTCCTCTTAACGACTTCGCTGTAAAAAAAAGAATAAAAGAACAAAAAAGAAAACCGCTGCAGCCATCAATATCGCCGCCTCAGATTTCGTCATGATGGCACCGTCACCATCGGCACGGCTCCGTGAGCAGCTACCAAGCTGTTTACTTTCGTTATCTTCCATCCCTTGGCGGCCGCGCATTGTCTCGATGCCAGCGACGCGCTATATCTGCACCATCATTCCGTCATGCATCGCTTCTGCGACCAAGCACGCTTTCGGCGGCACACGTAAGTACACTGCCGCATTGACACCGAAACATTAAAATGCTTGCCTTCGAGAAAGCAGCATGAATAAAAATGGAATGCGACTATGTGGCCACGGGGAACATGTTCACGGGGCCATATTATTGATGACAGCATCACAAAAGGCTAGATGTGGTCAGGTTGACTTTACAGGTTTGGAAGCAATGACTGACGGGCTAGTTGCTACATTATCACATAAAGAACAGCGCCTAAAGTTAGCGCAGTTTGTGTGTGTTTCCTCCATTTTGTCCCGTCGTGAACTGCTGTTCTTTCTGCGGCTTTACAGATGTTCTTTTCCTGCGTCAGTTACGCCTTCCAAGAGTGTTTACTTGGAAAATATTTTTCGCATGGCTCTTACAGAAGCATGTTTAGTCGAAAGTTTTTCGCTTGGCTGCATAATCTCGAGGACGGGCTCTAAACTGCTCATTTTCTTTAGCCACATAAGAACCATTACTAAAAATTTAATTAACGTAGCTTTGTTAATTACGCAAACAACTTCTCAACTTACACCGCCCATCTAGAGATTACCAATCTGAATACTCGAATGATAAAATGATGTTAACATTGTTTGTATCGTTTCAATAGTTTTGTTTCATGCACTTAAAAGCAGCCTGCATATTGATGGTGCTGTAGACTTCTCATAAAGTAAGTGTGAAAGCTTGGACAGGTTATCTTGGCACAAATCAACTTCATGAGCTTAAGCACATGGCCCAACCTTGCACGTCTGTCTTTACAACCGATTCTCATACATTATACAAGAAGCACCTCAGCGCTACGGCACATCCCACAAGGTGTGCGAGAACATTGTGCGCGCTCCCGATTAGGTTTCTGAGCGTTGGTGGCATCAGGCTCGGTTTCCTGGCATCATAAGGAATAAAAACAGCTTCCTGGAGGAAAGCATTGGGTACATTTTCAGTACTTTGTAACGTATGGATAAGCACGGATATGTACGTTAGAAAGAAAAGTACTGAAATATTAATGTGAGGATTTCGCTGGATGTATTTTAGCTGTCTAATGATAAGATATTAAGAAAAAAATACTGTGATTTTGTGACAGTTAAGGCTGACATGAAACATGAGCTGCGACACAGTACCCTGGTGGAACTGGCCCCTGGACTACAGGGCTACATTGAACCACGATATGCTGGTTTGATAAATACCAGTAATTGGAAAGTGGTTCGCTCTTGAATTTCCTGTATGTCGGCGTCGCTGTGCAGTGTTGGGGGCCCTTTTTAAACCACAAGCATTATGTTTCAGCTAATATTGAAAGCAACTGTACTCTGTTTTTTAAGGGAGGGTGGGCTTTTTTTAGCGTCTAACTACAGTTGCAAAGTTACCAGTTAGTTCAAGATGCGCCTGCATGTGTTTCTAATATCCAGTATGTTGTCACGGATTCAATAGCGAAAGAGCGTTATCTTATCAGATTGCGCACGTGAAGCGAATACTGGCGTACATTCTCCATCACATTTGACGACCCGAGATTGCGCTGCAATGTACGAGCATTCCAGTCTGACGAACCGACGCCTTGATCCGTAGATCGGAATTAGAGGAAGCACTTTGCGCGCAGCCATCGTTATGTTTGAGTGTTATTTTCTTTTCCAGCGCAAGCTCATCTTATAATGAGTAACATTCGTGACTGACTCTTTCGGAAGTGTTTTGTTCTTGACATTACTACAACGTGAGAGTATAGAGGTGCTCCATCTTCATTGAGTGAATACTGGGAAACGGACTATAGCCTTTTCTTGCGTCTGCATTTGCACATTTACCGCACCAATTTATTTTTCATAACTTACTTTTTAATTTGGGGGGCTGTAAAGCACAGCAACCTTTTATTAACACGGTGTTTTAATAACACAGAAAATGTATATGCTTATTAGTCGCTTTCACCTCATGGTAACGAATCTATATAAAGACATACTGATGATAATTAAAAGCATATACGTTTGACAACGTTTCATCTGAGTTCCCCTTTGCAAGGTCATACAGACTTGCAGGTGGTTCGTATCGGGGACCCTCGACAGATGTCCAACCTCCAAACAAAGTGTTATTCCGAATGTTTCATTTCAGGAAGGCGTGTTACCCTCCTGTCTTTCATTCCCGTTCGCAAACACACATAAGACGAAAGTGCTGCGTGAAGAGCGTCGTTAGTCCAGGCCAACGAGCTACCGTAACTCACCTCGCCTATATCGCTGTCATTTAGGCTTAGATAAGAAATATATATATTTCAAATCGACGCATCACGAATACAAAAAGAGCTGCCCGCGACCAGCCCAGCTAGGTTTCTTTCATTTCGTACTTCGTCGTAGCGGCTAATAGTAGCTCATGAAGCAGAGCACTGAGTGTGGATATGGCAGAGAAGGTGTTCTATATACTGTCTCGTCACCCGCCTAAAATTGCCCGCCGTGCTACTGGCCATTCCTAGAAAATTGTATATGTGACGCCCAGGCATTTGCAACACAGAAACTGTTTTGCGATGGGAGAGTCCAGGTGAGGGACAGGGTGGTTAAGGAGATAAAGACACGCTATTTTCTGCAGTAACTTAGGAATGCATGAATGAATGCCTTCATTTATTGAGAAAAAGGAGGAGCAAGCATCAGTGGAAGCACGTCTTAGCAGATTGGGAAAGAAGCGGGCGACAAAGGGTAAAAGCTGACGCCCGGGTTGCAGGCGAAGTCGCAGCTTAGGGGCGAGAGAATATAAGCAAGAGTTGGTGAAACCAGTTGAATTCCAATGTAGATGTGTGATGTGCCGAGTAAATGATTGGAGTCACCGCCCAGCATCCGTCCTTTGCGGCAGTATAAGCTCCCGCCGTTCATGGTAACAAACCTTTACTGAAAACCAATCTTCGCAATTACTTATTCATCAGCCATGCCTAGCCACGTATTCCTTAGTGGCAGGGCCTGTGGATTACAACTACGCTGTCCCGACAAGTTACGACTATAACATGACGCTTGCGGTTACGGATGCCATACTCGTGACTCTTACTATACTACTACTATACTGCGCGAATACTGTAAACATGGGTTTACTGCACAAGTTAGTGAACAGACATTTTAGAACCGCGTTTTTCGCCTTACATACGCGCAACGCAAGCACCACTGCAGCAAGTTAGGGTGCGCGTCCCTTCAAGACAGAGACGCGAACGCAAACATAAGAACGCGTTTGAAGACAGGGTCTTGGGCGTCGTGCCAGACATATCCAAGCCAACAATATGTTAACAATCATGCCGTCGTTTCTATGCAAAGAGGTTATCTATTTAAACTTCTGGAGTGACAGTCCAATCCGCCACCTACGGGAGCGCGTGAAGCCGCCGGGGGCCACATTGTTAGAGAAAAAGGAGCGCGGCCACAGTGCGTGGCTGTGGTATACGCGCGACGCAACCTGCGCTTGCGGTTCTGCGATGGAAAAATAAAATGAAACCCCTTAAGGAAGTATATCAGTGCGCCACTGTGTGTCGCTGTTGTCAAAAATAAAATGTCATGGTGGTGGGTGCCTTGTGTTCTGTGTACAATATGTTGCGAAAACTGAAACACAGTCGTTTCCTGTTTTCTTCATTCAGTAACCTGCCGCGTGCACCGGCACTGTAATGCGCTTTCGTCGATACGTGGTGCGGGCCCGTATTGACACAACGACATGACCTCGAAATATAGTATCCTTGTGCCATTTCTTAAAAAAATCACTATTTGTGTAACTGAGAGTTTTTGGTTCAAACCTAGAAAACAAGAAAAAAATATTCAACGGTAGGTCTCATTTTTGTCCGGCATTTCAGTTCTAGCTGAAAAGAGCCGGTGAAAGCAAATTTACGATAAAGCTAAGGCGACCCACAATCTGCACGCATCCGCAAGCCTACATGCGCTCCAATGACAATAACCTGTCAAAGTTAAGGTCATGTGTCAGCTGGCGGATCAAGCAATCTTTACTTTTTTTTCGTTCTGCATCCGTTCTGCCTGCGTCTGAGGCAAGAACGTGAAGTGGGAAGGCAGATAAACAGAAATTGGTGGAGGCAGGTGGTAGTGTAATGGTTAGCGTGCCCATCTCCCAAATGCAAGATGGTGCATTTGGGAGATGGGCTCGAATCCTGGTGGTTTGTTTGTGAAGACAGCTTTCTGTGCTCTCTGGTGACTGCGAAGCTCAGAATGAGGCGGCAGCCTGACGACAACGGTCGCCGTCAACGTAACAGAATAAGCGTGCGTGCAAGGTCACACCTAAAGCCGAAACCACATTCAGAGGAAATACACTATGCTCTCGCCGACAAAAAAAAAAAAAAACGTGACGAGTAACGAGCGGTGTTGATGAGCGAGGCTGTAGACGGATAATGTCACCACAGACAGGACCACGCTCCAATCCCGTTGCTCAGCGGAAATATACATAGACAGCGTGTCAACTAGCGTGTAAGTGATGCTTCATTAAGGTCGCTGCGTGTTTGTGTTGTGTTTAGCAGGAGCGAGTAGTGTAAGAGATGACACTGGGAGAGACGGCGGTGAGCGAAGTCTGCGAAAAGTAATTGAGGATAGCCATATCGAACGTTGACGCCATGTTGAATAAAGCCTGCGACTTCATTTGCTCAGCCGCCAGAAAGGCTTGAGTGGTAGCATACCACTGGGCGTATTTGGTACCCACAGCGATAAACACACACTTTGCGGAAGTAAACAGAGGAAAGGGACGTAGTGAGTTGGCCGCCCTTTTCGATCTCTGCCATAGTTTTAAAAATGAATGTGGCGAAGTGTGACGCACAAAATAGTATATGTCAGCCCAAATGAATCAGCGTGGTCTTACTTGCGCGACACGCCATGGTGGCCTCCCACCAGGACATCATGAAGTTGCAGCGATGAGAGTTTTCATTGGGCACTTGAGAATAAAACCGAGCTCATCAGACACATCCGAGGGACATTTCTAGGGTGCAAGAGCACATCGCCCCCCCCCCCCCCCCAAAAAAAAAAATGTAAGTCGCGAATATAAGCTTACGAATAGGCACATCATAAGACCGAGCACTACGGCGCTTGTTGATCTTGTTTAGGATGACGTCAGCATTTCATTCAGCGTTTATTTCTGAGAAAATGAGTTGAAGTTCCGTTTATTTGCATCACAATGGCAGTCGTAATCAGGCAAACATTGACAGCATTTCATTAGAGAGTGCCTGTCTAGTCTGTGGAGATTACGTATGACAATGACAACAAACACAGAAAGCTTTCCTTACATCGATTCGCACATACATGGGATCCGCATAATTTTTTGACTGTCAATATAGATGCTTAAGAATGGCGCTCATTAACGCAATATTTCCATTCACAGTGAGCAAAAGCGGCTGTCGTATCCACAGTAGAAATTATTTAAATGGCTTTAATCCCATGCACATTATATCATTGCCAACTTCCGTGGGCTTGGAGTCGTGAAAATGGGATACACTTGACAGGGAAATCAGGAGGTTGATGAACGGCAAGAAGGCAGAAGCTTGCACAAGACCTCAGGGATATAAAATGACTTTTTGAGCAGCTTGGTCAGGGGGCCACGCAATGGTTTCCACGTCTATTAAGTATCCTCAAAAAATGCGGGCATTTTGGGAAAGGTGAAACCGCTGCAAATTTCATCACAGCATTAGCCTAAATATAAAAGATGACTTAAAAATAAGACACCATAACGTTGACAGGGTGGCCAAATTTTGGCACAAATAAATTGGCTGTTGAAGCAGTTCAGCTGAAACGCAATGGTGCGAAGTAAGGCGAGAATGTCGGCAAGTGTTGAACAAAGGTCAAGTAGGTCCTGTGGCCGACGCCAGCGCTCGGCAGCTGTCAAGCGACTGCACGTATTAGCGAGATGCCTAGTCGTCAGTATAGTTACAGTATGATTCGAGTCTGAAATATAGGATGCGGACTCCATCACATTGAACACAGTGCATTCTATGGTGTCATTCTTCGACAGATGGTACCGATTCTCGCGCAATGAGGGTGGGAACAAATTGTCTCACGTGCCGGCTGTCACCTTCCTCCTACTGCCAACATTCCTTCCCCTCCGTAGTTGCTTAGCTTTTAATGGGTTCGGCTGCTAATCACGAGGTCTCGGGATCAAATCCCAACCACGGCAGCCGTATTTAAATGGGTGTGAAATGCGAAAACCCGCCTACATAGGGTTAGGCTCACGTTAAAAAATCCCAAGTGGTCTAAATTATTCCCGAATCCTCCACTACGGCGTGCCTGCCTCAAAACGAAATCGTGGTTTTGGCAAGTAAAACCTCATAATGTGTTATGTCACATTCGTTAAGGATGTCCTGGTCAGACGCACAACTCTTGAATATAATTAAGTGTCAGGAGCTGTGCGCGAGGTCTTTGAGTATGTGGATAGCCTTTATGGCGTTCGATAGCTGCTAGTATACATTGCGGCTATATAATAAAGGCGGAACGGCAACATGGTAGAGAATGTGGAGAATATACAAATCCCGCATATATTACTGCACAATAACTTTAAATAGCGTTCTTGCTTCACGCACGTGGATAACCGCCATAGGAGACGACTTTGGAAACTAACTGCAAGTACTGTATATGTCGTACCCAAGGGTGTACCTTGCCTGGTGGCCAGTAAATGTGACGTAATATTGCGAGCAGCCTCGGCCATAGCATGCTAACGGACGACGACACAGACTGAAGTGACTAGCGCAAGAGGCAGGGGACACTAAAAACGCTACAAGGACAAGCGCCCAGTTGGAAGTTTGCGCTTATCCTTGTCGCCTCTTTAGTGTCCTGTGTCCACTATTGCGCTAGTTACTTTAGCATGGAATACCAACTAGCTCGGTCTCACACCCTGCCACGACACAGGGCCAGTTTGCTCAACTCTTGTGCCGTGACTTTTGTGTCAAGGTAAAAACCAACATTATCCATGCATATGTCTTAATACTTAAGCACATCTAGATTTGCAGCTGCGGCGGTAGCCCATGAGTGCCCATTGAAAAGTTGTTAGTGAAATAATTGTGTGCGCCTGAACGAATTCGATAGGGCAAAATCAAAATTCGTCCACGACGACGTCTCTAGTAGATGCTGTGCGATGTTCGGACGTTAACAATGTGTGCCAACAGAAGAAAGGCTGTCCCGAAGTGCTTCTGACGGTTAGGCTAGCTTCTTTGCTCCATAGAATGAAAAAAAAAGAAAAAAAGGAAAATAAAAAAAGAACAAGAAAAAAAAAGAACCGCATCAAAAGCCCAGAATCAACCATTGCTCGTCGCGACTAAACGCTCTTAGGATGACGAGTAATTTCCAGGCGACGAGCGAATACACTTTATCAAGAACACTGATAACGCCGGCGGGACAAGCATTGTGGCGAAGTTCAATGCGCAGGGATAGCTTTTTTTTGTTTGTTTGGTTGACGTCATCACGCGTCACCGCGGGAAGTTTGAAAAGTTGAAGGTCAGTACGCCACGTGGTGGCACTCACGCGAACTAAACCCTTGTGTCCAGAAAAGCTGGATACGAAGATGCCGATAACTACCGTCATCCAAGAGAAGTGAAAGATGCAGCAATATGTTGAGCGCCGAATCATTGTGAAGTCTCAAGAATGATTTGGCGGCGCTTTAGGAATGTGTGTGAGGTGTGGTGGCGCGGGTAGGGCGGGGGGGGGGGGGGTACGTACCCCCCCCCCCCCCTTTGGGTACGTGCCTGGTGCCAGCACAAATTCGTATATGCAGGGTATATATCATGCACGAAGATTTAAAAATATCAAATGTCACGTAGCTGGACAGAACAAAGGTAATGTTATTTGCCGTCGCTTGGAAGTATCCTACTCTTTTCATTCCACCTAATTATATAATTAGTCTGAATTAATCAGTCCACTACTCAAATATCATAATTAGATTGGAAGTGTCCATGAAAATTTCTAGAGCAACATGAAAAGCTCTCGATACACCTTTCTGTTGCATAATACGTTCTGCATAGTAGTGTTTTTCGAGCGTGAAAGGAGCCCGCAAATACACGGAAATTGCCGCATGATTGGCTGTTAGATACACTTTGCGTGTACTAATTATGTATTTAAGCGGAATGCCAGAAATAATGTGGATATCTCCTAGCGACGGCAAACAACATTACCTTGGTTCTGTCCGGCTACGTGGAATTTGCATATTTTTAAAATCTTGGAGTATGAAAGTTGGGATATCCTGTATAGTTTCTCGTTTCGTATACGTGTACTCCGTTCCGTAATTGTGTTTTGTTGCCGTATTGATGCTCAATATGTAGCAATTGATTAATGTTTCTTTCTTTTTCTTTTTCGTCTAATTTTTAATCCCTTGGCTTGTGTTGCATAGTTGTCTTACATTTCTACCTTTCTTGTTTTTGTTTTACTGTGCAGCAAAACTACGTCTTCAGTGTTGTTCCTGGGCACATTGATTGATTGATTGATTGATTGATTGATTGATTGATTGATTGATTGATTGATTGATTGATTGATTGATTGATTGATTGATTGATTGATTGATTGATTGTATTTGCTTTCCTGCACGTCAAACAGACAGACAGACTAAAATTATCCAAGCGACACTGACCGCAGCGTCTCGTAGAAAGCTTGCGTTTAACAAAGGACTCTAAAAATACGTTAAGGCGTCCTTATTGCCGAGCTGTATAATTTTTCGTCTCTCATGCGCAAGTGCCAACAATAATGTATTTAGCACAAAAAGCACCATCACAGAGAGGGGAGGACATAAATACTGGACGAGCGGTCATTTTCAACAATTCATTTTTTTGCAGACAGTAAGCACATAAGAGGTATTCTTTTTTGTGTAACTAATGCGGACCGCGCATGTTCTCGCAACTCGCATAAAGCTAACGACACAAACAAACACTTTCCAGAGAACAAATTTCTCAATCAAACTAACCTACTGACGTGTCAGGTGTGTCAAAATGCGCCAAATTCATTGTTGTACGACACGCTATAATTAGACCAACAGCAAGAAACTGCGAACTTTCTTATTGGGTGACAATGTGTGCTGTCGAAGCCCCGAACGACTAGGTGGTGTGATGAGATTAGGAAGTTTGCAGCCGTAGGATGAAGTCGGCTGAGAGGAAGACCACGTGTTACTGGGGATTGTCGGGAGGGGCGTGCTCTCTTTCGTAGAGCACCTACTCGCACCGATTGCGACAATCGTGGCGTATGATCTGACAGGGACAGCCGTTTAGCCCTTTCAGAATTATAGAACATCTTGGGCGCCGCTCACCGAAATGCTGTATCCCAGATTCGCCTTGTCGGTCATGTTGAACGTACTGAGCGCTGCGTTGAAAACGTCTGCCGCTGCGCTCTGGTCGCCGCTGCACCTGACGACATTGCGCAGTGATGGGGGCGCTGTGTGCGTGTGCGTCTTGATGATGACGTAATCGACTGCGCTGAATATTTCGTCGAGGCTGTAGGCGCTGAGTCGTGACTTCACTGGCGGGACGGTGACAATGAGGCGCAGACCAGAGCTGTTAAGCCAGCTTATCAGCCGAAAGAAAATGCCCTTGGTGTAGACGGGACGGCTGCATGCGTCTCCCGGATAGTTCCAGTCCACATTTATTCCCTGCGGGAAATAATAGGGGTAATGAATCAACCAATCAATACATAAATCAATCGATCGATCATTCAACTGTATATTTCACGAGCCTAGGAAGAATGTCCAGGTCTGAATAGTGCCGAGAACAAAAACGAGAACAAGTTAAAGAAAACTACAAGAGGACATAAGTAAAAACGAGCGAAATGACGCAAGGACGAACAGACAGAGAACATTTTTGCAAAATACAAAGGAAAAAAAACAAACAAGTTTAAATGAAAACACAAATATTAATTATCAACTATTCAACAAAATGCAAGGTAAATGTAGATTCGAAAAAAAGACAGAAAAATCAGGGCAAATTGAAACTAATATATAAACAGCGACTAAAAAATATTGAGATCAACAAAATTAATATTGAGCAATCTTTGTATTTCATGAACAGTCCTGTGTTCGCTGTGATAAACAGGAATGTGAAATGGTCTATCTTACACGAAACTCGAAGCACGATGTAACTCCAGAGTAGTTCGTAGTAACTGAGCACACCAAGAAGAAGAACAATCCCTACTTACTACTTACTGCTTACAACTTTACTACAACTACTACTACTACTGCTTGTAGTAGTAGCAATACTAGTAGTAGCAGTAGCAGCAGCACAGCAGCAGTAGTAGTAGTAGTAGTAGTAGTAGTAGAAGAAGTAGTAGTAGTAGTAATGGTAGTAGTAGTGGTGGTGGTAGTAGTTAGAAGCAGTAGCAGTAGTAGTAGGAGGAGGTGGAGGAGTTAGTAAATAAAGAATGAGAGTAACATTAGTAATCATACCGACACACTCAAGGAATAGCATGATACAAGTGCAATTAAAGAAACTGATGACCAGAATACCATCGCGCAAGCGTAATACATTTAAACGTACAATTATAAAAGGCCTACTAAGAGCACATTGTTCACCATGAAAAAAAAGAAAGAACCGATGGCACTAAATGTGATGGCAACCGAAAACCACCTATATAGGAAGACAAATTATATGCACGCACTAGTTATTACAGACGATTTGTCGCCAAGCAATGCTCGTTAATATTATTACGTGACAATAAAGTAGGCAGAAACTACGTGTGCCCCAAACACTGGTCAAGGTGGAAGCCAACCCACGTAAACTCGCAGGCGCGTCGTCGCCTTCATCCAGTGGCAGCCCTTCTTTTTCAATCGTCACGTACAGCTTTCGTGCCGTTTCCTCCATCTTGCTGAATTTCCCGGAGTTAGTTTTGCCATAATAGTTATCGCTCGGCGCAAGACGCGCCTGGTTGTACCGGAACCTTCTGGACTCCTGCCGCCGATTCTAGCTGCTGTCGTACATGCTGTCGCCGAAGCTTGTGTGATCAGGGCTCACACGCGACACGAATAATGTTGTCACCACATTCTGGAACGCACCCGACCGCCAGCGATGGCGCCGAAATCTCCGCCGAGTCGCGCAAGAATAGCCGACGCGCGTCACCCGTAGATCAGATTTCTACGTCCGACGAGTGCGGCTTCCTCTTTCGTCGCGCTTGAGCGTTACTCGCTTTTTTCTGACCGCAAGTTCCAATAAAGAGCTAGTCTTCCGAGTCACGCCTATCACAGTATCTCGTTCTTCACTGTCATGAGAACGCGATGTACGATCACTTAACATCCATCAATTATGTGCCGATAAGCGCGATAGTAGCAACAAAGAAAGGTGCCACAGCTCACACCGTGCACGCTTCCCGCGCTCGCGTCGGCTGCGCAGTCAGCGCGGAGACCCGGCACAAGAATAGCGGTGACCTCGTTCATAAGCGCAGCTGTCGTCAAAACAATAACCAGAGTACAGCTTCCAGCCGACTATCTTATATGTCAGTAATTCTTGATTTCGTAATACGATTTCGTTTAAATGCCCGGAATACGATATCAATGAATAGCTTACCTCCCATAATTCGCTACTGCCAGCATGATCAGACGAGACTGTCGCGAGCCTATACAGACGGTAAGTGGTTGAGGCCACCAACGAAAGGTTGGCGCTGTCCTCGCGCTCTCCCCCGACGGTGAAGTACACGGTAATGTTATTCGTGCGGTGCTTGAGTTGGCCGTTGTTCTTCAAAGTCCGCAGTGCGTTCGCGTAGCTCTCGACGCTCCGGTACTTCTGCGCGATCTCGCCGGAGGTCCCGTGCACTCCGTAGCTGTACACGACGATCGAAGAGCAGTAGTCTAGCGGCAGATGGGAGGGCAGGTACTCCTCCTGGGAGCGTCGATATCTGCGAGTTCCCGAGCGGCCATCAGGCATTCTGCGCAGCTCCACGAGCAGCACTTGTGATAGCGCGACCATTCATTTATTTATTTATTTATTTAAGTATAGCGCTATTAGGAATTACAGATTACAGAAGCTAGAGGTAAATAACAAAAAAGCAGAATCCAAAGTAAGACGGTATACATTAGGCATGATATACAATAGCATAATAGGACAATAAATTTTATAGCAGAACTTCCTATAAAAAGTAATCATCTACTTGCGATAAGCTGCACAAAAAGCACAAGAAAGTCATACCTCCAAAATGTATTAGTTTCTAAAAAGTTAGAAACGGATGTATCAACGGCGGGTGTGGCTGACCGTGGGAGGTGATTCCACGCTATAGTATAGATGTTTTCGGGTAGAAAGCACGTAAACGCGTTGCCGTATTCGGCGTCAACGTGAACTCCTCTCTGATCTTGTGAAACGCCAGCCGGATTCTTTCGCAACGGCATAGACCGCCGGAACGCACGTTGTGTAGCTGGAGGAATACGTGACCGCGGCTCGAACAGTAAAATTCGGCGGTTATTGTGCGCAGTTTAAAAGGCATTGATGGGCTAGTCGGTGGGCCATGACATCTCACACGTACACGCACACAAAGAAAGGACATGCACACAAGGAACGCAACGTTGTACACAAGAAATATATGAAAAAAAAAACAAGAGCAATTCTTGAAGCAATAGAAATTGATAAATGAAAAGACAGGTGTATCAGTTGCCCCGAGGTATTACCGTCTGACAAAGCGCGCCGCTGTCTTGCACTTCGATTATTCCTAGAGGGGGAATCCAAGAAAAACATGTCATCTTTTTTGTGTATGTTTTACTCTGGCTCTCGTTGAGGCCTCACTGCGGTCAGATCACGTGCGCCTCTCGAAGGACACTACAAAGAGGCGGGTCTTTGAACAACAATGCAGTAGTTGCAGTATTTGTGTATGTCCTTTCGGTGCGTGTGTGCACGTGTCAGATGTAAGTGCGCTGCTTCGATATCAGTGCGCAGTTCGACGAATAGTGCGCGGGCAGGTGGACGGGAGACAATGACGCCACAGTATAAAACCGCGAAATGCCACAATTGCCATTCAGTCCATCTTGTTTACTTTTTCGCCGATTGAAATGACAGGCATGCGAAGGCATGCCCGCCCGCGTGGTGAATGCGCCAGTGCTGTACCATACAGCGCCACCTATGAATGCTCACTTAGCGTTCAAGACGCAGATTACTGGCCGCAATTGTACATCGTTCGGTCTCGGAGCAGGCGGGATCGCTGGCAGCCCGTAATGGGGTGGTGGAGGGCCTAACTCTGGCGCAATCTTTCTGCTGCAGAACTGTTCCACGGTCTCGCCCGGCAGCAGGAGGAAGTTCTCTTCAGGGTCATAGGTTTCCCTCGGTAAGCCCGGCGATGTCATCTTTGCAGAAAGATAAAACAACGACAATGTCGAAAAATCATTGCAAGAGTCCAGGTGCAAACAACCTTCCCAAGCGTTTTCTTTTAGACTGACAAACATATTTTTTAAAGCACAATCCTAATCCTTGCAGATATTTGCACCACAAACCAAAATACCATAACTGAATAATCAACAAAGCCTTATTACGTTTATAATTAATTACTTTTAAAGTATAGAGTGAGTGAGTAAACGTTATTCTAATATGGAAATTTGGAAACTTGGAAGTGCCTCCTTATCACACTGCGCACACGGACAAAGCAGATAAGCTTATGCTGAGGGCAGAAATTGTTGTTGCTTAGCCAAATCATGCTGGTCGGTGGAATTTAGTGCGTCGTGCGCTTCCAGCATAAACGAAGCCTAAATTTTGATGGCAAGGGAGGTGTAGCATCATTCGAAAATCCGCAGCTTAACACAGCTGCGTAGCTCCTACGTTTCAGCGCTGGGCATGTTGTTAACCTCGATTCAATAAGGTTAGCAGCGGTCGCGCATTCTGTCTGACCAATTTTGAACAAAAAATATTTAGCGACTTCTTTTTCTAAGACTTTCTTTTATTGGTTGCACGCCCCTGCTCAATCTGCTCTATTGTAAGCGGTACGGCTTGCGACCTCTACAACAAAGTGACCTCTATAATGAAGGATTTCGGAGGTCCCGAACACTTTGTTACAAAAGCGTTTGACCGCAATATCACGTGAAAATTGTTTTCGTGTGAACCATGAAAGCATTCTGCTCAATATTTGAAAACCATTCGAAAATTATTTTGGACTCAATTCTATTTGCCCATAGCACTCGACTCGTATTCGTATTCCATTCTGTTTCCGAAATTGACGCACCCCTACAAAGGGATGGAGGTCCAAAATACCCGCGTTGCAAGTGTTGGCACACTGCGTGCGCGAATCCACGGTGATTTGGAAATCGCGCACCATGTTTGTTTTTTCTTCTTTTTTTCCCACACACTGTCGATACGCTGATATGCCGCTGATACTTACTTGCGTGTCCCGTTGATACCCAAGTAAATGTGAGACAAGGGCAGCTGACTTCAGCGACCCTTTCGGCTCTGAGCTCCTTACTGCTACGAACGCACATTCCTCGCAGAACGCCATCTTAATTTTGCTTGCCTATGGCCTGATTTTTTTTCATCAAATAAAAGCGCTCACCCACTACGGCGGACACGGTGTAAATTTATTTTGCACTTCACTTTAGGCGAATTATTATAAATTGTTAGCTTACAGGCAACAATGCCCTGAATGAGAAAAAAAGAGGCCACAAAGCAGTGTTTACGTAAGCGCGAAAAAACAAGTAACACGCATAATTTGTTATATTGTTAAGACATCAAAAAATATTTTTGCCGTTAGGCGTGCAACCGCAAATAGTAAGCAATTATAGAGAAACGTATTCAGGTACTGTTATTGCAGGCTTAGAATGGACCAGCTCAGCCACTCCAGGAGCGGTAATGGTCAAATTCTCATCATTCACAGCAGTTGTCAGGAGAGGAATTACGGGGAATTCCATTCACATTAGTGGTATAGGAATCAAATGGCGGGATCCAGTCTGCAACTCTCGTACTGACGCGATATATTCGACTATTCATCTCGTTGCGGTAAATGAAGTTCCATGGACATCAAAACCCTAGAAAATATAGTGACAAGCCTGAAAGCGCCACGAAAAATTTAATACAATAGCTTTTCTAGAGCCAGTTTTGATTTCGTTACGAATGAGGATATGTTATGACGAGACCAAAAAGTATGGGGTCTCGTGAGACCACGACACTGCGACGTTGTGACACTCACTCCGGTGAGCTATGTCGCCTCGTATGCTGCTGCTCATTGAGAGGGCCAGTCTAACTGCATAGGGGACGACCAAGCGCGCCGAGGCGAATGTAAACAAAGTCCGAATGTCCTGCTCTCACGTGACGACATACGACGCTACGATGTCTCAGCACAGTAGAAATGCTAATATAATTAAATATTTAGGGTTCTGTGAGGCCTCACAGTATTATATTCTGGTGTTTAGAGGTGCCAGACCTTGAGCTACAGCAGAAATAAAGAAGGCAAGAAAATATTGTCTCAGTGCGCCTTTAAACATTCCATGTGTGTGTTCGGCAATGCAGCCAACTTACCATTGATCAGTCCTCCTTAGAAACACAGTATTTTTTACTATGAGCTCAAATCTTCAATTCCCAAAAATTAGCGACCTTTCGAAGGATTGCTTTAAAGGCAAAACGTTCAATGAAGAAGTTGTAGAGGCCTATTGATAAGTCTTCAAATAATTCCTTTCCTTGAAGGTATTCTCACTCATCTGGACTGCAAAGGAAGTGCGAGAGATGTGAAAAAGAACCGCGTGGGCTAGGTGCTTGCACGCAGCCACGTTAGTGAGCTCAAACGTGATAGCAACTAATCCCCGATGCTGCACACAGAGAGACGGCATGAATTGGCTTCAAGCAAGAGTGACAGTGGATGGCCACACCCGTCGTGTTCGATGCATTGCCATCCGTCGTCAAAAGCCCCTCGTCCTTACGCCGTCTGTCAGCAGCAAGAACATTGACAGAGGTTCAACAATTGCCGTGAATTATTTATCGCTTATTATCCTTCTCCATTTGCTTCATCCTTTCAACAGACACCTCAGCAACTGTGGAAGCCACGACCATTGTATTCAATCCATCTCCGTTTCTTAAAGCCTGTTCATGCCTTCGGTCGGCGTGCATTCGTTAGTAGCATGTTTGAGGGCACGAATATTGGTGCGCGTAAGCGTGGTGATTTTTTTCTTTTCAAGTCCTGCTCCTTTGCTTGCAGCCGGGAAAAATTAACACCACACCAGCTATTACCACGGGAAAAAATTATTTGGGTATTTGTCAAGAGGCCTCTACAACTTCTCCATTAAATATTTGGCGCCTAAATAATACTTTAATGGTTGATTACTAATTATTGTTGATTATTGACCTAAGCCCTTATTGGAAATAAATGCTATGAGTTGCTCAAAAGGACAGCGGACAATTCTCGTAGAGAATTCAAACAAATACTCGTCGAGAATTCTTGCGCTTTGAGAAAGCCTCTGCCTAAATTCTCAAAAGAACCTGTGCTTTCAAAATCGAGTTTGACTGTACCACTGCATGAATTTTATCGACAGTTTAATTCCAAAACACAAAGAAAAACCGGTTGACTGTAGTAAACGAAAAAAAAAAGTATTGACTGTGGATTTAGTTACAAGGGGATATCTGACCCATTCTGTACCCACATTATCGCCTACTGACTAAGCAGTGCAACGCACCTTCCTGCTGATCATCATGCCAACGCAACTGAAACTTGCAGAAACGGACAGATTTGTTTTCCCGGAGTGTCATTATGGCCGATGGCGCTACTGGATAAGAAAGGTCGTAATTAATGCTACTACCTACACACGCACCACCACGCCCTAGCCACGCTTAAGCAATTTAACTACATTCAATATATATATATATATATATATATATATATAAATGACACATTGACCGAATTCTGACGTGTTGGGACTCATTGCATCGTGAGCGGTTACAACTCCATCAGAGGAATACGCAATGTGAGCGCGTTTACATCTGCAACGCTCTGAGAATAAGTTTGCACCCTTTTGGGACTCGTCCACAAACAATCATCCTCATCGATATTGCATGCATTTCCTGTAACACACTGCGTTCTCTATACTTTCCTCTGTCAAGACTGCTATGGCACGCTCACACGAACAAAGGCGATCGTGACCTGAGAGTACTGGGCGCGCAGCGTGAAACAAAGACAGGCCCGCAAGATGAATGACGTACATCGTTTCGGACAAGATAAGCCCCGAAGGTTGTAAGGAATTTACACCACAACGACCACCCCGTCGTTGTGGTGTGAACCTCTCCTCTTGTCCTTTGTGTTTTTGACTGGTTTTTTCGTTCAAGTATATACCAACTGGCCCAGATTTCAACCCTTCGACCTTCACACTGTCACACTCTGTATTTACGAGCGCAGCGCGTTCCAATAGTGAAAATTGCACCTCGCGTTCACGCGCCGATTATTGGACAGGGGCACGCCCAGTATGACGGAAGGACTACGAGATGTCCCAACTGCCTAAAAAGAGTCCTCGTAAGACCGACCAATTTAATATTACAGAAGCGTCCCGCTCTGGCATAACTGAATATCTTCTCTTACCTGTAAAGAGTACGAAATAATCGACCTTTGCCCCCTTCACTGTCTCTCTATCTTTCTGAATGATTCATCCCATTGTAGTGCGTCACTGCATAAACGGGGACGAATGGTGCCGCGGCCATTTTTCTTTGTGCGCGAGTACACAGAATGCCCCCGCCAATGTTATGGCGGCAAAGAGAAGAAAAGGAAGCGCTGCTTTGTGCTCCCCATCAGTGGCGGCGGCGGAGAATCGCGGATATCGCTCCCCTCGCGCGAAACATATATCGTCGCTACTCTGTTGTTCGTTGGTATACATAGAGTGAAGGGGAGGTTTTGCCACCAAACCCGGTACTCTTGAGCAGAGGCTCGCGTCGACTCACGACTCCAGAGAGAATTAGGCAACGAGCTACTTCTTGAAGGACATCATTCGGTGTTCCCCTTAAACGTCAACTACTAGGTACGCACTTCCGACGCACTTTCGGAGCATTATTGGCGTGTTTATTTTGAGCCGGGCGATGTCGTAATCGTGGCAACAAAATCTAGGAGCAGACCACTGCCGCTTCGTAACGCAAAAGGAGATATGTGAAATCCAACACATGCGCTTGCACGCACATCTTGTATGACCCACAGACGATGGCGGACGTCGCCCTGTAGAAGTACCTAGTAAAACTTGCCTAGTAAGGTGCAGTAGCGCGCGAGCTGGTGCCGTTGATTGCTGCCACCACCTGTCTCCTTTATTCTGCGTCCTCGCCGTTTGCGAATATGTTTGCTTGCAACCGAATATTGCGGGAAAGCATACTTCCAGTATTACGCGCATCTTCTACTTAGCCCCGACACACAGCAACGAACGCGACGACGCCGCGCACCAAGCGTGTCGGAGACGCGTTCCGTGGAGTCGGCGCCTTGCGGTTCCCATCAGAGCCCGCGGCGTAGACGTGCTTGCGAGATGTGCTCGCGCGCCGAGCCGTGAGCTGCGTGCGCCCGTGCGCCTCACCTGCGTGGCGGGCGACGGGCTGGAAGTGAGGCTCACCTTGCTGAACACTCTGGTGACGTCCAAGTCGGGCGGCCGGCGGCCCATGCGTGTGTACGGCAGTAGAAACACGACCAGCGGGATGAGCACCGTGATGAACGCTACCGAGAGCAGCATCCACAGGAGCTGCCACCAGGGACGGCCGCGTTGGTGTTGCCGGTGGGTCTGTTTCGTAAACGTGAACGCGATGCGAGCGGCTTGACTCAGAAGCCGGGAGAGCAAATTACAAAATGCAAACTGCTGCTTTACATACGTAAATAGAACGCGCCTACACGCCTACCGACACCACGAACACGTGCAAATTATGGAAAGTCTTTTCTCGCTGTTCAGATGCCCATACTAACTGATCGTGTATCTACGCGCGTTCGCTTTGGCTTTCCATTACGTGAATGTAAGTCCTAAATACGGACATTCCTTTCACATGAGTGAACCACGTTTATACCGTTTATAGCAGGATTGCGTTAATGATTGCGTATTGTATATTTAATGTATACCGTTGACATGTGTTGAACTGATATGCAATAGTTGTGTCATGACTGCCATCTTTCCAATGTTTTGTTATTCAGTTCTGTATAGAGTGGGCATCATTTGAAATTAACTACTGATGTCAAGATTATTTTACTTTGTAATATTTACTGAATGTACCACTATTGCTGCATTGTGACCGTGCCTACGTTTCCTCATATTGACAGCGACAGCGTTCTGCCAAGAAGACCCTTATGCTTTAGAAATAAAGTAGTTCGGTACTGTGCTGCGACACTCCACTGCGATAGGTAGCCGGTCGAGATCGCATCGGGTATACGCTGGATCGAGGCGAGACGAAAACGACCACTAGCCGGGCGTCGTGTCGACAATGTTCTACGTTCAAAAATCACCACGTGACAACCTTCTGCCATGTGTGCCTCTACTACGCATTCAATCAGTATTTACATTACACAATAAACGACAGAAATTCACTAACACCGCCGTCACCTCAGCGCACCCCGCGAAAGCGCTGAAGAAAAGAGGCCTTTTTCAACACAGCAAAACTTGCATTGTCATTTTAGCATCACAGGCGGTGTTTATTGTGACGACCGCATGATAACTGCTGTGCGAGTAAAATTTCCCTCGTTTTCTGATTCCCGCATATGCGCACTCAATGAACTGTCTTACCAAACGTTACATTTCCGGCGGTAACTGTGTCTGTGCTAACGTTTGTTTTTTAGTAAAGGCTACTCGCAATATTTCTCCGGCTTTTTGAGAGGCGCACTACTCTCGGTTTTCCATGTTCAGTAATGGTCCGTGGCGATCCTTATCTTGCAGAAAATTTTGTACCCATCGAGGTGGCTCCTAACATGCAGTTTCATAGAATTATTTCTGGGAACTGGGGTGCTAGTGTCTACGGCAGCTGCAAGCAGGGCGGCTCGGCAACCATAGGTTGATGGTTATTACATTGATTTGCGTAAACTTCACCTTTCTGGCTTTGAATGGTTTCGTGACCTTGCAAACTAATTATTGTCAAGGAAGTACTCCGTTATCGTTAATAAAATAAACAATATTAAAATTACCCAACGGCAGGATTGGAACACAAGACGTGAAGCACAAAAGCCCGACGTCGGAACCATTAGGCCACGTGATCATTGACAAGCGGAACCAGTGCAACTAGCAGCGATTATGCGCGTTCGCAGAGTCTTATTGCGTTCTGTATTCAAAAATGAGCATAAATTGCTTTGAAATTCAGCCCAACGGAGGCGTATAAAGCGTAGTAAACGAAGTCAAAAGAACATCTGAAGCCACACGCAGGAATTTCAGACAAATGTACGGACCATCATTTATATGTTGTCTGAACGATCGCAGCGCTAGAGTTGGCCCTAGTGATCGTTGTAGGAACCTCTATGGATCCGAGGTTATGGCGCTGTGCTGCTAAGCACGAGACTGAAGCGGTGCCTTCACACTTCAGCAGCTCGTGTTCAAGATCTGATTATCTGATCAGCGAGAATCGCGTGGAATAGTGCTTCAGTAGTCACACACAGCATAGGACAGCACACAGAGGACGGTGCCTTACAAACCGATAGTGACTTAATGAAGTAACAAGCGCCTCGCCATCTTTACAAACTATCGCCTGCAACCTGATTTATCGGAAATGGACGAAGTGTACTACAAGTTAGGTTAGTTCTCTTTTCCCTGACTATGTCCCGCGAAGCCATTGGCATTATTCGAGGCGTAAACGATGTCGCACGGTACCACTTTTTATTTTTAAATAAACGCCCAAGGGAAACGCTCGACTCGTTCAGTCTGCTAAGGCATTCTTTTACAACTGTAATTTTGTGAATATTGTGGTAAAGGGATGATTACTAATATAGAAACGGAATGCCAAACTTCCTCTCTTTTTTTTTTGTCATTTTCGTGTCGAAACCCTAACACTTACGCTAGTGCGACGTCATGAATTTCAAACCATCTTTTTTTTTCATATTTTGGCCATTCTGACGCAATGAGTGAACTCGAAACTTGCAAAGCTTTCCCTTTGGCCCGTTTGGAATACAATGTCAATCATCTAAGCCTAAGCAAACGCATTACGGCGAGCAGGTCTGAGAACTTCGAAGCAGGTCGCTAGGCCGTCTTTCGGTTATCATATTTTTCTCGCTTACAAAGCGTCGTCTCTTTGCAAGATAGGATTTTTCGCTATTTCAGAAGCTTAGCTTGCAAACAGAGCTCAACCTAATGTTTTTCTCCAGTGTCCTTAGTAAAGCAGACGGGAGCTATCCATATACCACCTACCTCGTCGCTGTCAAAGCTATATCCCACTCGCGAACCCTGCGGCGACACTATTTCCACTGGCGACTGTGTCTGCATGAGATGAGGCGACATCATAGGGCTTTCTCCTAGGCTTGGCACAGACAGATCAGACGGTTCCTCGGGCGACAGCAACGGGCTTTTGATCTGCATGCGTGGTGGTCCCACAATGAGCAAGATACACTTGAAACAAAGGACACGACGAGAACCACAGTTTCAAAGAAGATAATTCCCGTCTGGATTCTCCAGTGACTGCTACTGACTACAAATTCTCTGGCGGGCCGCCAGAGAATTTGTAGTCAGTAGCAGTTGCCGAGTTACCACGGCGAATGCGCAAATTGTCGTCCGCGGGCTATTACGGGCACTGTGAGGCATATTGTCAAATTATGTCTCGTAGGCGCTTTGAGCCAATCAGAGAGACCGTACAGCAGCTTCTAGACCAATCAGAAGTGGCAACATGGCGATTAAGACAATATGGAAATTTTCGAAAATGTCCCGAGCCGAGTCTAGTATATAGAACACCATACACTCTAGTGCGCCTGCCGACGAAAGCGCACAGGGCATTCTGGGCTGACTGCGTCGATTTCCGGCGTCCAGGTAGAACGCGTCCTCGTTCAATGCTGCCTGCGTCCAAACGTGTCCAGTGCCGCCGCTCGCGTCGGTTGCGTTCGCGTGCAGGTCTGTCGACACCGCGCGAGCATTAATTACATCGAATCAAATTGTAACTGAGCGACAAAGATACTCGACATAGAATATAACCAACGACATCACTTCTGCGTGTGACCAGATTCATATTATATATTATTTTACTCTTACTTCATTTCTAGGGGTTGCTGCGTCATCATGGCGGTTACGAAAATACTCAGTCTGGTCCCGCAAACTAAAGTTGCCGTTTGCGTTCAAGTGCTAACGCCATTTTAATAAAATTTGCACCGACGCGTACCTTTATGTTGGTCTTCGCATGAGTGCGCGATGAAGCAGCTCGCTGGAACCAAGAACAAAATGAAAAATTATCAACGCAGGCCAACCCTCACAGACCACCGTATCGTACTTTTCATATCACAGTGATGCTACGTAAATTCTTCTCATAGTTGCAAGCTTAACATTTGGCAACACACTTATTACGAATTCTGTAATGTTTTATCAGGTATTATAACTAATAGAATATCGCTGAATGAATTCCTGAAGACAAGATTTCCAGGAGCGCGGGGCTCGCGGTATTCGTAAATAAAAGTGACAAACGTGATCACCATAATAACAGATTGCAAACAAGGCATCTTTAAAGGCCAAGCCACACGACTACGTCGCATTTGCGTTGAAGACCAAGACTACATAGATAGACTCAATCACCTTAAAGAAACACTATCAAACAGGAACCACCCAAACAGTGACCTTGAAACAGCTTACATCGCTACAACCAAACTTGATCGAGCCGAGGTCCTCAAGCCCCGCCCGAGGATCACAAGAACAACAACGCCTCTTCTTACTACTAAATTCTCAAACGCACTCCCAAACGTGAATAACATCCTAAGTAAATACTACCCGATTCTCACCAGCAACCAGAAACTTAAGAAGATTTTTCCCGACCCTCCCAGAGTGGCCTACAGACGCAACACTAATTTTAAAGATGTTCTTGTGCACGCCAAACTACAGAAAAAGAAGAAGTTGGGAACCAATCCCTGTGGCCGCCCCAGGTGCTCTACATGCAAACACATTCAATCTACTACTACAGTAAAAAGTACAGCGTCGAATTACACCCACAAGGTAACTTCGGATTTCACCTGCACATCAAGCAACGTAGTCTACTGTCTAGAATGCGCCGCTTGTAGCAAACAATACATAGGTGAGACTGGACAACAAATTAATACAAGACTCAATGGTCACCGCGCGGACACAAAACACAATTTACCCAAAGCAGTAGCCAGCCACTTTAATGAACATGGACATATGTTTGACAAAGCAAGGCTCTATATACTACAAACAAATTTCCGTTCCCCTCGCGAAAGGAAGTATACGGAATCATACCTCATACACACGTTTAATTGCCTACACCCGACAGGAATTAATTTGGCACGCGGCAACTTAGAATCTTTAAAAGCTGTAACTTAAATCTGAAACTCTCATATCATCAACCAATACACAAAACACATTAGGCCACCAGCCAACTTTAATTCGTAACCTCACCTACTCTTCCATTTCGAAAAATTTTTTTCCTGCCTACTACTCAATTTAATGTACTCTTTCAGGTTTTTACGTCTATACCAACTGTACGATCCCCTTCTTCCATGTACACTTGCCCCCTTCTGCGCGCGTCACCCTCCTGTTTGTTATACTGGTTTCGGCCCCCCTCCCCCTCTCCCTTCCCTCCCCCCCCCCTTTTTTTTAACCTTTTTTTTTCTTGAAATCCCCTCGACAACACATTCCGAAGTCAATATGCCTTTTTCGGCGCCTCAACCCAGAGTATCGCCATCTCTGGATGCCGCCGTAACGACACCTACGTTAAGCGCGTGGGGCAGTGCCCCTTGAAAGACCATGCCGCTGCCTTTCAGTCACCCCATACATTGCACCGCAGACTCCTCGTCGCCACCTTAACTATTTCAAAATTACTCGACGTATTACTACTATGCTACTCAAGTCACTTTCAACTCATGTTTTTTTTTGTGTGTGCGTCTGGGTTTCCTCCTTTCTCTCTTTTTTTTTGTCTTTTGTGTTACTCGCGCGCTGACCGCTTGACCGGCCGTTTTAATGCCTCAAAAACATGCCGCCAACGACTACCCCTGAATACCTCCTAACCTTTCGCATCCCCAACACGCTCCCAAGCCCCCGTATTTCTTAAGGATTTCACTTTTCTCTTTCTTTTTCTTTCACTCCCCCCTTTTTTTGTCTGTCTTGGTGCCGCCCTGGCTTTCCCCCCCCCCTTTTTTTTTTCTTTTTTTTTTCCTTTTTTTATGCTTCTATTTCTTTTTTCTCTCCGCGTGCCCACTCTCACGCTCTTGTCCCCTCGTCTTGAGAATGAAGCTCACAGACGTCGGACGACAGCGCTTGTTTCCTCTTGTAATCTCTCTCTTTGAAACCAGCCGCCAACACCCGCACGTGACGTCACTGCACTAACCCTTTAAAACTAACACGCCGAGGATGACGAGGCCGCCTTTGACGAAGATAGGTCCTCCTATCGAAACGTTGGCCAGCCTGTCTGAGGCACTTCATCCCTGTTTACAAACTTTATACCACAGAAGTAATTATAGGCTCTTTAAAATCGTAATTAGTAAGTGTCGACGTTAAAAACAGCCAAATTGCTAATAAACCAGTAATAAATGCAGGCCAGGAGACAGCGAGCAACCTTGTAACGTGCAATAGCTTTCGCCATTATATACGTCATACAAAAAGGATGCGCTTGTTCATCGGTTACGTTTCCTCACAAGTGGGGCATTCGACTGCAACAGGGCACGTTGCGGAGGTCATATATTTTTATTGTATTTCATCACTCTGCTACGGTTGAGTAAATATGGCAACCGAAATATATCATAAAGGCCTCTTTTGTTTGTTGGAGCTCGCATACTCTTCAGTATAAAGTTTACTCTCTCTCTCTCTCTCTCTTTCTCTCTCCCTAAACTCGATACGTATACACACACGCTGCATGAATATATGTATACCTGTGATGTGTGTACACTACATCTATAACATAACCTGCAGTTTATCGCTGTAGACCTCGCTACACACTAACTATATACCTATCGCTATATATACCGACGCTTACACCTGCTCGGATCACAGCTATCAGTTTAATAACACCACCGTTTATAGCTTCGCGAATATTCAGTCTCGAATACGAATCGAATGCGTATGTTCCAAATTGAAGTATCCAATTCGAGAATACCGTATTTCATTTCTGTAGATATGTGGTAATGTGCAAACAAACGACATCACTTCTGAGCCTGTCTGCAATAGAACAAAAAATGCCTGCGTCTGGTCCACCCTCAGCTTCAAGTATTCGTTGTGGGACAATCAAAAATGGGGGCTACATTTAAATTTTTTTCTCGCACACAAGGAGTCACTTCTGAACAACATAGCGTCTGTGAAATAAACAAACAACTTCTTGTTCTCTCTTTGCTCCCAGTTCTTTCCTTTCCTGCTTACAGGAGACCAAAATAATCGTCATTCAGTTCAACATTTCTTCGTATCCCATTATAGTGCAGTTACCTGGTAGGCAAACTTACACTAAGGAGTTCTTGGGTAGTACATGTATATCCCCTGCCGGGAAGAGACAGGTGTGCTTGCTCTATGTTGCAATGAGAGTTAGAACTCAGACCATGTAATCATAGGCAAGGCATGAGCCAGCAAGTGGACGCTCTTTTCATTGCACCAAATTTTGCGGGGTCACTGACAAATATCAAGAGGTGAAAGTTTCGTGCAGTCAAGTCCCCAAGCATACCAAGGCACGAATTGATGCCGCCATAGTCTCATATTCGTGGGTGGTTGTACATATCAGCAACTGAAACATTTCATAATTGTAAAGGTAGCATTTTTCACGAGGCAGTAGGCCAAGCTGGCGGATATATATATATATATATATATATATATATATATATATATATATAATGTCAAGAGGCGTTATAGTTCGATTGCTAAAGCACTCAGATAGCAGAGCACCGCAGCAAGAAAACACACAGCTTCGGCAACACAGGCACAAGGGTTCCAACCACACGTTGTCGTCGTCTTTCTCTAAGCAGTGCCTACTGCTCGTTCTTCTTCAGTACAATTGCCTCCCCGGGGAAGAGGAGCCGTCTCGGCGACCTACGGGCAAGATAGCACAGGTGGGTCAAAGTACGGCTTGAGCCGCTGAACGTGCACGATTTCGCGCCCTCGGCGACGCTTATCGGAAGGCGGCTCAAGGGGTTCTACCAAATAGTTCACAGGAGACGTTTGACTGACGACACGGTAGGGACCCTGGTACTTGGACACAAGCTTGGGTGAAAGTCCAGGGCTGGTAGCGGGAACCCAAAGCCAGACTAGTGAGTCAGGGGCATAGGGTGCCGGAGAAGAGGGAATATCGCGAAGGTGTTTCTGTCGCTGCTGATCTTCCGAAGTAAATGTGCGGGCGAGCTTCCGGCACTCTTCCGCGTGCGCAGCAGCCTCGGACAGGGTAGTAGCCTCCGTTGTGTCAGGGCGATACGGAAGGATGGTGTCCATTGTGCAGGAAGGCTCGCGTCCGTAAAGAAGAAAGAACGGGGAAAATCCTGTAGTGCTCTGTGTGGCGGTATTATAAGCGTACGTCACGAAGGGTAGAATTCGGTCCCAATTGGTTTGGTCAGATGCGACGTACATGGCTAACATATCGCCAAGAGTGCGGTTAAAGCGCTCAGTCATGCCATTGGTTTGCGGGTGGTATGCAGTAGAGGTACGGTGAATTACGTTGCACTCCTTGAGCAGGGCTTCTATAACATCAGACAGAAAGACGCGGCCTCTGTCGCTCAGCAACTCTCTGGGGGCTCCATGGCGAAGTATGATATTACGCAGAAGGAACCAGGCAACATCCCGCGCAGACGCGTTGGGCAGAGGCGAAGTTTCGGCGTAGCGTGTCAGATGGTCAATCGCCACTATCACCCAGCGGTTGCCATCTGAAGTACATGGAAGGGGCCCATAGAGATCAACTCCGACCCTGTCAAAGGCCCGTCCTGTACAAGGCAATGGTTGCAGTGGAGCGGCTAAGGCATGAGGGGTATTCTTGCGGCGTTGGCAAGCGAGGCAGGAGCGAACATATTGGCGGACGAATCGGTACATCCCGCGCCAGTAATAACGAATTCGCAGGCGCGCGTATGTTTTGAGTACTCCTGCATGTGCGCATTGCGGGTCATCGTGAAACGCTGCACATATATCCGAACGTAGGTGCCGAGGAACCACGAGTAACCATTTGCGCCCATCCGAGAGGTAGTTACGGCGATATAGGAGCCCGTCACGAACAGCAAAGTGGTGTGCTTGGCGACGTAATGCACGGCCAGTAGGAGGCCCTGATGGGTCTGACAGAAAAGCCAGCATAGCGACAATCCATGGATCCTTCTGCTGCTCCGAAAGCATATCCGTGGTGGTGAGGGAGGACTCGCATATTTGTACTGTCTGATGATTGGGCTGGCCTGACACTGGGGAGCGAGACAAGGCATCCGCGTCCGAATGTTTACGGCCAGAGCGGTACAGCACTCGAATATCATACTCTTGGAGGCGAAGCGCGCATCGCGCGAGGCGGCCTGAGGGATCTTTTAAGGACGACAGCCAGCAGAGTGCATGATGGTCTGTGATGACGTCGAACGGGCGGCCGTAGAGGTAAGGACGAAACTTAGTGATGGCCCAAATGATAGCCAGGCATTCTTTTTCTGTAACGGAATAGTTTGCTTCCGCTTTCGTGAGTGCGCGGCTAGCGAAGGCAACAACGTATTCATCGAAGCCAGTCTTTCGTTGTGCAAGAACAGCGCCAATGCCGACGCCACTGGCATCCGTGTGTATTTCTGTCGGTGCGCTTGGGTCAAAATGTCGGAGTATGGGGGGTGAGGTTAGAAGACGACGCAGCGTCGTGAATGCGGCATCGCAAACTGGCGGCCAGGCCATGAGGTCGTGGTTACCCGCGAGAAGCTGCGTCAGAGGCGCTATTATGGTGGCGAAGTTGCGGATGAAACGACGAAAATAGGAGCATAATCCGATGAAGCTGCGGAGTTCTTTTGTGGTCTTTGGTCGTGGGAATTCGGAAACGGCTTGGAGTTTGGTTGGATCTGGGAGGACACCATCTTTCGAAACAACGTGGCCAAGGATGACTAGCTGCCGGGCGGCGAAGCGACACTTCTTTAAGTTGAGCTGGAGTCCAGCATCGGCAAGGCAAGTGAGCACGCGTTTGAGTCGGGACAGGTGAGAGGAAAAGTCCGGGGAAAAGATGACAATGTCATCGAGATAACAAAGGCATGTCTGCCATTTGAGACCCCGGAGGATGTTATCCATCATTCTTTCAAATGTTGCAGGCGCATTACAGAGGCCAAAGGGCATCACGGTAAATTCATATAAGCCATCAGGCGTAACAAATGCTGTTTTCGGGCGGTCTGCGTCAGCCACGGGGACCTGCCAATAACCGGATCGTAAGTCTAAGGACGAAAAGAATTCAGCGCCTTGGAGGCAGTGCAGTGCGTCGTCGATACGGGGCAGAGGATAGACATCTTTCCGGGTTATCTTATTTAGACGTCGATAGTCCACACAAAAACGAATAGTCCCATCTTTCTTTTTGACAAGCACTACCGGAGAAGCCCAGGGACTGTGTGATGGCTGTATCACGCCGCGTCGAAGCATGTCTCCTACGTGCTCATCGATGACTCGGCGCTCCGTCGCGGACACACGGTATGGACGTTGGCGTAGAGGCGCGTGGCTGCCGGTGTCGATGTGATGAACGACTGTGGAGGTACGTCCTAAACATTGTTTTTGGAGGTCGAAAGAAGTTCGAAATTGGTTAAGGAGGTCGATGATCTGCGTGCGCTGACTCGGAGTGAGGTTAGGATCAATAAATGGAGCAAACGTTCGGTCACATGCAGGCGCAGGCGCAGAGACAGGGAGAGCCATGGCGTCAACGTGCAGAGGAGTCGAGTCATCAGGCACATCGTACACAGAGCTCCTGTCGAATTCATCAGCAAAACCGAGGCATTCGCCACGATGTAAGCTTGATGGACACGAAAACGGATTCGAAACGTAAAGTGCGCTGGAACCCTGGCGAAAGGGAAGGAGGGCAAAGGGAAGCAAGAAGGGGTGACGGCGTGCAGCAAGTTGAGATGGCGTGAAAAGAACTGTGGAATCACTGAAAGCAGCACAGGAAACGGGTACAAGGGCGGAAGAGAAAGGAGGGATATCAGCGTCGGTGGCGACGAACACCTGAGCAGAAGGTGGAGGCAAATCTTCAGAAGGACTGGCACAAAATGGAGTCAGCGCAAGTTCTGCACGGGCACAATCAATAACAGCGTGATGAGATGAGAGGAAGTCCCATCCTAGAATGATGGCATGAGAGCAGCGGGGAAGAACAACAAACTCAATGTGGTGTAAACTGTCTTGTATGGCGACACGGACGGTACATGTTCCTAAGGGCTCAATTGGCTCAGCGCTGGCTGTACGTAGTGAAATGACAGAAAACGGCGTCGCGACTTTTCGGAGCGTACGGCGAAGCTGGTCGGCAATCACGGACACTGCGGCACCCGTGTCGACAAGCGCGTGAACGGCGACACCTTCGGCAAAAACTTCAATGATGTTCGTAGCGAATAAACGAGGGCTTGAGCAGTTCGAAGAGATCGCAGTTCTTGCCTCCGGAACTGCGCCTTTTAGTTTTCCTCCACAGCTGAAGGGCGGCGGACCATGGGGGAGAGGGAACGTCGACGGGGAGATGGAGACCGACGAGTGTTCAAGCTTCGGGGAACAGGAGATGAAGGAGCGAAGTGCGGAACTGGTGGCGAATAGCGGGACTGGGAGTCAGGAGCATTCCGTTGACATCTCGCAGTATCGGGAGGATACCAACCCCGCCGGCGGCAGAAACGTGCCACGTGGCCAGCAACGCCACACGCGAAGCAGATCGGCCGGTTGTCGTGGGTACGCCACGGATTATCAACAGGGGGCCTCGGTAGCGGTGCACTGTCTTGAGCTGGGCGTAGGGGCTGCGGAGGCGCGCAGAAGCCGCTTCTGGGCAAGTAGTTCGCAGCTGGAGAAGGCGAGGCGTAGAAGGCGCTTGTGGGGGTGTAGTGCGCAACTTCAGGCGGTGGTCTTGGCCTGGCGACGCCGGCAGCGTACGTGAGCGGAACCGGCGCTGAGGGTGGTTGATTAGAGAAAGGTAGTGCGTCGCTGACTTGTTCGTGTATGACGCGTCGGAGTTCCGGGGACAAAGAGGACTCAGACGACTGGGAAGAAGGCAGCAGTGACAGTTGGCGCGCCACTTCTTCGCGAACGAATTGTTTGATTTGGTCGAGGAACGGAGAGTGGGCGGGAGCAGCACTGGAAGTGTCAGTTAAAGCCGAAATCCTGTTGCCGGGCGTGGCAGCTCGGCGCGTAGTAAGCCGTTGTTTGCGGAGCTCATCGTAGCTCTGGCACAGTGTAATGACCTCGTCAATCGTTTGAGGATTCTTCGCCAAAAGCATTTGGAAGGCTTCATCCTCTATGCCCTTCATGACGTTCTTGATCTTTTCAGAGTCGGGCATGGCGGGATTAATGCGCCGGCAGAGGTCAACTACGTCCTCAATGTAGCTTGTGAAGTTTTCACCATTTTGCTGAGCGCGACTACGCAAGCGTTGTTCTGCGCGAAGCTTGCGCACAGCAGGGCGACCGAAGACTTCTTTGAAAGAATGGGTAAATTCTGTCCAGGTGGAAAGGTTGGATTCGTGATTCCGGAACCAGAGATTAGCGACTCCAGAAAGATAGAAGATGACGTTAGTAAGTTTAGCTTTGTCATCCCATTTGTTGTGCGCACTCACGCGATCGTATGACGAGAGCCAATCCTCCACGTCATGGTCGTCGTTGCCGCTGAAGACCGGAGGATCTCGTTGGCGTAGAGCACCGGAGCAGACGACAGGCGATGCCAGGGGAGGATCGGGCTGCGCGGCGTCCTGAGGCATGGCAGAAACGGTAGGGAGCGTCCGGCTGCAGAGTTCCAGGTTTGGGAAGGGCCCAGCACGTCCACCAAATGTCAAGAGGCGTTATAGTTCGATTGCTAAAGCACTCAGATAGCAGAGCACCGCAGCAAGAAAACACACAGCTTCGGCAACACAGGCACAAGGGTTCCAACCACACGTTGTCGTCGTCTTTCTCTAAGCAGTGCCTACTGCTCGTTCTTCTTCAGTACAATATATATATATATATATATATTGACACATGCACTTGCCTATCTTTATCGGGCGGCCAAGTTTCGCCGCCTAAATGGCACGTTTATAGTCCGACGTTATCGGCGCGCGGGCGAGCGTCGCTCGCGCACAGTCACGCTACGTTGGTTGCGCTGCGCCAGCCGAGATGCCATCCCCTCTATACTTCAACGCACGCGCCGTCGGCTGCTATCTTCGGAGCATGCGCAGAACGTTCGCCAAGTCGCGCGCCGTCCGCAAAAACCGTCTGCGGAGTTGCGGAATATGGTCTAGATAGAAAGATGATTGGGTTCCTACAACAAGCTTATACAGATAATGAGGTAGAGATAACATGGGAGGGGGAAACTACAAAGCCAGCTAAAATAAGAAGAGGTCTCAGGCAGGGCTGTCCATTGTCGCCCTTGCTTTTTATGATTTACATGAGCCAAATGGAAAAGAGACTAGAACAGAGCACAATAGGAACCGACTGTTGGGGTCTCGGTGCTGACGCCCGTTATTGCGAATGGGTCGCAAGCCCCAAGGGTAGCGTTGGCCTGGCGGCCTGGGGCACTGGAAGCATCCGAAGGTCCCGGCAAAGCAAGAGTAGACTGGTAACAGAACAACTTGTTTATTCTAACATAGCAAAAGAGCGGCCGGTCAGGTCGACCGAAGTGGAGAGACGGGAGAGCACGTAACTCAACAGAAGAAATCGGAGCCTCTCCTGGCGTCCGTTGCATCCGCGCCGGCATTACCGCGCGTTGTAGGCGAAACGTAACAGACCGCCCCGCCGGGGGAAGGAGATCCCGATGGTCAGGGGACTGCATCCGCTGTCCGGAGGGATGTCGCTCGATGATGCTCATAACCGAAGTCGGGCGTCCTTTGGCGTTTCTTGAGCGCAGCGCACAGAGAAGGCCTCGTTCTCACGTTCAGGTGCACACAGGACACTGCAAAGTGACTTCGGGAGAGTTGACATTTTTGTTCTCGTTTCCGGCAAGCGTTAGAACTACGCCGAAAGTCAACCGCTCAGTCAGCAAGCACGGCACAACCCTCACTAAGCCCTGCCAGGCTCTTTCCCCTTTTATACTGCTGCCTAGTTTCTTACAGTAGTTTAGCAGCACTCAGAACGCGTCCACAAATCGGAAAATTGCACTAGAAAGCACATCATCACTTTGAAACACTACACGAAAGCAATAGGTTAAAAATCCTGCCTCAGGAAGAAAAACATCAGTAACAAGCAATTTTGAGGCTGATTCCCACGTTAGGGGCTTCGACTTAAGCCATCGGCGTTACCGTTGAGACTCCCCTTTTTGTAACGCACCTCAAAGGAATATTGTTGCAAAGCGAGGCTCCAGCGCAGGAGGCGGCCATTTTTGGGAGAGATGGTCTGCAGCCATTGGAGAGGGCAGTGATCCGTCTCAATGATAAACCTCGAGCCAGCTAGGTAACATGACAATTTCTGAACGGCCCACACGATACACGCACACTCTTTCTCGGTGGCGCTATACGCCTGCTCATGACTCGTCAGCTTACGACTAGCATACAGGACGGGGTGTTCTACTTCTCCATTTTCCCGTTGGCACAGTACAACGCCCATGCCTCGCTCACTAGCATCACACTGAACAACGAACCCTTTTGAGTAGTCGGGCGATCGTAGCACAGGCTGGCTTGTTAGGGCGCTCTTTAGGGCGCTAAAAGCTCTTTCCTTTGTCTCATCCCAGACGACTGTTTGCGGTTCTGTCTTTCTTAGAGCATCCGTTAGGGGAGACGCGATATCAGAGTACCTGGGGATGTACCTCTGATAGTAGCCGGCGACACCTAAGAACGACCGAATATCGGTCTTCGTGCGCGGTTGCGGGAAGTCTCGCACAGCGGCCACCTTTATTTCAGAGGGGCGGCGACGACCCCGACCAATCACGTGTCCGAGGTAGACAACCTCGGCCTGTGCTAACTGGCACTTGGGAGCCTTGACTGTCAAGCCCGCATTGCGCAGGCGGGTTAGCACTGCCCGCAAGTGCGCCATATGCTCAGGCCAGGATGCGGAGAATATCGCTACGTCGTCTAGATACGGTAAAGCGAATTCTTGCTGTCCCCGCAACACTTTATCCATGAGGCTTGAAAAGCAGTATGGCGCGTTCTTCAAACCAAAACTCAAAACTTTAGGACGGAATGTCCCCATTGGTGAAATGAACGCCGCATACCTACTAGCCTCTTCTGTAAGTGGAACCTGCCAATAACCCCTGACAAGATCTAGGGTGGAAATAAACTGAGCGCTACTCACTCTCTCAAGGCGCTCCTCGATGTTAGGGATCGGATAAATTTGATCCTTAGTGATGGAATTAAGCCTGCGGTAGTCGACGCAAGGACGAGGTTCCTTGCCCGGTACCTCAACTAAAATCAAAGGGGAGGTATAATCACTCTCACCCGCCTCAATAACACCGAGCTGTAGCATTTTCTTTACCTCAGCCTCCATAATATCGCTCTGGCGGGGTGACACCCGGTACGCCTTGGATCGTACTGGCTCTGGGGAGGTAAGTTCTATGTCATGAGTAAGGACAGAAGTCCTACCAGGCCTCTCAGAGAACAGACCTTGAAACTCTTGTAAGAGCTGGTGTAGTTCGGTTTTCTGCTCAGGCGACAGCGATGCTTTACTTATTAAGTCACTAATGACTTGATCGGTGTCTTTCCTGTTCGTCACTGAGCCTTTCTCATCGTTCAACAACGTCGGCCCCGCAACTACCGCCTTTGCAGCGAGCTCCCGAACCTTCGATCTGGTTAAGGCCTGAACGCTAGCCTCACCAAACAAAAGCCCCTTCTCGCGCAGGAGGTGATCGGACCTGTTCGAAAATAAGTACGGGTACTGGGGGGGCAGCATAGATGACACTGCGGCCTCCGTCTCAAGTGCTCCGAAAGGTCCTTCAATAAGCACTTTTGCTACCGGCAGACACACGCTATGAGCTTCCACTGCTTGCTTGATCCATGCGCACTCGCCCGTGAACATATCGGGTTCTACGTAAGAGGGGTGAACTACATCCATTGTAGCTGCGGAATCGCGAAGCACTCGGCACTCTTTCCCGTTCACGAGGAGGTCTCGCATGTAAGGCTCGAGAAGCTTCATGTTCTCGTCAGTGCTGCATAAAGACAAAAACACGACTTTTGTTTTTGTTTCTGGACACTGCGCCGAAAAGTGACCCGGCTTCTGGCACGTATAACAAACGCGCGCTTGCCTCGTCTCGAACCGCTTTCTGCGTTCGGCTTCGGTTGCCGCCGTCTCCGTACGTTCGGTCGGACTGCTTTCACTTGCATCCGAACTACGTGTGTCCCCCTTTGCTCTCATGGGTGTGAACTTCGGCCTCTCAAACTTGGAGCCAAATTCACCCTTTTGACCGTCCTTAGCTCCGCGAGCCCGACGCGTCACAAACTCCTCGGCTAACTCAGCGGCTCTAGCCACCGTACTAACGTCTGGCCTATCCAAGACCCAGTACCGCACGTTCTCAGGTAACCGACTATAAAACTGTTCTAGCCCGAAACACTGCAGAACTTTCTCGTGGTCACCAAACGCTTTCTCTTCTTTGAGCCACTCCTGCATGTATATGACTCTGTATATGACTCACTTTTGCCTTTCTCATTTTCCCGAAACTTCCGACGGAACCCCTCCGCTGACAGCCGGTACTTTTTTAGCAGACTCGATTTCACTTTGTCGAAATCCTCTGCCTCCTCTCTCTCCAAGCGAGCGACTACGTCGGCCGCCTCGCCGGGTAGCAAAGTGAGCAAGCGCTGTGGCCACGTTTCCCGAGAGAACCCCTGCTTCTCGCACGTTCGCTCAAAGTTAACCAGGAACAAACCAATGTCCTCTCCAAGCTTAAACGGCCGCATCAGGTCAGTCATTTTGAACAATACTCGTTCTCCTGCACCGTGTGCCTGACTTCCATTACGAGCGCGTTCCATCTCTAACTCGAGGCGCTTCATTTCCAAAGCGTGTTGACGGTCGCGCTCTCTTTCTTTCTCTTGTTGCTCTCGTTCTATCTGTTCTTTACGTTCGCGCTCATCTTTCTCTTTCTGTTCTTTAAGCTCACGCTCCTGTCTTTTTGCCGTCTCCCTCTCCTCAATGGTCTCAAGGCATTCCGACAGCTCGTCATCCTCAGCTTCTAACTCAAGAATAGCCCTTAGCAGTTCTGGTTTTCTGAGTTTGTCTGAGACATCCAGACCCAACTCTCTTGCAAGCTCCAGCAATTTCGGTTTGCGCAACGACTTCAAATCCATGGCTGCTCTGAATGCTGCTTTCTCTACTGCCTACTATTGTCTTGCCGCAAACTAACCCGGCAGCAACGACAACCACAATTACCAGCTCTGTTTCTGACACTAACAAAAGCCTGGCAAAACTCAGAAAAAGAAAGTCCCGCACTCACCAAACCTCGCAGCCAAGAATTCAGCGCAGTCGTTCCGCTGCAGGCAACCAGTCATAACACAGGGCTCGTTGCACTGCTCCCGGATGGTCGTTGTGCTGCTCAGCATACATTCAACCGCATCTCTTCGCTGCTGGCCTCCGTTGTCGCGATCTCACCGCTGGCAACCAGCTGTTGGGGTCTCGGTGCTGACGCCCGTTATTGCGAATGGGTCGCAAGCCCCAAGGGTAGCGTTGGCCTGGCGGCCTGGGGCACTGGAAGCATCCGAAGGTCCCGGCAAAGCAAGAGTAGACTGGTAACAGAACAACTTGTTTATTCTAACATAGCAAAAGAGCGGCCGGTCAGGTCGACCGAAGTGGAGAGACGGGAGAGCACGTAACTCAACAGAAGAAATCGGAGCCTCTCCTGGCGTCCGTTGCATCCGCGCCGGCATTACCGCGCGTTGTAGGCGAAACGTAACACGACATAAGCTATATGCTGGAAGGGCAGAAGGTAGCTCAAGTACTAGCCGGACTGATGTATGCAGATGATATTGTACTGCTTGCTGACACCAGAGTAGGACTACACGAATTAATGAGCGTATGTGGAGAGGATGGAGAAAAATTGGGACTTCAATTCAGTAGAGAGAAGTCTAGGATAATAGTATACAATGAAGAAAGGGGGGAACCATTGGAAATACAAAGCACTAAGATTGATCATGTCGAAAAATATAAGTATTTGGGCATATGGCTAAACGAGGGCAAAAAGTACTTGGAAGAACAGGAAAAAATTATGATTGAAAAAGTGAAAAGGAACTCAGCTGTAATGAAACACAAGGCACTATGGAACTATGGCACTATGGAATAGGTACGAGGTGGTTAGGGCGTATGGAAAGGGGTTATGGTACCTGGCCTCACATTCGGAAATTCAGTACTGTGCATGAAATCGAAAGTTCAGGCATGCATGGAAACGAGACAGAGAGGTGTAGGCAGGTTGGCCTTAGGAGCGCACGGGAACACCCCTAATGAGGGAGTGCAGGGGGACATGGGATGGACGTCACTCGAAGGTAGAGAGGCAATAAGTAAGCTAAAATATGAACAGAGACTCCCAGCACTGGAGGAAAAAAGGTGCGCAGGAAAAGTGTACAAATATCTATACATGAAAAGTTTGAACACAAAGTGGACACTCAGAACGAGGAAGCTGAGGAATAGATACCTACAGCCGAGGGAGGGGGTCCAACGTGGTTCTCGTATGGGAAAGGAGGTGAAGGAGACGGAAAGAAAAATGTGGGAAGAAAGAATGCTCGGAAAGCCAGCGCTATCTATGTATAGGTCACAAAAACAGGAGATTAAGAGAGAGCTCTTATTTGATAACTCGCGGGGCAGCTCACTATTATTAGAAGCTAGGACGGGGGTTTTGAGAACGAAAACATACACTGCTAAATTTGAAGACGTGGACATTTTGTGCACAGCTTGCGGAGCCGAAATGGAGACCACAGAGCATATAGTGCTGAGATGCACAGACCTTCGCCCGACTCTGGCAGAGGGAACAGTGGCAGATATGGAAGGGGCATTAGGTTTTCCCGGGGAACGAGGGCAAATAGACGAGCAAATAGTGGCAGTAACGAAGGGGAGGCTAGAGGACTGGTGGAGGAAGTCAAGGGAGAGATAATACCATAATTCGGGGAGATAATGTTTCCTATGATTTTTTAGATAGTTATTTTGGGGGGAGGAGGGGAGTGAAAACTAGTGTAAGGAAAAGAGGACATAAAGAAAGGGGAAAAAGAATAATAGGAGGGGAAGCAAAAGGCTAGGTGGCGCCAGCCGCCGCCCGTTACAAAGGGTGTAGCCGCCATCCATCCATCCATCCACCCACCCATCCATCCATCCACCCACCCACCCACCCATCCATCCATCCATCCATCCATCCATCCATCCATCCATACATCCATCCGTCCGTCCGTCCGTCCGTCCGTCCGTCCGTCCGTCCGTCCGTCCGTCCGTCCATCCATTCGTCCGTCCGTCCGTCCGTCCGTCCGTCCGTCCGTCCGTCCGTCCGTCCGTCCGTCCGTCCGTCCGTCCATCCATCCAGTCGTTTGCATTGGATGCTGCCGGATAGCAGGCATGTGAGCGTGCGTCGTTTTTACGTCGGCGAGTTGCATATTTTCTATTTTGTACTCTGTTTGTGCTCGTGAACAAACTGCAAGAATGCCGGGCTGCTGTTGAGCTCCCAACTGCAAGTCCAACGATGCTGCAGAGCCGCGTGTGCGTGTGCACGTGTTTCCCAATGACCCTGTGCGGCGAGCGGCGTGGACAAGAGCGGTTCCCCGGAAGGATTTTACTCCTACGAAGAACACAGTGGTAAGCTATCACACAGTAGTATATAATATGGCTTATGAGTTGATTCGGGGGCTTTTTATTATAGGAATGTGCGTTTTTCCGGCTGGACGTATCCAGCAACAGCCGAATGGGCTTGCTTGCGTTGTCGGAGCCTGAAACATGCTCATTCTTCTTTCTGTAGTATCGAAAGCCGAACCGAGCCGTTTATGTCTCTGGCGGTATGAAACGTATTTGTACATAATTTTTTTTGTGATTTCAGCTCTGCGAGAAGCATTTTGCGGCAAGCGATTACGTCAAAACATCCAAGTACACAGATATGAAGACGGGGAACGTTATTGAAGTGCCGCTGAGAGTCTTCAGGCTGAAGCCGGATGCGGTACCAAGTGTGTTCCCTAATTGCCCCCAGTACCTTTCGCGGCATCATGCGAGCACTCGGGAGGCTCCGGAGGATAAAGGAAAACGTGTTGAGGAAGAATCACTCCGCATTGCCATGGAAAAATCTCTGGAAGAAAAGCAACAACAAGACCAGCAGAAGAAAGTTACAAGCTTTTCTGACTTTCTTCATGCTCTGCCAAGTTTTAACACTTCGCCGTTTTGGTCTGTGATCAAAATGGAGTCCAAGGTTCTATTCCTGGATTTGACTGTTGATCAGGGCGCCTCCGTACGTTCGTCGGTGGTAGTTTGTGACAACATGTGTGTGGAAGTGTATTATGGGGAAACCCGCATTGTGGAACTTCATGGTGTCAGTAGGCCTGCAGAGTTGCAGGACCTCAGACAACTAAGTGATATCCTTCAACGTGTTGAGTCTCTGCGCACTGCTCATTCTTCCAACAATGACCAGCGGGTTCATCATCTGCTTGCAAATGTGGCGGAGCTGTTGGAAGAGTTAATATGCAATGATCAGCCCCAGCTACACGGATGGCACCTTGAAGTCGTGAAGTTTATAAAATCCCAAGTAGACCTAATCCTCAACAACGCTGCACGCTACTCGTCAGACCTTCTGGTATTTGCAAGCCTCCTTTACACCATTTGACCGTATGCGTATAAATTCCTCAGAAGTTCACTGAAGGTAAAGTTGCCTCATCCAGAGACAATAAGACGTCTCTGCTCTGCTCAACAAGCTAGCCCAGCCATAGAACAGCAAGGCTCCTGTTTTCTGTCATATGCTAAGAAGGTTGCTACCACATTGAAAGAACATGAAAATATAGTAACTTTAATGATGGACGAAATCCACATTCAGTCATACTTTGATTTTAAAGCTGGGTCAGTAGTAGGTGCAGCAGTCAACACTGCAAGTCCGGCAAGAACAGCGTATGTCTTTATGACTCAGAGTCTGCTTTCAAATAACAAAGATGTTGTGCATATTTTGCCAGTGGCTACAATTGATGCAAAATGCTTGCATGATTTTCTGCAAATGCTAGTCGTCAAGCTTGAAGATACAGGATTTAAAGTAATTGCCATCATCTCTGACAATAATTCCATCAACAGAAAGACAATGTCGCTGTTTTCAGACCCTCCGGGACTAAAGATAGCTTATCAGCATCCAGCTGAGAAATCACAACCTTTGTTTTTTATCATAGACTCTGTTCACGTGTTGGAATGTGTGAGAAATAACTGGTTAAATCAACGCAATGCAGGAAGGTGCATGTACTTCCCAGACCAGACCAAGCCCAGAATCTTGGCAGCATCATTTAACACTTTATGTGAGCTGCATGAGTCCGAACAGAATGAGCTTTTGAAGATTGCTCCGACATTCTCATTAAAGGCATTGAATCCTTCAAACATGGAGAGGCAAAATGTAAAGTTGGCATTGAGAATATTCAATTCATCAACTGTCGCAGCACTTCATAATACCAACATTCAGCATGCTGATGGCACGCCTCAGTATATCAACATGGTGCTAACATGGTGGAATGTTGTTAATGTTAAAACCCCCCAAAAGGGCCAGCGGCTTTCAGACGACCTGCAAAAACCCATAACGTCGACATCTTGTCCCCAGTTAGAGTTTTTGGGGAAAATGATGCAGTGGCTCAACTACTGAGAAAGTTTGAAGCATGATGCAGGACATTTGACAAAATAAACACACTCTGCTTTATGTCACACAACTCATGCGCTCCATGAGATCACTATCTACTGCCTTGAAGAACTTGGTATGCAGTATGTTTTGGTAGGCAAATTTCAGACAGATTCGCTAGAGGATCGCTTTGGTCGGTACCGTCAGTTGTCTGGTGCCCACTATCATGTGTCAATTAAGCAGATTTACGAGTCCGAGACAAAGCTGCGGCTACAGAAAGTGCTCGAATTACCAGACATTGACATGGTGTGTGATGTTCCTGTCATTAGTTCCAACTCACTGCTGAGCCAGTTTGATGTCACAGTTAGCGACAGCGATATTGAGAAGAAAGTGGCAAGGCTGCCAGCTGTGACATATGCTGCCGGTTACTGCGCACATGCAGCTGTAAAGAAACTGTTGTGTCCGTCGTGCAAAGAAAATCTGGTAATGGATGATGCAGAGATAAATGTTGCTAGAAATGTCCTTATTACGAGCATGACCAGAGGTGGGCTGAAGTTCCCACGCGAACTTGTTGTGAATGCTGTCCTTACCACAGAAATAGTGCTGGACATGCTTAGGAGTCCACGCTTCGCCAAACAGTTCTTTGCACTTCTTAAGCAGAAAGAAGTACTAGTGGCTCTTGCGTATGGCATCCTCAGTGATAATGATGACCTGGATGTTTGTGTTATTGGGCATGCTCCTCAACAAGTCATGCATTATATTTTGAGTGCAGCAGCAAACCCCTTTTTAAACAACTTGTGCAAAGCAGCAAACAACAAGTTAGTAAACGACAAGTTGTCGGCCACAAAGGCAAAGCGAAAACTTGAAACTGTTAGAAGTTGAGGTGTAATTTATGCAGTTTTGCTTCCACAGTATAGTTTGTAAAAAAATACCTTTTTCTTTCATCAATGTCAAATAAAATGCCCTTCATCCTACCTTCATTCTGAAGAAGGCTTCTGATGCTCTAATCTCTTTCTGTTCTGTGTCGTGAAAATTTGTGCTTGCCTGAATTTCCTTGCTTGAAGCAATAGTGTGTGCCGAAGCAGTAAAGTGTATTCGCAGAAAATTTACTCAACCAACTTTTTTTTTCCTGACACCGACTTGCATCGCATTTATGTGCACTTTTAACAATAATGTGTTCTTGTACAAAGAAGAGACTGTCAAGCTGTGTATAATAAAGGATCCTGTATTGCTGTAAGCAGAAATGAGTTTGTGTCATTTTATGAATGTCGATTTCTTCCACTTTGAACTCTTGACATTTTTCTTTCATGTAATGTCAAATTTTGCCATTTTTATAATGTCCCTGATAGGGCATTTGAAAGTAAATAAAGCATCGAAGTGTTAAATATAATACAATCATGGCGGTAGATTGAAAAGTGAATAGCTTATAACTACACCACATAAGTTGATGCCCAACAGTGATGATAAAATTTTAGATTAGTCGCTTCCAATCAGTCAGAAAACGGTTTCTTACATGTGTAAGCATGCAAAACGCCTCCTAAAGGCACGAGGCTACAAACTGTGGCGATTTTTCCCGGCCAAGCTTCGTACATAACTGCAGACGCAGCATATAAGTCAGTTCCTACTCGTAACAAGAGCGAGCGAATTTAATTTTATTTCACGGCAACGCGCCACTACGCGGAGAGAACGCGCGTAGTGAAGCCCACTTCCAGGACGATCTGACCTGGGTGACGTCACGCCGCCATGTGGGGGCCTTCAGTCTTCTAGGTGGTGTTGCTCCGAAGCGCGAATGGCTCAGGAGCCATGTCGGCACCGGGCCCACCGGGGCGCGTCGGAAGCCGCCGGTTACGTTCGCTGCGCCGCTGCGTCCGACTATAGGGAACCAGCGCTGGATAGGCGGCGCGTCGAAAAGAGTGCGTTGCACGCCGCTCTGGCGACGAAACGCGGCATATTACAGCCCCTCTACCAGACGACACGTCCGCGACCGTTTCATAGTTCGCGCATATGGTTTGCATGTTTCCGTTTTCGCGCCGCTTCAAGTGGACAGTTTTCGTAAAGAAGCTAGCGCCATCAAGTGAAGAAATGAAGAAAAGTCTTTTTAATCTTTATATATTTTTCCCAGTGTGTCGCGGCGAGCACGTGCGTTTATTTAACGGTTGCGCCATGTGCCGTTCCCATGCTTGTGTGGCAGCCTGCCTCGCAAATCTAGCAGCTACGGCGCCGGTCTTGCTGCGCTGTGGTTTCGGAAGTATTAGTTGGCCTGAAGACATTCCACACTTCTCTGGCTAGACATAAGAAATTCTGATGTTACTTCGCCACAGCAGTCAATAGAGAAGAAAGCTTTATCGCATCAGCTGACTCGGGGAAGCAAAGGTTTGAGTGCTGCGCTGCTTGATCCGTAACAACCTGGCTACATTTAGCACTTAGTACATAAATTTACCGGATGCATCTCAGCGCCGAGTCCTCATCCGCATGCGCATTTTTAAAAACACATAGGCGGCTTAGTCGCGCGTGCACCGGCAGTATGCGCACACAACTCGTATTACAAGGCAGCTTCCGTGCCACATAATTCTTGGTAATGAATGGAAACTATTACCTTTCGTATCATTCGCTTGGTGTGGTGGCATTGGAAGGAGCCTGGCGGTGGTATTGCGAAGCAAAATGGTTCGTACACATGCCGGATGGTGCATGCTATTGCTCCTTTTGTTTCCGACGAAATGACGACTGCAGATTCTGCTGTTTGGTACTGGCTGCCACGGCTGACCGTCTTCACTATCGAATAAACCAGGCACACACGCGAAATTACATTTAGAAACCAGCCCGACACCGCTTGACAGGGCGACAAGACGGGAACTTTCTCCGCTCGCCTGACTGCTTGGATCCAACGCCGCCTCCGTGCTTGTTCGTAGGGTTTAGATGAAAAGACGCAGAAGGATACTCCTCCCCCATTCCGACGTAGTTGTGACACTTGTATACGCAACAGTACCGTCGGCGTCCTTTTGTTTTCCTTCGACTTTCAGTGCACGGAACGCCGCTACCAGCAGCAATTTTTTTTCCGCGGGAGCAGCTGCAGTCTGCGCGTTCTGACCGCCAGGGTGGCGCTGCAGGCGTCGTGCAAACTCCAGCGCTGGTTCTCCTGACGTGGCGTAGCGCGCGCGGCGCGGGCGTTACGTCGGACTATAAACGGCCCTTAACATATTTTATCGCACAGCGTGGGACGCGCCTGCGTGTATCGGAAGTTTCTGGAATGTTGTCGATGCTTCTATCCACTGTCTGTTGTCGCCGAACCTTGTGGTGTCTGATTTCATCGCGTGACGGGAATGGTGTAGAACTTTGTGGAAGACACGCGGGTCCCAGCGATGAATCGGGAACATTCGACGACTGCTGCCCACGCGCTTGACCGACGTCGGCGAGCAAGCCGACCCGCTTCACCGACTGATCAGATTTTGACGATCGCTGACTGTGTTCGCCGCTATCGTTGCGCTTTAAGTGTAACCTGTTTTTGCGGGCACAGGTTCGCCCAACAAAAGTTAATTTCATCTTTCACAGTATTGCTACTGTGTTCTTCCCACGTCACTCCACGTGACATCTGGTGGAGGTGCGGGGTACGACTGCGCCAGGGCCCTGTAACGCCGCAATCCCGTCGTCCGGCGCTGCCGCCGCCAGAACGCCCACCCGTTGCCCAGCGCATCTGCGCGAGGAAAACGGACATTTGGCGAGCCCCCGACCACCGCCCGCTCTGCTATCACTGCCGAGAAGCCGGCCATGTGTATCGTAGATGCCCATACCGCGACTTGGGACTGAGAGGGTTCGCAGTCAACGCGCCGCTTCCACAGCTTGAGGAGCGCCCACGTGACATCGCCGACTACCTAGCCGCCGCTCAGCCGCAACGATGACCATACGCTGGACCAGCCCGGGGCCGGTCCGTCAGCCCATATCCGGAAAACTAAAAGCAGCAACCGATGGAGGTGCGGTTGCTGTTCGTCGAACTGACGAAGATCCTCCGCCGCCGACGAAGACGCCGAAAAGACTATCTCGACGACATAACAACGACGACACACCGCCGTCCCGACGAAGACTGGCAGCAAAGAACACGCTTATGAAAGACGACCTGACGACGCGACGTTCCAGCCAGAGGTCAACGCGACGCAGCCGTGATACGACGCCAAGACCTAACTGCAACGCAATACAAAGAACCACCGACCTCGACGTGCTTCTCGACGGCCACGCAGTCACTGCCTTAGTCGACACAGGGGCCGATTACTCCGTCATGAGTGGGCACATCGCCGCCCAGTTGAAGAAGGTTAAGACTGCATGGGAGGGCCCCCAAATTCGGACCGCTGGAGGACACCTCATTACGCCGACTGGAATATGCACGGCAAGAATTACCGTTCATGACCGGACTTACCCTACCACATTTGTTACCCTCCAACAGCGTTCACGAGACGTCATTCTTGGCATGGACCTCCTGAACCAACACGGCGCAATCATCGACTTGAAGTCGAAATCGATAACGCTGTCGCAAGACCAAGCGATACCACCGGAGAGCTCTCGCAGTCACCACGCCTTGAGTGCGCTCGAAGATCTAGTGAGCATCCCGCCGCGCTCCAGCATTGTTATTTCCGTCGGCACCGAAACACCCGCTGACGTAGAGGGCGTCATCGAGGGCGACCAGCATTATACTACTCGACCGCGAAATTTGCGTCGCAAGAGGGATCGCTCGACACCACGGAGGAAAACCAGAAGTGATACTAACCAACTTCAGCCAAGAGTTCAAGCACATCAGCAAGGGCACGACAATTGCGTACATCGAGGAAATTCTGGAAACGAGCAATGCCTTTGTCCTCTCCGATTCTGCCGCATCTACCTCGCCGACCATAGTCCCCGAACCAGACGTCGACGTAAATCTAAGTCTCCCCATGAACAAACAGCAACAGCTCAGAAGTCTTCTCCGACGACACAAAGACTGCTTTTTGGCGTCATCGAGGATTCGACAAACACCAGTTGCAAAGCATCGCATCATAACCAAAGAGTGCGCTCGACCACTCCGCCAGAGCCCTTACCGAGTTTCGACGCGAGAACATGCAGCTATTAGGAAACAAGTCGACGAAATGTTGCGCGACGACATCATCCAGCCGTCGAAAAGCCTGTGTGTATCTCCTGTAGTCCTGGTGAAGAAAAAGAACGGAACCCTACGTTTCTGCGTCGATTATCGTCGACTGAACAAGATCACAAAGAAGGACGCAGACCCCCTTCCACGGATAGACGACGCATTGGATCGGCTCTGCAACGCTAAATACTTTTTGTCGATGGACCTCAAGTCTGGCTCTTGGCAAATAGAAGTCGACGAGAGAGATCGCGAAAAGACCACCTTCATCACGCCAGACGGCCTCTACGAGTTCAAGGTCATGCCATTCGGGCTGTGCTCTGCGCTTGCAACGTTTCAGCGCGTCATGGACAAGGTGTTATCAGGATTGAAGTTGCAGACGCATCTTCTATACTTGCATGACGTCGTTGTCGTTGCCGGAAATTTCGATGTCCACCTTAGGTGGCTTGCGACAGCATTAGAGGCCATAAAATCATCAGGGCTCACTCTGAAGCCGGAAAAGTGCCGCTTCGCTTACGATGAGCTTCTATTCCTAGGCCACGTCATCAGCAAATCCGGACAAGGCCCGCCCCGCAGAAAACAGCTGCCATCGCAAAGCTCCCGCAGCCCACCGACAAGAAGGCAGTGCGTAGATTCCTACTACAGGCGCTTTGTCAAGGACTTTTCACGCATCGTTGAGCCGCTAACGCATCTAACCAAATCTGATGTCGAGTTCAAGTGGCAAACGCCGCAGGCCGACGCATGCAGTCGGCACCGGTACTTGCACATTTCGACGAAGACGCCGATACCGAAATCCACACTGACGCCAGTAGCCTAGGCCACGGTGCCGTCTTAGTCCAGAAGGAAGACAGCCATGAATGGGTCATATCTTATGCTAGCCGGTCTCTGTCAAAAGCGGAAGGCAATTATTCTACGACTGAAAAGGAATTCCTCGCAATCATTTCAGCTACAGCAAAATGCCGCCCTTACCTATATGGCAGGCCATTCAAAGTCGTCAGCGACCATCACGCGTTGTGTGGGTTAGCTAACTTAAAGGACCCTTCAGGACGGCTGGCGCGGTGGAGCCTCAGACTGCAAGAATATGACGTAACGGTAACATACAAGTCCGGAAGAAAACACTGTGACGCCGACTGCTTATCACGCGCCTTAATCGATCCCCCTCCGCCAGACGACGAGGACGACGACGCCGTCCTTCGAATCATAAGCGCGGAAGACTTCACTAAACAGCAACGAGCAGACCCGGAGCTAAAAGGCCTCGTCGAGTATTTGAAAGGGCACACCGACGTTGTCCCTAGGGCATTTAAGCGCGGATTGTCTTCGTTCACGCTTCAAAACAACTTACACGTGAAGAAGAACTTCTCACCAGTCCGCGCCAACTACCTTCTTGTTGTTCCGTCGGCGCTGCGTCTAGAAGTACTGCAAGCCCTACATGACGACCCGACCGTTGGGCACCTCGGTTTCTCCCGGACGCTATCGATGATACAAAAAAGGTATTACTGGCCGCGCCTAAACGCCGATGTGGGCCGTTACGTCAAGACATGCCGAGGCTGTCAGCGACGCAAGACACCACCGACAAGGCCAGCGGGATTACTACAGCCGATCAAGCCTCCTTACCGACATATTCAGCAGATCGGGAGGCACTTGTTCGGACCGTTTCCGACATCAGCTTCCGGAAATAAGCGGATCGTCGTGGCGACGGACTATCTCACCCGCTTCGCTCAAACTAAAGCTCTACCGAAAGGCAGTGCAGCCGAAGTGGCGAACTTTTTCGTCGAGAACATTTTGCTGCGACGTGGTGCTCCAGAAGTCTTCATCACCGACAGAGGAACGGCTTTTACAGCAGAGCTCACCCAAGCCATACTGCAATACAGCCAGACATGCCACAGGAGCACAACTGCCTACCACCCGCAGACGAATGGTCTCACGCAGCGCCTGAACAAGACCCTCGCCGACATGCTAGCAATGTACGTCGACGTCGAGCACAAGACGTGGGACGCGGTCCTGCCGTACGTAACCTTTGCATACAACACGGCGGTGCAAGAAACAACACAGATGGCGCCGTTTAAGCTGGTTTACGGCAGGAACCCGACGACGACGCTCGACGCCATGCTGCCGCACGTGACTGATGAAGAGAATGTAGACGTCGCTAGCTATCTCCAGCGCACCGAAGAAGCCCGACAGCTCGCCCGCCTACGGATCAAGAACCAGCAGCGTACCGACAGCCGACACTACAACCTCCGACGACGCTTCGTCGAGTACCAGCCCGATGACCTTGCTTGGGTTTGGACCCCGATACGCCGACGAGGACTCTGAGAAACTACTTCTACGCTATTTCGGACCCTACAAGGTCATTCAACGTATTGCCGCACTGGACTACGATGTCTTGCCAGACGGCATTTCGCATTCACAGCGGCGCCGCGGACGACCTGAAGTTGTCCACGTGGCGCGTCTTAAATCCTTAAACCCTTTTACGCACGCTGACGAACTTCCTTGTTTTGTTGTTTCTTTGCTACGGGTATTTTTCTTTATTACTTTCGTTTGTTTGCAGCATCCAGTCGATGCTTTCTTTTAAGATGGGGGGTATTGAAACATGCACTTGCCTACCTTTATCGGGCGGCCACGTTTCGCCGCCTAACAAATGTTATCACACCGCGCGCGATGCGCCTGCATGTATCGGAAGTTTCTGGAATGTTGTCGATGCTTCTATCCACTGTCTGTTGTCGCCGAACCTTGTGGTATCTGATTTCATCGCGTGACGCGAATGGTGTAGAACTTTGTGGAAGACACGCGGGTCCCAGCGATTAGTCTGGAACATTCAACGACTGCTGTATAAAAGCCGATGCCCTTCACCCGCTGATCAGATTTTGACGATAGCCGACTGTGTTCGCCGCTATCGTTGTGCTTTAAGTAAGTGTAGCCTGTTTTTGTGGGCACAGGTTCGCCCAATAAAAGTTAGTTTTGTCTTTCACAGTATTGCTACTGTGTTCTTCACACGTCGCTCCACGTGGCAATATATATATATATATATATATATTCTGGGGTTCTGACTCGTCAAATCCATGACATGGCTATGAGGCACGCCGTGGTGCAGCATTCATTTTGATCCCGTGGGGATCTTTAACGCGCACTCAATGCAAGGTAGCACAGGGGTGGTTTTTGCATATCGCCCCTATCGAAATGCAACCACCGTGACCATGATTTGAACTCGTGACCTCGGGCTTAGCAGCACAAGCCACAGCCACTACGCCACAATGGTGGGGGTAGTCATTTTAGCAATCAGCGCGCAAGAGTGCAGTTAGCTTACCTTATGACAAGGAAAAATACATACGAACGAGAAGAACCGAGGAAACCATTTTCATTATTCACACCAATGTGAATCCAAGAGAATACTAGTTCAAGTAACGCACACTGGTAATTATTTGTCACTTTAATTGAAGTCTAGACGTAACAACGTAAAGGAAAACGTAAGTAGACCAAAAAGACAACTTGCGACCGGTGGGCACCGAACCCACATCCTCCACATTAGGCGTGTGATTCTCTACCACTGAGCATCGCCCGAGTAATCGCAGAGAATCGCAAGCGCAATGCGGTGGCTGTTATTCAATTATTATTCATACATTCTCCAGTTTTGCGGCTCTGCAGTTGCTTGCTTTCTCCGCAGCCCTGGCTGTCAGCTTCCGTCCTCAACGAACGAGCCCCCGACGGCGTGTAAATTACACCTAAACGCTTCAACGTCACACGAACTGCGTCGCTTTGCGTTCTATTCTTAGCCGTGAGCACCATGTGCGCCGCCTAAATCATCGCAACTTCTGCACCTAATTAATCACTTCTAATTGTGCAAGATCCTTTTGAAGACGGATGTGGAATGGGCAGGGTTTCAACTGGGAGTGTACAAAGTTTCATTCCGACTCATATGACTTGTCTCCAGCAATAGTTTACAACTTGCAACGCCACTTCAATGCTATACGAGGCCGCTGGCTACGCATCTATGCATCTATGACCGCTTCAGTAATCATTCATGCACGTGCAGAGTACGTCAGACGTTTATGAAAGCATCTTCAATTTCCACACACTATATGGTGTGTCCCGGCTAAAGTTAGCCAATGCCTTCAATGAATAAAAAATATTTTTAAAACATGGTGCAAGATACGAACTTAAGACCTACGGTATTCGGCCCAACCCAACGCCGTAGGCGACCCAACGCCGTAGGTCTAATAATTGCATCTTGCACAATGTTTCTGTAACATGTTGTTTTAGTTAAACAGCTTGCCTGACATTGTCTGGGACACACGGTAGACTATACGATATGCTCACCATCACAATTACTCGATATGTGGCAATCTTTGGAACTTACAGGCGCTGCGGTGGGGATGACAGATATGGTGCGAAACTCCCATGCACTGCTAACGTAGCAAAGTTGGCCACAACCCTGACCGAAGCGCAAAGCACACGCATCATGCAGAGAAGGTGCTACATAGTGCTGAGTCAATAAAGAACAAGGTGAAGCACGTTTCCAGAGATGATATTCTGCGTTGATCCCTTTCAGGGGTACAGTAGCTTTCGCAAGATTTAAAAAGAAACAATAAATTCTGCTGTTGCACGAGCAACGATCACAATCTAATTAAGAGGCACGCCGGGGTTTGACCACCTATGGTTAATTAACGTACATCCAATTCACGTTACACGAGCGTTCTTGCATTCCAGCCATTTAACGCGACCGCCATAGTCGGGGTCGAACCCGCAACTACACTAGGTTTCACGAAAGGGTAGTGCCCGAGTAAATCTCAGCAAAATTCTTGTCGAACCATTGAGCATTCAAATATTCTTATATACTACAATGCGGGATTGAAAGCGCAGCAATGGATAAATGATTCTTGCAATGTGCTCCTTTTGAAATTGACCAGAACATCTAGTAAGAGCAATGGCATGTCCGCTAAGCGACACAAACAGCACGACTGTACGACAGTGCAAAACCAATTTTGCGGACGTCTTTCGCGCGTTTTCTTCCGTCTTGACAAGGAGACAGATATTTTTTTTTCATGTTTGCTTCACTCCTTCGCACTATTCAGCTGTTGCGAAGACAGGAGGAGGATTATGGCAGCGCATGGGCTCGTCAGAGGCCTGTTCAATTTGATCAATCGTGATGCCTGTCTGGTGTTCCCAAACATCATTGTGACAAGAGGTAAAGCTGGTTTCCTATCTTCCTGTCTTCAACCAGTGCTGCCGTTCGGCCTTGTTGGTTTGTCATAATAACAACGTAACGCGCTGGAGCAGACGAGGACAGTAACCACGTGTCGTGTCCTCCTCTATTGTCCCTGTCTGCTCCAGCACTTTACATCACTTTCACATATAAAGCGCTCCGCAAAAAAAAAGAGAAAGAAACGAGCGAGAATGCACCGGCAGAAACGAAGTCAAACAGACAAAGCAGGCGCTGCAAATCAATAAGCTCCGTCGAGTATGCATGCCTTGGTCTCCCGCCTAATTCTAAGAGCCAACGCTCACTGGGCAGCCCTTCAAGTTGAGAGCAATAAACGCCACTGGAAAAAATTCCTGGTGACTGCATTAACAGTGCCAACGTCACCATGAAGCGCCGCCAAGCGCTTCGAGAATGCTCACCCAGTCGTTAGAAACGTAGAACCTTCGCGGAGTCCTGCTAGGCGGTGAGTTCAGGCTTTCCGGGGACGTGGGTGACCCAGATACGACATCTTGAGTTGGATACAGCACTGGAACGGCCATGGCGTCGCAGTTTTTGTTGTCCTTGCAACCTATGGCTCATACCCACTGCATACGGCGCGTGTTTCTGCGGTGACTGCCTGAGAATCTTAGAGAGAGAGAGAGAGGGTTGTTTATTATTAAGAAACATATGTGATTTGAGATAAAGCAATTTTCGCTGAGGAAGCTTCACAGTTGTTGCAGGCGTCCAATATTGCGCTATACTTTGGAATAGGATCTTTAGACAACATTGTTGCTAATTGACTATTTATGGCCCAAAGGGTCACGATATTGAGGAAGTGAAGTCATCCAGTACTAAATCATAACCTTGTTTATAGAAGCTCTCCCTATCCCCATTAAAAAAAATAAGACGGACTAAACGTGCGCCGTGAAAGCAATTGCTGTTCCAGTTAACAGTTCTCACACGGCGTTTTTCAATCATCGTATTAACTGGAACAGCCATGAACGTTCTCTGCACACTTTGCGTTCTCATTCGTCGAAACTTGTGCACGACGCGGAGTCTCTGACGAAAGGTTATGCTTTGAGTACTAGCCGACTTCAATTCTGCGACGACCACATTCCCCATGAAACGATATTAAGCTTAAATGCGGCGGTGTGGCTGAACCAAGCAACGTGTCCAGGGGGAAGCGTGAGAGAGGAGCCCAGCTGTAGTACGCGCCCCATATATGACGCGATACCACGGTGGCAATACATTGCGTCGCTGAATTGCTTCACGGCTAACCGCATTAACGTCGACGCTCATCGTGACGTGGGTTCTGGCGCAATTTGCTTAACTGTCTCACAGCCTAGGAAATCCACAGCAAGGTTAGGTGCTTAACATGGGTGCAGCTGATTTGCTTATGCCAGCGCAAAGGAGTAAAAACGTTCCACTAGCTTGACTGGCAAGTTGTTCGACTTTACATTTTCAGCAATAAATTACACAGTAAGCTGCCATAATTAGCGCTGCATAGGTCGGCAATCACACAATAAACTGCTTTTAGTGGTTTGGATATAATTTCGCCAGGGCTTATTTTCTGGATGTCTCTAGGCTGCGTGAACTCTAGGAAAATGGACACGCCGTTAATTCCTACGTACTTAGACCTGTTTCCAGGAGTCCAAGAGGCGCCTCTGTTCGAGTGAGAAACAATAGGGATACACAGCAGCCTAACTGCTCAGCTAAGATTTCAGTTTAATGGAACGGAAAGTTGGGGTAGTTGGTTTACACTGAGCATGGCCTTAAGTGCACGAAGATGTAGCGCTTGGTGTATATCTTCCTTCTACGTTCTTGTGTTTCGTCAAGTTAGCGCGGCTCGAAACCATGCTTAAAATCTCAGATACACAGGCAAGGGATATTATTCCTGGCCGCCATTGTGCTTTGCTCTGTTTTAAGTCATTCGACACATTGTTTTCGTTTCCTGCGAGCTGCAGTACTAATTATTTCTAAAAAGCACTACATAACGCCACAAACATCCGCGAGCATTTCACAGCAATTTGCAGTATATACTTCTACATATCTGTGTCATTTGTTTTTCTCTTTCGTTAAAAATTTCCGTGCAAGCCCTACCACCCAGTCACTGGTCACTGGTCTGCGAGCCTCATGTGCCGCGCATTTACTACTTTCTGCGTTTATTATAAATATAAAACCTGTGCCGTCGCCCTCTCATTTCGTGCTACATCTGCTGATAATAGAGAAAGCATGAATATTTGTAACGCAGAAGATTTGTGTTGCTTCGCTGCCCGTGTTCTGCAGCAGAAGCCGCAGTACCATTAGGTCCCCGAAATCAATGAAAGCGAAGTTATCTTCGCTATTTATTGGCTTCGGTGCTCTAGTGGCTCGATCTCAAAGGTTGCATTCGTTTCTTTTCTCTACTACAACCATGTCGCCTATGGTCCACTGTTACCGCAGAGCAACTAATCCCTTCCATGACTGTTTAAGAATTAAATAACAACAATAATAATTGCTACTACTAACAATGTTGCGGCTAATAGCGTTACTGCTACTGGTACTAATAATATTATTGATAATATTATTAATGCAATAATAGGAAGAACCAAACAACAATGAAAACATTACGTCGCATCCAACGCATCGTGATGCGAATGTTTCGCTGAATTAATAGAAAGCTTCTATATGTTACATATGTCGGGGAACACCTCTCGATTTTATGCAGATTGACGGTAGAATACACATCCTGTGGCTTACTTAGCGCGATTGTTTTTCGTTGTATGGATGGATGAATGCTATGAGCGTCCCCTTTTGAAACGGGGTGGTGGTTGAGCCACGAAGCTCTTGTTGTTATATTGCCTAATTTCCTACCTATGCTAAAAAAGAAATAAGAAAAGGAAAAAAACCCTCCATGAATTTCAATATCCAAACTTTCTGAACCCCTATTCTGAACTTTGTTTTTGTACGCTTCCGTCGTTTGTCGTTTGCCTACTTCCACCAATCTTTCTATCGCACCTTACTAATCTCTACTGCGAACATGTTTCCTTTCCCCCTGCTCTCGCTGAACCCAGGGGCTTCATGGAGGCCAGGAGTCCCCAAATCGACCGCTGGACAGATATCTTCACATTTTAATAGAACATGCTGCTGCGTTGACGATTATAATGATGATGATGCTGATGATGACCTCGATGAGTTTGGCGCATACCCACTCACAGGGATTGGCCAAGAGTTGGGCGGACTTTACTTATGTGTTCAGGTAATGAATTTTTCTTAGCTTTGCCGCAGCAAACACGTGCTTCTTCTTTTTGTTGTGTCTCGCTTTCTAAGCCTGTGTCCTAAAACATCCTGATCTCGCTTCAAAAAGTAAAGAGCGTCCCTTTGAGTTATCATAAATTGTTTCTTTCCTGATTTCGTTTTTTCCTCTTATGTAGTTACTCATAGCAGGTTTTGTTTCCGTCGCCGCCACCCTTGAGATTATGTCGACCTCTCTGATTTCCCGCTTGACGTTCTTTGTTGCCATCTTGCTCACCATACAGGTCGTATATTTGTTGGTAAGTTTCCCAGTTTTTTTCCTCCACTCTGAATGAATGTTATCTTTCTGCACAAATACCTGAACCCGCTCCCAACCCATTAACTTTATTCCATATTCCAAAGTCGTTCATCATAAATAATTTTACTCTGAGCTCCCCTCACCTCAAAACATGTCCAGCCCATATCCCCCTGCACAGCTTCATTAGTAGTCTTCCTGTGCGCGCCCAATGCGAGTCCTCCCACTGACCTTTAGTTGCCATCGAGTCCTGTTCATAGCTCTGATTTCGAGCAAACAATTGCATTTCCAAATGTACGTCCTAGAACCATTACACCTTGCCACATACCCCGGAGCACCTCGTACCTACTGTATCCCCAAGCGCTCTGTGTCTTATTATGGCCGCATCTTTCTTCTCCTTTACTGTTATTGTTTTTTCCTATGTTTACATATATCACTTGCCTTCATTTATCCATGCACCACGTTATTTATATTCTTTTACTCGAGGTATTTCCTGGCCTTGTATTGTCATTGACTGTTCACTGTTTTAATTTGATACCATAACACCTCATTTTTGACGCTAAATTTCAAACCTAACTTATCGCTTCCCTGTCCACAGATATTCAGACGTTGCAGACGCCAGACGCTGCATATCACTTTGCTTGTTAGCTAGCAACACAATGTCGTCTGAATAAAACAAACCTGGAAGCTGCTGCTCTACTACTATACCCACCTGTTTGTATGAGAGATTAAGCACTTATATCCTTACTTCCATCCTCACCATGTACATCATATACAGCAGTGGGGATAAAGGGCACCCCTGCTTCAGTCCCTTGTTGATATTAACTTTCTCCTCGCATTTTGAATGCTTCTCGGCATACATTTGAAGAATTCACCGGGCCTTATCATCGAGACGGAAGTGGAAGTTCCACGGACCACCCTGATATCATTCTTAAGTAGGTGGACCGTTTATTTTCGGCACATCTACCACTCTTATATAACGCCACGCCGACACGGCCGCTAAGCCTGGCTCAACGAAGCTGGTGGCTTGAGCCTCGCGAGGTCGCCTCTTTTTGGGTTAGACCTGCAAGATGGCAGCGGTGAGCGTGGAAGGAGAGGATATAACGAGACAAGAGTATGAGGACGAAGCAGGTTGGCGTGTTGTGAAGAGCGTGTTGTGTTGTGAACCCGAACAGCAGGATAGGCAGATGCTGCGGGATGGAGAACCCGCCGCAGGACCGGGAGTGCGAAGCGAATTGCCCGCTCTGCGGCAAAGACTTCCCTACGCCGGATAGCCGATGTAATGCCAGATACAAGCTACCGTACTTGTTACCGCACTTTTTACCGTACGAGCCAGATGAGAGGAAGAAGCGATGTACTACGAAAGGGAAGCTGAAAGTCTGTAAAGGCCAGGACGGGAATACTGGAGACAACGGTCGGAACATCGGACGAGGGACGGATCCGGAGTGGAAGACTTCCTCAAGCTCCAGGCAAGGGAAAGGGACCGCTCGACGTCCAACAACAGAACCAGATCGAGATCGCGGTCCAGATCGAGATCCAGACTCAAGACCAGTAGTAACGGATCTCCCAGAGCACATGGCGGAGGAGGATCCCAGAGCCCAAAAGGAAACAGCAACGTCAACGGCGCCGCGGGACCCTTACAGGTGATTTGGGCGGTCGCGGCTTCCGGGGCGCCTGGGGAGGCAGAGGCTGCTTTTCAAAATAGAGTTAAGACGGTAGAGAGAGAATTGGCGCAGATCAGACAAAGCAATGTTGCGTTTATGGAGGAAATTAGAAAACTCAGGGAAGAGAACGACCGTTTCAGGAGCGGGAAAGTGTCACGCAACGAGGAAACCTCGCGAGTTATAAGGGAGGAAAAAGACACAGCAATGGAAGAAGACGTAGCACTCACCCATTAAACTTAAAACCGAGAACGCTCTGATTGAAACCGGAGTAAAGAAACCCAAGCCAGCCACGATACTCCAAGAAAGACAGGAGGAACTTCAACAGAAAATCGAAGCCAGTATCAAACATAAAGAAACCAAATATGAAACTAAACTGGCACAATATGAACGCCTCTCTAAGACTAGAGCAAGCAGACACATCCTAAAGAGATTAGCCATACGTTACCATACACAGCACGGTGTCAAGGTGGACATCGCGAGAGAGACGAAGGAAACAATGTTAATACCCTCCATACCAAAGAACATGCACCCAGAACACAAGAAGGACAGACGACAGAACAGAGCGACGCAGATACAGAAGAAATTCGGCAGCGACAAGGACGCAGTCTTCGTGGACGCGGCTCGATACATTCGCAGACGGGGGTTTACGGCAGCCGTAATCGATAGCGAGAAACAATGTAAGACGTGCGCGATGACACGCACCACAAGGAAGAAGTAGCCATAGCTCTCGCAGTAGCTGAGAATGACGCAACCGTGATAGTCAGTGACTCTCAGACGGCAGTAATAAACTTTGCCAACGGCCGAATCTCTCCGGAGGCACTGCGCATTCTTCTTGCAGGAGCCCAAAATTGCAAAAGGTACACATCACATGGACACCCGCTCACACCCTCGCTGAGGACGGCAACAACGACGTCGCACACAACGCGGCCCGAGGGCTTACGGACTGAACCACGGTCGCAAGTGACGCCCCGACTCCGTCCGGACGTGACGGTGCAGTAAATGAGTGGGAGTTGGAGGAGGGAATGACCACATATAATGACATCACGAAACGCTATAGGTTACTGAGGGCCATATTCCGGCGACCTCAACCAAAAGTGACAAAAAAGGCAGTCTGTCGCATAGCAGCAGTTACAAACTAGAGACATCCGAATCCTGCGCTCTCGCACATCATATATATATATGTATGCGACGCTGGGAAGCCCCGCCTTCGAGGATCAACTATGGGCCGTCCAGCGGGCCGAGGATGCCACCAGGACCCACGAACTTACAAGGGTATATGTAACCCAGGAACTCAGGACCCACGAACTTACAGGGTATATGTAAACTGGTAGGGAAGCTTCCATAGTAGCCCACATGTCAAGAAAATGGCGGCTCATTGCAAGCGTCGTCATGTACGTATCGGGGGGACGCTAACAGCAAGCAAAAAATAAAAATATATAAATAAAAGTGACGTCTCAACCGGGAATTGCAGTGACGTCAAGGTGTTATGTTCCTTGGCGCGAATGTTTGAATTTCTTTAGCGTCCGGACTTTCGCCCATTACGCCAACAGTTATTTTTCCTTTGAGGCTGAAGCGAGATAAGACTCACCTCATCTAAAGCGCCAGTTTCTCAATAAACTATAGGAGTGGCGTATGTCTTAATGTGGACATAATTAGACTATTATTGACGACAATTGCTCCAATAGGTTCCTTACAAAGGTGAGTGAATAGGATGGAAATAAATGACAGTGTCACAAAGGTTCCAAAACCAATTCATTTTCATTCGTCCATAATAATGCGACCAATATAAGTGGCCAAACAAAACATGTTTCAATAGATGAAAAGTATTATGGCCATCCCATAGTCGTAATGTATAGCAGCATATGCGAATCCTTTGCACAATATCACAACGACGCACAGCGCGTCGGATGCCGCAGCGTGAACTTGCACGATAGCAAAAAGTCTCCACTCGCATCTTTCGCCAATGAACGCCTTCCGCTAGGTCACGCAAAATTTGAAGTGAAGGGCACGCCAGACTTTCAACAAACACGCAAGGAAATGAAACAAAAACAGTCGGATGAAACCGATGGGTTCAAGTGAGTAACGCCATTCTACACGACCTAATAGCTGGTTTGCACAGTCTTCCCAAGTCTTGCGCCATAATTATATGCTCCCAAGCGTTCCGCGCACAAACGAGCATAGCATATAGCCGGGTGTGCGGCTGCTGCGTCCGCTTATCGCTATTATGAACAGCCGCGAGCGAAGCACATCGCTAGCGTAAATCGCACAGCCAACGCCTTCGTCACTGCCTTGTCGCCTTTTAAGCGGCAGCACGCTCTGCTAGATGCTACGTTCTATTGTACGCGGACAGTTTGGGAGCACTGCAATCAGGGTGAGCAAGTACGTCACAGTTTTTTTTTTACAGGCATGTAATCCTGTACCGTATATGTTGTAAACTAGACCCTTGCAAGAGCTAAGGAGTAGCCGGCGTCTTCAATTGTGCGTCAACAACTCCTTATATCATATCAATAACACCTAAACAAGCACCTTGCCCTGCACTTTTGAGAGTATGAGGGGAAGGGGGCATGGTAACTATACCTATGTACGTGAATGCGACAAGAAACACAAGCTGCCTCGAGCAAAGCGTGCAATGTACATACGAAGGAATTTTGGGTATTGACCCTTCGCAATGATAGCACTTCGCTGCTGCTTCAAAGGAGTGTTTTGGTGTAGACCAGAACGCTATAACGCAGCACTGAGTGCCGTCTAAATGTCATAAGTGCGTGTGTTAATAGAAGGAAGTACCCTCTCGACTTTGCTATTTGAAACTTGTTGCAGCTCGGCCAATCTTTTCAAAAACTTTTTTATGTTGCCCATTGAGTTACTCTGTTTACTGCGGTCATGTTTAACACATTGCCGAAGCGGCAATGTTCTAAATTTCTTGACATGCAAGTAATTCACAGTACTACATGTCGTAAGTGCTGTTTGGTATTGGACGGTAGCCTTTGCTGATAATACGTTAGAAATCAGCACTGGCTGGAATCTGTTGGTACGAACATTTCTCGTAGAACACGTACAGACTCGTATTTCTCGTATAACACGCATAAACTGTCATACGGTCCTACACAAACGTGGAGGCATATTGGTCTATCGTATCGTATTTGGGAAACCTGTCTCAAACTTCATCAAAAAACAATAAGTCTTGCATTCTCTCTTAGCATGCGGGGGGTCGGGAACACCAGGGAGAAATTCCATCGTCTAAACGCTTCCTTGAATTTGCCATCACAATATGGAGAATAAAAGAATACTTCGCCCATGACCACCGATGGTGAACCAACGAACGCTCTTGCCAAAAATGCGCAAATGGGAACAGGGTGTCTTAAACACCGCGCTAGTGTGGAACATTCCGCACTACTTTGTAATTTGTGTGGGATCTGGTGCGATCCCCGAAACTCTTAACAGCGGTGGAACCTGCGCACGCATTGCGGAGGCCACAGCGTGCAATATTACGGCGGAAGGCGGCGACGGTGTGCGCACCGCAAGGACGCAGTTGTTCTTAAAACGATGCTGTCACTTCGAACGAGTTCAGTGCCGGAGGAATCACCGAAGTCCGATTTATTTTTTGTATTTTCTTTCTTATTTCTATAAATGCTGATTCCGCCTGGATTTTCAGTCGCTAGAGGTGCCTTTTCGATGGAATATGGGCCTTCTGCTCTTGTTCTGATGCAGCGAATCTGAACCACCACCGTCGGCCAGGCTTCATCTTCACCACAAACTCCCCTACTCCCCCATTTCAGCCCTGATTTGTCACGCACCATGCAACGAAGCCAATGTGCTACCTTTAAGTCAAAGAGGCGTTTATTATTGGCGCAGAAAAAAAGAACTAGGTCGTCCGCGCTATCTCGCACCTACGTTATGACACAAAATTTTCGTTCAGGGAGAGCAAATTCGAGCCATCAATTCGAGATGGCTCATTTAACCTAGGGAAACAACTCCCTTTGCTTCGGTAATGAAACTCTCAGATCCGCGCACGCCTGTTGAGCCGCGCCGTCGGCGAGGCGTGTCTCGTGCAGGGAGAGAGAGAGAGAGAAACATTTATTTCATTCGGGCCCCCTGTCCGGGGCTACTCGTGCAGGGAGTGAGGCCGCTTCCTGGTCAATCAATCCCTGCACGGCGCCCGTCGTCACCGACAAGTCAGCCGGGCCCCGTGGCCACGGCACGTATGAGCGGTGACATGACGCCAGTGCAGTTTCCAGCGAAGTCGTCCAGGTCGATGTCGAACACGGCCACGGGCGCCATGCCCATTTGGTCCGCGTACGTGCGGTTCATGCGCTGCTGCAGCGCGTACACGTCGGCGAACGTCGCCACCTGGACGAATGTTACTATGCTGTACGCACAGCAGAGAGAGTGGTGCAGGCGAAGTAAAGAAGAGGCGGACGGCGGCACCACAGCCCTGGCGCACTCGTTTAACCTGTCGCAATGTCTAACCGGTCCAGCTACAATAGCACTAAACACTACATTCAGTTGTCCTCGGCAAAAAAAGAAAAAAAAGGGGGGGGGGGTGGAGAAAATAAAAGGCCAGAAATAATTTCGTAAACATTATGCGGCTGCAGATATTGTCACGGTGCATTGACGTTAGACTGTAAATGCCAAATGCGCTATATAAGATAAAACTCCTTAGCAATCTCGCAGCAATACACAAAGCACAACTAAGGGTCAAATGCGTCGGCCATTCATACGTGACTTATCGTACACTGCTGCGTAATCGCTGGTGTTGGCGTACCTTCCAGAGTGTACAGAAGTAAGTACGCAATCTGTTTAGGCAAGACTCTTTCGCTATTGAATCGGCTGTGCGGCGCTGTGTTAGACAGTGCTACCTTCAGGATCGGCCCACCTTCTCCAATCCTTTCCTCGTGGTAACTAAAGCTACGCAGAAGCTGTGCGACATTGCACCGCCTTCAGAAACGCCTCGGGTAGCACAGGTTTTTAACGTTTCATCATCCTCATCCTCCTCCTCCTCATCATCATCATCAGCCTGGCTACGCCCACTGCAGGGCAAAGGCCTCTCCCATACTTCTCCAACTACCCCGGTCATGTGCTATTATTTGCCATGTTGTTCCTGCAAACTTCTTAATCTCATTCGACCAACTAACTTTTTGCCGCCCCCTGCTACGCTTCCGTTCTCTTGGAATCCAGTACGTAGCCCTTAATGACCACTGGCTATCTTCCCTCCTCATTACAAGCCCTGCTCAGGCCCATTTCTTTTGCTTGATTTTAACTAAGATGTCATTAACTCGTGTTTGTTCCCTCAGCCTATCCGCTCTTTTCTTATCCCTTAACGTTACACCCATCATTGTTTTTACCATAGCTCGTTGCGTCGTCATCAATTTAACTAGAAAGCTTTTCGTAAGCCTCCAGGTTTCTGCCCCGTAGATAAGTACTGGTAAGACACAGCTGTTATACACTTTTCTCTTGAGGAATAATGGCAACCTCCTGTTTATGATCAGATAATGCCTGCCACACGCTCCCCAGCCGTTCTTATTCTTTTGATTATTTCAGTCTCATGAACCGGATCCGCGGTCACTACCTGCCCTAAGTAGATGTATTCCCTTACCACTTCCAGTGACTCGCTACCTATCGTAAACTGCTGTTCTCTTCCGAGACTGTTAAACATTACTTTAGTTTTCTGCAGATTAATTTTTAGACCCACCCTTCTGCTTTGCTTCTCCAGGTCACTGAGCGTGCCTTGCAATTGGTCCCCTGAGTTACTACGCAAGGCAATGTCATCAGCGAATCTCAAGTTACTAATGTATTCTCCGTTAACTCTTATCCCCAATTCTTCCCAATCCAGGTCTTTGAATACCTCCTGTAAACATGCTGTGAATAGCATTGGAGAGATCGTTTCTCCCTGCCTGGCGCCCTTCTTTATTGCGGTTTGGTTGCTTTCATTATGGAGGACTACGGTGGCTGTGGAGCCGCTATAGATTTATTTCAGTATTTTTACATACTGATCGTCTACACTCTGATTACGTAATACCTCCATTACTACTGATGTTTCGACTGAATCAAACGCTTTCTCGTAATCAATGAAAGCTATATATAAGGGTTGGTTATATACCGAACATTTCTCACCTGATTGATAGCGTGAATATGGTCTATTGTTGAGTAGCATTTACGAAATCCTACCTGGTCCTTTGATTGACAGAAGTCTAAAATGTTCCTGATTCTATTTGCGATTACCTTAGTAAATACTTTGTAGACAACTGACAGCAAGCTGATCGGTCTATGATTTTTCAAGTCCTTGGTGTCCTCTTTCTTTCTTAGGTTACGTCGGCGTTCTTCGAAGATTCCGGTAAGCTCGAGGTCATGAGGCATTGCGTATACAGGGTGGCCACTTCTTCTAGAACAATCTGCCCACCATCCTTCAACAAATGTGCTATTACCTGATCTTCCCCAGCTTCCTTCTCCTTTTGCATAGCTCCCAGGGCTTTCGTTACTTCTTCCGCCTTTACTTGCGGGATGTCAAATTCCTCTAGGCTGTTCCCTTTTCCATTATCTTCGTGGGTTCCACTGGTACTGTATAAATCTCTATAGAACTCCTCAGCCAATTGAACTGCTTTATCCATATTAGTAATGATATTACCGGCTATGTCTCTTAACGCATACATCTGATTCCTGCCTATTCTTGGTTTCTTCTTCACTGCTTTTAGGCTTCCTCCGTTCCTGAGAGCATGCTCACTTCTATCCATATTATACTTCCTTATGTCAGCTATCTTACGCTTGTTGATTGACGTGAAAATTTCTGCCAGTTCTATCCTAGCTGTAGGGTTAGAGGCTTTCATACATTGGCGTTTCTTAATCAGATCTTTAGTATCCTGCGATATCTTACCGGTATCCTCTACCGGTAAGTACCGGCACCTGTACGTTTCATCGGTGGAGTACCAATGACATGTTCCTTTCAAAATAGACCATACGACATAAGCACATATACGATTGTGTAACACGCAGTCGTTGATGACGCCGCAATCCGCGCTTCTCTCGCGTGCGCTCATCCGGTACCTACGTAGAGCACAAGCATCATTTTTTAACCACGTCATCGAACAGCCAGAGCAGAAATCATGCCGTCCCCATCACACGATCGTCGTCGCCGTCGTCAGATACGCGCTCCCGTCAGACACGCAGCTGTTCACCTTACACAAACACGTTGGTTCACCTATTAACACTTTGCGTAACACCAAGCGATGCTGGCCAGCTGGCTTCGTGCAAAATACTATGCATAACATCGATTGCCACAGTGCCCACATTGCCCACATGATTCCCACATCGATTCCCAACAACCAGCCCACGGCTTTGCAGCAAGGGACTTGTGGTTGGTAGCGCTGTCACCCTTGTAGACATCTGTGCCGTGTATTGACATACCTTCAGCCATCACTGGCAGTAGATTACCAGCAAAGTGAGATCGACGAAGTAGTTTTCACTCTAAGGACCGCATTCGATGTACAGTGTTGAGCGATTGAAACGCGATAATCGGCTCGCATGGCGACCCGCGCTAGTGCATTGGTATATCCGATGTAAGCCAGCACCTTTGAGAACAATTGTGAGTACATTTAGCTCCCGAGCAATCATTCAGCGCTCATCCGTGGCGCAAACAGCGCAGGCCACTATGCAGGCCGATTATCGACTTTGAATCGCTCAGCGCTGTATGTACACTCTACCGGTACATGTACGTATGTATGTATGTATGTATGTATGTATGTATGTATGTATGTATGTATGTATGTATGTATGTATGTATGTATGTATGTATGTATGTATGTATGTATGTATGTATGTAGTATGTCTGTATGTACATTGTATGTATGTGCGTACAGGTGTGTGTGCGTGCGTGTGTGTGTGTGTGTGTGTGTGCGTGCGTGTGCGTGTGCGTGCGAGCGCGCGCGCGCGCGAGCATCGCTATCGCTTACGCCCACAGTTTCATTGTCAATCCGGCGGGCAACCATGAGGCACTGCGGATGCGAGGCTGTCCTGAGAACAGGCATGTCTGGGCATACGGAGGCGTAGCTCGTCCGGCCGGGCTGACGCGTGGTGTTGTCCCATTGGATCATGCCCAGCACAGGAGCTCCCAGCTGGGCGGCCGGTGCCATGAAAGTCTCAGGACCCACCTGCGACGATCATCCAATTACACAGGTGGAGACATTTTTAGAGCGCAGATTTTAAGCACCCGTTCCTGCGTTGAGCGTAGGCGTGCGTCGGCGGCCTTATACTTTGTAACCGAGCGAAAGAGCACAGGCAAAAGATGAAAACGAACAAGGAACGCAGCGGTAGATGAAAGAAGAGCGCGCGAGAGAGAACGCGGAGGAGGAAGTTACGGGAAAGCATGAGGCAGAAAGTGGAGGGGTAGCGGAGGGGAATTAATGACCTGGGCAAGCACTGAGTGGCCGGTGGTCATGACATCCGCCGCCGCGTAGGCGATCTGATCTGCGCTTCCGATGGGGAGAGGGGGAGGGCAGGGTGGCATGAGGTGGAAAGGGCTATACGCTCGTGGGCGCAGCGTCAGCTGCTGAGGTCAGTCTGCGGTTCCAGCGTGTGTGACGTGTATCACTGCTCCTGCAAGAGGCGATGGCGAGGGCTACGAGTAAGGCTCGATGTGACGGTCCCTGGTGGCACGATTTCCTCACGACGAAGGGCCGCTCTCGTCGTCGGTGGAACGAAAGCGTGAGAAGGGTAGTGCGGTGCAAGACGGGCTTTGCGGTGACGATGTCTACGATATGGCGCCAGAGTAGCGCGCATCGTCTATCTTGAAACAGCATGCGCTACTCACATAGTTCTCCTCCTAATGTAAACCTACATAATCATAATACAAAATATTGACACGCGAAATAAAAACATGTATAGAACTGCGCTCAAATTTCGCAATAGGGAGCATCGTAATCGCGTATGTGCGTGCGTGCGTGCGTGCGTGCGTGTGTGTGTGTGTGTGCGTGTGCGTGTGCGTGTGTGTGTGTGTGTGTGTGTGTGTGTGTGTGTGTGTGTGTGTGTGTGTGGGTGGGTGGGTGGTTGGGTGTGTGTGTGTGTGTGTGTGCGTGTGTCACTTCTAATATGGAAATATGGCATACTGACTGAACAATTCCAATGCAACTTAAGAGTCCGGACGCATCAAAAGTTGCACGCGTATACCAAGTTTTCCTCGTTTGCCAGAAAGCTTCCATGCGTTCACTATCATTATGCCATTCGCCCGAGCCGTTCCTAAAGAAGTGGTCTACTGTACACGAATTGCTTTGTGTATGGAGACCCAGATTACCGTATTCCACAGTGTGACACCGAATCGCGTTTATTAGGTTCACTCAAGCCTCTCGAAATGTTTTGAGGGTGTGGCGCCGTTGCCCGCAGTTTAAGCCCAGGCTAAATGAGTAGATTTTACAGCGAAGCTGTATACCTCTAGCGTCCAAGGAAATTTTGTGTCTGTAAGCAAAAAACACCGCATACGTAGTCCGATCCAGGACACAGTGCAATGCCGGGCCGACCCGCGGCGTTGGTGCAGTTCGCCATAAAGGGGCCCACATACACAGCGTTGTTGGCTATCCTTCTTCACAGAGTGGAAGGGCACGGAGTTTTTTTTTTTTCTTTCATACATAACTCTCTTCGCGGAAGAGTGGGCGCGAATGAAGTAATCAGGATGAACTGCGCCAGAGCCATCGTTGCCTTCTCTTCTAAGGAGAAGAAGCGGTACTTTCTGAATACATTACATTTCTTTTTAGGTAATTCAAGTGACAATGACGAGCAACGTATAAGAATTCAACTGTTTAGCGGCTTGCCACGTACCACGCATGTAAACCGCAAATGCACACCCCCTTAGGGGAAAGCGAAGGTGGCTTAAGCATTCGCTCTCGTATGAACTTACAAATAACAGCATTGCAGCTATTGCAACTAGCCTGCGATGTTCACAACATTTTTACTCGGTAGAAAAACAGGAAGGAGAGACAGCTTTCCATGTGGTGCCAGTCAGGCACTTACCCAGGATTTTTTTTCGAGGCGGTGGGGGGGCAACCCTAAGTAACTTCTCTGTGCAAATAAGAGCAGGGGTACCTTTACTAGTGTAAATGTGAATAATGCCCACCGTTCACCATAAAAATGTGTAATTCCGCAAAATAGAAATATAAGAAGGCGTATATCTCACAGGTGAGAGGTATACGCCTGTGAGATAGACCTCTCCTTTGCTTGAGAAACAAGGAACCACATCAAATGGACTCGCGCAGGAAAGAAGCGAGGGAAGAACACTGCCAAGAACAAGTGAACAAGCAACAGTGTAAAGTAACGATTTCGAGTAGCGTTTTTTTTATTAGCTCTGGAAGAACTACAGAGAAATATATATTTACGGAACAATCAGTTTTCTTGGATCCCTCGTTTACTGCCTACCAAGTGTCAAAACCAACTCGTATTGCTATTTGGGTAGTTGCGTATGTGTGGCTGCCAGTCCCGTACAGCCGCGGAGAGCACAGGACGCCGCGGTTCTAGACGTACTCCGCCCACCACGGTATGTCATAATAACATCCACATAAGCATAGCAGAGAAGTGGCTAAGTCAGGCGGCTAGATTGATAACGGTAGAAGCGTCATTCAAAACTCACGGAATCCTTCTCCATTTACGGCGGCGTTTTCTATACTTCCTTTTTAAATAAAAAGGTGTTGAACCATAAATTGTTTAACAAACAACGGTTAAATTTGTTGATTTTCGTTTTTGCATCCTCTTTGGCTGTTGCCCGGGCTTTCTCCTTAGTAGATCCCTTAATTTCTCAACTACTTGCGACTCTTGTTTCCAGTTGCAAATTTTGCATGAAATTGCTGTACAATTAGGGAAAACCAGACGAGGTAACGTGTAACATTCATATTGCTTATGGGTTTAACGGTTATTGCAGGAGTGGTCATGGACACTGTTTCGCATGATTTTATTTTCCACCTTATCTAGCCTATATATCACGGGTATATGGTTCCGAAGATATGCCAGCGTCGCGGCGAGCCGTCACTCGAGGAAATAATCAAGCAAAAGGAAATATGAAACGCAAATGGCATTAGACAGTTTTAAAATAGCGTTTGTCGTCTTACGTACGTTAAACGCAATCACCATTGAGGAGCGCGCGTCCTTTCAAGACTTGTAGTTTGCCGTATGGGAACGCAAACGTAAGGAAGACGTTATAAAACAGGGCGCCGTCTGGTGCCTCGTGCCAAACTTATCCAAGCCAAGACAATCAATCACCAACCATCCTGTTGCTATCCCGACGCGCCTCGTTGCGTACGGGCGCCGGAATCGGTGGACGATCTAAGGAATCGGACGCGCTATGCGCTCCTAAGCGAAAACTTATTTCAATAGTTACTGGGGACAAATGCGAGTCAGAATTCTCGGCATGGCTGCCATCACGAGAATTCACGCTGAAGTGGGAGCCATGGGTGCCGTCATGTTCGACAACGCTATTTCTTAGCGTACGTAAACATTCGAACGTTAAGCTCGCCAAATAACCTACGTTACCATAGCGCACGTAAACTGCAGAAACCTAGTAACGTTCAGAGCACGCTCAGTGATGACAACGCTATTTCTTTACGTATGCAACGCGTTTACGTACAATGCTAAACTAAAGCTGTCTGCATCCGGCCGCAATTCGTTCCACAAACATACGGACCAGCTGACTACGAACTGAATCCTTTTCCTTGGGACTGGATCAGTCTAACAAAGAAGGTTGAACTAAAGAAGCAACAGCGATGCGCGTGACTGTTGAAATAGATGGTTACAACTGAACGCATCTCGAGTTGATCGCGCGGGCACCGAATCGATGAGAAAACTGGCCTTTACACCCCATAAGATGCCGATAACTACCGTCATCCAAGAGAAGTGAAAGATGCAGCAAAATGTTGAGCGCCGAATCATTGTGAAGTCTCAAGAATGATTTGGCGACGCTTTAGGAATGTGTGTGAGGTGTGGTGGCGCGAGTAAGGCGGGGGGGGGGGGGGGGGTTCGTACCCCCCCCCCTTTGGGTACGTGCCTGGTGTCAGCACAAATTCGTATATGCAGGGTATATATCATGCACGAAGATTTAAATATATCAAATGTCACGTAGCTGGACAGAACAAAGGTAATGTTGTTTGCCGCCGCTTGGAAGTGCCCTACTTTTTTCATTCCGCCTAATTAGATAATTAGTCTGAATTAATCAGTCCACTTCTCAAATATCAAAACTAGAAGTGTCCATGAAAATTTCTAGAGCAACATGAAAAACTCTCGATACACCTTTTTGTTGCATAATACGTTCTGCATAGTAGTGTTTTTCGAGCGTGAAAGGAGCCCGCAAATACAGGGAAATTCCCGCATGATTGGCTGTTAGATGCACTTTGCGTGTACTAATTATGTAATTAAGCAGAATGCCAGAAATAATGTGAATATCTCCAAGCGACGGCAAACAACATTACCTTGGTTGTGTCCAGCTACGTGGCATTTGCATATTTTTTAAATCTTGGAGTATGAAAGTTGGGATATCCTGTATAGTTTTTCGTTTCGTATACGTGTACTCCGTTCCCTAATTGTGTTTTGTTGCCCTATTGATGCTCAATATGTAGCAATTGATTAATGTTTTTTTTTTTCATCTAATCTTTTATCCCTTGGCTTGTGTTGTATAGTTGTCTTACATTTCTACCTTTTTTGTTTTTGTTTCACTGTGCAGGAAAACTACGTCTTCAGTTTTGTTCCTGGGCACATTTATTTGATTGATTGATTGATTGATTGATTGATTGATTGATTGATTGATTGATTGATTGATTGATTGATTGATTGATTGATTGATTGATTGATTGATTGATTGATTGATTGATTGATTGATTGATTGATTGATTGATTGATTGTATTTGCCTTCCTGTACGTCAAACAGACAGACTAAAATTGTCCAAGGGACACTTAACCGCAGCGTCTCGTAGAAAGCTTGCGTTCAAGAAAGTACTATAAAAATACGTTATGGCGTCCTTATTGCAGAGCTGTCTAATTTTTCGCCTCTCAGGCGCAAGTGCCAACAATAATGTATTTAGCACAAAAAACACCATCACAGAGAAGGGAGGACATAAAGACTGGACGAGCGGTCATTTTCAACAATTCATTTTTTTTGCAGACAGTAAGCACATGGGAGGTATTCTTTTTTGTGTAACTAATGCGGACCGCGCATGTTCTCGCAACTCGCATAAAGCTAACGACACAAACAAACACTTTCCAGAGAACGAATTTCTCAATCAAACTAACCTACTGATGTGTCAGGTGTGTCAAAATGCGCCAAATTCATTGTTGTACGACACGCTCTAATTAGACCAACAGCAAGAAACTGCGAACTTTCTTATTGGGTGACAATGTGTGCTGTCGAAGCCCCGAACGACTAGGTGGTGTGATGAGATTAGGAAGTTTGCAGCCGTAGGATGAAGTCGGCTGAGAGGAAGACCAGGTGTTACTGGAAATTGTCGGGAGGGGCATGCTTTGTTTCGTAGACCACCTACTCGCATCGATTGCAACAGTGGCGGCGTATGATCTGACAGGGACAGCCGTTTAGCCCTTTCAGAAGTATAGAACAACTTGGGCGCCACTCACCGAAATGCTGTATCCCAGATTCGCCTTGTCGGTCATGTTGAACGTACTGAGCGCTGCGTTGAAAACGTCTGCCGCTGCGCTCTGGTCGCCGCTGCACCTGACAACATTGCGCAGTGATGGGGGCGCCGTGTGCGTGTGCGTCTTGATGATGACGTAATCGACTGCGCTGACCATTTTGTCGAGGCTGTAGGCACTGAGCCGCGACTTCACTGGCGGGACGCTAACAATGAGGCGCAGACCAGTGTCGTTAAGCTTTGTTAGCAGCCGAAAGAAAAGGTCCTGGGTGTAGAAGGGACGGCTGCATGGGTCTCCGGGATAGTTCCAGTCCACATTTATTCCCTGTGGGAAGTAACAGGGGTAATGAATCAATCAATCAATACATCAATCAATCAATCGATCAATCGATCAACTGTTTATTTCACGAGCCTAGGAAGAATGTCCAGGTCTGAATAGCACCGTATGGGTACATTTACAAAAACTAGAACAAGTTAAAGAGAGCTACGAGAGGACATAAGTAAAAACGAGCGAAATGACGCAGGCACAAGAAGGCAGAGAACATTTTGGCAAAAGAAAAAGGAAAAAAACAAACAAGTTCAAATGAGAACACAAATATTAATTATGAACTATTCAACAAAATGCAAGGTAAATGTAGATTACAAAAAAGACATAAAAACCAGGGCAAATAGAAACTAATATATAAACAGCGACGAAAAAATATTGAGATAAACAAAATAAATATTCGGCAATCTTTGTACTTTATGAACAATCGTGTGTTCGCTGTGATAAGCAGGAATGTGAAATGGTCTATACTCCGAGGGATCTCACACGTAACTCGAAGCACGGTGCAACTCCAGAGTAGTTCGTAGTAACTGAGGACACCAAGAAGAAGAAAAATCGCCACTTACTGCTTACTACTTTACTACTACTACTACTACTACTACTACTACTACTACTACTAGCAGTGTAGCAGCAGCAGCAGCAGCAGTAGAAGTATTAGTAGTAGTAGTAGTAGTAGTTAGAAGCAGTAGAAGTAGTATTAGCAGTAGTAGTTGTAGGAGGTTGAGGAGTTAGTTAATAAAGAACGATAGTAACATTAGTAATCATACCGATACACTCAAGGAGTAGCATGATACAAGAGCAATTAAATAAACTGATGAATACACAATCACCGCGCACGCGTAATACATTTAAATGTACAAGTATAAAAGGCCTACTAAGAGCACATTGTTCACCAGGAAGAATACGAAAGTACTGATGGCACTAAATATGATTGCAACCGAAGACCACCTATATAGGAAAACAAACTTTATGCACGCACTGGTTATTACAGACGATTTGTCGCTAAGCAAAGAGCGTTAATGTTATTACGCGACAATAAAATAGGCGGAAACTACGAATGCCCCAAACACTGGTCAAGCTGGAAGCCAACCCACGTAAACTCGCAAGCGTGTCGTCGCCTTCATCCAGTGGCAGCCCTTCTTTTTGGAGTGTCACGTACAGCTTTCGTGCCGCTTCCTCCATCTTGCTGAATTTCGAGGAATTAGTTTTGCCATAAAGCGGTTATCGCACGACACAAGACGCGCCTGGTTGTACCGGAACCTTCTCGACTCCTGCCGCCGATTCTAGCTGCAGTCGTACATGCTGTCGCCGAAGCTTGTGTGATCAGGGCTCACGCGCGACACGAATAACGTTGTCACCACATTCTGGAACGCACCCGACAGCCAGCGATGGCGCCGAAATCTCCGCCGAGTCAGCCAAGCACAGCCGACGCGCGTGACCCGCAGATCAGATTTGTACGTCCGACGAGTGTGGCTCCCTCTTTCGTTGCGCTTGAGCGTTACTCACTTTTTTCAGAACGCAAGTTCCCCCAATGAAGAGCTAGTCTTCCGAGCCACGCCTATCGCAGTGTCTCGTTCTTCACTGTCACGAGAACGCGATGTCCGATCACGCAACATCCATCAATTATGTGTCGATAAGCGCGATAGTGGCAACAAAGAGCGGGGCCACAGCTCGCACCGTGCACGCTTCCCGCCGCTCGCGTCGGCTGCGCAGTCAGCGCGGAGACCCGGCACAAGAATTGCGGTGACCTCGTTCATAAGCGCAGCCGTCGTCGAAACAATAACCAGAGTACAGCTACCAGCCCACTATCTTACATATCAGTAATTCTTGTTTTGTTGTTCTTTACTTTTCATTTTTCCTATGATTCCGTTTAAACTCCCGGTATACGATGTCAATGAAAAGCTTACCTCCCATAATTCGCTGTCGCTAACATGATCAGTCGCAATTGTCGCGAAGTTATGCAGAAGTAAATCGTTTGCGGCGACCAACGAAAGGTTGGCGCTGTCCTCGCGATCTCCCCCGACGGTGAAGTACACGGTGATGTTATTCGTGCGATGCTTGAGTTGGCCATGGTCCTTCAAGGTCCGCAGGTCGTTCGCGTAGACCCCGACGCTCAGGTTCTTCCACGTGATCTCGCCGGAGGTCCCGTGCACCGCGTAGCTGTACACGACGATCGAAGAGCAGTAGTCTAGCGGCAGATGGGAGACCGGGTACAGCTCGTCGAAGCGTCGATATCTGCGAGTGCCCGAGCGGCCATCAGGCATTCTGCGCAGCTCCACGAGCAGCACTCGTGATATCGCGATCATTTATTTATTTATTTATTTATTTATTTATTTATTTATTTATTTATTTATTTATTTGTGCTATTAGGAATTACAGAAGCTAGAGCTAAATAACAAAAAGCAGAATCCAAAGTAAGACGGTATGCATCAGGTATGATATACAATAACATAATAGGACAATAAATGTTATAGCAGTACTACATATAAAAAGAAGTGATCTACTTGCGATAAGCTGCACAAAAAGCACAAGACAGTCATGCCTCCCAAATATATTAGTTTAAAAAAATTAGAAACGGATGTATCAACGGCGGGTGTGGCTGACTGTGGGAGGTGATTCCACGCTATCATCATCATCATCATCATCATCATCATCATCATCATCATCATCATCAGCCTTGTTAGGCCCACTGCAGGGCAAATGCCTCTTCCCTATTTCTCCAATTGCACCGGTCATGTACTAATTGTGGCCACGTTGTCCCTGAAAACTTAATCTCATCCGCCAACCTAACTTTCTACCGCCCCCTGCTACGCTCCCCTTCCCTTGGAATCCAGTCCGTAACCCTTAATGACCATCGGTTATCTTCCCTCCTCAGTACGTGTCCTGCACATACCCATTTCTTTTTCTTCATTTCAACTAAGATATCATTAAGGCGCGTTTGTTCCCTCGCCCAATCTGCTCTTTTCCTATCACTTAACGTTACACCTATCATTCTTCTTTTCATAGCTCGTTGCATCGTCCTCAATTTCAGTAGAACCCTTTTCGTAAGCCTGCAGGTTTCTCCCTCGTACGTGAGTACTGGTAAGACACAGCTGTTATACACTTTTCTCTTGAGGGATAATGGCAACCAGCTGTTCATGATCTGAGAATGCTTGCCAAACGCACCCCAGCCCATTCTTATTCGTCTGATTATTTCAGTTTCATGATCCGGATCCGCGGTCACTACCTGTCCTAAGTATATTCCCTTACTACTTCCAGTGCCTCGTTACCTATCGTGAACTGCTGTTCCCTTCTGAGACCGTTAAACATTACTTTGGTTTTCTGCAGGTTAATTTTTAGACCCACCCTCCTGCTTTGCCTCTCCAGGTCAGAGAGCATGCATTGCAGTTGGTCCCCTGAGTTACTACGCAAGGCAATATCATCAGCGAATCGCAAGTTGCTAAGGTATTCTCCATCAACTTTTATCCCCAATTCTTCCCACTCCAGGTCTCTGAATACCTCCTGTAAACACGCTGTGAATAGCATTGGAGAGATCGTATCTCCCTGCCTGACGCCTTTCTTTATTGGGATTTTGTTGCTTTCCTTATGGAGGACTACGGTAGCTGTGGAGCCGCTATAGATATCTTTCAGTATTTTTACATACGGTTCGTCTACACCCTGATTCCGTAATGCCTCCATGACTGCATAGGTTTCGACAGAATCAAACGCTTTCTCGTAATCAATGAAAACTATATATAAAGGTTGGTTATATTCCGCACATTTCTCTATCACCTGATATAGTGTGAATATGATCTATGGTTGAGAGGTCTTTACGGAATCCTGCCTGGTCCTTTGGTTGACAGAAGTCTAAGGTGTTCCTGATTCTATTTGCGATTACCTTAGTAAATGCTTTGTAGGCAAGGGACAGTAAGCTGATCGGTCTACAATTTTTTAAGTCTTTGGCGTCCCCTTTCTTATGGATTTGGATTATGTTAGCGTTCTTCCAAGATTCCGGCACGCTCGAGGTTATCAGGCATCGTGAATATAGGGTGGCCAGTCTTTCTAGAACAATGTTCCCACCATCCTTCAACAAATCTGCTGTTACCTCATCCTCACCAGCTGACTTGCCCCTTTGCATAGCTGCCAAGGCGTTGTTTACTTCTTCCGGCGTTACTTGTGGGATTTAGAATCCCTCTAGACTATTCTCTCTTCCATTATCGTCGTGGGTGCCACTGGTACTGAATAAATCTCTATAGAACTCCTCAGCCACTTGAACTATCTCATCCATATTAGTAACGATATTGCCGGCTTTGTCTCTTAACGCATACATCTGATTCTTGCCTATTCCTAGTTTCTTCACTGCTTTTAGGCTTCCTCCGTTCCTGAGAACATGTCCAATTCTATCCATATTATAGTTTCATATGTCAGCTATCTTACGCTTGTTGATTAACTTAGAAAGTTCTGCCAGTTCTATTCTAGCTGAAGGGTTAGAGGCTTTCATACATTGGCGTTTCTTGATCAGATCTTTCGTCTCCTGCGATAGCTTACTGGTATCCTGTCTAACGGAGTTACCACCGACTTCTATTGCGCACTCCTTAATGATGCCCATAAGATTGTCGTTCATATCTTCAACACTAAGGTACTCTTCCTGGGATAAGGCCGAATACATGTTCTGCAGCTTGATCTGGAATTCCTCTATTTTTCCTCTTACCACTAACTCATTGATCGGCTTCTTATCCACCAGTTTGTTGCGTTCCCTCATCAAGTCTAGTCTAATTCGAGTTCTAATTCGATTCCACGCTATAGTATAGATGTTTTCGGGTAGAAAGCACGTAAACACGTTGCCGTATTCGGCGTCAACGTGAGCTCCTCTCCGATCTTGTGAAACGCCAGCCGGATTCTTTCGCAACGGCATAGACCGCCGCAACGCACGTTGTGTAGCTGGAGGAATACGTGACCGCGGCTCGAACAGTGAAATTCGGCGATTATAGTGCACAGTTTAAAAGACATTGATGGGCTAGTGGGTGGGCCATGGCATCTCACACGTGCACGCACACAGAGAAAGGACATGCACACAAGGAACGCAACGTTGTGCACAAGAAATATATGAAAAAAAAAAACAAGAGCAATTCTTGAAGCAATAGAAATTGATAAATGAAAAGACAGGTGTATCAGTTGCCCCGCGGTATTACCGTCTGACAAAGCGTGCCGCTGTCTTGCACTTCGATTATTCCTAGAGGGGGAATCCAACAAAAAGATATGTTTGTTTGTGTCTGTTTTACTCTGGGTCTCGTTGAGGCCTCACTGCGGTCAGATCACGTGCGCTTCTCGAAGGACACTACAAAGAGGCGGGTCTTTGAACAACAATGCAGTAGTTGCAGTATTTGTGTATGTCCTTTCTGTGCGTGTGTGCGCGTGTCAGATGTAAGTGCGCTGCTTCGATATCAGTGCGCAGTTCGACGAATAGTGCGCGGGCAGGTGGACGGGAGACAATGACACCACAGTATAATACCGCGAAATGCCACAATTGCAATTCAGTCCATCTTTACTTTTTCGCCGATTGAAATGACAGGCATGTGAAGGCATGCCCGCCCGCGTGGTGAATGCACCAGTGCTGTACCATATAGCGCCACCAAATGAATGCTCACTTAGCGTTCAAGACGCAGATTACTGGCCGCAATTGTACATCATTCGGTCTCGGAGCGAGGGTGGTGATCGCTGGCATCTGGTTATTGACTACTGTAGAGTTTATCCATCTCCCAATCTTCCTGCTGCAGAACTGTTGCATGGTCTCGCCCGGCGGTAGGAGGAAGTTCTCTTCAGGGTCATAGGTTTCCTTCGGTAAGCCCGGCGTTGTCATCTTTGAGGGAAGATAAAACAGCGAAAACGTCGAAAGATCATTGCAAGAGTCCAGCTGTAAATAAGCTATCCCCGAGCTCTAACCTAAAATTTCATCGCCACATAACGCATATTAAAAAGAAGTTATCGCATGGAATACGCATTCTCATCAGGGTGCGTCCATTTTTGCACGACCTCTGTTGTCCTCACTCTATTTCGAGTTTGTACACTCTCACGTTAACTACTGCGTAACCTCCTGGGGTAAAACGTACACTACTCACCTAAAGCCGATACAAACCATCCAAAACCAGGCAATTAGAATAATCACGTCGGATCGACACACCACCAATGCTAAACAGTTACTACAAACAAATAACATTCCACATGTTGCAGCCCTTGTCAAGTACAAACTTGCCACTTTTCTTTTCAAATTAATAAACGACAAAATATCATTATCGCTAATTCCTATATCATCTCTAACAAACACTAAGTCAACTCGTTTTGCGCTGCATAATAATTTCATTCTGCCCAAAGTGCGCACTAATTATGGGAAACAGACAGTTCACTTTGCAGTCATATCATCATGGAGTCCATTACCATTTGTCATAAACCTCCTGAAACCCCATCGATATGTAAGTGACACTATGCACTGTATTATCCGATTTTGGTTTTAGACCTGCCGTTCTTATGTACTCCAACGTGTAATTAATTTTTTTCTGTAATTTTTTCTCTTTCTTCCTCTTTTATTCTAGATATATTTAGTTTCGAAATATTGCTTACTACCGTTATATTGTGTATCAATTACTTCGTCTAATTAGATTTGTATCTCACTGTTTATCATTGCTGCAATTGTACCAATTGAGCTGCTGTTGCTTGCCAAAATGAACTTTTATGTGAACCATGAACAGGAGGTCCCAATTCAGTTTTAACTATGGGACCTCCTTCTGTATACCACTCTCTGTATATTATTTTTATGTAATAATAAAAATTGATTGTTTGATTTATTTATTTATTTATTTATTTATTTATTTTAAAGCACAATTCTAATCCTGACCGATATAGTTTGCACCAGAAACCAAAATAATATAATCGAGTAATAAACAAACCCTTATTACATTTCTAAATAAAAGCTTTTAAAGTATGGAGTGAGTGAAGGAACTTTATACAATATGGAAATTTTGAAACTTGGAAGCGCCACCTTATCACGCTGCGCACACGGACAAAGCAGATAAGCTTACGCTGACGGCAGAGTCTGTTGTCGCTTAGCCAAGTCATGCTGGTCCGCGGAATTTAGTCCGTCGTGCGCATCCAACATAAACGAACTTGAATTTTGATGGCAAGGGAGGTGACAGCAGTATCTGAATATCCGCAGCTTATCACAGCTGCGTAGCTCCTAGGTTTTAGCACTGGGCAAGCTGTTAACCCCGATGTAATAAGGTTAGCAGCAGTCGCGCATTCTGTCTCACCAATTTTCCACAGAAAATGTTTAGTGACTCATTCTTCTGAGTCTCTCTGGAAAGGTTTTTTTATTGAACTGCTCAGTCTGCTCTATTGTGAGCGGTACGGCGTGCGGGCGGGCGGACGGACGGACGGACGGATGGATGGGTGAATGGATGGATGGATGGATGGATGGATGGATGGATGGATGGATGGATGGATGGATGGATGGATGGATGGATGGATGGATGGATGGAGGATGGATGTTATGAGCGTCCCCTTTGAAACGGGGTGGTGGGCTGCGCCACCAAGCTCTTGCTATTATACTGCCTAATGTCCTACCTAGGTTAAACAATAAAAAATAAAAAAAAACACTATAGACTACTACACCCAAATGTTCCTATCCCCTGCTTCGAACTGTGCTATTGTACGTCTCCGTTTTTTGTCGTTCCCCAAATTTTCTTCCACCAATCCTCCAATCGCCTCTTACTAATGCCTATTGCGGACATGTTTACTTTTCCACTGCTCTCGCTGAACCCAAGGGCTTCGAGGAGGCCAGTGGTGCCTAAATCGACCGCTTCGTAGACGTCTTCACATTCTAATAAAACATGCTCCATAGTCTTCCTAGCTGTACCGCAGCAAGCACATGCTGCTTCTTCCGTCTTATATGCCGCTTTATAGGTGTGTGTTCTAAGGCATCCCGATCTCGCTTCGAAAAGTAATGAGCTTCCCTTTGAGTTATCATAAATGGTTTCCTTCCTGATTTCGTTTTTTGCTCTTAAGTAGTTACTCATGGCAGGTTTCTTTTCCATTGCCGCCACCCATGAGATTATTTCAGCCTCTCTGACTTTCCGCTTGACTTTCTTTGTTGCTGTGTTGCCCACCCTACAGGCCGCATACTCGCAGGCCGCATACTGCGTACTTGCGACCTCTACAACAAAGTGCCCTCTATAATCAAGGATATTAAAGGTCCCGAGCACTTTGTTGTAAAGGCGTTTGACCGCACTATAACGCGAAAATTTTTTTCATATGAAACGTGAAAACAGTCTGCTCAATATTTGAAAACCATCCGAAAATTATTTTGCTCATTCTATTCGCCCATCTCACTCGACTCGTATTCGTATTCCATTCTGTTTCCAAAATTGACGCAACCCGACAAAGGGATGCAGGTCCAAAATGCTCGCGTTGCAAGTGTTGGCACACTGCGTGCGCGAATCCACGGTGATTTGGAACGCGCGCACCGTGTTCGTTCTTCTTTTTCTTTTTTTTTCCCACACACTGTCGAGTATCCAGAAGGCATGATAACAGGGGTTTAGAGAGATGCGCTGGAAAATGGGGCCCGTTGATATGCCAGTAAATGTGAGACAAGGGCAGCTGACTTCAGCAATCCTTTCGGCTCTGACCTCGTTACTGCTACGACAGCACTTTCCTCGCAGAACGCCATGTTAATTTTGCTTGCCTTTGGCCTGCTTTTTTTCCTCAAATAAATGTGCTCACCCACTACGGCGGACACGGTGTAAATTTATTTTGCACTTCACTTTACGCGAATGATTAATAACGTGTTAGCTTACAGGCAAGAACGCCCTGAAGAAGAAAAAAAGATGCCACAAAGCAGTGTTTACGTAAGCGCGAAAAAACCAGTAACACGCATAATTTGTTATGTTGTTAAGACTTCAAAAAATATTTTTGCCGTTAGGCGTGCAACCCCAAGTAGTAAGCAATTATAGAGGAAGTTGTTTATCTATTGGAATTCCAGGCATGGAATGGAACAGCTTAGCCATTCCAGGAAGCGGTAATGGTCCAATTCTCACCAATCACAGCAGTTGTAAGGAGAGGAATTACGGGGATTTCCATCCACCTTAATGGTATTAGAATCAAATGGCGGTATCCACTCTGCAACTCTCGTACTGACGCGATGTATTCGACTATTCATCTCGTTGCGGTAAATTAAGTTCATGGACGTCTAAACCCTAGAAAAAAAAATAGTGACAAGCCTCAAAGCGCCACGAATAATTTTATACAATAGCTTTTCTAGAGCCAGTTTTGGTTTCGTTACGAATGAGAATACTATTTTATGACGAGTGTACTTAGATTTAGGTGCACGTTAAAGAACCCCAGGTGGTCGAAATTTCCGGAGCCCTCCACTATGGCGTGCCTCATAATCAGAAAGTGGTTTTGGCACGTAAAACCCCATAATTTTTTTTTTTATGATGAGACCACAAAGTATGGGGTCACGTGGGAGCACGACACTGCGACGTTGTGACACTCACTCCGGTGAGCTATGTCGCCTCGTATGCTGCTGCTCATTGAGAGGGCCAGTCTAACTGCATAGGGGACGACCAAGCGCGCCGAAGAGCATGTAAACAAAGTCCGAATGTCCTGCTCTTACGTGACGACATACGACGCTATGATGTCTCAGCACGGTAGAAATGCTAATATAATTAAATATTTAGGGTTCTGTGAGGCCTCACAGTATCATGTTCTGGGGTTTAGAGGTGCTAGAGCTTGAGCTACAGCAGAAATAAAGAAGGCAAGAAAATATTGTCTCAGTGCGCCTTTAAACATTCCATGTGTGTGTTCGGCAATGCAGCCAACTTACTATTGATCAGTCCTCCTTAGAAACACAGTATTTTTTACTATGAGCTTAAATCTTCAATTTCCAAAAATTTGCGAACTTTCGAAGGATTGCTTTAAAGGCAAAACATTCAATGGAGAAGTTGTGGAGGCCTATTGATAAATATTCAAATAATTCCTTTCCTTGAAGGTATTCTCACTCATCTGGACTGCAAAGGAAGTGCGAGAGATGTGAAAAAGAACTGCGTGGGCTAGGTACTTGCACGGAGCGACGTTAGCGAGCTGAAACGTGATAGCAACTAATCCCCGATGCTGCACACAGACAGACGGCATGAATTGGCTTCAAGCAAAAGTGACAGTCGATGGCCACACCGGTCGTGCTCGATGCATCGCCATCCGTCGTCAAAACCTCCTCGTCCTTACGCCGTCTGTCACCAGCAAGAACGTTGACAGAGGTTCAAAAATTGCCGTGCATTATTTATCGCTTATTATCCGTCTCCATTTGCTTCATTCTTGCAACAGACATCTCTGCAACTGTGGAAGCCACGATCATTGTATTCAATCCATCTCCGTTTCTTAAAGCCTGTTCATGCCTTCGGTCGGCGTGCATTCGTTAGTAGCATGTTTGAGGGCACGAATACTGGTGCGCGTAAGCGTGGTGATTTTTTTCTTTTCAAGTCCTGCTCCTTTGCTTGCAGCCGGGAAAAATTAACACCACAGCAGCTATTACCACGGGAAAAAATTATTTGGGTATTTGTCAAGAGGCCTCTACAACTTCTCCATTAAATATTTGGCGCCTAAATAATACTTTAATGGTTGGTTACTAATTATTGTTGATTAATGACCTAAGCCCTTATTGAAAATAAATGCTATGAGTTGCTCAAAAGGATAGCGGACAATAATAATTTGTTTGCATTCTCGTAAAGCACAGGTAGCTTTTTATTTCTTAAGGCTTGGCGCTGGTTAACTAAATCACCCTGTATATTTGCTCATTTGCAGATAGCTCACTTTTACGCCACAGAACGCACGTGCCAACGAAAGTGATGCGCATGTGGCCAAGTTCCCCGGCGGATTGTTAGATTTATGACACGCGTGGAGTGAGGAGCCCAAAAACTCGCCCCGACGATGCCCGATGTTTTTTGCAATGTGTGGGACGTAGAAGGCACCCACCACGGTCTCTCAGCGCCCCAGCACCCATGACGTTGTGCTGCTGTACCCTAACTCGCAAGTTCGACTTTTTGGCAAGGCAGTCGCGTTCGCGATGGAAGACAATGAGCGATATAAAGCCTACTGAAGCTTTAGCGCTCGTTAAAGAGGATCTGTTACCCACTCGGAGCGTGAAGCTTTATTTTTGCGCTTTGAGAAAGCCTCTGCCAAAATTCTCAAAAGAACGTGTGTTTTCAAAATCGAGTTTGACTGTATGTCACAGACTGGCGCCAACCATGTTATATATATATATTTCTTTAGAGTGCGTTTTTCGGTCATTCCGTTCAGAAGCTACGGGAGGAGGCCGCGAGAGAGGGCGGAGAGGACTGCCCAGGGTCGAGCGGCATCTGGAGACGGTCGGCTTTGTGAGCAGCGCAAGCGGCTGTTCTGCGGAGGCGGCTTCGCTGTCCCCTTCGACGGAGTCGGGGCTTGGCCGCGGTTTAAGATTACCAGAGTGGAGCAGGCAGAGCGCACGGTGAAGAGAGTTGTGCGCCCTGTGTCCACTGTTCGGTCGCTTCCGCTGGTCGGGATCGCGGAGACGGCCGGGCCATAAATCGACAGTGCGCAAGCTGTCTTCGGTGTCGCCGAGAAAAAAAACGCCCGTAAATAACCGCTGGTCACAGCACTGTCTTTCACCAGCGTCTTCCGCCGGCTCGTTAGCAGTTCGGTGGGAAGGGACACAGTCGGTTGGAAACAGGCAGCGAAGAAGGCTGTGTGAGTCTTTGCGGCGTGCAGGGCCGAATTCCTGCCGGCGAGGCGCGCGCTTCATCGCACCGGGCCCGACGCCTTCGAGCCATCGCCACAACGACTGCCACCCGAGCCGTCCCCGTTCTTCGCCGCGCTCCGATATGGTCTGTCCACCGGCTTGTCCTCTTCTTCTTTCTTCGGTTAACTCTCAATGACTCGTGTTCCTCTAAACTCCTTTGTTTACGTTGCTGTAACCCTGCCTGATTATTGTGTGTTCTGGTCGCGTTTCGAGTTGTGTGTGCTTTTCGCCAATTCTCTTCGTTCCTACTTTGAGTTCTTTGTTCCCTTATTGTCCTTGATCAGTTTTGTGTATGATTAAATGCTTGTTATCCCCCTTCAACGAGTTGTTTCGTGATTGCCGACGCACCGACACCCGAGCGCCTTGCTCGGGCTGACCAACCCTGAATAAATAAATGTTGTACAAAACCTCTCGCTTGTAGGCCGGGGCGAAGCGTAAAGCGGACCCCTGTGCTCCGTCGGCTTGCGCCTGGCAGCCGGATCGGCGAGCGGGGTGAAAGTTTTCGTGACACTGTACCATTGCTTGAATTTCATCGACAGTTTAATTCCAAAACACAAAGAAAAACCGGTTGACTGTAGTAAACCGAAAAAAAAAGTATTGACTGTAGACTTAGTTACAAGGGGATATCTGACACATTCTGTGCTCACATTATCGCCTACGGACCAAGCAATGCAACGCATCTTCCTCCTGATCATCATGCCAACGCAACTGAAACTTGCAGAAACGGACAGATTTGTTTTCCCGGAGTGTCATTATGGCCGATGGCGCTACTGGATAAGAAAGGTCGTAATTAATGCTACTACGTGAACTCGCACCAGCACGCCCTCGCCACGCTTAAGCAATTTAACCACCTTCAATATATATATATATATATATATATATATATATATATGTATGTATATATTGAAGGTGGTTATATCTATATGCCACATTGACCGAAATCTGTCGTGTTGGGACTCATTGCATCGTGAGCGGTTACAACTCCGTCAGAGGAATATGCAATGTGAGTGCGTTTACATCTGCAACGCTCTGTGAATAAGTTTGCACCCTTTTGGGACTCGTCCACAAACAATGATCCTCATCGATATTGCATGCATTCCCTGTAACACACTGCGTTCTCTATACTTTCCTATGTCAAGACTGCTATGGCACACGAACAATGGCGATCGTGACCTGAAAGTACTGGGCGCGCAGCGTGAAACAAAGAAGGGCCCGCAAGATGAATGACGTACATTGTTTCGGACAAGATAAGCTCCGAAGGTTGTAACGAATTCTCAGAGTGAATTGACTACTGCCGTGTCAAAGAGCAACGACGAGCTGAAACACCGCGCACAAGCGCGACCTCTTCGCCACGCGTGAAAGGCAGTTAGCGCGCCGTCTAAAATACAGCATGCCGACCTTGACACTCTCACGCTCTGTGTATTTACGAGTGCAAGGCGTTCCAATAGCGAAAAATGCACCTCGCGTTCACGCACCGATTATTGGACAGGGGTACGTCCACTGACACGGAAGGACTACGAGATGCCCCAACTGCCTAAAGAGAGTCCTCGTAAGACCGACCAATTTAATATTACAGAAGCGTACCGCTCTGGCATAGCTGAATATGTTCTCTTCCCTGTAAAGAGTACGAAATAATTGACCTTTGCCCCCTTCACTGTCTCTCTATCTTTCTGAATGATTCATCCCATTGTAGTGCGTCACTGCATAAACTGGGACAAATGGTGCCGCGGCCATTTTTCTTTGTGCGTGAGTACAGAGAATGCCCCCGCCAATGTTATGGCGACAAAGAGAAGAAAAGGAAGCACTGCTTTGTGCTCCCCATCAGTGGCGGCGGCGGAGCATCGCGGATATCGCTCCCCTCGCGCGAAACACATATCGTCGCTACTCTGTTGTTCGTTGGTATACATAGAGTGAAGGGGAGGTTTTGCCACCAAACCCGCTACTCTTGAGCAGGTGCTCGCGTTCGCTCACGAATCCATAAGAGAATTAGACAACGATCTACATATTGAAGGACATCATTCGGTGTTCCTCTTAAACGTCAACTACTAGGTACGCACTTCCAACGCACTTTCGGAGCATTCTTGGTGTGTTTGTTTTGAGCCGGGCGACGTCGTAATCGTGGCAACAAAATCTAGGAGCAGACCACTGCCGCTTCGTAGCGCAAAAGGAGACATGCGAAATCCAACACGTGCGCTTGCACGCACATCTTGTATGACCCACACACAATGGCGGACGTCGCCCTGTAGAACTACCTAGTAAAAGCTGCCTAGTAAGCTGCAGTAGCGCACGAGCTGGTGCCGTTGATTGCTGCCACAACCTGTGTCCTTTATTCCGCGTCCTCGCTGCTTACGAGTCTACGCAATGGGACCGCGAACGACACGGTCGGCCATCTTGCGTGCGGCAACCGAATATTGCGGGAAAGCATACTTCCAGTGTTTCGCGCATCTTCTATTTAGCCCCGACACACAGCGCGGACGGACGTGTCGCGCGGATACAGGAACGAACGCGATGGCGCCGCGCACCAAGCGTGTCGGAGACGCGTTCCGTGGAGTCCGCGCCTTGCGGTTCCCATCAGAGCCCGCGGCGTAGACGTGCTTGCGGGGTGTGTTCGCGCGCCGAGCAGTGAGCTGCGCGCGCCCGTGCGCCTCACCTGCGTGGCGGGCCACGGGCTGGAAGTGAGGCTGGCCTTGCTGAACACTCTGGTGACGTCCAAGTTGGGCGGCCGGCGGCCCATGCGTGTGTACGGCAGTAGAAACACGACCAGCGGGATGAGCACCGTGATGAACGCTACCGAGAGCAGCATCCACAGGAGCTGCCACCAGGGACGGCCGCGTTGGTGTTGCCCGTGGCTCTGTTTCGTAAACGTGAACCCGATGCGAGCGGCTTGACTCAGAATCCGGGCGAGCAAATTACAAAATGCAAGCTGCCGCTTTACATACGTAAATTGAGCGTGCCTACACGCCTCCGCACGATACTTCATCACGTTATGTCGTTCGACCCCAGCGGATACCGACACCACGAACACGTGCCAATTATGGAAAGTCCTTTCTCTCTGATCAGATGCCCATACTAACTAATCGTGTATCTACGCGCGTTCTCTATGGCTTTCGATTACGTGAATGTAAGTCCTAAATACAGACATTCCTCTTACATGAGTGAACCACGTTTATACCGTTTATAGCAGAATTGCGTTAATGATTGCGTATTGTATATTTAATGTATAACGTTGACACGTGTTGAACTGATATGCAAAAGTTGTGTCACGACTGCCATCTTTCTAATGTTTTGTTATTCAGTTCCGTATAGTGTGGGCATCATTTGAAATTAACAACTGATATCAAGATTATTTTACTTTGTACATTTACTGAATGTACCACTATTGCTGCATTCTGTACCGTGCCTAGGTTTCCTCATATTGACTGTGACAGAGTTCTGCCAAGAAGATCCTTATGCTTTAGATATAAAATAGTTTGGTACGGTCCTGCGACACTCGACTGCGATAGGTAGCCGGTCGAGATCGCATCGGGTAGACGCTGGATCGAGGCGAGACGGCAACAACTACGAGCCGGGCGTCGTGTCGACAATGTTCTACGTTCAAAAATCACCATGTGACAACCTTCTGCCATGAGTGCCTCTGCTACGCATTCAATCATTGTTTACATTACACAATAAACGACCAAAATTCACTAACATCGCCGTCACGTTAGCGCAACCCGCGAAAGCGCTGAACAGTCGAGGCCTTTTTCAACACAGCAAAACTTACATTGTCATTTTAGCATTTCAGGTTGTGCATATTGTGACGACCGCGTAATAACTGCTGTGCAGGTAACATTTCCCTCGTTTTCCGATTCCCGCATATGCGCACTCAATGAACTGTCTTACCGTACGTTACATTTCCGGCAGTAACTATCTCTGTGTTATCTTTTGTTTTTTTTTTTAGTAAGGGCTACTCGCAATATTTCTCCGGCTTTTTGAGAGGCGCACTGCACTCTGTTTTTCATGTTCAGTAATGGTCCGCGGAGATCGTTATCTTGCAGAAAAGTTTGTACACATCGAGGTGGCTCCCAACATGCAGTTTCATACAATTATTACTGGGAACTGGGGTGCTAGTGTCTACGGCAGCTGCAAGCAGTGCGGCTCGGCCACCATAGGTTGATGGTTAGTACATTGATTTGCCTAAACTTGACCCTTCTGGCTTTCAATGGTTTCGTGACTTTGCAAACTCATTATTGTCAAGGAATTACTCCGTTATCGTTAAAAAAATAAACAATATTAAAATATCCCGACGGCAGGATTGGAACACAAGACGTGCAGCACAAAAGCCCGACGTCGATACCATTAGACCACGTGAGCATGGACAAGCGGAACCAGTGCAACTAGCAGCGATTATGCGCGTTCGCAGAGTCTTATTGCGTTCTGCATTTGAAAAATGAGCATAAATTGCTTTGAAATTCAGCCCGATGGAAGCAAATAAAGCGTAATAAACGTAGTCAAAAGAACATCTGAAGCGACACGCAGGAATGTCAGACAAATGTACGGACCATCATTTATATGTTGTCTGAACGATCGCAGCGCTAGAGTTGGCCCTAGTGATCGTTGTAGGAACCTCTATGGATCCGAGGTTATGGCGTTGTGGTGCTTAGCACGAGGCTGAAGTGATCGCATTCGAATGGGAGCGGAGTCAGATTATTTAAAACTAGCAGATGTGAGCCCTCCGAAGGTCACAGCTTCAGCGCTGCGCCATTTAAAATTATGGTCCTTGCTTACGGGTATTTTTGACAGATTTAGTTTTCGCTTTGCAGGACCCGCCCAGAACTTTCGGCCGGCTGATATGCTCCATTCGAGTTTAGAAGGAAGCCCTAATGAACGGCATTTTGCCTTCGAGAAGAGGAGAGGTGAAGCATCGTACTCAGCACTTGTAATATGCACCACCAATGACCATTCATTAGGTTCGCTTGCATCTATGGCGATGCGACGTAGCCGATCTCATCTAACGAATCTAGAGCCAGGCCATCATGTTTTAACAATTATCCTGGGTATCCCAGGAGCTCGTCTCATGCGACACCGGTGCTGGCCTCTGACGTGGCGGTCGGTACATCATCTCAGCATACAGGAGCACCGAGAAAGAAAGCTGGGTTCAAATGCGGAAAGGGAGATCGCCGTACGCCATTTCAGCGAACCGCGAAACATATTTCTAACTCCGTCCATACGCGCTTTTCTTTTCTTTTTTTTTTTTTCGTTTGACTCGAGCAATAAAATCATGCCTTCACACTTCGGCAACTCGTGTTCGAGATATTGGCTGCTTTATTATCTGATTAGCGAGAATCGCGTGGAATAGTGCGTCAGTAGTCACGCACAGCATAGGACAGCACACAGACGACGGTGCCTTACACACCGACAGTGACATAATGAAGTAACAAGCGCCTCACCATCTTTAATAACCATCACCTGCAACCTGATTTATTGGATCACCTGCAACCTGATTTATGTGCCGCGACGCCATTGGCATTATTCGAGGCGTAAACGATGTCACACGGTCCGTTTTCTTGAGCGACCAAGTTTTCATTTTTAAATAAACGCCCAAGGGAAACGCTCGACCCGTTTAGTCCTGTAAGGCATTCTTTTACAACACTATTTTGGTGAATATTGTGGTAAAGGGATGATTACTAATGTAGAAACGGAATGCCAAACTTTCTCTTTTTTTTTCTCAATTTCGTGTCGAAACCCTAACACTTACGCTTGTGCGACGTCATGAATTTCAAACCATCATTTCTTTTCATATTTTGGCCATTCTGACGCAATAAGTGATCTGGAAACTTGCAAAGTTTTTCCTTTGGCTCGCTTGGAATACAATGTCAATCATCTTTATCGATAAAAAAATTATCAAAGCCTAAGCAAACGCCATGAAAACTCATGCCGTTAGGGCGAGCAGGTCCGGGAACTTCGAAACAGGTCATATTTTTCTCGCTTACAAAGCGTCGTCTACTTGCAAGATAGGATTTTCGCTATTGTAGAAACGTAGCTTGCAAACAGAGCTCGATTTAATGTTTTTCTCTAGTGTCTGTAGTAAAGCAGACGGGAGCTATCCATATACCACCAACCTCGTCGCTGTCAAAGCTATATCCCACTCGTGAACCCTGTGGCGACACTATTTCCACTGGCGACTGTGTCTGCATGAGATGAGGCGACATCATGGGGCTTCCTCCTAGGCTTGGCACAGACAGATCAGACGGTTCCTCGGGCGACAGCAACGGGCTTTTGATCTGCATGCGTGGTGGGCCCACAATGAGCAAGATACACTTGAAACAAAGGACACGACGAGAACCACTGTTTCAAAGAAGATAATCCCCGTCTGGATTCTCCAGTGACTGCCACTGACTACAACTTCTCCGGCGGCCCGTGCTGTCTCCTAGTAACCGCGGCGCATGCGCAGATGGTCGTCCGCGGGATATTACGGGCACCGTGAGGCATATTGTCAAATTATGTCTCGTTGGCACTTTAAGCCAATCAGAGAGACCGTACAGCAGCTTTTAGACCAATCAGAAGTGGCAAGATGGCGATTAAGACAATATGAAAATTTTCGAAAATGTCCCGAGCCGAGTCTAGTATATAGAACACCATACACTCTAGTGCGCCTGCTGACGAAAGCGCACAGGGCCTTCTCGGCTGACTGCGTCGATTTCCGGCGTCAGGGTAGAACGCGTTCTCGTTGAATGCTGCCTGCGTCCAAACGTGTCCAGTGCCGCCGCTCGCGTTGGTTGCGTTCGCGTGCAGGTCTGTTGACACCGCGCTAGCATTACACCGAGTCAAATTGTAACTGAGCGACAAAGATATTCAACATAGAATACAACCAACGACATCACTTCTGTGTGTGACCTGATTCATGTTATATGGTATTTTACTGTTATTTAATTTCTACGGATTGCTGTGTCATCATGGCGCTTACGAAAACATTCAGCCATCCGCGAGTCTGTACCCACAAAGTATACTTGCCGTTCGCGTTCAAGTGCTAATGACATTTTAAGAAAATTTGCACCGACGCGTACCTTTATGTTGGTCTTCGCATGTGTGCGCGATGAAGCGCCTCGCTGCAAGCAAGAGAAAAGGAAAAATTATCAACGCAGCCCAACCGTCACAGACCACAGTATCGTACTTTTCATATCACAGTGATGCTACGTAAATTCTTCTGATAGTTGCAAGCTTAACATTTGGCAAAACACTTATTACAAATTCTGTAATGTTTTATCAGGTATTATAACTAATAGAATATCGCTGAATGAATTCCTGAAGACAAAATTGCCGGGAACGTGGGGCTCGCGGTATTCGTAAATAAAAGCGACAAACGTGATCACCATAACAACAGAAGTAATTATAGGCTGTTTAAAATCGTAATTAGTAATTGTCGACGTTAAAAACAGCCAAATTGCTAATAAACTAGTAATAAATGCAGGCCAGGAGACAGCGAGCAACCTTGTAACGTGTAATAGCTCTCGCCAAGATATACGTCATACAAAAAGGATGCGCTTGTTCATCGGTTACGTTTCCTCACAAGTGGGGCATTCGACAGCAACAGGGAACGTTGCGGAGGTCATATATTTATATTATATTTCATCACTCTGCTACGCTTGAGTAAATATGGCAACCGAAATATATCATAAAGGCCTCTTTTGTTTGTTGGAGCTCGCATGCTCTTTTGTATAAAGTTTACTCTCTGTCTCTCTCTGTTTTTATTTCTCTCTCTCGATAGTATACGCACACAACTCGATACGTATACGCACACGCTGCAGGAATATATGTATACCTGTGATGTGTGTACACTACATCTATAACATGACCTGCAGTTTATCGCTGTAGACCTCGCTACACACTAACTATATACCTATCGCTATATATACCGACGCTTACATCTGCTCGGATCACAGCTATCAGTTTAATAACACCACCGTTTATAGCTTCGCGAATATTCAGTTTCGAATACGAATCGAATGCGTATGTTCCAAACTGAAGTATCCAATTCGAGAATACCCTATTTCATTTCTGTAGATATGTGGTAATGTGCAAACAAACGACATCACTTCTGAGCCTGCCTGCAATAGAACAAAAAATTCGTGCATCTGGTCCACGCTCAGCTTCAAGTATTCGTTATGGCCACATGCACGTGCCTTGCCTATCTGCACTTGCACACATGCACGTGACTATTTTTATCAAGCGGCCGCGTTTCGCCGCTTAAAAGGCACGTTTATAGTCCGACGTTATCGGCGTTCGGGCGAGCGTCGTTCGCGGACAGTCACGCTACGTCGGTTGCGCTGCGCCAGCCGAGATGCCATCCGCTCTATGGGGAACCAGCGTTGGATAGGCGGCACGTCGAAAAGAGTGCGTTGCACGCCGCCCTGGCGACGAAACGCGGCATATTCAAGTCTCTCGACCAGACGACATGTCCGCGGCCGTTTCATAGTTCGCACATTTGGTTCGCATGTTTCGTTTTCGCGCCGCTTCAAGTGGACAGTTTTCGTAAAGAAGCTAGCGTCATCAACTGAAGAAATGACGAAAGAAGCTTTTTAAGCTTTATATATTTTTCACAGTGTGTCGAGGCGAGCACGTGCGTTTATTTAACGGTTGCGTCGTGTGCCGTTCCCATGCATGTGTGGCAGCCTGCATCGCAAATCTAATAGCTACGGCACCGGTCTTGGTGCGCTATGGTATCGGAAGTATTAGTTGGCCTGAAGACATTCCATACTTCTCTGGCTAGACATAAGAAATTCTGATTTTACTTGGCCACAGCAGTCAATGGAGAAGAAAGCTTTATCGCATCAGCTGACTCGGGCAAGCAAAGGTTTGAGTGCTCCGCTGCTTGATCCGTAAGAACCCTGACTACATTTAGCACTAATTACATAAATTTACCGGATGCATCTCAGCGCCGAGTCCTCATCCGCATGCGCATCTTTAAAAACACATAGGCGGCTTAGTCGCGCGCGCGCCGGCAGTATTCGCGCACAACTCGTATTACAAGGCAGCTTTCCTGTCACATGATTCTTGGAAATAAATGGAAACTATTTACCTTTCGTATCGTTCGCTTGGTGTGGTGGCATTGGAAGGAGCTTGGCGGTGGTATTGCGAAGGAAAAATGGTTGGTACACATGCCGGATGGTGCATGCTATTGCTCATTTTGTTTCCGACGAAATGCCGACTGCAGATTCTGCTGTTTGGCACTGGCTGCCACGGCTGACCGTCTTCACTATCGAATAAACCAAGCACAGACGCGAAATTCGATTCAGAAACCAGCCCGCCACCGCTTGACAGGCGACAAGACGGGAACTTACTCCGCTCGCCTGACTTTTTGGATGCAACGCCTACTCCGTTCTTGTTCGTAGGGTTTAGATGCAAAGAGGCAGAAGGATACATCCTCCCTCATTCCGACGTAGTTGTGACACTTGTATACGCTACAGTACCGCGGCGTCCTTTTGTTTTCTTTCGACTTTCAGCGCACGCAACGCCTCTACCAGCAGCAATTTTCGTCCGCTGGAGCGGCTGCATTGTGCACGTTCTGACCGCCAGGATGGCGCTGCAGGCGTCGTGAAAACTCCAACGCTGGTTCCCCATATTTCAACGCACGCGCCGTCGGCTGCTATCTTCGGAGCATGCGCAGAACGTTCGCCAAGTCGCGCGCCGTCTGCAAAAGCCGTCTGCGGAGTTGTGTCGGCGCCTTTTTCTTCGCGCGCAATGCATTGTGGGGCGAGAGTTCCTCCGCCTCCGACGACCGAATGGCTCAGGAGCCATATCGGCGCCGGGCCCGTCGGGGCGCGTCGGAAGCCGTCGGTTACGTTGGCTACGCGTGCGCGCCCGCGGGCGTTACATCGGACTATAAACGGCCCATAACAAATTTTAGCGCACAGCGCGGGACGCGCCTGTTTGTATCGGAAGTTTCTGGAATGTTGTCAATGCTTCTATCCGCTGTCTGTTGTCGCCGAACCTTGTGTTATCTGATTTCATCGCGTGACGGGAATGGTGTAGAACTTTGTGGAAGACACGCGGGTCCCAACGATGACTCTGGAACATTCGACGACTGCTGCCGACGCGCTTGACCGACGTCGACGAGCAAGCCGACCCGCTTGACCTGCTGATCAGATTTTGAAGATCGCCGACAGTGTTCGCCGCTGTCGTTGCGCTTTAAGTGTAACCTGTTTTTGTGGGCACAGGTTCGCCCAATAAAAGTTATTTTCATCTTTCACAGTATTGCTACTGCGTTCTTCACACGTCACTCCACGTGACAATATATATATATATATATATATATATATATATATATATATATATATATATATATATATATTATCAGCCTGGTTACGCCCACTGCAGAGCAAAGGCCTCTCCCATACTTCTCCAACAGCCCCGGTCATGTACCAATTCTCGCCATGTCGTCCCTGCAAACTTTTTAATCTCATCCGCCCACCTAACTTTCTGCCGTCCCCTGCTACGCTTCCCTTCCCTTGTAATCCAGTCCGTAACCCTTCATGACCATAGGTTAACTTCCCTCCTCATTACATGTCCTGCCCATGCCCATTTCTTTTTCTTGATTTCAACTAAGATGTCATTAACTCGCGTTTGTTCCCTCACCCAATCTGCTCTTTTCTTATCCCTTGACGTTACACCTGTAAGGATGTTTATTGAGCGAGTCCAACAAACGGGCGGTAGCTCGGAACAGTGAGCACGGAGAGCAAGATGGTGGTGTTCGAACGCCGGTCTCGAGCCCTCCGCTCTTGATGATGATCGGTATGCCATTCTCTTCCTTTCTTCATTACAATTGCCCCCGTCGAGAAAGGTGGAGCCATCCTGGCGATCTAACAGGTGGGTACAAGAGGGTCGAAGTACGGCTTGAGGCGGTTTACGTGAACAACATCACGTCCACGTCGACGACGGTCGCCTTGCAGCGTAAGAGGCTCAATGACATAGTTTACGGGGGAAGTACGCTCGACGATGCGGTAGGGACCATGATAATTTGGGAGCAGTTTGGACGACAAGCCAGGGGCGCAGGGTGGTACAAGCAGCCACACAAGTGCTCCAGGAGCGAATGTTGCGGCCGGAGAGTGATCATCATCGCGGGCGTTTTTCTGGCGTTGTTGGTCGGCTGTAGTAAAGCGCTTGGCTAGTTGTCGGCAATCTTCAGCGTAACGGGCCGCTGCTGACATGGGCGTGCACTCTGAGGTATCTGGTGCGTATGGCAGCAACGTGTCGATAGTGTGCGTCGGCTGGCGACCGTACAAAAGGAAGAAGGGGGAAAACCCGGTTGTGACTTGCGTAGCGGTGTTATACGCGTATGTCGCAAATGGGAGAACCAGGTCCCAGTTTGATTGATCAGATGCAACATGTGTCGCAAGCATGTCGCCCAGAGTCCGATTAAACCGCTCAGTGAGACCGTTCGTCTGAGGGTGGTAGGCAGTACACGTCCGATGTACAATGTTGCACTGGTGGAGAAGTGCTTGAATTGCATCGGAGAGAAATACGCGGCCACGGTCACTGAGGAGTTCGCGAGGAGGACCATGCCGAAGCACAAAACGCCTGAGGATGAAAGAGGCGACGTCCTGTGCTGTCGCCGTGGGGAGAGCAGCGGTTTCGGCGTATCGTGTAAGGTGGTCGACAGCAATGATAGCCCATCGGTTTCCGGCCGTGGTCAAAGGTAAAGGTCCATAAAGGTCAATTCCAACGCGGTCGAATGGGCGTTCTGGGCATGGAAGGGGCTGCAATGAACCTGCGGCAGGATGCGGTGGTTTTTTTCGTCGCTGACACTCGTGGCAGCCGCGAATGAACTTGCGGACAAAGCGAAACATTCCGCGCCAGTAGTACCTTTTCCGTAAGCGTTCATAGGTCTTGAAGACACCACCGTGAGCACACTGCGGGTCGGAGTGAAAGGAAGCGCAGATTGTAGAGCGAAGCGTTCGAGGGATAACTAGGAGCCACTTCCTACCATCTGGCGAGTAGTTGCGCCGGTACAAGAGGCCATCACGGATGCTGAAGTGCGAAGCTTGGCGTCGCAGAGTTCGAGTGGTCGAAAGAGTGGGTGCCCCGGATAAAACGTCAAGAAGCGAAGCGATCCAGGGATCGTGGCGCTGTGCAGAGGAGACGGTGGCGACGTCAAGAGCTGACAATGGAAGGGCTATAGTGGATATGGACGCAGTTTCGGTGGATAGTGGTGACCGCGACAGTGCATCAGCATCGGCATGCTTGCGTCCGGAACGATATATAACGCGGATGTCAAACTCTTGAAGTCGAAGAGCCCAGCGGGCAAGGCGACCTGACGGATCCTTCAACGAAGACAACCAACATAATGCATGATGGTCCGTAACTACATCAAACGTGCGGCCATATAAGTAAGGGCGGAACTTGACAAGTGCCCAGACTATTGCCAAGCATTCTTTCTCGGTGACGCTATAGTTTGATTCAGCCTTGGTGAGCGTTCTGCTGGCGTATGCGACGACATACTCTGCGAACCCAGGCTTTCGTTGCGCGAGGACAGCACCGAGGCCGACACCGCTGGCGTCTGTGTGCACCTCAGTTTCGGCCGTAGGATCGTAGTGGCGCAGTATAGGTGGTGACGTCAGGAGACGGCGAAGGGTGGAGAAGGCTTGGTCACACTCAGAAGACCATGACGAGATATTGGAGGCGCTGCTTAGTAGTTGGGTCAAAGGCGCAATTATAGAGGCGAAGTTGCGCACAAACCGACGAAAGTAGGAACATAACCCTATGAAGCTTCGTAACTGCTTTAGAGTCGTCGGTTTGGGGAAGTCAGTCACGGCACGTAATTTAGCTGGGTCCGGAAGCACACCATCCTTTGATACAACGTGACCAAGAATTGTAAGTTTTCGCGCAGCAAAACGGCACTTCTTGAGAGTTAGTTGCAGCTGAGCGGTTTTCAGACACGTCAGGACATGGTTGAGGCGTTCGAGATGGGTTGCGAAATCTGGCGCAAAGACAACAATGTCGTCGAGATAGCAGAGACACATGTGCCACTTCAAACCCCGCAGTACCGAGTCCATCATGCGTTCGAAGGTGGCAGGCGCATTGCAGAGGCCGAAGGGCATGACATTGAATTCATATAGACCGTCAGGCGTGACGAAGGCTGTCTTTGAACGGTCGGCCTCTGCTAAAGGTACCTGCCAATACCCGGAACGCAAATCTAACGACGAAAAAAACTCGGCACCTTGTAGGCAATCAAGGGCATCGTCAATTCTGGGTAAAGGGTACACGTCTTTTCGAGTGACCTTGTTTAGGCGCCGGTAATCCACGCAGAAGCGAATCGATCCATCCTTTTTTTTAACGAGAACCACAGGGGATGCCCACGGGCTTTGTGAAGGGCGAATAACGTCGCGTTTAAGCATGTCGTCAACCTGGTCGGTAATAACTTGACGTTCCGCGGTGGAGACGCGGTGAGGGCGTTGTCGCACTGGCGAGTTGGAGCCGGTGTCGATGTTGTGAACAATGGTAGAAGTGCGGCCAAGGGCACGTTGGGCAACATCGAAGGAGTCGCGGAACTGGTAGAGCAGCTGGAGAAGAGCAGAGCGTTCAAATGGGGACAGTCCGTCTGCGATGGACGAATCGAATAGGTCAGCAGCTGGAACATCAGAAGGGGTAAGAGCACTGATGACGTCGAGGTCGCGTCGAGCTGAATCTTGCTGCACGGAAAAAATTTGGCCGATATCAATGGGTTGCACGCATCCAAGGGATTCACCTTTAAGCAGTCTGATGGGATATGGAAGAGGATTTGTGAGGCAGAGAGCGCTTGTTCCATTCGAAATAGAGAGGGTCGAATAAGGCAAAAGAAGTGGCTTCCGATTTAGAAGAAGGCGTGATGGTTCAAAGAATGCAGCTTCACCACATATGCTGTTGCAGAATACGGGGAGCAAAACAGCTGCTGTCGGCGGAATTTCTGTGTCTTCTGTGACGACTATTTTGTGTGCGGCTTGATGAGCGGGGTAGTAGGACTCGTCACACAAGGGGAAGAGCTCAAGTTCAGATCTGGCACAATCAATAACGGCGTGATTATACGATAGAAAGTCCCAGCCAAGTATAATGTCGTGCGAGCAAGAGGAAAGGACGATAAGCTCGACAATGTAGTGCTCTTTAGCTATAATAAGTCGAGCAGTGCAGGCAGCTATAGGCCGAACAGGGTCTCCATTCGCTGTACGTAAGGGCATCATCTCAAGAGGCGTGGTCACCTTCCGAAGCTTGCGGCAAAGTGTGGCGTCTATAACAGAAACGGCAGCACCGGTATCGACAAGAGCATATGCACGGATGCCTTCTACGAAAACTTCGACAATATTCGACGGCAAAGTTCGAGGACTTGAGCATTTCGACAGCGCAGTTCTTGCCTCACGAACTGCGGAGGCTAGTTTCCCTCATTTTCAGGGGCTGGTCGACGACGCATGGGCGACAAGGAGCGGCGACGGGGTGAAGGTGAGCGACGAGACGTGGGTTGCGGATAGTCACGTGAAGACGTGCTTGTTTGGGGACCCGGATCTTCATAACGAGAGCGGGGACGATCTATGTAGTTCGGTGAACGGGCGTCTGAATATCCTGGCGCGCGACGGCGGCAGAATCGGGCGATATGACCAGGGCCACCGCACGCAAAACAGATCGGCCGGTTGTCGCGCGTTCGCCAGGGATTTGCAGGGATGGGAGCAGACCATGTCACGGACGGCTGAATCGGGGCTGCAGCATACGACACACCATGGGGTGGTGAGGGCTGTTGAAGCTGCTGCCGCTTTACTACCTCAGCGTAACTAAGAGGCGCGGCGACAGGTTGCTGCTGAATGGGCACCGGCATGGCCTCGGAAATCTGCTCTTGAATGACGTGTCGAAGCACGGGAGCCAACGGGATTGGTCGCTGCAGTTGCTGCTGTTGTGGGAGCTCTTGACGCTGAGCAAACGGCAGGAGAGACAATTGACGGGCCACCTCCTCACGCACAAATTCTTTCATTTGTGCGATAAGGTATGACTGGTCAGGCATGATGTCCAGTGCAGCGAGCGGTTGATTGTACGTCTGAGATGAACGTCGGGTGAGAGCCCGCTGCCTTCTCAACTCGTCATAGCTGTGGTAAAGAGTTACAACTTCTGACACAGTGCCAGGAGACTTCGCAAGAAGCATCTGAAAGACATCGTCGTCGACGCCCTTCATGATGTGCTGTATTTTGGCACTTTCGCTCATTGAGGCATCGGCGCGCCTGCAGAGATCGAGTACGTCCTCAATATAGGCGGTAAATGTTTCATTCGGTTCCTGTGCCCGTGTGCGCAGCCGTTGCTCGGCGCGTAACTTCCGCACGGCAGGGCGACCGAAAACAGCAGATATTGCCTCCTTGAAAGCAGACCAGTTTTCAAATTCCGATTCGTGGTTCGTATACCACAGCTTCGCCACGCCAGCCAAGTAAAAGTTCGCGGTACTCAACTTAGCAGCGTCATCCCACTTGTTGGGTCCACTAACTTTTTCGTAGGACGACAGCCAGTCCTCGACGTCCTGGTCTTCCGTACCCGAAAATACCGGGGGGTCTCGCTGGCGAACGGGGCCGGGACAAACGGCGGCCGGGAGAGGTGGCGGCTGTTGGGCTGCGTCAGCTTGCATGGTCGAGTGCAACGTGCGGGATCGGAGTTCCAGGGTGCCGACGATGTGCGTACCCAGCACGATCCACCAAATGTAAGGATGTTTATTGAGCGAGTCCAACAAACGGGCGGTAGCTCGGAACAGTGAGCACGGAGAGCAAGATGGTGGTGTTCGAACGCCGGTCTCGAGCCCTCCGCTCTTGATGATGATCGGTATGCCATTCTCTTCCTTTCTTCATTACACACCTATCATTCTTCTTTCCATAGCTCGTTGCGTCGTCCTCAATTTGAGTAGAACCCTTTTCGTAAGCCTCCAGGTTTCTGCCCCGTAGGTCAGTACTGGTAAGACACAGCTGTTATACACTTTTCTCTTTAGGAATAATGGCAACCTGCTGTTCATGATCTGAGAATGCCTGCCAAACGCACCCCAGCCCATTCTTATTCTTATGATTATTTTTGTCTCATGATCCGGATCTGCCGTCACTACCTGCCCTAAGTAGACGTATTCCCTTACGACTTCCAGTGCCTCGCTACCTATTGTAAATTGCTGTTCTCTTCCGAGACTGTTAAACATTACGTTAGCTTTCTGCAGATTAATTTTTAGACCCACTATTCTGCTTTGCCTCTCCAGGTCAGTGAGCATGCATTGCAATTGGTCCCCAGAGTTACTAAGCAAGGCAATGTCAAGGCAACTATATATATACATATATATATTCTGGGCTTCTGACTCGTCAAATCCATCACATGGCTATGAGGCACGCCGTGGTGCCGCATTCATTTTGATCCCGTGGGGATCTAATGCGCACCCAATGCAAGGTAGCACAGGGGCGGTTTTAGCATATCGCCCCTATCGAAATGCAGCCACCGTGACCATGATTTGAACTCGTGACCTCGGGCTTAGCAGCACAAGCCACAGCCACTACGCCACAATGGTGGGGGTAGTCATTTTAGCAATCAGCGCGCACGAGTACAGTTCCCTTACCTTATGACCAGGAAAAATACATACGAACGAGAAGAACCGAGGAACCCATTTTCATTATTCACACCAATGTGAATCCAAGAGAATACAGTTCAAGTAACGCATACTGGTAATTATTTGTCACTTTAATTGAAGTCTAGACGTAATAACGTAAAGGAAAACGTAAGTAGATCAAAAAGACAATTTGCCACCGGTGGGCACCGAACCCACATCCTCCACATTAGGCGTGTGATTCTCTACCACTGAGCATCGCCCGTGTAATCACAGAGAATCGCAAGCGCAATGCGGTGGCTGTTATTCAAATATTATTCATACGTTCTCCAGTTTTACGACTCTGCAGTTGCTTGCTTTCTCCGCAGTCCTGGCTGTCTGCTTCCGTCCTCAACGAACGAGCCCCCGGCGGCATATAAATTACACCTACACGCTTCGACGTCACACGAACTGCGCCGCTTTGCGTTCTATTCTTAGCCGCGAGCACCATGTTCGCCTGCCACATTTCATCTGCCTTGCCCGAGGCCTCGTGACCTCACAAATCGTCGCAACTTCAGCACCTAATTAATCACTTCTAATTGTGCAAGATCCTTTTGAAGACGGATGTGGAATGGGCAGGGTTTCAACTGGGAGTGTACAAAGTTTCATTCCGACTCATATGACTTGTCTCCAGCAATGATTTCCAACTTGCAACGCCACTTCAATGCTATACGAGCTCGGTGGCTAACCATCTATGCATCTATGACCACTTCAGTAATCATTCGTGCTCGTGCGGAGTACGTCAGACGTTTATGAAAGCATCTTCAATTTCCACACACTACATGGTGTGTCCCGGCTAAAGTTAGCCAATGCCTTCAATGAATAAAAAATGTTTTTATAACATGGTGCAAGATACGAATTTAAGACCTACGGTATTCCTCCGTCAGATCGTTGACGACCCAACGCCGTAGGTCTAATAATTGCATTTTGCACAATGTTTCTGTAACATGTTGTTTTAGTTAAACAGCTTGGCTAACATTGGCTGGGACACACGGTAGACTATACGATCTGCTCACCATCGCAATTACTCGATATGTGGCAATCTTTGGAACTTACAGGCGCTGCGGTGGGGATGACATATATGGTGCGAAACTCCCATGCACTGCTAACGTAGCAAAGTTGACGACAACCCTGACCGAAGCGCAAAGCACACGCATCATGCAGAGAAGGTGCTACATAGTGCTGAGTCAATAAAGAACGAGGTGAAGCACGTTTCCAGCGATAATATTCTCAGTTGATCCCTTTCAGGGGTACAGTAGCTTTCGCAAGATTTAAAAAGAAACAATAAATTCTGCTGTTGCACGAGCAACAATCACAATCTAATTATGAGGCACGCCGGGGTTTGACCACCTATGGTTAATTAACGTACATCCAATTCACGGTACACGAGCGTTCTTGCATTCCAGCCATTTAACGCGGCCGCCATAGTCGGGCTCGAACTTGCAACTTCACTAGGTTTCACAGCGGGACAGTGCCCGAATTAATGTCAGCAAAATCCTTGTCGAACCATTGAACGTTCAAATATTCTTATATACTTATTATGTGTCCTCGTCTGCTCCAACACTTTACATCGTTTCACATATAAAGTGCTCCGCAAAAAAAAAAGGTAAGAAAGAAAGAAACGAGCGAGAAAGCACCGGCTGAAACGAAGTCAAACGGACAAAGCAGGCGCTGCAAATCAATAAGCTCCGTCAAGTATGCATGCCTTGGTCTCCCGCTTAATTCCAAGAGCCAACGCTCACTGGGCAGCCCTTCAAGTTGAGAGCAATAAACGCCACTGGAAAAAATTCCTGGTGACTGCATTAACAGTGCCAGCGTCACCATGAAGCGCCGCCATGAAGCGCCGCCAAACGCTGCGTGAATGCTCACCCAGTCGTTAGAAACGTAGAACCCTCGCGGAGTCCTGCTAGGCGGTGAGTTCAGGCTTTCCGGGGACGTGGGCGACCCAGATACGACATCTTGAGTTGGATACAGCACTGGAACGGCCATGGCGTCGCAGTTTTTGTTGTCCTTGCAACTTATGGCTCATACCCACTGCATACGGCGCGTGTTTCTGCGGCGACTGCCTGAGATTGTTAGAAAGAGAGAGGGGGTTGTTTATTATTAAGAAACATATGTGATTTGACGCAAAGCAATTTTCGCTGAGGAAGCTTCACAGTTGTTGCAGACGTCCAATACTGCGCTATAATTTGCAACAGGATCTTTAGTCAACATTGTTGGTAATTCACTATTTATGGCCTAAGGGGTCACGATATTATGGAAGTGAAGTCATCCAGTACTAATTCATAACCTTCTTTATAGAAGCTGTCCCTATCCCCATTAAAAAAAAGAAGATGGACTAAATGTACGCCGTGAAAGCAATTGCTGTTCCAATTAACAGTTCTCACACGGCCTTTTTCAAGCATCGTATTAACTGAAACAGTCATGAACTTTCTTTGCACACTTCGCGCTCTCATTCGTCGAAACTTGTGCACTGCGCGGAGTCTTTGACGAAAGGTTATGCTTTGAGTACTGGCCGGCTTCAATTCTGCGACGACCACATTCCCCATGAAACGATATTAAGCTTAAACGCGGGGGTGCCGCTGAACCACGCAACGTGTCCAGGGGGAAGCGTGAGAGAGGAGCCCAGCTGCAGTACGCGCCTCATACATGACGCGACTCCGCGGTAGCTATACATTGCGCCGCTGAATTGCTTCACGGCTAATCGCATTAACGTCGACGCTCATCGTGACGTGGGTTCTGGCGCAAATTGCTTAACTGTCTCACAGCCTAGGAAATGCACAGCAAGGTTAGGTGCTTAACATGGGTGCAGCTGATTTGCTTACGCCAGCGGAAAGGAGTAAAAACGTCCCACTAGCTTGACTGGCAAGTTCTTCGACTTTACATTTTCAGCAATAAATTGCACAGTAAGCTGCCATAATTAGCGCTGCATACGCCGGCAATCACACAATAAACTGCTTTTAGTGGTTTGGATATAATTTCGCCAGGGCTTATTTTCTGGATGTCTGTAGGCTGCGTGAAATCTAGGAAAATGAACACGCCGTTCATTCCTACGTACTTAGACCTGTTTCCAGGAATCGAAGAGGCGCCTCTCTTCAAGTCAGAAACAATAGGGATACAAAGCAGCCTAACTGCTAAGCTAAGATTTCAGTTTAATGGAACGGAAAGTTGGGGTAGTTGGTTTACACTGAGCATGGCCTTAAGTGCACGAAGATGTAGCGCTTAGTGGATATCTTCCTTCTACGTTCTTGTGTTTCATCAAGTTAGCGCGGCTCAAAACCATGCTTAATATTTCAGATACACAGGCAAGGGATTTTATTCCTGGCCGCTATTGTGCTTTGCTCTGTTTTAAGTCATTCGACACATTGTTTTCGTTTGCTGCGAGCTGCAGTACTAAGTATTTTCTAAAAAGCAGTAAACACCGCCACAAACATGCAGGAGCATTTCACAGCAATTTGCAGTATATACTTCTACATATCTGTGTCATTTGTTTTTCTCTTTCGTTAAAAATTTCCGCGCAAGCCCTACCACCCAGTCACTGGTCATTGGTCTGCGAGCCTCATGTGGCGCGCATTTACTACTTGCTGCGCTTATTATATATATAAAACCTGTGCTGTCGCCCTCTCATTTCGGCCTACATCTGCTGATAATAGAAAAAGCATGAATATTTGTAACGTAGAAGATTCCTGTTTCTTTGCTGCCCGTGTTCTGCAGCAGAAGCCACAGTACCATTAGGTCCCCCAAATCAATGAAAGCAAAGTTGTCTTCGCTATTTATTGGTTTCGGTGCTCTAGTGGCTCGATCTCAAAGGTTGCATTCGTTTCTTTTCCTCTACTCCAACCATGTCGCCTATGGTCCACTGTTACGGCAGAGCAACAAATGACTTTCATGACTGTATAAAAACTAAAATTACAACAATAATAATTGCTACTACTAGCACTGTTGCGGCTAATAGCGTTACTGCTACTGGTACTACTAATATTATTGATAATATTATTAATGCAATAATAGGAAGAACCACAACAACAATGAAAAATCACGTCGCATCCGACGCATTGTGATGCGAATGTTTCGCTGAATAATTAGAAAGCTTCTATATGTTACATATGTCGGGGAACACCTCTCGATTTTATGCAGATTGACGGTAGAATACACATCCTGTGGCTTACTTAGCGCGATTGTTTTTCGTTGTATGGATGGATGAATGCTATGGGCGTCCCCTTTTGAAACGGGGTGGTGGTTGAGCCACCAAGCTCTCGTTGTTATACTGCCTAATTTCCTACTTATGTTAAAAAAGAAATAAGAAAAGGAAAAAACCCTCCATGAATTTCAATATCCAAACTTTCTGAACCCCTATTCTGAACTTTGTTTTTGTACGCTTCCGTCGTTTGTGGTTTGCCTACTTCCACCAATCTTCCTATCGCACATTACTAATCTCTACTGCGAACATGTTTCCTTTCCCCCTGCTCTCGCTGAACCCAGGGGCTTCATGGAGGCCAGGAGTCCCCAAATCGACCGCTGGACAGATATCTTCACATTTTAATAGAACATGCTGCAGCGTTGACGATTATAATGATGATGATGCTGATGATGACCTCGATGAGTTTGGCGCATACCCACTCAGAGGGATTGGCCAAGAGTTGGGCGGACTTTAATTATGTGTTCAGGTAATGAATTTTTCTTAGCTTTGCCGCAGCAAACACGTGCTTCTTCTTTTTGTTGTATCTCCCTTTCTAAGCCTGTGTCCTAAGGCATCCTGATCTCGCTTCAAAAAGTAAAGAGCGTCACTTTGAGTTATCATAAATTCTTTCTTTCCTGATTTCGTTTTTTCCTCTTATGTAGTTGCTCATAGCAGGTTTCGTTTCCGTCGCCGCCACCCATGAGATTATCTCGACCTCTCTGATTTTCCGCTTGACGTTCTTTGTTGCCATCTTGCTCACCATGCAGGTCGTATATTTGTTGGTGAGATCCCAGTTCTTTTCCTCCACTGCGAATGAATGTTACCTTTCTGTACAAATACCTGAACACGCTCCCAACCCATTCACTTTCTTCCATATTCCTCAGTCGTTCATCATAAATAATTTTACTCTGAGCTCCCCTCACCTCAAAACCTGTCCAGCCCATATCACCCTGCACAGCTTCATTTGTAGTCTTCCTGTGAGCGCCCAATGCGAGTCCTCCCACTGACCTTTAGTTGCCATCGAGTCCTGATCGTACCCCGGATTTCAAGCAAACAATTGCATTTCCAAATCTACGTCCTAGAACCATTACACCTTTCCACATACCCCGGAGCACCTCGTACCTACTGTATCCCCAAGCGCTCTGTGTTTCATTATGGCCGCATTTCTCTTCTCCTTTGCTGTTATTGTTTTTTCCTGTTTTTCCATATATCTATTGCGTTCGTTTATCCATGCACCACGTTATTTATATTCTTTTACTCGAGGTATTTTCTGGCCTTGTATTGTCACTAACTGTTCACTGTTTTAATTTAATACCATAACACCTAATTTTTGACGCTAAATTTCAAACTTAACTTATCGCTTCGTTGTCCACAGATATTCAGACGTTGCAGACGCCAGACGCTGCAGACGCCAGACGCTGCATATCACTTTGCTTGTTAGCTAGCAACACAATGTCGTCTGAATAAAACAAACCTGGAAGTTCCTGCTCTATTGCTATACCCACCTGTTTGTATGAGAGATAAAGTACTTATATCCTTACTTCCATCCTCACCATGTACACCATATACAGCAGTGGGGATAAAGGGCCCCCCTGCTTCAGTCCCTTGTTGATATTAACTTTCTCCTCGCATTTTTAATGCTTCTCGGCATACATTTGAAGAATTCACCGGGCCTTATCATCGAGAAGGAAGTGGAAGTTCCACGGAGAACCCTGATATCATTCTTAAGTAGGTGGACCGTTTATTTTCGGCAAATCGACCACTTTTATATAACGCCACGCCGACACGGCCGCTAAGCCTGTCTCAACGAAGCTGGTGCCTTGAGCCTCGCGAGGTCGCCTCTTTTCGGGTTAGAACTGCAAGATGGCAGCGGTGAGCGTGGAAGGAGAGGATATAACGAGAGAAGAGTATGAGGACGAAGCAGGTTGACGTCTTGTGAAGAGAGGAGGATGTGCCAATGAGCAGACAAAATCTCCCGGAACCAAGGATCAGGCATCGTGCTTCTCAAGCCAGAACGCATTCAATAACAGGGGGAGCGAGGGACAGAGAGCAAGACAAATCATGGCGGCAAGCAGGATGCCTTGTTTACCAAAGGCGGAGTACACGACAATAGTGCGCCCACGTTACGGCTTCAAGGTCACCAACTATGGGACCAATCGTCTAGATTACCGCGTCGCCAACGCCGCGGGAATCCCCAGGAAGGAATCGGAAGATGACACGGTGTGTGCCAACTACAAACAGGACATTCTAGTGATCAGCACGCCATTGGCAGAGCGCGCCGAACAATACAAGACTATCACTTGACTGAGGATGGGTGACAAGGAGTTCAGAGCCAACGCATACGAGTCGGCTCCGGAGGACACATCTAAGGGAGTGATAAGAGGAGCAACGCACGAGGTGTCTCCTAGAGAAATAGTCGAGATGCTAGTAACACCAAGAAATCCGACAGTCCTCATGGCCAAAAGGATGGGTAACACCACGAATGTCATCATCCTTTTCGACGGGCATCACGTCCCAAACTATACGTGAGATACGGAAGGGCACTGGTCAAGTGTTCATTATGCCGGAAGCAAATAGACGTGTGCTACCAGTGCGGACGCCTTGGTCACAGAGCCGATGTCGGCCCGAAACCGAACAGCAGGATAGGCAGAGGCTGCGGGATGGAGAACCCGCCGCAGGCTGACGAGTGCGAAGCAAATTGCCCGCTCTGCGGCAAAGACTACCCTACGGCGGATAGCCGATGTAATGCCAGATACAAGCTACCGTACTTCTTACCGTACTTGTTACCGTACGAGCCAGATGAGAGGAAGAAGCGATGTACTACGAAAGGGAAGCTGAGAGTCTGTACAGGCCAGGACGGGAATACTGGAGACAACGGTGGGAACATCGGACGAGGGACGCATCCGGAGTAGAAGACTTCCAGGCAAGGGAAAGGGGCCGCTCGACGTCCAACAACAGAACCAGATCGAGATCGCAGTCCAGATCAAGATCCAGACCCAAGACCAGTAATACCGTATCTCCCAGAGCACATGGGGGAGGAAAGTCCCGGAGCCCAAAAGGAAACAGCGCCGCGGGACCCTTACAGGTAAGTTGGGCGGACGCGGCTTCCGGGGCGCTTTGGGAGGCAGAGGCTGCTTTTCAACATAGAGTTAAGACGGTAGAGAGAGAATTGGCACAGATCAGGCAGAGCAATGTTGCACTTATGGATGAAATTAGAAAACTCAGGGAAGAGAACGAGTGTTTGAGGAGCAGGAAAGGGTCACACAACGACGAAACCTCGCGAGTTATAAGGGAGGAAAAAGACAGCAATGGAAGAAGACGTAGCACTGACACCATTAAACGTAAAATCGAGAACGCTCCGATTGAAACCGTAGTAATGAAACCCAAGCCAGCCACGATACTCCAAGAAAGACTGGAGGAACTTGAACAGAAAATCGAAGCCAGCATCAAACATAATGAAACCAAATTTGAAACTAAACTCGAACAGAAAGTGAGGCTTGAGGCAAAGATAAAGGCAAAGGCTGAGGTGCTACGAAAGGCGGTACTACAGCAAGTGCAACAAATTATGGCTGACTACGCAGCGAAACTAGCAATATGGGGACCGCCAACAAGTAGTGGGGGACCGGTTAAGACAGCCACCAAGCCGTACACTAGGCCCCCTACACCGCCGAGGGATTGGAAAACCTGTAACGCCGCCATGGCCAGACGAAATAGATACACGATTAGGCAATCGAATCGTAGAGGATACGATCGAAAACGATGCATTCTGCAACAATACCTTCAATACAAAGAAAACTCGGATATTATAATGATTCAGGAAACGCACGCGTTGGCAAAACTTTCGCGATACAAGTCCTTTGGTACTGCCAAAGTGTAGACGAAGGCGCTAACGACGTTGGTAAAGCGAAATCACTCGGTCGTGCAACACGACACGGAGGTTAAGTCACTCGATCACATTCTTCAAGAACTCATACCCACACCGAAAACGAAGGACAGCCTCTTTGTAACAAATATATATAGCAGTCCAAAATGCAGACAACATAAATTTGGAACGCTCATTAAAAAAACCCTAGCCTGGCGGACAACCGAGCGGAAGTGATCGGAGGCGATTTTAACGCCCAACACGCGGCATGGGGCTACAAAATCGAAACTCAAAAAGGCAGGAACGTCTGGCTAGACGCGCAGTAGGAAGGCCTGACCCTCGTGACCGACCCATCTGTTCTCACGAGAATAGGTAAGAGTGTTTGCGCGGGTACTACGCCAGATTTAACATTCACCAAGAACATGGTGGACACCCAGTGGACAAATACGCAACACGACTTTGGGAGCCATCACAACATACTACAAATAACATTAAGGGCAGGACCGCGCAAGACAAAGTCTGGACAACTTAAATTTGTCGACTGGGACAAATTCAGGAAAATAAGGGAGTAGGCCGACGACACGACACAAGGTATTGAGGAATGGACCGAAAAACTAAAGGGAGATGTGGCGGCAGCCAAGAAAACGGTTCCACCAGAGGCGCATTTAGAGAACGTAGACTGTAAGCTTCTACACATGTGGGAAGCTAAGGCAGGGTTGCAATAGAGATGGAAACAAAAACACAAATGGCGGCTTCGTAGAAAGAAAGCCAAATTGAACATGGACATATAACAGTACGCCCAGCAGCTACGTAGACAAATGTGGGAGAAAACATGCAACGACATGGACAGTCACATAGGAATGGCAAAAACGTGGAACATCCTTCGATATATGTTAGACCCGGACGGGACCAAGTCGGCACATAGGCAAAATATAAATCGGCTAATACAAGCGACCGAGGGACAGAGCAGGACTTCCTCAAGGAAATTGAGAAAAGATACATCTCGCAAGCAATGCCCGTCACACACCCTGAGTACACAGGGCAGGAAAATGAGGAATTACCCAACAAAATCTGCGAGTCAGAGGTCAGGGCAGCCCTACAGAAACACAATACCAAGTTCGGCACCCGGACTAGACGGGGTAACGAATAAAACGCTAAGAAACTTGGACGATGTGTCTATAACTAAGTTAACATAATACATTAACTAATGCTTGAAGGCAGGGCAGTTTCCGCAACAGTGGAAGACGGCACAAATCGGGTTAATACCTCAACCGGGCAAGCGACTCCAGATTGAGAACTTGAGACCCATATCTCTCACTTCTTGGGTGGGGAAACTCATGGAGCACGTGGTCCTAGCGAGGATAACCACCTACCTCGAGGACTGGGACGTGCTCCCACACACGCTGATAGGATTCAGGAGAAAGCTCTCAGCGCAGGACGCTCTGTTACGACTAAAACATCAGATCATAGAAGATTCGGGCAGATCGACAAAGGCAATTCTCGGGTTGGACCTAAAGAAGGCCTTCAATAACGTAACACATGCAACGATACTAGATAGAGTAGGAGAACTAGAACTGGGAAAACGGACGTACGATTACGTACGCAATTACCTAACGGGCAGAAAGGCAAAAGATCACGATAGCGGACCTAGTTTCGGAGGTGATCGAGATAGGCAGCGCAGGTACGCCACAGGGCTCGGTATTATCGCCGATGCTATTCACTCTGGCGCTACCCGGGCAGCCAGCCAAACTACAAGAAATCGAGCGACTCAATAATACCTTATACGCAGACGATATCACCCTATGGGAGAGAAACGGAAGTGACGGGCAACTCGAACAAACGCTTCAAACAGCGGTCGAAACAATCGAACGATACCTAGACGGGACAGGGTTAACCTGCTCGGCAGAGAAATCGGTGCTCTTGCTGTACAGACCGACTCGCAGAAGTCGCAAACCAGGCAACTACAGGGAAGATGTCACTTATGGACATGAGATACAGTTAAAGACGGCCGATGGGAAACCCATACCCAAGGTCGACAGGATCAGGATATTGAGGCTCCTCATCAAAGCCAAGGGCAACAATGGAGAAACCCTCAGAAGACTTGCGGGAACTGTGGCACAAATCATGAGGCGAATCAGAAGGATAGCAAACAAACATAGCGGGATGAGAGAGGAAAACACGAACAGGTTACTACAGGCCTTCGTAATAAGTAGAATAGTAGATGTAGCGCCGTACTTGATATGGCAGGTCGCAGAAAAGATCAAACTAGAATGCCTCACTCGGAAAATATACAAACTAGCCATAGGGCTAGTTCATTGAAGTGCAATGCACGAGCTCATTGAAGTGCAATGCACGGCACAATATGAACGCCTCTCTAAGACTAGAGCAAGCAGACACATCCTAAAGAGACTAGACATACGTTACCATACACAGCACGGTGTCAAGGTGGACATCGCGAGAGAGACGAAGGAAACAATGGTAATACCCCCCATACCAAAGAACATGCACCGAGAACACAATGAGGACAGACGAGAGAATAGAGCGACGCAGATACAGAAGAAATTCGGCAGCGACAAGGACGCAGTCTTAGTGGACGCGGCTCGATACATTCGCAGACGGAGGTTTACGGCAGCCGTAATCGATAGCGAGAAACAGTGTAAGACGTGCGCGATGACACGCACCAGAAGGAAGAAGTAGCCATAGCTCTCGCAGTAGCTGAGAATGACGCAACCGTGATAGTCAGTGACTCTCAGACGGCAGTAATAAACTTTGCCAACGGCCGAATCTCCCCGGAGGCCCTACGCATTCTTCTTGCAGGAGATAAAAGAGGAAGAAGTGCCTCGGAAGAAGAACGCCTATAGCTGTGGTCTCTTCATTTTCCTGTGTCTCGGACGTTTTTCTACATCAGAGGCTCTGCAAAGGGCACAACGTCATCCTCCAGGATGGGGAATAGGAATCCCAACCAAGCGTTTGACCCTGGTCGTCCACCACTAGCTGCATCGAAGACAAGGGACCGCACTGGCCCTTCCACTGTCGCCCTTGAATTTTCCGACAGCTCAACGGTTGAAGAAATGGAATCGGACAACGATTTCACACTTGCCGTGGGTCGCCGTTTGAAGAGAAAACTCAGGAGGACATCCACAGACAGTGAATTGTTGCCCAGGCAGGACAGTGGTAAACAATCATTCACTGTTGCTTACGTCCCTACCACAGCTACCGACGACCTGAATACCTTGAACAAGCAGAGCTTAACGGAGTACTTTGAGCGAATTGCGCCAGGCCAAGTCAGCGAGATCAGAATTAACGCACGGAGGAACATTCTTTCAGTGGACGTGAACAACAAGTCAATTCTCGATACGCTAAATGCTGCCACACTACTAGGAAACATCCCAGTGCGCTCCTTCTTTGCGTATGGAAAAGGAACCTCGACTGGCGTTATTTCTGACGTGGACAAAGAAATCGCAGACACTGACCTCAAGAGGCTTTTGAATTCCACCGCACCAATAGTGCAGATTCACCGCTTCGGTCAATCTCGGTGTATTAAAATAGTCTTTGACTCTGAAACATTACCTGACTACGTAAAAGTAGGATACGTAAGACACCGTGTGCGCCCTTACGTGCCAAAACTGCTACAGTGTCGGAAGTGTTTCAAAATAGGACACGTAAGCGCAGCTTGCAAGGGTGGCGTAACATGCCAACGGTGTGGAGGGGCCCATCAAAATGATAGCTGCGATGCTACTGCCCTAAAATGTCCTAATTGCGCCGGTTCACATGAAGCGACATCAAAAGACTGCCAGAAAATCAAGGACGAAATGTCAGTGCTTCGAAAGATGGTGCGGGACAACTCCACTCACAGACAGGCTGCTACATCGATACGCCGCCGCAGACGTCGATCGCGACACAGACGACAGCAAGACAAGAGTACTTTCCGTACAGATGGACCATCGGCCGCATGGCAAACTCCTCGCTTGCCAAGTTTGCTTCTGCGATCAAGATGCGGGCCCGACGTACCTTCTTCGGCAGCAGCACGTGGAACGCATGCGCTGCATAAAACGACGCTTCCGCCGACCGACTCTAACATGGACTGGCCGTCGCTCCCACCCAAACAAACAGGCTTAAATGCGTCGGGTGATGTGTCTGCAAAGGTGGTTGAGAATGATAAGACAGAAAATAAAAATGTACGAAGTATGCTGAAACACCTGATAACTACGATACGTTCACTTCTGAGCGGACTACAGACGCCGGTTGCTAACACCGCGCTACATGCTCTAGATGCTTTGGAACCGCTCCTCGCGGCTCTACAATAAGGCATCATGGCGCTCTCTTTTGAAAACGAGCTACGAAGATCTGCAATAATGCAGTGGAATGCCAGAGGCCTACGAGGCCGCCTCGCAGACTTTCGGCAAAGGATGTTGAAATACCAGTTTCCCGTGGCTGTAATATGTTAACCAAACATGACGTCTTTACTACGCGTATCTGGATATGTGCCACTGTGGTCAAGGAATGACCACAATTTAAGCAAAGTGCTCACTTTTGTTCATCGGAATTTAACGTGCCTTCGTAAAGACATTCCTGCACACGCTTCCAACGAGTACGTTTGCATAACGCTGAAGTACAAGCGGCGCACACTCTCAGTAATTGGCGGGTATATACCCCCAACATCGAGCATAGACTGTACATATTTACTGTCCATACTGAAAGCTTGTCCGGGTCCCCACATAGTCATTGGTGACTTTAATGCCCACCATCCCATGTGGGGCTCTGCTTCGACGAACGCCCGCGGTAGAGACTTGGCTGACTTCATGCTTAGTCAAGGCTTGATGGTGATCAATGATGGCTCGCCAACATACCTTCGAGGCTCTTACTACAGCACTTGTCTTGACATCGCGTTTGTTTCAAAAAGCCTCCTGTCTGCTACACGATGGTGTACTGATCTCGACACCCATGGAAGTGACCATCTACCAACATATGTTCAGTTGAAATGGTTACATCCCCCAGCTCCGCACACTGTGCGTTCTATCGATTGGCCAACATTTCGAGAATCTGTGACCACCACATGTCAAGCCATCCAAGAACCATCCAATATTGAAGATGTCATCGCGGCCACTTTACGTGACACAACAAAACACCTCAGCGCACTTTCACCTAGATCATCTATTCATGACCAGTACGAGCGACTTCGCGCGATACGGCGTCGAACAGAACGGAAATACAGAAGGACCAAATCACCATTAGACGTCACTGCATCACGCCGGGCTCAGCGTCATGTCCTGCGCCACCTTGACAAGCTTGACAAACAACGCTGGAGATCATTCTGTGGCTCTCTGGATCCGAGAAAACCTCTCTCTAGAATTTGGAAAATTGTACGAAGCCTTCGCTCGCCTCCACAACAGCTTCAGCCGTTCAGCGCTGTGGCCATACGGCAAGGCCGGCGTGAAGTTGAGGTCGCCGATGACTTCTGCAAATTACTCGTGAGCTCCTCGAACGCTATACCAACCCATTCACGACTGACTTTCCCGTCATCTAGTCATCTGGGACACAGAAATCAGTGTCTAATCACTGGAAGTGCAGTCGTCTAGTGGCTTTGCTAAAACCTGGGAAATGCCCACATGATCTCTCACATTATCGGCCAATAGCCTTGGCAAGCTATGTCGGTAAAGTGATGGAGCGGATGGTACTGAGCAGACTGGAATGGCTACTCGAGAAAAGTGGTGGACTTCCTGATTTCATCAATGGATTCAGAAGAGGCCGCTCACCCATTGACGGTGTGATCGACTTAGTATCTTCTGTTCAACAGGAAAAGAGACGCCGTCGTCTGGTATGCGCAATATTTCTGGATATCAAAAGTGCCTACGACAACTTCTTCCACCATTCGATTCTTCAGGCGCTTGAGGATATTGGTGTTGGTGGCCGGATGTATGCATGGCTGCAGAGTTACCTCAGTGGCCGCGCCATTTTCATGTCCACTTCGGATGGCGAGACTGATAGACATGACGTTCGCAGGGGTGTTCCGCAGGGTGGTGTCCTTAGCCCAATATTGTTCAATATCATACTGGTGGGCCTTGCAGACGAGCTACCTGAAACAGCGCGTATCAGTACGTACGCGGATGATATCTGTATTTGGTCATCTGGGGTCAGACGTCCACAAGTGCGTGCAAGGCTCCAACGTGCGGCTACCATAACGGCGAAATACTTGCGCCGTAGAGGCCTGCAACTCTCAGTAACTAAGTGTGCAGTCATGGCATTCATGCGCAAATCAATGTCACATTATCCAATCGTTGTCGACGGAATGGCGCTCCCTTTAGTCACTCACCATAGATACCTTGGCGTGATAATAGACCGCAGTCCTTCTTGGACCAAACATGTTACTGCGCTTAGGGCTAAACTTACCAACTTCATACACGTTCTTCGTGTAATATCAGGACTGAGATGGGGCCCCTTTGAGCGAAGTTTGCTCCAAGTGTACCAGGCACTTTTTGTGGGCTACATACGCTACAGCATGCCTGTGTTATCTAACATGGGGTCATCTTGTATACGCACGCTGGAGAGCCTTCAGGCACAAGCACTACGGATATGTCTTGGCTTGCCACGCTGCACGTCAACTAAGGGCACAATAGCGGAAGCACGGGCTTGTCCTATCGACATATTGTCACATCCTATATGGTCAGATGTCAGGCAGGATTCCGTAAAGGCTACTCAACAATAGATCACATTCACACTATCAATCAGGTGATAGAGAAATGTGCGGAATATAACCAACCATTATATATAGCTTTCATTGATTACGAGAAAGCGTTTGATTCAGTCGAAACCTCGGCAGTCATGGAGGCATTGCGGAATCAGGGTGTAGACGAGCCGTATGTAAAAATACTGAAAGATATCTATAGCGGCTCCACAGCCACTGTACTCCTCCATAAAGAAAGCAACAAAATCCCAATAAAGAAAGGCGTCAGGCAGGGAGATACTATCTCTCCAATGCTATTCACAGCGTGTTTACAGGAGGTATTCAGAGACCTGGATTGGGAAGAATTGGGGATAAGAGTAAATGGAGAATACCTTAGTAACTTGCGCTTCGCTGATGATATTGCCTTGCTTAGTAACTCAGGGGACCAACTACAATGCATGCTCACTGATCTGGAGAGGCAGAGCAGAAGGGTGGGACTAAAAATGAATCTGCAGAAAACTAAAGTAATGTTTAACAGTCTCGGAAGGGAACAGCAGTTTACGATAGGTAGCGAGGCACTGGAAATGGTAAGAGAATATATCTACTTAGGACAGGTAGTGACTGCTGATCCAGATCATGAGAGTGAAATAATCAGAAGAATAAGAATGGGCTGGGGTGCGTTTGGCAGGCATTCGCAGATCATGAACAGCAGGTTGCCATTATCCCTCAAGAGAAAAGTGTATAACAGCTGTGTCTTACCAGTACTTACGTACGGAGCAGAAACCTGGAGGCTTACGAAAAGGGTTCTACTTAAATTGAGGACGACGCAACGAGCTATGGAAAGAAGAATGATAGGTGTAACGTTAAGGGATAAGAAAAGAGCAGATTGGGTGAGGGAACAAACGCGCGTTAATGACATCTTAGTTGAAATCAAGAAAAAGAAATGGGCATGGGCAGGACATGTAATGAGGAGGGAAGATAACCGATGGTCATTAAGGGTTACAGACTGGATTCCGAGGGAAGGGAAGCGTAGCAGGGGGCGACAGAAAGTTAGGTGGGCAGATGAGATTAGGAAGTTTGAAGGGTCAACGTGGCCGCAATTAGTACGTGACCGGGGTACTTGGAGAAGTATGGGAGAGGCCTTTGCCCTGCAGTGGGCGTAACCAGGCTGATGATGATGATGATATATATATATATATATATATATATATATATATATATATATATCACACGAACAAATGCAACCCATGTGAATCCAGAGCCACTCTGGAGCATATATTATGGAAATGCCGAGGGATACATAACAATAACGAGAACGTGGCCTCCAGCAACAGCCTTCGCACGCGCCGGAAAGCCGCACTGCGAAGCCCCGCCTTCGAGGATCAACTATGGGCCGTCCAGCAGGCCGAGGATGCCACCAGGACCTACGAACTCCTCAGGAACTCAGGACCCACGAACTCAGGACCCAGGAACTCAGGACCCAGGAACTCAGGACCCAGGAACTCAGGACCCACGAACTTACAAGGTATATGTAAACTGGTAGGGAAGCTTCCATAGTAGCCCACATGTCAAGAAAATGGCGGCTCATTGCAACCGTCGCCATGTACGTGTCGGGGGGACAGCTAACAGCAAGCAAAAAATAAAAGTTAGAAAGTGACGTCACAACCGGGACTGGCAGTGACGTCAAAGTGTCATGTTCCTTGGCGCGAATGTTTGAATTTCTTTAGCGTCCGGCATTTCGCCCATTACGCCAACAGTTTTTTTTCTTTTGAGGCTCAACCGAAATAAGACTCACCTCATCTGAAGCGCCAGTGTCTCAATAAACTATAGGAGTCGCGTATGTATGTCTTAATGTGGACATAATTAGGCTATTATTGACGACACTTGCTCCAGCAGGTTCCTTACGAAAGTGAGTGAATAGGATGGAAATAAATGACAGTGTCACAAAGGTTCCAAAATCAACTTCATTTTTATTCCTCCAAAATGATGCGACCAATATAAGTGACCAAACAAAACATGTTTCATTGGATGAAAAGTATTATGGCCTGCCCATAGTCGTAATGTATAGCAACATATGCGAAACCTTTGCACAATATCATTCGCAATTCCGCGCGACACCATGTATTCATGTCCAAGAGGTATCAGAAAAGACAACATTGTCCAACATTATTACTTAGAAAACGTTCAACTTATTAATTTTGCTGCACGTCGGACATTCAGAGCCTGTGTTGTGTCGCGACGTTCCTTCGCGGAGCGTTGCGCATTTATCGTCACGACGAGGCACAGCGCGTCGGATGCCGCAGCGTAAACTTTCACGATAAGCAGTCTCCACTCACATCTTTCGCCAATGAACGCCATGCGCTAGGTCCCGCAAAAGTTGAAGTGAAGCGCACGCCAGACTTTGAACAAACACGCAAGGAAATAAAACAAAAACAGTCGGATGAAACCGATGGGTTCAAGTGAGTAACGCCATTCTACACGACCTAATAGCTGGTTTGCACAGTCTTGCCAAGTCATGCGCCAAGATCTTTTTGCTCCCAAGCGTTCCGCGCACAAACGAGCATAGCATTTAGCCGGGTGTGCCGCTGCTGCGTCCGCTTATCGCTATTATGAACCGCCGCGAGCGAAGCACATCGCTAGCGTAAATCGCACAGCCAACGCCTTCGTCACTGCCTTGTCGCCTTTTAAGCGGCAGCACGCTCTGCTAAGTGCTATGTTCTTTTGTACGGGGACAGTTTGGGAGCACTGCAATCAGGGCGCGCAAGCGGGTACGTCAAGTGGTATTTTCCTTTTTTCTTTTATTTTTTTACAGGCATGTAATCCTGTACCCTGTATGTTGTAAGCTAGACTCTTTCAAGAGCTAAGGAATAGCCGGGTCTTCAATTGTGCGTCAACAACTCCTTATATCATATCAATAACACCTAAGAACAAGCACCTTGCCCTGCACTTTTGAGAGTATGAGGGGAAGGGGGCATGGTAACTATACCTATGTACGTGAATGCGAGAAGAAACATCAGCTGCCTCGAGCAAAGCGTGCAGTGTACATACGAAGGAATTTTGGGTATTGACCCTTCACGATGACAGCACTTCGCTGCTGTTTCAAAGGAGTGTTTCGGTGTGTACCAGAATGCTATAACGCACCACTGAGTGCCGTCTAAATGTCATAAGTGCGTGTGTTATTAGAAGGAAGTACCCTCTCGACTTTGCTATTTGAAACTTGTTGCAGCCCCGCCAATCTTTTCAAAAACTTTTTTATGTTGCCCATTGAGTTACGCTGTTTACTGCGGTCATGTTTAACACATTGCCGAAGCGGCAATGTTCTAAATTCCTTGACATGCAAGTCATTCACAGTACTACATGTCGTAAGTGCTGTTTGCTATTGGACGGTAGCCTTTGCTGATAGTACGTTAGAAATCAGGACTGGCTGGAATCTGTGGGTATGAACATTTCTCGTATAACACGTACAGACTCGTATTTCTCGTATAACACGCATAAACTGTCATACGGTCCCACACAATCGTGAAGGCATTTTGGTCTAACTTATCGTACTTGGGGAACCTGTCTCAAACTTCCATCAAAAAACAATAGCAAGTCTTGCTTTCTCTCTTAGCATGCAGGGGTTCGGGAACACCAGGGAGAAATTCCTTCGTCTAAACGCTTCCTTGAATTTGGCATTACAATATGGAGAATAAAAGAATACTTTGCCCATGACCACCGATGGTGAACCAACGAACGCTCTTGCCAAAAATGTGCAAATGCGAGTAGGGTGTCTTAAACACCGCGCTAGTGTGCAACATTCCGCACTACTTTGTAATTTGTGTGGGATCTGGTGCGATCCCCGAAGCTCTTAACAGCGCTGGAACCTGCGCACGCATTGCGGAGGCCACAGCGTGCAATATTGCGGCGGAAGGCGGCGACGGTGTGCGCACCGCAAGGACGCAGTTGTTCTTAAAACGATGCTGTCACTTCCAAAGAGTTCAGTGCCGGAGGAATCACCGAAGTCCGATTTATTTTTTGTATTTTCTTTCTTATTTCTATAAATGGTGATTCCGCCTGGATTTTCAGTCGCCAGAGGCGCCTTTTTGATGGAATATGCGCCTTCTGCTCTGGTTCTGATCCAGCGAGTCTGAACCACCACCGTCGGCCAGGCTTCATCTTCAGACCAAACTCCCCTACTCCCCCATTTCAGCCCTGATTTGTCACGCACCGTGCAACGAAGCCAATGCGCTACTTTTAAGTCAAAGAAGCGTTTATTATTGGCGCAGAAAAAAAGAACTAGATCGTCCGCGCAATCTCGCACCTACGTTATGACACAAAATTTTTGTTCAGGACAGCAAATGAGAGCCATCAATTCGAGGTGGCTCATTTAACCTAGGGAAACAACTCCCTTTGCTTCCGTAATGAAACTCTGAGATCCGCGCACGCCTGTTGAGCCGCGCCGTCGGCGAGGCGTGTCTCGTGCAGGGAGTGAGGCCGCTTCCTGGTCAATCAATCCCTGCACGTCCGCCGTCGTCACCGACAAGTCAGCCGGGCCCCGTGGCCACGGCACGTATGAGCGGTGACATGACGCCAGTGCAGTTTCCAGCGAAGTCGTCCAGGTCGATGTCGAACACGGCCACGGGCGCCATGCCCATTTGGTCCGCGTACGTGCGGTTCATGCGCTGCTGCAGCGCGTACTCGTCGGCGAACGTCGCCACCTGGACGAATGTTACTATGCTGTACGCACAGCAGAGAGAGTGGCGCAGGCGAAGTAAAGAAGAGGCGGACGGCGGCAACAGAGCCCTGGCGCAGTCGTTTAACGTGTCGCAATGTCTAACCGGTCCAACTACAATAGCACAAAACACTATATTCAGCTGTCCTCGGCAAAAAAAAAGGGGGGGTAGGGGGGAAGAAACAAAAAGACCAGCAATACCTTCGTAAACATTATGCGGGTGCAGATGTTGTCACGTTGCATTGACGTTAGAATGTAAATGCCAAATGCGCTATATAAAATAAAGCTATTTAGCAAACTCGTGGCCAGAAAAACAGCAATACACAAAGCACAAGTAAGGGTCAAATCCGTCGGCCATTCATACGTGACTTATCGTACACTGCTGCGTAATCGCTGTTGTTGGCGTACCTTCCAGAGTGTACAGATGTAAATACGCAATCTGATTAGGCAAGACTCTTTCGCTATTTAATCGGCTGTGCGGCGCTGTGTTAGACAGCGCTACCTTCAGGATCGGCCCACCTTCTCCAATCCTTTCCTCGTGGTAGCCAAAGCTACGCAGAAGCTGTGCGACATTGCACCGCCTTCAGAAACGCCTCGGGTCGCACAGGTTTTAACGTTTGCTCCTCCTCCTCCTCCTCCTACTCATCATGATCATCATCATCATCATCATCATCATCATCATCATCGTCAGCCTGGCTACGCCCACTGCAGGGCAAAGACCTCTCTCATACTTCTCCAACTACCCCTGTCATGTGCTAATTGCGGCCACGTTGTTCTGCAAACTTCTTAATCTCATTCGTCCAACTAACTTTCTGCCGCCCCCTGCTACGCTTCCATTCTCTTGGAATCCAGTCCGTAGCCCTTAATGACCACTGGCTATCTTCCCTCCTGATTACATGCCCTGCCCATGCCCACTTCTTTTGCTTGATTTTAACTAAAATGTCATTAACTGGCGTTTCTACCCTCACCCAATCCGCTCTTTTCTTATCCCTTAACCTTACACCCATCATTCTTTCCATAGCTCGTTGCGTCGTCGTCAAATTAAGCAGAAACCGTTTCGTAAGCCTCCGGGTTTCTGCCCCGTAGATAAGTACTGGTAAGACACAGCTGTTATACACTTTTCTCATGATTATTTCAGTCTCATGATCCGGATCCACGGTCACTGTACGCTGTACCGATACATGTACGTACGTACATACGTATGTATGTATGTATGTATGTATGTATGTATGTATGTATGTATGTATGTATGTATGTATGTATGTATGTACTTTGTATGTATGTGCGTACGTGCCGCTGAGCACACGGGCGTGTGCGTGTGTGTGTCTGTATGTGTGTGTGTGTGTGTGTGTGTGTGTGTGTGCGTGCGTGCGTGCGTGCGTGCGTGCGTGTGCGTGTGCGTGTGTGTGTGTGCGCGTGCGCGCGTGTGCGTGTGCGTGTGTGTGTGTGTGTGTGTGCGTGCGTGTGCGTGTGCGTGCGTGTGCGTGTGCGTGCGTGTGCGTGTGCGTGCGTGTGCGTGCGTGCGTGCGTGCGTGTGTGTTTGTGTGTGCGTGTGCGCGTGCGTGCGTGCGTGCGTGCGTGCGTGCGTGCGTGCGTGCGTGCGTGCGTGTGCGTGTGCGTGTGCGTGTGCGTGTGCGTGCGTGTGCGTGTGCGTGTGCGTGCGTGTGCGTGTGCGTGTGCGTGTGCGTGTGCGTGTGCGTGTGCGTGTGCGTGTGCGTGTGCGTGTGCGTGTGCGTGTGCGTGTGCGTGTGTGTGTGTGTCGCTATCGCTATCCCGTGCAAGCATCGCTATCGCTTACGCGCACAGTTTGATTGTCAATCCGGCGGGCAACCATGAGGCACTGAGGATGCGAGGCTGTCCTGAGAACAGGCATACGGCATACGGAGGCGTAGCTCGTCCGGCCGGGCTGAAGCGTGGTGTTGTCCCATTGGATCATACCCAGCACAGGAGCTCCCAGCTGGGCGGCCGGTGCCATGAAAGTCTCAGGACCCGCCTGCGACGATCATCCAATTACACAGGTGCAGACATTTTTAGAGCGCAGATTTGAAGCACGCGTTCCTGCGTTGAGCGTAGGCGTGCGTCGGCGGCCTTATACCTTGTAACCGAGCGAAAGAGCACAGGCAAAAGATGAAAACGAACGGGGAACGCTGCAGTAGATGAAAAAATTACCGACGATTACGTTACTTCCTAATGCGAAATTTGAGCGCAGCAAATAAGCTGTTTCACCTTTTCGATAGATTGAGGCAAAGAAATCGAGCAACACATGTATGCGCTATCACAGAATTTTTTTTTTATTGTTCACACGTATTCCTTTAACAAAGACTCCACTAACAGTTCTTGACAGTCATGAAGGAAGCTTTGTGGTCGGAGAAATAGACTGATATATGTTCGACTTGGTACACCAATGCTTGATTCTCAAAGACGAGATCTATACAAGTGCCTCGCGAGGTTGTCACAGCCGTGGGACGCGTTACGAGCGAGAGGAACGGGATGTTCTCCCGCATAAGTGTTAGGAAATTGCTGTTTCTCTTTATGTCAACATTAAAGTCCCCCACTACTAACATCGGTGTGGATCGATGGACGGTTAATGCGAGTTGCAGGAAGGGCACGACGTCTTTCGTGAGTGCGGTAGGGGCGAAGTAGGCAGCTACTACCAGCAAGCCGTTGGGCAACTTTGCGGCGCACAGTTCGCCAACTTCATGTGACGTGCCAAACATTTCGACTGGTATTGCAGAGAGACCTGTGCGCAAGTAGATAGCGACTCCCGCCGTTCTGTTGTGGTCTCTGCGAGCACCACAGCAGTATAGGAAATCTATGATTTCGAGAGGCTCTTCGGGATCCATCCAGGTTTCAGCAAAGCAAAGTACAGAGGAATGGCGCAGAATGTGATCGTGGTGTACGTCCTTGGCATGTGCGGCAAGGGAGCGTACGTTAAGAGCGGAGATCAACAAGTAGTGCGGCTGTTCAGTCATGGCGAGGCACTTGGCGGTGATGGTGTCAAGTTTGTGGGACTGCAACCGACGAAATTCATCGGCTAGCTTTCTGTCCGGATTGGCTTTTCCGTGGTAGAATTTGAAGTCGAAGAAAGGAATTAAGTTCGAGCCGGCGCTTTGACAACCGGAGACTCGCAGGAAGAGGGGGGAGGGGGGCGGCGTGTGCACCCAGCGGCAAACGATGGGGGCAGAAGCGCGCGCAGCAAGCGGACAACACGATAAAGGGAGGAGGGAAGAGATAGCAGCGACTGACTGATGCCGCTGACGCCGATAGTGAGTCAACCCCAGCTGCGGAGTTGGTTTCAGGGACAACGCCGCCGATGCCGACACAAACAATATGATACCCTCGCTTCCGCAGCGCTAAGAACCAGGTCTAGCCGTGGGAAGGTGGTCACGTATTCGTCGACGTGCCGGGGCCTACGTGAAATAACCGGCGCGTCGGCAACTGAAGAGCACCCTATCCGCCACACAAGAACAGGGGGGGGGGGGGGGGACCCTTTCCTCCTCTTTCTGCATGGCGGCGACGGTGTTCTATGCAGTCACGTTATCTTGACTCTCTAGCGGCGTCAGCGGCATCCAGCGGTATCAGTCGGTCGCTGCTAGCGCTGGGGGGATGAAAGGGGGGCGGAGCTGGTTACGAGGCCGACGACAACGCCGACGACGACGCGAAACCCAGGAACGGACGCCAAAGAGCTGCGCTCTAAAAAGAGCGCGCGAGAAGGAACGTGGAGGAGGAGGTTACGGGGAAAGCATGAGGCAGAAAGTGGAGGGGCAGCGGAGGGGAATTAATGACCTGGGCAGGCACTGAGTGGCCGGTGGTCATGGCATCCGCCGCCGCGTAGGCGATCTGATCTGCGCTTCCGATGGGGAGAGGGGGAGGGCAGGGTTGCATGAGGTGGAAAGGGTTATACGCTCGTGGACGCAGCGTCAGCTGCTTAGGTCAGTCTGCGGTTCCAGCGTGTGTGACGTGTATCACTGCTCCTGCAAGGGGCGATGGTGAGGGCTACGAGTAAGGCGTTGTCGCCGCTGACAATGGTGGCACAATTTCCTCACGACGAAGGGCCGCTCTCGTCGTCGGTGGAACGAAAGCGTGAGAAGGGTAGTGCGGTGCAAGACGGGCTTTGCGGTGACGATGGCTACGATATGGCGCCAGAGTAGCGCGCATCGTCTGTCTGGAAACTGCGCGCGCTACTCACATAGTTCTCTTCCTTATGTAAACCTACATAATCATAATACAAAATATTGACACACGAAATAAAAACATGTATAGAACTGCGCTCAAATTTCGCATTAGGGAGTATCGTAATCGTGTGTGTGGTGTGTGTGTGTGTGTGTGTGTGTGTGTGTGCGTGTGTGTGTGCGTGTGCGTGTGCGTGTGCGTGTGCGTGTGCGTGTGCGTGTGTCCCTTCAAATGTGGAAATATGGCAGACTGACTGAACAATTCCAATGCAACTTCAGAGTCCGGACGCATCAAAAGTAGCACGCGTATACCAAGTTTTCCTCGTTTGCCAGAAAGCTTCCATGCGTTCACTATCATTATGCCATTCGCCCGAGCCGTTCCTATGGAAGTGCTCTACCGTACACGAATTGCTTTGTGTATGGAGACCCAGATTACCGTAGTCCACAGTGTGACACCGAATCGCGTTTATTAGGCTCACTCAAGCCTCTCGAGACGTTTTGATGGTGTGGCGCCGTTGCCCGCAGTTTAAGCGCAGGCCAAATGGGTAGATATTACAGCGAAGCTGTATACCTCTACCGTCCAAGGAAATTTTGTGTCTGTAAGCAAAAAACTCCGCATACGTAGGCCGATCCAGGACACAGTGCAATGCCGGGCCGACGCGCGGCGGAGGTGAAGCAGGCGTTAAGCACTTCGCTCACGGGGACCGATCCCGAAGATAGTGCAATGCCGGGCCGACCCGCGGCGTTGGTGCAGTTCGCCATAAAGGGGCCCACATACACAGCGTTGTTGGCCATCCTTCTTCACAGAGTGGAAGGGCACGGAGTTTTTTTTTCTTTCATACATAACTCTCTTCGCGGAAGAGTGGGTGCGACTGAAGTAATCAGGATGAACTGCGCCGGAGCCATCGTTGCCTTTTCTTCTAAGGAGAAGAAGCGGTACTTTCTGAATACATTACGTTTCTTGTTAGGTAATTCAAGTGACAATGACGAGCAACGTATAAGAATTTAACTGTTTAGCGGCTTGCCACGTACCACGCATGTAAACCGCAGTTGCACACCCCCTGAGGGGAAAGCAAAGGTGGCTTAAGCATTCGCTCTCGTATGAACTTACAAATAACAGCATTGCAGCTATTTTAACTAACCTGCGATGTTCACAACATTTTTGCTCGGAAGAAAAACAGGGAGGAGAGACAGCTTTCTATGTGGTGCCAGTCAGGTACTTACCCAGGATTTTTTTTCGAGGCGGTGGGGGCGCAACCCTAAGTAACTTTTCTGTGCAAATAAGAGCAGGGGTACCTTTACTAGTGTAAATGTGAATAATGCCCACCGTTCACCATAAAAATGTGTAATTCCGCAAAATAGAAATTAAAGAAGGCGTATATCTCACAGGTGAGAGATATACGCCTGTGAGATAGACCTATCCTTTGCTTGACAAACAAGGAACCACATCAAATGGACTCGCGCAGGAAAGAAGCGAGGGAAGAACACTGCCAAGAACAAGTGAACAAACAAAAGTGTAAAGTAACGACTTCTAGTACCGTTTTTTTTTATTAGCTCTGGAAGAACTGCAGAGAAATATACATTTGCGGAAAAATCACAGTTCTTTTGCATCCCTCCTTTACTTCTTACCACATTAAGTGGAAAAACCAACTCGTATTCTTATTTAGGAAGTTGCGTAAGGATGTGCGGCTGCCAGTCGCGTATAGCCGCGCAGAGCACAGGATTCTGCGGTTCTTCCCACCACGGAATTGATTTAGCCGCATTCCCACCACGGAATGTCATAACATCCACATAAGTATAGCAGAGAAGCGGCTAAGTCAGGTGGTTAGATTGATAACGGTAGAAGCGTCATTCAAAACAAACGGAATCCTTCTTCATTTCCGGCGGCATTTTCTCTACTTTCTTTTTAAATAAAAAGGTGTTGATCCATAAATAGTTTCACAAGAAACGGTTGAATTTGTTGATTTTCGTTTTTCCTTCCCGTTTGGCTGTTGCCTCGGCTCTCTCCTTTAGTAGATCGCTTAATTTCTCAACTCCTTGCGACTCTTGTTTCCAGTTGCAAATTTTGCATGAAAAGTACTGTACAATTAGGGAAAACATGACGAGGTAACGGGTGACATTCATATTGCTTATGGGTTTAACGGTTATTGCAGGAGTGGTCATGGACACTGTTTCGCATGATATTATTTTCCACCTTATCTAACCTATATATCACGGGTATATGGTTCCGAGGATATGCCAGCGTCGCGGCGAGCCGTCACTCGAGGAAATAATCAAGCAAAAGGAAAAGTTAAACGCAACTGGCATTAGACAGCTTTAAAATAGCGCTTGTCGTCTTACGTACGTTAAACGCAATCACCTTTGAGGGACGTTAGGGCGCGCGTCCTTTAAAATCCTGTAGTTTACCGTATGGGAACGCAAACGTAAGGTGAGTGAGTGAGTGAGAAAACTTTTATTGTCCGTAATGGGTGACACCGGATCTCCGGTACCGCTCGTAGGCATCCAGGGAGCCCGATGTCACCCTAAGGGGCAGGTGTTAGTAGACGAAGCGGTTTGCCGCTTCGGCTGCCAGACGGACAATGTTGGCCTGTGCCGCCGGGTCTTCGCTATGAAGCGCGGTCTCCCATGCTTCCTCGTCCTTGAATAAGTTATATCCCGGGGAGTAGCTGCACTTCCATAGGATGTGTCTTAGGGTTCCTATTTTATCGCAGAATCTGCAGAATTGATCCTCCGGATTTCCCATTTGCGTGAGATATCTCCATCAGGGAGACATGTGGTTCTTGGCTTGCAGGCGGCGCCAGGTGACTGCCTCTGCGGACGTGAGGGACCTATCCGGGAGTGGATATTTCCGGCGTCCTAATCTGTAGTGCTCTGTGACCTCGTGGTAGGTCGCCAGCGTCTCGACCCTAAAGTTAGCTTGAGGCTGCCGTCCCCCCGGATAATGAGCGGTCGGGCGAGGGCTTTGGCGGCTTCGTTTCCTGGTATGTTGGAGTGAGTGGGGGCCCAGGTTATGGTGATCCCTCTCTCTATGTTACCTTTCGATATTATGCTGTACGCGTAGTCTGATATTTTGCCTTTGGAAAAATTCCTTACTGCCAATTGGGTGTCGTTAACGATCACCCTCGCGTCCGTACTAAAGCACGCTAGGGCGATGGCTGCTTCCTCCGCTGCCGTGGCGTCTACTCCGCTTGTATATATAGCGCCCTGTTCTGCTCCGGACCCGTCTACTACCACTGAGACGGAGCTTCCGTCTCCGCCAAGGGCGGCATCTGTGAAAGCAACAGTCTCGGGTGGCATTCTGCTTAGCTTTGTTGCCAGGTGTTTGGCTCTGTGATGGCGTCTTTCCTGATCGTGTTGTGGGTACATGTTCATAGGTATCGGTGCGACCGTGAGGGCTTTCCTAATTTTCGATTAAATGTGGAACGTCTGGTATTTCGTTCCTCTGTTCGCTTGTTGCCCTACCCAGTTTAGAATCTGCTGTCCTGTCTCGGTTAGACTCAGGCGTTCCAGTTGTGCCGTTCTCGTCGCTTCCACTAACTCCTGCCACTAACTCCTCCACCGCGATTCCCTCTAGTGCTTCAGTTGAGGTCGAGATTGGTAGTCCCAATGCCCGTTTCGTGCATTTCCTTATTATGACGTCTAACTTGTTTCTTTCTACTTTTTTTGATGTTAAGAAAGGGGGCTGAGTACCAGATCGTAAGGAAGACGTTATAAAACAGGGCGCCGTCTGGTGCCTCGTGCCAAACTTATCCAAGCCAAGACAATCAATCACCAACCATCCTGTTGCTATTCCGACACGCCTCGTTGCGTACGGGCGCCGGAATCGCTGAACGATCTCAGGAATCGGAAGCGCTATGCGCTCCTAAGCGAAAGCTTACTTCAATAGTTACTGGGGACAAATGCGAGTCAGAATTCTCGGGATGGCTACCATCACGAGAATTCACGCTGAAGTGGGAGCCATAGGTGCCGTCATGTTCGACAACGCTATTTCTTAGCGTACGTAAACATTCGAACGTTAAGCTCGCCAAATAACCTACGTTACCATAGCGCACGTAAACTCCAGAAACCTAGTAACCTTCAGAGCATGCTCAGTGATGACAACGCTATTTCTTTACGTATGCAACGCGTTTACGTACAATGCTAAACTAAAGCTGTCTGCATCCGGCCGCAATTCGTTCCACAACAATACGGACCAGCTGACTACGAACTGAATCCCTTTCCTTGTGACTGGATCAGTCTAACAAAGAAGGTTGAACTAAAGAAGCAACAGCGATGCGCGTGGCTGTTGAAATAGATGGTTACAACTGAACGCATCTCGAGTTAATCGCGCGGGCACCGAATCGATGAGAAAACTGGCCTTTACACCCCATAAGATGCCGATAACTACCGTCATCCAAAAGAAGTGAAAGATGCAGCAAAATGTTGAGCGCCGAATCATTGTGAAGTCTCAAGAATGATTTGGCGGCGCTTTAGGAATGTGTGTGAGGTGTGGTGGCGCGGGTAGGGCGGGGGGGGGGGGGTTGTACCCCCCCCCCCTTTGGTTACGTGCCTGGTGCCAGCACAAATTCGTATATGCAGGGTATATATCATGCACGAAGATTTAAAAATATCAAATGTCACGTAGCTGGAGAGAACAAAGGTAATGTTTGCCGTCCCTTGGAAGTACCCTAGTCTTTTCATTCCGCCTAATTAGATAATTAGTCTGAATTATACAGTCCACTTCTCAAATATCATAATTAGATTAGAAGTGTCCATGAAAATTTCTAGAGCAACATGAAAAACTCTCGATACACCTTTCTGTTGCATAATACGTTCTGCATAGTAGTGTTTTTCGAGCGTGAAAGGAGCCCGCAAATACACGGAAATTGCCGCATGATTGGCTGTTAGATACACTTTGCGTGTACTAATTATGTAATTAAGCGGAATGCCAGAAATAATGCGAATATCTCCAAGCGACGGCAATCAACATTACCTTGGTTCTGTCCGGCTACGCGGCATTTGCATATTTTTAAAATCTTGGAGTATGAAAGTTGGGATATCCTGTATAGTTTCTCGTTTCGTATACGTGTACTCCGTTCCGTAATTGTGTTTTACTGCCGTATTGATGCTCAATATGTAGCAATTGATGAATGTTTCTTTCTTTTTCTTTTTCGTCTAATCTTTTATCCCATGGCTTGTGTTGTATAGTTATTTTACATTTCTACCTTTTTTGTTTTTGTTTCACTGTGCAGCAAAACTACGTCTACAGCGTTGTTCCTGGGCACATTTGATTGATTGATTGATTGATTGATTGATTGATTGATTGATTGATTGATTGATTGATTGATTGATTGATTGATTGATTGATTGATTGATTGATTGATTGATTGATTGATTGATTGTATTTGCCTTCCTGTACGTCAAACAGACAGACAGACTAAAATTATCCAAGAGACACTTACCGCAGCGTCTCGTAGAAAGCTTGCGTTCAACAAAGTACTCTAAAAATACGTTAAGGCGTCCTTATTGCAGACTGTCTAATTTTTCGCCTCTCAGGCGCAAATGCCAACAATAATGTATTTAGCCCAAAAAACACCATCACAGAGAGGGGAGGACATAAAGACTGGACGAGCGGTCATTTTCAACAATTCATTTTTTTGCAGAGAGTAAGCACATGAGAGGTATTCTTTTTTGTGTAACTAATGCGGACCTCGCATGTTCTCGCACCTCGCATAAAGCTAACGACACTAACAAACACTTTCCAGAGAATTAATTTCTCAATCAAACTAACCTACTTATGTGTCAGGTCTGTCAAAATGCGCCCAATTCATTATGGTACGACACGCTCCAATTAGACCAACAGCAAGAAATTGCGAACTTTCTTATTGGGTGACAAAGTGTCCTGTCGAAGCCCCGGACGACTAGGTGGTGTGATGAGATTAGGAAATTTGCACCCGTAGGATGAAGTCGGCTGAGAGGAAGACCAGGTGCTACTGGGGATTGTCGGGAGGGGCGTGCTCTGTTTCGCAGACCACCTATTCGCATCGATTGCGACAATGGCGGCGTATGATCTGACAGGGACAGCCGTTTAGCCCTTTCAGAAGTATAGAACATCTTGGGCGCCACTCACCGAAATGCTGTATCCCAGATTCGCCTTGTCGGTGATGTTGAACGCACTGAGCGCTGCGTTGAAAACGTCTGCCGCTGCGCTCTGGTCGCCGCTGCACCTGACGACATTGTGCAGTGATGGGGGCGCCGTGTGCGTGTGCGTCTTGATGATGACGTAATCGACTGCGCTGATAATTTTGTCGATGCTGTAGGCTCTGAGCCGCGACTTCACTGGCGGGACGGTGACAATGAGGCTCAGACTAGTCATGTTAAGGCACTCTATCAGCCGAAAGAAAAGGTCCCGGGTGGTGGTGTTACGGTCGCATGCGTCTCCCGGATAGTTCCAGTCCACATTTATTCCCTGCGGGAAATTATAGGGGTAATAAATCAACCAATCAATACATAAATCAATGAATCGATCAATCAACTGTCTAGTGCACGAGCCTAGGAAGAACGTCCAGGTCTGAATAGTGCCGAATGGGTACGTTAAAAAAACGAGAACAAGTTAAAGACAACTACAAGAGGACATAAGTAAAAACGAGAGAAATGACACAAGGACGAACAGGCAGAGAACATTTTGGCATAATAAAAAGGGAAAAACAAACAAGTTCAAATGAGAACGCAAATATTAATTATCAACTATTCAACAAAATGCAAGGTAAATGTGCATTCGAAAAAAAGACAGAAAAACCAGGGCAAATAGAAACTTATATATAAACAGCGACTAAATAATATTGAGATCAACCAAATAAATATTGAGCAATCTTTGTATTTCATGAACAGTCCTGTGTTCGCTGTGATAAGCAGGAATGTGAAATGGTCTATCTCACACGTAACTCGAAGCACGATGCAACTCCAGAGTAGTTCGTAGTAACTGAGGACACCAAGAAGAAGAAAAATCGCCACTTACGGCTTACTACTTTACTACTACTACTACTACTACTACTACTACTACTACTACTACTACTACTACTAGCCGTAGCAGCAGCAGCAGTAGTAGTAGTAGTAGTAGTAGTAGTAGTAGTAGTAGTAGTTAGAAGCAGTAGAAGTAGTATTAGCAGTAGTAGTTGTAGGAGGTTGAGGAGTTAGTTAATAAAGAACGATAGTAACATTAGTAATCATACCGATACACTCAAGGAGTAGCATGATACAAGAGCAATTAAATAAACTGATGAATACACAATCACCGCGCACGCGTAATACATTTAAATGTACAAGTATAAAAGGCCTACTAAGAGCACATTGTTCACCAGGAAGAATACGAAAGTACTGATGGCACTAAATATGATTGCAACCGAAGACCACCTATATAGGAAAACAAACTTTATGCACGCACTGGTTATTACAGACGATTTGTCGCCAAGCAATGCTCGTTAATATTATTACGTGACAATAAAGTAGGCGGAAACTACGGATGCCCCAAACACTGGTCAAGCTGGAAGCCAACCCACGTAAACTCGCAGGCGCGTCGTCGCCTTCATCCAGTGGCAGCCCTTCTTTTTCGAGTGTCACGTATAGCTTTCATGCCGCTTCCTCCATCTTGCTGAATTTCGCGGAATTAGTTTTGCCATAATAGTTATCGCTCGGCGCAAGACGCGCCTGGTTGTACCTGAACCTTCTGGACTCCTGTCGCCGATTCAAGCTGCAGTCGTACATGCTGTCGCCGAAGCTTGTGTGATCAGGGCTCACGCGCGACACGAATAACGTTGTCACCACATTCTGGAACGCACCCGACAGCCAGCGATGGCGCCGAAATCTCCGCCGAGTCAGCCAAGCACAGCCGACGCGCGTGACCCGCAGATCAGATTTCTACGTCCGACGAGTGTGGCTCCCTCTTTCGTTGCGCTTGAGCGTTACTCACTTTTTTCAGAACGCAAGTTCCCCCAATGAAGAGCTAGTCTTCCGAGTCACGCCTATCGCAGTGGCTCGTTCTTCACTGTCACGAGAACGCGATGTCCGATCACGTGCCATCCATCAATTATGTGTCGATAAGCGCGATAGTAGCAACAAAGAGCGGTGCCACAGCTCGCACCGTGCACGCTTCCCGCCGCTCGCGTCGGCTGCGCAGTCAGCGCGGAGACCCGGCACAGGAATTGCGGTGGCCTCGTTCATCAGCGCAGCAGTCATCAAAACAATAACCAGAGTACAGCTACCAGCGCACTATCTTACATGTCAGTAATTCTTGTTTTGTTGTTCTTTTTTATTTTTCGTACGATTTCGTTTAAACGCCCGAAATACGATATCAATGTATAGCTTACCTCCCATAATGTGTTGTTGACAGCATGAACAATCGCACTTGCCGCGAAGTAAGGCAGAAGCGTTTGGTTTGAGGCCACCAACGAAAGGTTGGCGCTGTCCTCGCGCTCTCCCCCGACGGTGAAGTACACGGTAATGTTATTCGTGCGGTGCTTGAGTTGGCCATTGTCCTTCAAAGTCCGCAGTGCGTTCGCGTAGCTCTCGACGCTCCGGTACTTCTGTGCGATCTCGCCGGAGGTCCCGTGCACTCCGTAGCTGTACACGACGATCGAAGAGCAGTAGTCTAGCGGCAGATGGGAGGGCAGGTACTCCTCCTGGGAGCGTCGATATCTGCGAGTGCCCGAGCGGCCATCAGGCATTCTGCGCAGCTTCACGAGCAGCACTTGTGATAGCGCGACCATTCATTTATTTATTTATTTATTTAAGTATAGCGCCAGTAGGAATTACAGATTACAGAAGCTAGAGGTAAATAACAAAAAAGCAGAATCCAAAGTAAGACGGTATACATTAGGCATGATATACAATAGCATAATAGGACAATAAATTTTATAGCAGAACTTCCTATAAAAAGTAATCATCTACTTGCGGTAAGCTGCACAAAAAGCACAAGAAAGCCACACCTCCAAAATGTATTAGTTTCTAAAAAGTTAGAAACGGATGTATCAACGGCGGGTGTGGCTGACCGTGGGAGGTGATTCCACGCTATAGTATAGATGTTTGCGGGTAGAAAGCACGTAAACACGTTGCCGTATTCGGCGTCAACGTGTGCTCCTCTCCGATCTTGTGAAACGCCAGCCGGATTCTTTCGCAACGGCATAGACCGCCGGAACGCACGTTGTGCAGCTGGAGGAATCCGTGACCGCGGCTCGAACAGTAAAATTCGGCGATTATAGTGCGCAGTTTAAAAGACATTGATCGGCTAGTGGGTGGGCCATGGCATCTCACACGTGCACGCACACAGAGAAAGGACATGCACACAAGGAACGCAACGTTGTGCACAAGAAATATATGAAAAAAAAAACAAGAGCAATTCTTGAAGCAATAGAAATTGATAAATGAAAAGACAGGTGTATCAGTTGCCCCGAGGTATTACCGTCTGACAAAGCGCGCCGCTGTCTTGCACTTCGATTATTCCTAGAGGGGGAATCCAAGAAAAACATGTCATATTTTTTTGTGTATGTTTTACTCTGGGTCTCGTTGAGGCCTCACTGCGGTCAGATCACGTGCGCTTCTCGAAGGACACTACAAAGAGGCGGGTCTTTGAACAACAATGCAGCAGTTGCAGTATTTGTGTATGTCCTTTCTGTGTGTGCGCGCACGTGTCAGATGTAAGTGCGCTGCTTCAATATCAGTGCACAGTTGGACGAATAGTGCGCGGGCATGTGTACGGGTGACAATGACGTCACAGTATAAAACCGCGAAATGCCACAATTGCAATTCAGTCCATCTTGTTTACTTTTTCGCCGATTGAAATGACAGGCATGTGAAGGCATGCCCGGCCGCGTGGTTTATGCGCCAGTGCTGCACCATACAGCGCCACCTATGAATGCTCACTTAGCGTTCAAGACGCAGATTACTGGCCGCAATTGTACATCGTTCGGTCTCGGAGCAGGCGGGATCGCTGGCAGCCCGTAATGGGGTGGTGGAGGGCCTAACTCTGGCGCAATCTCCCTGCTGCAGAACTGTTCCACGGTCTCGCCCGGCAGCAGCAGGAAGTTCTCTTCAGGGTCATAGGTTTGCCTCGGTAAGCCCGGCGTTGTCATCTTTGCGGAAACATAAAACAACGACAATGTCGAAAAAGCATTGCAAGAGTCCAAGTGCAAACAACCTTCCCAAGCGTTTTCTTTTATACTGACAAACGTTTTTCAAAGCACAATCCCAATCCTTGCAGATAATATTTGCACCACAAGCCAAAATACCATAACTGAATAATCAACAAAGCCTTCTTATGTTTATAACTAATTACTTTTAAAGTATATATAGAGTGAGTAAATAAACTTTATTACAATATGGAAATTTGGAAACATGGAGGTGGCTCCTTATCACACAGCGCACACGGACAAAGCAGATAAGCTTATGCTGACGGCAGAAATTGTTGTTGCTTAGCCAAATCATGCTGGTCGGTGGAATTTAGTGCGTCGTGCGCATCCAGCATAAACGAAGCCTAAATTTTGATGGCAAGGGAGGTTTAGCATCATTCGAAAATCCGCAGCTTAACACAGCTGCGTAGCTCCTACGTTTCAGCGCTGGGCATGTTGTTAACCTCGATTCAATAAGGTTAGCAGCGGTCGCGCATTCTGCCTGACCAATTTTGCCCAAAAAAATGTTTAGCGACTTATTTTTCTAAGTCTCTCTGGAAAGGTTTTCTTTTATTGAACGCACCTGCTCAATCTGTTCTATTGTAAGCGGGACGCCGTGCGGCCTCTACAACAAAGTGACCTCTATAATGAAGGATTTCGGAGGTCCCGAACACTTTGTTATAAAAGCGTTGGACCGTGCTATAACGTGAAAATTTTTTCATGTGAACCGTGAAAACATTCTGCTCAATATTGGAAAACCATTCGAAAATCATTTTGGACTCGATTCTATTCGCCCATAGTAGTCGACTCGTATTCGTATTCCATTCTGTTTCCGAAATTGACGCACCCCTACAAAGGGATGCAGGTCCAAAATGCCCGCGTTGCAAGTGTTGGCACACTGCGTGTGCGAGTCCACGGTGATCTGCAAGGCGCAACATGTTTTTTTCTTTCTTTTCTTTTTTTTTTCCCGGACACTCTCGAGTATCGAGAAGGCATGATAACAGGGGGTCAGAGAGATTCGCTGGAAAATGGGGCCCGTTGATAGGCCAGTAAATGTGAGACAAGGGCGCAGCTGACTTCAGCGATCCCTCCGGCTCTGAGCTCATTACTGCGACAACAGCATTTTCCTCGCAGAACGCCTCTGGCCTGCTTTTTTTCCTCAAATAAGTACGTTCACCCACTACGGCGGACACGGTGTAAATTTATTTTGCACTTCACTTTACGCGAATGATTAATAACTTGTTAGCTTACAGGCAATACGCCCTGAAGAAAAAGAAGAGGCCACAGAGCCGTGTTTACGTTAGCACGGAAAAAAAACAGTAGGTAACACACATAATTCATGTTGTTAGGACGTCATAAATATTTTTTCTCGTTAGGCGTGCAACCGCCAGTACTAAGCAATTATAGAGAAAGGTATTCAGCTACTGGAATTGCAGGCTTAGAATGGACCAGCTTAGCCACTCTAGGAGCGGTAATGGTCCAATTCTCATCATTCACAGCAGTTGTAAGGAGAGGAATTACTGGGATTTCCATTCACCTTAATGGTATTGGAATCAAATGGCGGTATCCACTCTGCAACTCTCATACTGACGCGATATATTCGACTATTCATCTCCATGCGGTAAATGAAGTTCATGGACATCCAAACCCTAGACAAATTAGTGAAAAGCCTCAAAGCGCCACGAATAATTTAATACAATAGCTTTTGCAGAGCCAGTTTTGGTTTCGTTACGAATGAGGATACTATTTTATGACGAGTGTACTTAGACTTAGGTGCACGTTAAAGAACAACAAGTGGTCGAAATTGCCGGAGCCCTCCACTATGGCGAGCCTCATTATCAGAAAGTGGTTTTGGCACGTAAAACCCCATAATTTTTTTTTTATGATGAGACCACAAAGTATGGGGTCACGTGGGAGCACGACACTGCGACGTTGTGACACTCACTCCAGTGAGCTATGTCGCCTCGTAGCCTGCTGCTCATTGAGAGGGCCAGTGTAACTGCATAGGGGACGACCAAGCGCGCCGAAGCGCATGTAAACAAAGTCCGAATGTCCTGCTCTTACGTGACGACATACTACGTTATGATGTCTCAGCACAGTAGAAATGCTAATATAATTAAATATTTAGGGTTCTGTGAGGCCTCACAGTATTATTTTCTGGGGTTTAGAGGTGCCAGACCTTGAGCTACAGCAGAAATAAAGAAAACAAGAAAATATTGTCTCAGTGCGCCTTTAAACATTCCATCTGTGTGTTCAGCAATGCAGCCAACTTACCATTGATCAGTCCTCCTTAGAAACACAGTATCCTTTACTATGAGCTTCAATCTTCAATTGCCAAAAATTAGCGAACTTTCGAAAGATTGCTTTAAAGGCAAAACGTTCAATGGAGAAGTTGTAGAGGCCTATTGATAAATATTCAAATAATTCCTTCCCTTGAAGGTATTCTCATTCTTCTAGGCTGCAAAGAAAGTGCGAGAGATGTTAAAAAGAACCGCGTGGGCTAGGTGCTTGCACGGAGCCACGTTAGCGAGCTGAAACGTGATAGCAACTAATCCCCTATGCTGCACACAGACAGACGGCATGAATTGGCTTCAAGCAAAAGTGACAGTGGATGGCCACACCCGCCGTGCTAGATGCATTGCCATCCGGCGTCAAAACCTCCTCGTCCTTACGCCGTCTGTCAGCAGCAAGAACATTGACAGAGGTTCAACAATTGCCGTGCATTATTTATCGCTTATTATCCGTCTCCATTTGCGTCATTCTTGCAACAGACATCTCTGCAACTGAGGAAGCCACGAGCATTGTATTCTATCCATCTCCGTTTCTTAAGGCTTGTTGATGCCTTCGGTCGGCGTGCATTCGTTAGTAGCATGTTTGAGGGCACGAATATTGGTGCGCGTAAGCGTGGTGCCTTTTTCTTTTAAGGTCCTGCTCCTTTGCTTGCAGCCGGGAAAAATTAACACCACACCAGCTATTACCACGGGAAAAAATTATTTGGGTATTTGTCAAGAGGCCTCTACAACTTCTCCATTAAATATTTGACGTTGAAATATAACTTTAATGGTTGATTACTAATTATTGTTGATTAATGACCTAAGCCCTTATTGAAAATAAATGCTATGAGTTGCTCAAAAGGACAGCGGACAATGTTAATTTGTTTGAATTCTCGTAGAGCACAGGTAGCTTTTTTTTTTCTTAGGGCTTGGCACTGGTTAACTAAATCACCCTGTATATTTGGTCATTTGCAGATAGCTCACTTTTACGCCATAGAACGCACGTGCCAACGAAAGTGATGCGCATGCGCGACCAAGTTCCCCGGCGGATTGTTAGATTTATGACACGCGTGGAGTGAGGAGCCCAAAAACTCGCCCCGACGATGCCCGATGTTTTTTGCAATGTGTGGGACGTAGAAGGCACCCACCACGGTCTTTCAGCGCCCCAGCATCCATGACGTTATGCTATTGTACCCTAACTCGCAAGTTCGACTTTTCGCCAAGGCAGTCGCGTTCGCGATGGAAGACAATGAGCGATATAAAGCCTACTGAAGCTTCAGCGCACGTTAAAGAGGATCTCTTACCCACTCGGAGCGTGAAGCTTTATTTTTGCGCTTTGAGAAAGCCTCTGCGTAACTTCTCAAAGCTCCGAAGGTTGTAAGGAATTTACACCACAACGACCACCCCGTCGTTGTGGTGTGAACCTCTCCTCTTGTTCTTTGTGTTTTTCACTGGTTTTTTCGTTCAAGTATGTACCAACTGGCCCAGATTTCAACCCTTCGACCTTGACACTGTCACACTCTGTATTTACGAGCGCAGCGCGTTCCAATAGTGAAAATTGCACCTCGCGGTCACGCACCGATTATTGGACAGGGGCACGCCCACTGAGACGGAAGGAGTACGAGATGCCCCAACTGCCTAAAGAGAGGCCTGGTAAGACCGACCAATTTAATATTACAGAAGCCTACCGCTCTGGCATAGCTGAATATCTTCTCTTCCCTGTAAAGAGTACGAAATAATCGACCTTTGCCCCCTTCACTGTCTCTCTATCTTTATGAATGATTCATCCCATTGTAGTGCGTCACTGCAAAAACGGGGACGAATGGTGCCGCGGCCATTTTTCTTTGTGCGCGAGTACACAGTATTCCCCCGCCAATGTTATGGCGACAAAGAGAAGAAAAGGAAGCACTGCTTTGTTTGACATGAAAACTGTTTACAGCGCAAACACATGCAACCACAAAGTATAAGGGACAGGACAGAAGCGCTGACTGTCAACTAACTTTTATTAACGGAAGACGGGTGCCTTATATAAGGGGAAAGGCAGAAGTGAAGGGGGAAGGGAGTGATACAATCGGGAATGACGATGCGCTTTGTGCTCCCGATCAGTGGCGGCGGCGGAGAATCGCGGATATCGCTCCTTGCGCGCGAAACATATATCGTCGCTAATCTGTTGTTTGTTGGTATTGTTACGTTTCGCCTACAACGCGCGGTAATGCCGGCGCGGATGCAACGGACGCCGGGGCTTTGTTCAAAGCGGCGGACATTTTGGCCCGTCCGACGCCGCCGCAACGCCTACCCGCCAAGCGTGCCCAGGCGTGTTTCAGTGCCACGTGTCTTCGTGTGTGCGTGTGTGTGTGTGTGCCCTCGCTTGTCAAAGCGCGGCAGCCGGGGAGAGGAGTTCCCCGAATGAGGAGCCTGGACGTCTCTCGGCTCAACTGTTCACGCCGTCGTGTGGGTGAAGGTTGGCGATGCGTCACTACACTCGGTTCAGCAGGTCTCTCGGCCCGACAGTTCGCGCCGTCGTGGGCTCCTGCTGCGCCGTCCCGTGACCTTCATCCCGTGACCTTCCCTCCTTCCCTTTTGGACCGCGACGCCGGGAGTATAAGAGCAGCTGCCCCCGGACGCCAAGAGAGAGGCTCCGATTTGTACTGTTGAGTTACGTGCTCTCCCGTCTCTCCACTTCGGTCGAACTGACCGGCCGCTCTTTTGCTATGTTAGAATAAACAAGTTGTTCTGTTACCAGTCTTCTCTTGCTTTGCCGGGACCTTCGGATGCTTCCAGTGCCCCAGGCCGCCAGGCCAACGCTACCCTTGGGGCTTGCGACCCATTGGCAATAACGGGCGTCAGCACCGAGACCCCAACAACTCGTGCCAGCGGTGCGATTACAATAGTATACATAGAGTGAAGGGGAGGTTTCGCCACCAAACCCGGTACTCTTGAGCAGGTGCTCGCGTTCGCTCACGACTCCATAGAGAATTAGACAACGAGCTACATTTTGAAGGACATCATTCGGTGTTCCTCTTAAACGTCAACTACTAGGTACGCACTTCCGACGCACTTTCGGAGCATTATTGGCGTGTTTATTTTGAGCCGGGCGACGTCGTAATCGTGGCAACAAAATCTAGGAGCAGACCACTGCCGCTTCGTAACGCAAAAGGAGATATGTGAAATCCAACACGTGCGCTTGCACGCACATCTTGTATGACCCACACACGATGGCGGACGTCGCCCTGTAGAAGTACCTAGTAAAAGCTGCCTAGTAAGCTGCACTGGCGCACGAGCTGGTGCCGTTGATTGCTGCCACAACCTGTCTCCTTTATTCTGCGTCCTCGCTGCTTACGAGTCTACGCAATGGCAACACGAACGACAGGGTCGGACATCTTGCGTGCGGCAACCGAATATTGCGGGAAAGCATACTTCCAGTGTTTCGCGCATCTTCTATTTAGCCCCGACACACAGCGCGGACGGACGTGTCGCGCGGCTATAGGAACGAACGCGATGACGCCGCGCACCAAGCGTGTCCGAGCAACGCCTCCTATAATATACGTTGGTCGGAGACGCGTTCCGTGGAGTCGGCGCCTTGCGGTTCCCATCAGAGCCCGCGGCGTAGACGTGCTTGCGGGGTGTGTTCGCGCGCCGAGCAGTGAGCTGCGCGCGCCCGTGCGCCTCACCTGCGTGGCGGGCCACGGGCTGGAAGTGAGGCTCGCCTTGCTGAACACTCTGGTGACGTCCAAGCTGGGCGGCCGGCGGCCCATGCGTGTGTACGGCAGTAGAAACACGACCAGCGGGATGAGCACCGTGATGAACGCTACCGAGAGCAGCATCCACAGGAGCTGCCACCAGGGACGGCCGCGTTGGTGTTGCCGGTGGGTCTGTTTCGTAAACGTGAACCCGATGCGAGCGGCTTGACTCAGAATCCGGGCGAGCAAATTACAAAATGCAAGCTGCCGCTTTACATACGTAAATAGAACGTGCCTCCACGCCTCCACACGATACTTCATCACGTTATGTCGTTCGTCCCCAGCGGATACCGACACCACGAACGTGTACAAATTATGGAAAGTCTTTTCTCGCTGATCTGATGCCCATACTAACTAATCGTGTATCTACGCGCGTTCGCTTTGGCTTTCCATTACGTGAATGTAAGTCCTATTTACAGACATTCCTTTTACATGAGTGAACAACGTTTATACCGTTTATAGCAGAATTGCGATAATGATTGCGTATTGTATATTTAATGTATAACGTTGACACGTGTTGAACTGATATGCAAAAGTTGTGTCACGACTGCCATCTTTCTAATGTTTTGTTATTCAGTTCCGTATAGTGTGGGCATCATTTGAAATTAACTACTGATGTCAAGATTATTTTACTTTGTACATTTACTGAATGTACCACTATTGCTGCATTCTGTACCGTGCCTAGGTTTCCTCATATTGACTGTGACGGAGTTCTGCCAAGAAGATCCTTATGCTTTAGATATAAAATAGTTTGCTACGGTCCTGCGACACTCGACTGCGATAGGTAGCCGGTCGAGATCGCATCGGGTAGACGCTGGATCGAGGCGAGACGGCAACGACTGCGAGCCGGGCGTCGTGTCGACAATGTTCTACGTTCAAAAATCACCATGTGACAACCTTCTGCCATGTGTTCCTCTGCTACGCATTCAATCATTGTTTACATTACACAATAAACGACCAAAATCCACTAACATCGCCGTCACGTTAGCGCACCCCGCGAAAGCGCTGGAGAGTAGAGGGCTTTTTCAACACAGCAAAACTTACATTGTCATTTTAGCATTTCAGGTTGTGCTTATTGCGACGACCGCGTAATAACTGCTGTGCAAGTAACATTTCCCTCGTTTTCTGATTCCCGCATATGCGCACTCAATGAACTGTCTTACCGTACGTTACATTTCCGGCAGTAACTATCTCTGTGTTATCGTTTGTTTTTTTTAGTAAAGGCTACTCGCAATATTTCTCCGGCTTTTTTAGAGGCGCACTACGCTCTGTTTTCTATGTTCAGTAATGGTCCGTGGCGATCCTTATCTTGCAGAAAAGTTTGTACACATCGAGGTGGCTCCCAACATGCAGTTTCATACAATTATTACTGGGAACTGGGGAGCTAGTGTCTACGGCAGCTGCAAGCAGGGCGGCTCGGCCACTATAGGTTCATGGTTATTGCATTGATTTGCCTAAACTTCACTCTTCCGGCTTTCAATGGTTTCGTGACTTTGCAAACTGACTGTTGTCAAGGAATTACTCCGTTATCGTTTAAAAAATAAACAATATTAAAATTTCCCGACTGCAGGATTGGAACACAAGACGTGCAGCACAAAAGCCCGACGTCGAAACCATTAGACCACGTGAGCATGGACAAGCGGAACCAGTGCAACTAGCAGCGATTATGCGCGTTCGCAGAGCCTTATTGCGTTCTGCATTTGAAAAATGAGCATAAATTGCTTTGAAATTCAGCCCGATGGAAGCAAATAAAGCGTAATAAACGTAGTCAAAAGGACATCTGAAGCCACACGCAAGAATGTCAGACAAATGTACGGACCATCATTTATATGTTGTCTGAACGATCGCAGCGCTAGAGTTGGCCCTAGTGATCGTTGTAGGAACCTCTATGGATCCGAGGTTATGGCGTTGTGGTGCTTAGCACGAGGCTGAAGTGATCGCATTCGAATGGGAGCAGAGTCAGTTTATTTAGACTAGCAGATGTGAGCCCTCCGAAGGTCACATCTTCAGCGCTGCGCCATTTAAAATTATGGTCCTTGCTTACGGGTATTTTTGACAGATTTAGCTTTCGCTTTGCAGGACCCACCCAGAACTTTCGGGCGGCTGATATGCTCCATTCGAGTTTAGAAGGAAGCCCTAATGAACGGCATTTTGCCTTCGAGAAGAGGAGAGGTGAAGCATCGTACTTAGAATTGTAATACGCCCCACCAATGACCATTCATTAGGTTCGCTTGCATCTATGGCGATGCGACGTAGCCGATCTCATCTAACGAATCTAGAGCCAGGCCATCATTTAACAATTATCCTGGGTATCCCAGGAGCTCGTGTCATGCGACACCGGTGCTGGTCCCTGACGTTCTTGTCGGTACATTATCTCAGCATACAGCAGCACCGAGAAAGAAAGCTGGGTTCAAATGCTGAAAGGGAGATCGCCGTACGCCATTTCAGCGAACGGCGAAACATATTTCTAACTCCGTGAATCCGCGCTTCTCTTTTTTTTTTTTTTCGTTTGACTCGAGCAATAAAATCATGCCTTCACACTTCAGCAGCTCGTGCTCAAGATATTGCCTGCTTTATTATCTGATCAGCGAGAATCGCGTGGAATAGTGCTTCAGTAGTCACGCACAGCATAGGACAGCACACAGAGGACGGTGCCTTACAAACCGACAGTGACTTAATGAAGTAAGAAGTGCCTCGCCATCTTTACAAATCATCACCTGCAACCTGATTTATTGGATCACCTGCAACCTGATTTATGTCCCGCGACGCCATTGGCAATATTCGAGGCGTAAACAATGTCACACGGTCCGTTTTCCTGAGCGACCAAGTTTTCATTTTTAAATAAACGCCCAAGGGAAACGCTCGACCCGTTTAGTCTGGTAAGGCATTCTCTTGCAAATCTATTTTTGTGAATACTGTGGTAAAGGGATAATTACTAATATAGAAACGGAATGCCAAACTTTCTCTTTTTTTTTCTCTCAATTTCGTGTCGAAACCCTAACACTTAGGCTAGTTCGACGTAATGAATTTCAAACCATCTTTTTTTTCATATTTTGGCCATTCTCACGCAATAAGTGAACTAGAAACTTGCAAAGTTTTCCCTTTGACTCGCTTCTAATACAATGTCAGTCATCTTTACCGATAAAGAAATTATCAAAGCCTAAGCAAACGCCATGAAAACTTATACCGTTACGGCGAGCAGGTCCGGGAACTTCGAAGCAGGTCATATTTTTCTCGCTTACAAAGCGTCGTCTACTTGCAAGATAGGATTTTTCGCTATTGTAGAAACGTAGCTTGCCAACAGAGCTCAACTTAATGATTTTCTCTAGTGTCCGTAGTAAAGCAGACGGGAGCTATCCATATACCACCTACCTGGTCGCTGTGAAAGCTATATCCCACTCGCGAACCCTGTGGCGACACTATTTCCACTGGCGATTGTGTCTGCACGAGATGAGGCGACATCATGGGGCTTCCTCCTAGGCTTGGCACAGACAGATCAGACGGTTCCTCGGGCGACAGCAACGGGCTTTTGATCTGCATGCGTGGTGGTCCCACAATGAGCAAGATACACTTGAAACAAAGGAAACGACGAGAACCACTGTTTCAAAGAAGATAATCCCCGTCTGGATTTTCCAGTGACTGCCACTGACTACAACTTCTCCGGCGGCCCGTGCTGTTGCCTAGTAACCGCGGCGCATGCGCAGATGGTCGTCCGCGGGATATTACGGGCACTGTGAGGCATATTGTCAAATTTTGTCTCGTTCGCCCTTTGAGCCAATCAGAGAGACCGTACAGCAGCTTCTAGACCAATCAGAAGTGGCAACATGGCGATTAAGACAATATGGAAATTTTTGAAAATGTCCCGAGCCGAGTCTAGTATATAGAACACCATACACTCTAGTGCGCCTGCTGACGAAAGCGCACAGGGCCTTCTCGGCTGACTGCGTCGATTTCCGGCGTCCAGGTAGAACGCGTTCTCGTTGAATGCTGCCTGCGTCCAAACGTGTCCAGTGCCGCCGCTCGCGTTGGTTGCGTTCGCGTGCAGGTCTGTCGACACCGCGCGAGCATTAATTACATCGAATCAAATTGTAACTGAGCGACAAAGATACTCAACATAGAATATAACAAACCAGATCACTTCTGCGTGTGACCAGATTCATATTATATATTATTTTACTGTTATTTAATTTCTACGGATTGCTGTGTCATCATGGTGGTTACGAAAACATTCAGCCAGCCGCGAGTCTGTACCCACAAAGTATACTTGCCGTTCGCTTTCAAGTGCTAATGACATTTTAATAAAATTTGCACCGACGCGTACCTTTATGTTGGTCTTCGCATGAGTGCGCGATGAAGCAGCTCGCTGGAAGCAAGAACAAAATGAAAAATTATCAACGCAGACCAACCCTCACAGACCACAGTATCGTACTTTTCATATCACAGTGATGCTATGTAAATTCTTCTGATAGTTGCAAGCTTAACATTTGGCAAAACACTTATTACAAATTCTGTAATGTTTTATCAGGTATTATAACTAATAGAATATCGCTGAATGAATTCCTGAAGACAAAATTGCCAGGAACGCGGGGCTCGCGGTATTCGTAAATAAAAGCGACAAACGTGATCACCATAATAACAGAAGTAATTATAGGCTGTTTAAAATCGTAATTAGTAATTGTCGACGTTAAAAACAGCCAAATTGCGAATAAACTAGTAATAAATGCAGGCCAGGAGACAGCGAGCAACCTTGTAACGTGTAATAGCTCTCGCCAAGATATACTTCATACAAAAAGGATGCGCTTGTTCATCGGTTACGTTTCCTCACAGGTGGCGCATTCGACAGCAACAGGGCACGTTGCGGAGGTCATATATTTTTATTGTATTTCATCACTCTGCTACGGTTGAGTAAATATGGCAACCGAAATATATCATAAAGGCCTCTTTTGTTTGTTGGAGCTCGCATGCTCTTTTGTATAAAGTTTACTCTCTGTCTCTCTCTCTCTTTTTATTTCTCTCTCTCGATAGTATACGCACACAACTCGATACGTATACGCACACGCTGCAGGAATATATGTATACCTGTGATGTGTGTACACTACATCTATAACATAACCTGCAGTTTATCGCTGTAGACCTCGCTACACACTAACTATATACCTATCGCTATATATACCGACGCTTACATCTGCTCGGATCACAGCTATCAGTTTAATAACACCACCGTTTATAGCTTCGCTAATATTCACTTTCGAATACGAATCGAATGCGTATGTTCCAAACTGAAGTATCCAATTCGAGAATACCGTATTTCATTTCTGTATATATGTGGTAATGTGCAAACAAACGACATCACTTCTGAGCCTGCCTGCAATAGAACAAAAAATTCCTGCATCTGGTCCACGCTCATCTTCAAGTATTCGTTATGGCCACATGCACGTGCCTTGCCTATCTGCACGTGCACACATGCACTTGCCTATCTTTATCAAGCGGCCAAGTTTCGCCGCCTAAAAGGCACGTTTATAGTCCGACGTTATCGGCGTGCGGGCGAGCGTCGTTCGCGGACAGTCACGCTACGTCGGTTGCGCTGCGCCAGCCGAGATGCCATCCCCTCTATGGGGAACCAGCGCTGGATAGGCGGCGCATCGAAAAGAGTGCGTTGCACGCCGCCCTGGCGACGAAATGCGGCATATTCAAGCCTCTCGACCAGACGACATGTCCGCGGCCGTTTCATAGTTCGCACATTTGGTTCGCATGTTTCGTTTTCGCGTGCTTCAAGTGGACAGTTTTCGTAAAGAAGCTAGCGCCATCAAGTGAAGAAATGACGAAAGAAGCTTTTTAAGCTTTATATATTTTTCACAGTGTGTCGAGGCGAGCAGGTGCGTATATTTAACGGTTGCGTCGTGTGCCGTTCCTATGCTTGTGTGGCAGCCTGCCTCGCAAATCTAGTAGCTACTGCGCCGGTCTTGGTGCGCTATGGTATCGGAAGTATTAGTTGGCCTGAAGACATTCCATACTTCTCTGGCTAGACATAAGAAATTCTGATTTTACTTGGCCACAGCAGTCAATGGAGAATAAAGCTTTATCGCATCAGCTGACTCCGGCAAGCAAAGGTTTGAGTGCTCCGCTGCTTGATCCGTAAGAACCCTGACTACATTTAGCACTAATTACACAAATTACCCGAATGCATCTCAGCGCAGAGTCCTCATCCGCATGCGCATTTTTAAAAACACATAGGCGGCTTAGTCGCGCGCGCGCCGGCAGTATGCGCACACGACTCGTATTACAAGGCAGCTTCCCTGCCGCATAATTCTTGGTAATGAATGGAAACTATTACCTTTCGTATCGTTCGCTTGGTGTGGTGGCATTGGAAGGAGCTTGGCGGTGGTATTGCGAAGGAAAAATGGTTGGTACACATGCCGGATGGTGCATGCTATTGCTCATTTTGTTTCCGACGAAATGCCGACTGCAGATTCTGCTGTTCGGCACTGGCTGCCACGGCTGACCGTCTTCACTATCGAATAAACCAAGCACACACGCGAAATTCGATTCAGAAACCAGCCCGCCACCGCTTCACAGGCGACAAGACGGGAACTTACTCCGCTCGCCTGACTTCTTGGATGCAACGCCTACTCCGTTCTTGTTCGTAGGGTTTACATGCAAAGTGGCAGAAGGATACATCCTCCCTCATTCCGACGTAGTTGTGACACTTGTATACGCTACAGTACCGCGGCGTCCTTTTGTTTTCTTTCGACTTTCAGCGCACGCAACGCCTCTGCCAGCAGCAATTTTCGTCCGCTGGAGCGACTGCATTGTGCACGTTCTGACCGCCAGGATGGCGCTGCAGGCGTCGTGAAAACTCCAACGCTGGTTCCCCATATTTCAACGCACGCGCCGTCGGCTGCTATCTTCGGAGCATGCGCAGAACGTTCGCCAAGTCGCGCGCCGTCTGCAAAAGCCGTCTGCGGAGTTGTGTCGGCGCCTTTTTCTTCGCGCGCAATGCATTGTGGGGCGAGAGTTCCGCCGCCTCCGACGCGCGAATGGCTCGGGAGCCATATCGGCGCCGGGCCCGTCGGGGCGCGTCGGAAGCCGTCGGTTACGTTGGCTACGCGTGCGCGCCCGCGGGCGTTACATCGGACTATAGACGGCCCATAACAAATTTTATCGCACAGCGCGGGACGCGCCTGCATGTATCGGAAGTTTCTGGAATGTTGTCAATGCTTCTATCCGCTGTCTGTTGTCGCCGAACCTTGTGTTATCTCATTTCATCGCGTGACGGGAATGGTGTAGAACTTTGTGGAAGACACGCGGGTCCCAACGATGACTCTGGAACATTCGACGACTGCTGCCGACGCGCTTGACCGACGCCGACGAGCAAGCCGACGCGCTTGACCTGCTGATCAGATTTTGAAGATCGCCGACAGTGTTCGCCGCTGTCGTTGCGCTTTAAGTGTAACCTGTTTTTGTGGGCACAGGTTCGCCCAAAAAAAGTTATTTTCATCTTTCACAGTATTGCTACTGCGTTCGTCACACGTCACTCCACGTGACAATATATATATATATATATATATATATATATATATATATATATATATTATCAGCCTGGTTACGCCCACTGCAGAGCAAAGGCCTCTCCCATACTTCTCCAACAGCCCCGGTCATGTACCAATTGTCGCCATGTCGTCCCCGCAAACTTTTTAATCTCATCCGCCCACCTAACTTTCTGCCGTCCCCTGCTACGCTTCCCTTCCCTTGGAATCCAGTCCGTAACCCTTCATGACCATAGGTTAAATTCCCTCCTCATTACATGTCCTGCCCATGCCCATTTCTTTTTCTTGATTTCAACTAAGATGTCATTAACTCGCGTTTGTTCCCTCACCCAATCTGCTCTTTTCTTATCCCTTGACGTTACACCTATCATTCTTCTTTCCATAGCTCGTTGCGTCGTCCTCAATTTGAGTAGAACCCTTTTCGTAAGCCTCCAGGTTTCTGCCCCGTAGGTCAGTACTGGTAAGACACAGCTGTTATACACTTTTCTCTTTAGGGATAATGGCAACCTGCTGTTCATGATCTGAGAATGCCTGCCAAACGCACCCCAGCCCATTCTTATTCTTATGATTATTTTTGTCTCATGATCCGGATCTGCCGTCACTACCTGCCCTAAGTAGACGTATTCCCTTACGACTTCCAGTGCCTGGCTACCTATTGAAAATTGCTGTTCTCTTCCGAGACTGTTAAACATTACGTTAGCTTTCTGCAGATTAATTTTTAGACCCACTATTCTGCTTTGCCTCTCCAGGTCAGTGAGCATGCATTGCAATTGGTCCCCAGAGTTACTAAGCAAGGCAATGTCAAGGCAATTATATATATACATATATATATTCTGGGGTTCTGACTCGTCAAATCCATCACATGGCTATGAGGCACGCCGTGGTGCCGCATTCATTTTGATCCCGTGGGGATCTTTAACGCGCACCCAATGCAAGGTAGCACAGGGGCGGTTTTAGCATATCGCCCCTATCGAAATGCAGCCACCGTGACCATGATTTGAACTCGTGACCTCGGGCTTAGCAGCACAAGCCACAGCCACTACGCCACAATGGTGGGGGTAGTCATTTTAGCAATCAGCGCGCACGAGTACAGTTCCCTTACCTTATGACCAGGAAAAATACATACGAACGAGAAGAACCGAGGAACCCATTTTCATTATTCACACCAATGTGAATCCAAGAGAATACTACATCAAGTAACGCATACTGGTAAATATTTGTCACTTTAATTGAAGTCTAGACGTAATAACGTAAAGGAAAACGTAAGTAGATCAAGAAGACAACTTGCCACCGGTGGGCACCGAACCCACATCCTCCACATTAGGCGTGTGATTCTCTACCACTGAGCATCGCCCGTGTAATCACAGAGAATCGCAAGCGCAATGCGGTGGCTGTTATTCAAATATTATTCATACGTTCTCCAGTTTTACGACTCTGCAGTTGCTTGCTTTCTCCGCAGTCCTGGCTGTCTGCTTCCGTCCTCAACGAACGAGCCCCCGACGGCATATAAATTACACCTACATGCTTCGACGTCACACGAACTGCGCCGCTTTGCGTTCTATTCTTAGCCGCGAGCACCATGTTCGCCTGCCACATTTCATCTGCCTTGCCCGAGGCCTCGTCACCTCACAAATCGTCGCAACTTCAGCACCTAATTAATCACTTCTAATTGTGCAAGATCCTTGTGAAGACGGATGTGGAATGGGCAGGGTTTCAACTGGGAGTGTACAAAGTTTCATTGCGACTCATATGACTTGTCTCAGGAATGATTTACAACTTGCAACGCCACTTCAATGCTATACGAGCTCGGTGGCTAACCATCTATGCATCTATGACCACTTCAGTAATCATTCGTGCTCGTGCGGAGTACGTCAGACGTTTATGAAAGCATCTTCAATTTCCACACACTATATGGTGTGTCCCGGCTAAAGTTAGCCAATGCCTTCAATGAATAAAAAATGTTTTTATAACATGGTGCAAGATACGAATTTAAGACCTACGGTATTCGTCCGTCAGATCGTTGACGACCCAACGCCGTAGGTCTAATAATTGCATTTTGCACAATGTTTCTGTAATATGTTGTTTTAGTTAAACAGCTTGGCTAACATTGACTGGGACACACGGTAGACTATACGATCTGCTCACCATCGCAATTACTCGATATGTGGCAATCTTTGGAACTTACAGGCGCTGCGGTGGGGATGACATATATGGTGCGAAACTCCCATGCACTGCTAACGTAGCAAAGTTGACGACAACCCTGACCGAAGCGCAAAGCACACGCATCATGCAGAGAAGGTGCTACATAGTGCTGAGTCAATAAAGAACGAGGTGAAGCACGTTTCCAGCGATAATATTCTCAGTTGATCCCTTTCAGGGGTACAGTAGCTTTCGCAAGATTTAAAAGGAAACAATAAATTCTGCTGTTGCACGAGCAACAATCACAATCTAATTATGAGGCACGCAGGTGTTTGACCACCTATGGTAAATAACGTACTTCCAATTCACGGTACACGAGCGTTGTTGCATTCCAGCCATTTAACGCGGCCGCCATAGTCGGGCTCGAACTTGCAACTTCACTAGGTTGCACAGGGGGACAGTGCCCGAATTAATGTCAGCAAAATCCTTGTCGAACCATTGAACGTTCAAATATTCTTATATACTACAATGCGGGAGCGAAAGCGGAGCAATGGATAAATGATTCTTGCAATGTGCTCCTTTTTAAATTGACCAGAACATCTAGTAAGAGCATGTCCGCTAAGTGACACACACAGCACGACTGTACGAGAGTGCAAACCCAATTTTGCGGACGTATTTCGCGCGTTTTCTTCCTTCTTGACAAGTTTGATTGACTGCTTCGCACTATTCAGCAGTTGCGAGGACAGGAGGAGGATTCTGGCAGCGCATGGGCTCGGCAAAGGCCTGTTCAATTTCATAAATCGTGATGCCTGCCTGGTGTTCTCAAACATCATTGTTACAAGAGGTAAAGCTGGTTTCCTATCTTCCTGTCTTCAACCAGTGCTGCCGTTCGGCCTTGTTGGTGTGTTATAATAAGCATGTAACGCGCTGAACCAGACGAGGACAGTAGACACGTGTCGTGTCCTCCTCTAGTGTCCTCGACTGCTCCAGCACTTTACATCGTTTCACATATAAAGTGCTCCGCAAAAAAAAAAACAAAAAAAAAAACAACGAGCGAGAATGCACCGGCAGAAACGAAATCAAACAGACAAAGGAGGCGCTGCAAATCAATATGATCCGTCAAGTATGCATGCCATGGTCTCCCGCTTAATTCCAAGAGCCAACGCTCACTGGGCAGCCCTTCAAGTTGAGAGCAATAAACGCCACTGGAAAAAATTCCTGGTGACTGCATTAACAGTGCCAGCGTCACCATGAAGCGCCGCCATGAAGCGCCGCCATGAAGCGCCGCCAAGCGCTTCGAGAATGCTCACCCAGTCGTTAGAAACGTAGAACCCTCGCGGAGTCCTGCTAGGCGGTGAGTTCAGGCTTTCCGGGGACGTGGGTGACCCAGATACGACATCTTGAGTTGGATACAGCACTGGAACGGCCATGGCGTCGCAGTTTTTGTTGTCCTTGCAACCTATGGCTCATACCCACTGCATACGGCGCGTGCTTCTGCGGCGACTGCCTGAGATTGTTAGAAAGAGAAAAAGGGTTGTTTATTATTAAGAAACATATGTGATTTAAGATAAAGCAATTTTCGCTGCGGAAGCTTCACAGTTGTTGCAGGCGTCCAATATTGCGCTATAACTTGCAATAGGATCTTTAGTCGACATTGTTGGTAATTGACTATTTATGGCCTAAAGGGTCACGATGTTGAGGAAGTGAAGTCATCCAGTACTAAATCATAACCTTGTTTATAGAAGCTGTCCCTATCCCCATATTAAAAAAAAAGGAGACGGACTAAAATTGTGCCGGGAAAGCAATTGCTGTTCCAGTTAACAGTTCTCACACGGCGAGTTTCAAGCATCGTATTAACTGGAACAGCCATGAACTTTCTTTGCACACTTTGCGCTCTGATTCGTCGAAACTTGTGCACTGCGCGGAGTCTTTGACGAAAGGTTATGCTTTGAGTACTGGCCGACTTCAATTCTGCGACGACCACATTCCCCATTAACCGATTTTAAGCTTAAACGCGGTGGTGCCGCTGAACCACGCAACGTGTCCAGGGGGAAGCGTGAGAGAGGAGCCCAGCTGCAGTATGCGCCCCATACATGACGCGACTCCGCGGTGGCAATACATTGTGTCACTGAATTGCTTCACGGCTAATCGCATTAACGTCGACGCTCATCGTGACGTGGGTTCTGGCGCAATTTGCTTAACTGTCTCACAGCCTAGGAAATCCACAGCAAGGTTAGGTGCTTAACATGGGTGTAGCTGATGCTGCTTACGCCAGCGCAAAGGAGTAAAAACGTTCCACTAGCTTGACTGGCAAGTTGTCCGACTTTACATTTTCAGCAATAAATTGCACAGTAAGCTGCCATAATTACCGCTGCATACGTCGGCAATCACACAATAAACTGCTTTTAGTGGTTTTGATCTAATTTCACCAGGGCTCAATTTCTGCAAACCCTGCGACCCAGTCGAGAACTCTTCGCGTTTTCTGTGGTGCATAAGAATAAGTTCACTGGTCTGCGAGCCTTATGTGGCGGTGAATTTACTACTTTCTGCGTTTGTGAAACAGGTTTACTCCTTTAATGTAAGCAGTAAGTGGTTCAGCAGTATATCTATTTTGCATCCGCCCTCTCATTTCGTGTTCCATCTGCTGATAATGGAGAAAGCATGAATATTTGTAACGCAGAAGAGTTGTATTGCTTTGCTGCCAGTGTTCTGTAGCTGAAGCTGCGGCTCCATTTGGTCCTCGAAATCAATAAAAGCGAAGTTATCTTCGCTATTTATTGGTTTCGGTGCTCCGGTGGCTCGATCTCAAAAGTTGCGCTCATTTCTTTTCCTCTATTTCATCCATGTAGCGTATGATCCTCTTCCAAACCGCTTACGTGACTCTATAAAAACGAAAATAGCAACGATAATAATTGCTACTGCTACCACCACCGTTGTTACTGCGAATACCGTTACTACTACTGCTACTACTAATATTATTGTTAATATTATTAATGCAGTAACAGGAAGAACCACAACAATGAAAACCTTACGTTGCATCCAACGCATTGTGATGCGAATGTTTCTTTGCATTAATAAAAAGCTTCTATATGTTACTTATGTCGGGGGCACACCTCACGACTTGATGCAGTTTGATGGTAGAGTAGATATTCTGTGGATTACTAGCGCGATGTTTTTCTTCGTTGTATGGATGGATGAATGCTATGAGCGTGACTTTTTCAAACTGGGTGGCGGTTGTGGCACCAAGCTGTTGTTGTTATATTGTCTAATGTCCTGCCTATGCTAAAGAAAAAAATAAGAAAAGGGAAAAAGCAGCCATGAATTGCCATATTCATACTTTCTCAACCCCTATACTGAGCTTTGTTTTTGTACGCTTCCGTTGTTTGTCGTTTCCCTACTTCCACCAATCTTCCGATCGCATCTTACTAATCCCTATTGTGAACATGTTTCCTTTCCCCCTGCTCTCGCTAACCCAAGGGCTTCAAGGAGGCCAGAGGTCCCTAAATCGACCGCTGGACAGATATCTTCACATTCTAAAAGAACATGCTCCAGCGTTGTTGTTGTTGTTGCTGCTGTTGCTGTGGTTGTTGTTGTTGTTGTTGATGATGATGATGATGATGACGACGACGATGATGATGATAATGATGACCTTGATGAGTAACGGGGATTGGCCAAGAGTCGGGCGGACTTATGTGCTCAGGTAATGAATTTTCCTTAGCTTTGCCGCAGCAAGCACATGCTTCTTCTTTCTTGTATCTCGCTTTATAAGCTTGTGTTCTAAGGCATCCTGCTGATCTCGCTTCGAAAAGTAAGGAGCTTCCCTTTGAGTTATCATACATTCTTTCTTTCCTGATTTCGTTTTTCCTCTCATGTAGTTACTCATAACAGGTTTGTTTTCAGTTGCCGACACTCATGAGATTATCTCAGCCTCTCTGACTTTCCGCTTGACGTTCTTTGTTGCCATGTTGTTCACTATACAGGTCGTATACTTGCTGGTAAGCTTCCTAGTTCGTTTCCTCCACTGTGAATCAATGTTATCTTTCTGTACAAATACCTGAACGCTCTCCCAGCCCATTTAGTTTTACACTGGAAGCATAGAGCGCAAAGGACGATCCACAAAGACTAGACAGGACAAGCGCTTGTCCTGTCTGCATGCTGAGGGGTAGTGTCTCTGCATATGGCTATCGCAGAGAGCAGAATTTCGTCTTTGTTTTCCTAGCGCCAACCGCACCGCCGATGGCCAAACGTTTTCACGTCGTTTAAAAGTGATATCAATCGTTCTAATCAATACAGACAAAGCAACTTGGTGGAAACAACGCCGACATACCGCTTGCTTCGGCTCATGTGCCACCATTATCGGGAAAGGAATGTTCCCACCATGACACCAGTAGCACGTGCTTACTGAGCACTTTTGACCGCTTCGGCCAGAGTGGCCGCTGCAGCAGCAATCTCACTTCAACGTGCGCATTACAGTGGTACGCCCACCCCACCGCTGCGCAGTAACTTACAAGGTATATGCAAACTGGTAGAAAAGCTTCCATAGAAGTCCACATGTCAAGAAAATGGCGGCTCATTGCAACTGTCGCCATCTACGTATCGGGGAAACAACTAACATCAAGCGAAAGATAAAAATAAAAAGTGACGTCATAACCGGAAATGGCAGTGACGTCAAGATGTTATGCTGCTTAGCGCGAATGTTTGAGTTTCTTTACCGTCCGGCATTTCGCCCATTACGCCAACAGTTATTTTTCTTTTGAGGCTGAAGCGAAATAACACTCACCTCATCTGAAACGCCAGTGTCTGAATAAACTATAGGAGTGGCGTATGTCTTAATGTGGGCATGATTAGGCTATTATTGACGACAATTGCTCCAGTAGGTTCCTTACGAAAGTGAGTGAATAGGATGGAAATAAATGACAGTGTCACAAAGGTTCCAAAATCAACTTCATTTTTATTCGTCCAAAATGATGCGACCAATATAAGTGACCAAACAAAACGTGTTTCATTGGATGAAAAGTACTATGGGCAGCCCATAGTCGTAATGTATAGCAACATATGCGAAACCTTTTCACAATATCACTCGCAATCCCGCGCGACACCATGTATTCATGTCCAAGAGGTATCAGAAAAGACAACATTGTCCAACATTATTACTTAGAAAACGTTCAACTTACTAATTTCGCTGCACGTCGGACACTCAGAGCCTGTGTTGTGTCGCGACGTTTCTTCGCGGAGCGTTGCGCATTTATCGTCACGACGAGGCACAGCGCCTCGGATGCCGCAGCGTAAACTTGCACGATAAGCAGTGTCCACTCACATCTTTCGCCAATGAACGCCATGCGCTAGGTCACGCAAAAGTTGAAGTGAAGCGCACGCCAGACTTTGAACAAACACGCAAGGAAATGAAACAAAAGCAGTCGGATGAAACTGACGGGTTCAAGTGAGTGACGCCATTCCACACGACCTAATAGCTGGTTTGCACAGTCTTGCCAAGTCTTGCACCAGAATTGCGGATTGGTGTAGGGGTCACCAAAAACGAACCAATAACTTGTGGAATAGAAATAACATTAACATTTGTTGTTTCAGTACAGCAAAAATATTTGAAGCAGAATGTTTACTCGTATGACAGTACTCTAATTAAAATTTTCAGCAGATATTTTTCACATAGGTTTCCTAGTTTCAGTGTTTGTACTCCCCTCACCTAGTCGTGAAGCTTCAATCGTGCACCACTAAATGATACCTCTGACGATAAGTTGTGGCCCGCTTTTCGTTCCAAGCTTAGCGACCTGTTTAGATGAACCTCGTAACTTATCTGCATCGTCTCTGAGCACGTGACGCGGTGCAGCGCACCGCACGTGCATGAATCGCACTGAAAACGGGAGAGCTTTTTTTCACTCGTGGATCGTTGTCGTCTACAAAAGTTGTTGCATATTAAACGCGGCAGGGCTATCGCTTCAAAATCGAGCGCGCTTCTACCCACTATATTAATCGCTGGAGTTAACCTTCCTTATAACAAATAGCGTTCGCAACCCAACTTCGACCCCCACCGAGTTTGGCTGCGTTGTAGCGCACAGCTGCCGCTGTAAAATCAACCGTCCGGTAAATCTCTGGCGAAACCTTCGCCGCATCCAACAACACTCGCAACTCAACGGCAACCACAACTAATTCTACTGCAGCCATACACTTAGAGGATGCTGATGTTTACAGCTATCGATTTGAAATTATATTAACTTTTCGGTACATATTTCCATTCATCAGCAATTTTATTCGTAAACCATAATCGCAAATCACGCCGCGTAACATCGGCTCGTTAGCTTCCGCCATGTCTTCACCAAATCAGATAAAGCTATAAGCGTGAGGTACACCACCAACCCCTACGAAACAGCGGGTATGATGCCAATAGAGCTTTGAGCTTAATACGCAATGCACGTGGGATAAAGGAAAACGTGGGCGATAGAAAAGAGACGGCGTGCGTCCCCCACTATGTCCGAGTTGCACCCCCACCGTTCATGTTTCAGCCAGCCGCATAATGCAACCTGCACTGTCATTGCTTGAAGCGCCTGCTGTTTGACTGCGCGAGCTGAGTTCTTCCCTCCAGAAACCTTTGTGATTTCTGCGCGAGCTAGAAGGGCGTTTTGGTCCTCTTTCCTTAACCGCTATTATTAGTAGTAGTCGGAGGTATTTCACCGCAATGCTTGAAGCGAAATGGCGGACCCTCGACCAACTCTACGGGGCATGTACGCATAGAATACTGTCCTGATACAGTCCCAATGAAAGTGATCAGAATTATGTTTTATTTGTGCATATGAAACACATATTCTTATATTTTTACTTAATAAATTCAATCTCCTTTATTTTTACGAACGACGTTTAAAAGCACTGTTCTCTTTAATCAACTCATCTGCACTCCAACGACCTCAGGATGCCAAGTTAAGCAAGTGGTTTTCGTAAACAAGCGCACGCAGCCGGACTTAATGATTGGATGTCACTCCATAAAATGATTGGATGTCACTCCATAAAATGATTGGATGTCACTCCATAAAGCCCTTCTGCCCGCTGCTTCCTGTAGAATCTGACACGGTCTTCCTTCCTTATACGTCAGGGCGCGAATGTGTATGACAGCTGCGCACTGTAACATAGTTCGCGAGTCCTTTCCCGTCAGTTCAACGACGGGCGAATCTTGTGCCTCTGTACCGCTGCTTCGCCGCATAGTGTGCGTGCGTGCGTGCGTGCGTCCGTGTGCCCTTCGCTCCCGACGTAATCGCGCTGACCTTCTGTTTCTCTTCAAACTCCTTCACGGTATCCTCACCTGTGCCGAACTCCTCAGTTGTACCATGCTACATATTCCGTATTCCGAGAACATAGACCATGTGCCTGCTTGTCACCAACAACACGCAACGGTCCACAGAATACAGTGTCCTTGTAACGCTTATCTTCATGATTGTGATACTGACACAGACAACGAATACATCTTCTTTTGGCTGTGGAGTGATTTATTTTTATTCTCTTATGAAGTAATGACGTATGCAAGTACCGCCGCATGGCAGACTGGAGTTCCACAGTATTAACGACGTCACTGCGAACTACGTATAATTATGAAAGGTAGATGAAACTTAGCTTAATGTTAGAGTCGTCTTAGCGGCTAGTTGTCGTATAAGTTGTTTTGGGACAACATTCATAAAACAAGAGGTACAGCCGTTTTATGTAATCATACTCCCTCCGTACACGGCCACGTACTGACAGCGGACGTGAATTCCATAACGTTTACAACTTCACTGTAATATAACTAATTATCACAAGTAAATTAAACTCGGTGTAATGATAGAGTCGTCTTAGCGACCAATTTAAGCATAATTTTTTCCAAGATATCTACATTGAGAGTTACAGAGCATTCGGTAGAAACTGGGGTCGAAGCTTTTTTCGTGTCGACGCGACGGGGAGACAGATGGACATCGCCCGCCGCCAGAGGTAAGCTATGTGTAGCTTTGCTGTAAAACACGAGTCGGGTGCCGAAGCCACTGTCGAGTTGCCGCTCCAGCAGGCCATGACGTCACGGGTTTGACGGCCTCTGCTCAGGCCTTGCTCGCTCTTTAGCGATGAAGATGGACAAGACTGTTGTCTAAAAAGGGCCAATACTTTACATAGCAAATTTCAGGAACTTTAACTCCGCCACGACAGCCCAAATACGAAAACGCACAATGAAATCCGGGGTTCTTGCGCGAAACTGAAGTTTGGCATCATTTCTTTCGTGTAGTAATTAACCTGCTACCGTGAAATTTACGAAAATTCGTTTTAGAAAGAATACTTTACTAGTCTAAAATGATTTAGAGCGTTGTTTTATTTCTTTAGTGCCATTTCAAACGCAACACTGCTGGACTAAAAGAAGAGCCGCGTTCATTGCCGAACCGGTCTCAGTGTATAAAGACCGGACAGCGTGAGATATGCCTCTTGCCACTCTGTTCCACTAAGATCTAGCAGGAACTCCCTAAACGCCGCACGTGTTCAAGAAATGTACGAAGTTTTACAAAACTACTGTAAACGTATTCTTGGTGAAAAAGAGAGGCACTATTCACTGCGCTTGTCTATCCGCGAAGGAGTTTCCTTTGAGAAGTCCTAGATCAATATTCCGCCTTCACCGCGGAAAGGAGGAACCAGACAGGCTGATATGCAAAAGCTCCTGCTGTTTGGTGGCGAACTCTGGTGAGCGTCTTACAAAGTTTAGGTATTGTTTTGAGACTAGCAACGCCGCGTCGCGCCGACCTTCTCGGAGGCAATTCTTTAGTTGTGGGGAAAAGGGGTTTAGCTTTCGGCCTATATTACCGACAGCTGTTGGTCGACTCTGGCTCATTTAGGTCGCGGAGCAGGCCATGAGGCATTTGCATACGCACCGCTATACGAGCGCTGCTTGCACGTGCCAACAGTGCGTTGCTGTGTATGAGCAGTGCTCTCTCTACCTTGCGATCACGTGGGCTGCATGCGATCGCGTGCGACTACGCTCCGTGTTCATCGTGACCTTGAAAAACCCCACTGTAAGAAAATGTCTTGTATGAAGCTATTTGTATTAGGAGAAACATTTTACATAGCTTGTATGTAGCACACCATTTTCTTATTGTTTAGTCGTGCACACCGTTCTGCGCTACTAAACGCAGCAACCTACAAATACATGCCGTAGCGGCGCATGATGCAGTAGTGTCAAATTTTAGTTACTCAACGCTGCAAAGAACTCTCGGAAATGACAAAAGACTTCTGAAGATCGCTCAATCACGTGCGTGTCGTCTTAGACTGAAAACGTTGAAATTAAATGTTTTGTCATCTTTACCAGCATGTAGCTCCATGGATTCTATTCATTATTGCTGCCTTATTTCATGGCCAAACTGAAATGGAACGCCGTTAGTTACGGAAATACAAAAATCCTGAAACACTGCTTTAAAACGATTTCGCGTGACATACAGCGCTATTCTTTTCTTTTTTTAAGTTCGCTCGCATGTCAAACACGGTGAAAGCGAGGAGTTCCTGCAAACTCAAACTTGTGCTCCGTACGGGAATTTGGCTGGAGCCAGCTAGCAACAGCTAGAGAATGCGACCACAGACTAGTCGATGCATTTTATCACTAAATGACCACAGCAATAACGTGACTCCCCCTTTTCTGCGTTATGGAGATGGCAAGCCACGACTGTGTGAAAACCGAAGCATTTTCCTCTTGATTATAGTTTCAAAAAGGAAACAAAATAAACATGGACGTTGCCGACAGAAACAGTAAGGAGGTAACATAAGAAGAAACGTTTCTTTTTTTCTTCCTCGAATTTTGTCATCCTTTGAGAACATCCATCATTTTCAAAATTAGAAGGCCATACTTACCACGGAGAACGTGACTTTATCGTTCTCGTTTCGGGATAGAAAAATTCATGTTATAAAATAAACGAGAACGAGGTGCCTGTCGTATTTGTCCGCATGGTTGGGAAATACGGTCGGATTGTAATACGCGACTGTCAGCCTGCTGCACCGAGTTCTTTGGTTGCACCAGCAACTGTAAAAACTTATAAACTGCTGTGTGAACTTGGGGAGGAAATTCAAGAGAAGCACTTGTCAAGCGAAGTAGCTATTCGGGTCTGCTTTTGAGTGGTAGACGGTCTCCGTGCCTGGGATAACAAGCACACTGGACCGAGGCTCTGCTGTTCCATTGTGACTGACTTCTATACAAGGTTGTCGCACGTACATGCTTCTTGGGCTCCCACGTAAGGCGGTATGTCGAATTCCAACCTGACTAATATCTATTTCGTTCTCTCTCGCACTCTTGTATGCATCTTTCATTGATGCACCATCGTGAGTGAGTGATGAGAGGTCTTTATTAAAAACTAAATGAATAAAAAGATAATATCAAAATAATTGTACACGCGCCTCTCAGCGCCTAGGCACTGAATAAATTCATTGCTCCTCACACACACACACACACACACACACACACACACACACACACACACACACACACACACACACACACACACACACACACACACACACACACACACACACACACACGCACACGCACACACGCACACACCACACACACACACACACACACACACGCGCGCGCGCGCGCACACAGATAGATAGATAGATAGATAGATAGATAGATAGATAGATAGATAGATAGATAGATAGATAGATAGATAGATAGATAGATAGATAGATAGACAGACAGACAGACAGACAGACAGACAGACAGACAGACAGACAGACAGACAGACAGACAGACAGACAGACAGACAGACAGACAGACAGACAGACAGACACAGACAGACAGACAGACAGACAGACAGACAGACAGACAGACAGACAGACAGACAGACAGATAGATAGATAGATAGATAGATAGATAGATAGATAGATAGATAGATAGATAGATAGATAGATAGATAGATAGATAGATAGATAGATAGATAGATAGATAGATAGATAGATAGATAGATAGATAGATAGATAGATTTGACAAATCAATTTTGCGGAAGTCCGGGAGGTGTAAGTTTCATGAAGGCAAAATTGACATCTATCTGTATTGTAGCACGAATTTACAGAGTAAGCCTATAGAGGGTTTTCCGAGAAAGAAAGCTTTTAAGGTAAATAAACATGCATCCTACTCCTGGGGAAACTGAACGCGAGACCAACTCCTTACGGGGGCCGTCGCTTTACCATCTTAGCTAACCTGAAGGCGAGCGGATTGTAGGACAAGGCCAAATTGATCGGCAGCTCGAAGCGTATGGACACCTACGTCATATTTATTGTGAAAGATGATGAGAGCTTCAGAGTAAAAGCTTGGATGCGCACATGCGGTAAAAAAAAGTACAAGAGTAGCTTTGTTTAGCATGCGAGGGCCCTTCAGTTCTCTACAAAATAATCCAGGAAAGTCCTCACAACCGATCTTGCTACCGCGCGGTCACGCCTTCTACCTAATATAGCCCCTTCGGATAATGTTCGACTACCGATATGTGCCAGCACACTGGGCTGCATGTGCTGCTGTCGTGCGTGAGCAGGAGGTAGTCGCAAAGCACATTCTGCAGCTCTTCAGACACCTAAAAGAGCTTCCCACGAAATCGGGCTACCTGTTTAAGCAAAACGCCAGCCACGCATTTGAAAAAAAAAAGAAATCTCCTGTTTAGCTCAGGCACTAGTCTGTCTCTGATCCAGAGGCTGATTTGCATAATCCTGATGATTTTAATATCTGATACTGAGCGATTACGGCCATGGTACGACTCCTACAATGCGACAGAAACTTGGCTTTAGATTTTAATCAAATGCTCTTTAAATTTCGCTGTGTTCCTTTTGAACTGCTGTACAAACGGCCCCGTCACACACCGCAAGGGGGAAAACAAGGGTAAGGAGCGTGTAATCTAAGAAAAACACAAGAAATTAGGATGATGTTCGTTTGGAATGAAGCGTTTATGAAAGTGCCTCATTCTGCATTCTGTATACGATCATATGCGCTGATCAAGCTATCTTGTATCCGGCATCTCAATTATATTTTTATTTCTACGCCTCTTTCATTTATTTCCTGCTAGGCTAAGCCACGATGAATTTTGCGATTACATCGCACCATTATGTTGAACTTCGAACAGCCTTACAACAGAGTGGACGATTTTGGGGTAGCTGCCTTATCAAAGTTTCTAAAGTTTTAACGTCTTCAAAAGTCACGTTTACTTAAAATATCATTTCCTGCTTATCACGCCACTGAGTTTTCTTGTTCTTCTTTTTTTTTTTTTTTTGCACGTGTCTGTACAGTATGCGTGAGTGCGTCTCACATGTAGGTGTGTCGCGTATTAAAGAGCGCGCGACAATGATAATTTAATCCAGTAAACCAAATTTATTAAACTTTTAACCTATTCAAATTCCTGTACCGTATACATACATAACCTTCCGTCTGAAAGCTAGCAGAGCTATCTATTATTCCCACCGAGAGAAGATATTCTTTAAATTCATGCCGGTGAAAAGAACTAAAACCATTTCAATGCTGCGTACGAGCGGCGTGGTGGCAGTTGAGAACTTCGTGTTCTATAGGAAGAAACTGGTTTGCATTTATCCGCTAACGTGTACTCTTCATTCTTTAGAGCCTGCTCTGTCTGCATCGTTTGTCATCATGGTGAAAGGCAAGCAGGGCACACTGTGGTTGTCACACAGTCAAGCTTCGCGATTCGCATTCAGAAGGCCAGCGACTGCGAATTATCGTGTAACGTGCATTGCCCCATATTTTCCTCTACAAATAGGACGGTATTCAAAACGCACGAAAGGTTTCAAAATATAATAAATCGGCAGCGAGTGAAAGGCCGCTGACTTTCAGCTAACTTTATTTGCACGAAGATGTGTATATATGCACTGTCCATCAATAAGAAGAAAAGGAAAAAAAAAAAGAAGAGCAGAATAGTTTTGAAATAAACTGTTTATTTACTGTTTACAGCCATCTGGTCGCTGTGGATACCATAGTAACAGAGCGTTACCAAGTGCCAAGCTATCACACTTGTTTCCTTCTCTATAGTCAAGTATTGCGGACTTGGGACTATGAGGTCGTTGCCTGGCGAATCTGATCCTTACAGAGCCTTACACAGCTGTCAATGATCGTAGCGAATTCGTAGTTTCGGTACTTTCTGGTATAAACTGAGTACTTAACGGTTAACTATACCAGCAGTAAATTGTTTTCCGTGTCTATATATATCTTTAATTGTACGTAGGTGCAGTAAGCGTTAATTGCACGGCATCATTTTTGAGGTTTATATTTTTTTTTCTATCCTTAGCAACCTAGCATTGTTTTCCGTTGGCTAATCTATTAACACGAAGTTATCCCGACATAAACGTTCACGTGCTTTCTCGATCAGTAGAATATATTATGAACGCTGCTTTGCTTGCTTTGCTTGCTTTGCTTGCTTTGCTTGTACTAATTAAGAGTCGCTATGTTTATAAGGAAAGCACAGTACATATATTTTACAACGTCGTCATGAGGTATATGCTATGTGCCAACCACGAAAGTAAGGTTTCATCTTTAACTATGGGATCACAAGCAATGCGGAGTACAAACGGCTAACTACAGTAACTAATGTAACTACAAGGCGTTACCTGTACCACTGACTACAGTGCATTACAAGGCATGAAAGGTAACTAATCGCCACTGAGTCAAACGTATGATCTTCTGGAAGGCAGACATAACACTAATTATATGCCTCCAATCACCATTAATATTTTATCTATTTATTTTTTCAGCTAAATCGCAGTACTTTTACCAGGCTAGAAGCCACGGCACACCCCAGAAGAGCTGACGTGCTGCAACGCGGGGAACGGAGCAGATGTGTGCCCGCGCCAAAGAAGTACCGCCACCAGCCCTCAACTAAGATATTCTCTCTTTCTAAATATCAAGAGTAGCGGTAAATGTTTTTCAAGCGCTTTCGCCATTTCTCCACGAGCATCGCCGAGGCACACCCGTATGCTGGCGTGGCAGATACGCCGGGAACATCGTTTTCCACAGCTGACGCTGCGATGCAGCTACATCTGGGGCCCACCATTCATTGTTCTTTTGAGAATTAGGCAACGGTGACACGGCCCGAGGTAATGAGACGGACGTAGAAGCAGACTCCCGCGCGTGTGTTCATGTATCGCACTCTTTCTCTCAAGATTTTTTGTCGCTCGTTTTGCTGATTGCATGTATGGAGCCACCTCTTAATCGGTAACTGCCCGGAAAACCTGTGGCAGTACTGCCTTCCTCGAAGCGTGCCCAAGGCGGGAGCACCATGCTCGCTTAGTTAGCGTCTCGAGTTGCGAGAAATTACTTTGCTGTACGTTCCAAGCACTACACGAGCATTATCGTCTGCGTAATAGCGTCGTTCGTTGAAGACGTGCATTGGTTTAGCTTCTGGAGAGTGTGTCGCTGACAGCGTTCTTGCAGTATGAAAACTTTACGTTTATTCTCCTTCCTCTCTTACTTCAAAAATATCACGATGGTAGAAAGTCAACGAAAAGCATTTTTCTGTCACACGCAGCGGGTGGGGATTTATAGACTTCTTCTAAGGCGCCGAGCTTCCGTGACGCAAGTGACGCAAGGGCGAAAACGATTTGACCGAGCTTTGAGCTTGGGACCGCATTCACTTCCGTTTATTTTTTTTTATCATGATATTGTTTTGCCGAGACTTAGCAGCCGTATACTCCGCGTCAGATACAGACAAGCTCCGCAGGCAAAGAAGTCGAAAATGGCCTTGAGCAGGTGCGCCAAGCACGTATACGGTGTTTCAATTAAGTTGCGCGCAGTCTTAAAAATTCCGCGTGTGCGCAAGGAGAATGCAGTCAACTCAGTATTCTTGACTGTCCTCTTCAGCAACTCAAAGAGAGGAAGGGTGAATAGGAAAGAAAAGAAAAAGATCAGGACAGAGAAGGGCGTAGCTCAGGCGTTTTAAAGACGCAGACGAACTAGAATAACCCGCCGTGGTTGCTTGTAAAAAAATAGTAGCTAAGGAGTTCGGCTGCTAAGCACGAGGTCGCGGTATCGAATCCCGGCCACGGCGGCCGCATTTCGATGGGGCGAAATGCGAAAACACCCGTGTACTTAGATTTCGATGCACGTTAAAGAACCCCAGGAGGTCCAAATTTCCGGAGTCCCCCACTACGGCGTGCCTCATAATCAGTTCGTGATTTTGGTACGTAAAACCCCATAATTTAATTTTTAAAATTAAGTAACTGGAATGATCATTGCTCCTCGCTGGCAGTCACTCAGTTCAGTTGACTTCGGAAACCGTTTTCCGCTGCTGCGATACGTGAGGTAATGGTCTCAAAGTCTTGCTCTCAGTGGAAGGTCTTCCATGTGGCTAGCTACGGACAGCTACGGATGATGGCTAGCTACAGGACAAAAGAAGGTGAGTTTGTAAGGTTGCTGCCCGCCGGATCTGATCAATTTGCGTTCTCAGTGTTCACACTAGGCTTTCCATTGTTTTCTTTTTAAACTATAGGCGTTGCAATCGAGGCTGTCGGCCATTTCAATCAAGTATGAGGAACCATTCGCGGAAGTAACGTTCAGGTGCAAGCGACAGAGTAGCTTCACATTGGGCAAGACCAGGGGTGCAGCTGCATGCACTGGAGAGTCCAGCTGAGCACGGGTGGTGGTACGAGAAATCAGGCGAACTGGATGCACGTTAAAGATCCCCTGGTGGTCAAAATTAGTCCGGAGTCCCCCACTATACGGCACGTCTCATAGTCAAATCGCGGTTTTGGCACGTAAAACCCCAGAATTGAAATCAGACGAACGCCATTGCCATAAGGTCATGTGACAGCTAAAATTGTTTGTTTGTTTGTTTGTTTGTTTGTTTGTTTGTTTGTTTGTTTGTTTGTTTGTTTGTTTGTTTGTTTGTTTGTTTGTTTCCTCCAAGACGCCGAGGGGTGCGCACGACGGCTACATCGCCGGGGTTCAATCAAACTACGACTCACGAGAGCACTGCTGAAAGCCCGGCTCCCTGCTACTCTCGAAGGATGCGCTACACACTGAGCATTTGGAATGCCCTGTCGCTCTGCAGAAGCAACAGGAGTGCCACTGATAATAGAGATTGCCGAAAGCGTAGATGCGCAGCACGACCAGCAGACGAGCAGTGCCGGGATGTCAGTCACACTGGCAGTCGCCAGCAATCACCTCTTGCGCACAAAAAGCAAGAGCGCCGGCGCTCAGTGCAGACAAAACAGGGGAAGGGTGAGGGGTATCTTAAAGGAAACGGAGCCGACCATACCTGCGAGAGAAGAAACTTGCAGGTTTAACGTGAACGATAATACCGCGAACGACTGCCTCGTATTCCTATGCTCGATAATTTCATTCTTTATATGCACTCGTGACGTACAGCAACGGCTTTTTTTTTTCTTTTCTTTTTGTTTGTTTCTCTATATCGGCAAAATAAGCAGAACTCACTCAGGCTCACTCACAAAATAGCAAGCACTTAAAATTTACTATCATTTCTTCTGCATGATCAAACTCTTATAAAATACGTGATACAGTAATCGAACAAGTCACGTCATTCGAGTAGCTGGACGTCATACTTATTCTGATTTAAGCTGGACTGCTCATATCGAGCATATTACTAATAAGGCCTTCAAGAAGTTCGGCCTCCTTAAACCACGCTTGCATTTCGCTAATAAAGATACAAGACTGCACGCTTTCAATTCGTTGATTCGGTCCTCTCTAGAATGTGCTTCTATCATATAAAATCCTCACCTGACAGGTCTTACTAACATGCTCAAAATTGCATAGAACAAGGCCGCGCGGTTTCTCACGTCATTCTATTCACGTTTCCTCGGCGTTCCATCACTAAAAGCAGAACTTAATTTAGCTATACTTGTCATGAGCAGGCGACATACTCGGCTATTGTTCTTTTTACTCACTTCACCATAGCAACACAACGTTCGCCCAATCGCACATTTTTCCAACCCCTCATACTTCAACCCCTCTGTATCATGCGCACAAAGTACCGCCCATTTTCGCCTTGGACGGAAAAGTGCCAGAATTCGCCTTTAGCATTGTGTATAAGCGAATGGAACTCCCTGCCGTCAACGTCTCCGAGATATCAGATCCTTCAGTATTTCACTCAGCGCTCCCGGGCTATCTACAAAATGAAAAACATTGCTAACCCGTATCTGTCTGTCTTCGTTTTATATAGTCTTTGTATGCTATATGTATCTAGTGCTCTTTCCAATGTGTTTAGGATCAGTGTTTTAATGGATATTTAACAAAATGTTCTAAACCCGTCTTCAATGTATTTGGTTTACTTTTTTTTTTTACTACACTAACCTGAACACCTCGGTTCAAATCAACTCGCTGTTTCTTTTTTCTTGTTGTGTTGTTAGTATTCTTGTCTTCAATTTGTATTGTTTATAAACGATATTTATGTACTCACCTGAAATCCTCCCCCCCCCCCCCCCACTATGTAATGCCCACTAGGATCTTTAGGGTATTGAAATAAATAAAAAAAATATTTTTGTTTAGAGCTCACTCGGACTAAGGCTCACAAAAATTCTACTCAGCCGGTCGTCACTCGTACTCAAGGTTGCCAAAGTTTTACTCGGCCGGTCCCCTTACTCGAACTCATTCGCCAAATTTCTACCCAACCGTCTCACTCAGACAAATACTCAGGGGTCAATCTGAGTCAGAGTGAAAGGACTAACGAGTGAGTTTCGCGATCTGTCAGCTTATCCACGTTTAAAATTAAGATCAGTTCACCAGTGACTCCGTGAACACGTCATTGGCACCGGGCATTCAACGACAGCTGCGTAAAAGGCATGCGAGACTTTTTTTTTCTAGTTTCACAGAAGCAATAAGTCAGTTATACTCCCCACACATTTCCCCATAGTAAACCATCTTTCTCCTGCTCCACCGGCTCATTTAGGCATCTAGTTCAAAGACGAGAAATGACTCGAAAGTGATCATAGAACAACCGACAAGTCCGCCCTTGCAGTATTAATGTCATCTCCAGTCGACCGGACTTCTCTCATAATTGGCCCCGTACATCGATTCTCGTTTTCGCAGACGCACGCGAAGAAAAAGCAGAGAGCGAATTCTTCGTGTATCCGGCGCAACTTCCACCCAATTTACCATGCTTCCTCGGCGTCTCCGTATCTGCTCACGCGTTTTGCGAGCGCATGCGCGCGAAGTGGCACAGCAGACTTTCTTCTTGCGCATCGGAACGATGCCTGCAACATTTTACAGCGATCTTACTAATTATGCCCAGCGTTTTCTTTAACCCATACAAAGCAATGAGACTGCAGTCACTCCGGTTGATGTATTAACATCAGAACGGCAAGTTGGGCCAGTTGGTTGGGATTCATGGTAAGGGTTGTAACAGCGCACCCAAGACAAGGACAACAGAAGAAATAAAACGACGACACGGCGCTGACTCACAACTGATTTTTTATTGAAGATATGTCTAAAATATATATAGGTGCCATTTGGTAACCATGACATGCACAAGATACAGATATGCGTTGAGGCAACTGTGACAAACTGACGCATAATCAAAATTGACATAGTTTTCTTGTCAGGTTCACTGATACACGCTTTGTCCCTAATATTTATATTGTGAGCTTCGGCGATTTCCCTTGTCAATTGGCTTACGTGTTTAAAAATGACAGTAGTTTTTTTTTTAATTCACGTCGACAACCGCACGACTTGCAATGCTCCGGGAGATGAAGTGGCGCAACCCCTTGAAGAGATAGCTCATGTTCCCGAAGTCGAACATTCACACATCGCTTCGTTTGTCCCACATACTCTCGACCACAAGATAACAGAATGGCATACACAACCTGCTTAGCACAACTGATGTACCTGTTCACATGTTTGACAGTGCATTTTCCCTTCACTTGCTTTTCCTTCAGCAAATTATCAAGTAACGGGCATATGCGACCTATCTTATGTTTCGCAGAAAAACGAACATCAGTGTTGTACCTTGAAGCAATGTTCTTAAGCACGTGCGCTAGCTTGTGTACATACGGCAGAACTGCGTTTTTTTTTGTTTTTTTTTTTCAATTTAGTTTGAATACCTTGGTCATTTTCTTTACGGTGAAATCGCACAAGGATCACATGCCGTTCCGGGCCATAGTCTCCGAAAAGGACAGCTGGCAGTCAAGCGTGTCGCGATTTCTACAAAGGAATCTTGGGAGCTTGAAAATAGTTGATCCTCTCCGGATAGCCAATTCGGATCATGTGTGCAAGTACCTGGAAGACAGTTGGATGAGCATTCGGTGTGCCTTCAGCGTAGATGTAGAAAACCTATATTACTCCCTTCCGCATGCCCAGGTTATGAAATGTGTTAAAGACTGCATAGTGCGTGACAATGACTAACAAGCCTTCATCAATGGTTGCGGTATCTCAGCAGAAGCCTTTCTTGAACTCCTTTCATTTTACTCCAGATCTACCTTTGTTTCATGGAAAGCGGGTCTGTATATACAAAAATCGGGGGTATGCATTGGCTCGTGCGTAGCTCCTATCATTAGTGGCATCTTTCTAGGTTATATTGATAGGCAATTAGAGGGCCACCTTGCTAAACTTTCCAATAGGGTTTTTCGCTACGTTGCTGATTTCGTTATATTTTTTACCAGTGACATTCACGCCGAAGGTGTTGATGAAATTTTGACGTTATTCAGGCAGCACGGCATGGGCCTTGATTTTACTTTCGAAGTCCCTAAGGACTTCGAAAGTTGCAGTTTCTTGACCTAAGAATAATTTTTGGTCAAAATCATGTGTGCTGGAAATATGGGGCCAGGTCGGTTAAGCCCATTTTGAACTATAAATCCGGTCATTCTAAAGTAGTGAAGCGGGCTATAGCGAAGACTATCCTGAATGCTGCATTAAAAAAATCGTGTTTTCATATGACGAAGGCTGCTTTTTCTGATCAGGTCAACCGTTTACTGGACGCTGGTTGCCCCGAAGCGATCATTTCATCTGTGAGCGAAAGTATGGTTCGCGGCGTCAAGAGCATAAATGACCAAGGTATTCAAACTAAATTAGAAGAAAAAAGAAAAAAAAACGCAGTTGTGCCGTATGTACACAAGCTAGCGCACGGGCTTAACAACGTTGGTTCAAGGTACAACAGTGATGTTCGTTTTTCTGCGAAACATAAGATAGGTCCATATGCCCGTTACTTGATAGTTTGCTGAAGGAAAAGCAATTAAAGGGAAAATGCACTGTCAAACATGTGAACAGGTACATCAATTGTGCTAAGCAGGTTGTGTATGCCATTCCGTTATCTTGTGGTCGAGAGTACGTGGGAGAGAGAGAGAGAGATAGAGAGGAAGTATTTATTTGTCATGAGATTGGGCGACTTCCTCGCAGGGTGGAGCCCTTAGTTCAGGGCCCCATTGGCTCGCGCCACTCCGCGTGACAAACGAAGCGATGTGTGAATGTTCGACTTCGGGAGCATGAGCTATCTCTTCAAGGGGTTGTGCCACTTCATCTCCCGGAGCATTTCAAGTCGAGATGTTGTCGACCTGAATTTAAAAAAAACTACTGTCATATTTAAACACGTAAGCCAATTGACAAGGGAAATCATCGAAGCTCACAATATAAATATTAGGGACAAAGCGTGTATCAGTGAACCGGCTGTCACTCTTCATGGCAAGGAACTGCGTTACCTATGTCAATTTTGATTATGCGTCAGTTTGTCGCGGTTGCCTCGACGCATATCTGTATCTTGTGCATGTCATGGTTACCAAACGGCACCTATATATATTTTAGACATATCTTCAATAAAAAATCAGTTAAGAGTCAGCGCCGTGTCGTCGTTTTATTCCTTCTGTTGTCCTTGTCTTCGGTGCGCTGTTACAACCCTTACCAGGATGTATTAACAACTGCGCCTGCACTGTTCGTGCCACCGTCGAACATAGAAGCGCTGCGGACGAAGCTCTGTCGCAATGTGCAAGGACGGTCTGTCTGGCTCTCGCATCAGTGAGCCTATATATACACAGCCAACAGGCCTTGTACAAGTAGGCATATTTCCGAAGTAGTGTCTGCGCTGGTTACTGAGCGCAGTCAGTTTGCGGAAGCCCCGGAACAGAGGCGCGCAATAACGCGCGTTTGTCGGGCTTCGTTTTGCCGAGATTAGAACTAACGCAGATGCAAACTCTGCATGGCTTTCACCATGCCACAGGCTATGCTGTGGTATGCCACTGATTCTCACGACTGAGACATATTTCCTTTACTAATTAATTGATTTAATTAATTTAGTAATTCATTCATATAACGATTGAATCATGGATTGAATTCTACTTCCTTAATTCATTTTATTATATATAATATATATATATATATATATATATATATATATATATATATACATTTCTAATCAACATCAACGACTTGCCTTCTTCTGTTTCCTCTCATATCCATTTATTTGCGGATGACTGCGTAATCTTCAGAGAAATAACAAGCAGTGACGATGTAACCGCTCTTCAGACTGACCTGAACGCTATTTCATTGTGGTGTAAAACATGGCTAATGGAACTTAACATCACAAAATGTAAATCTCTTCGTGTATCAAGAACTTGCAACAGTATCCCCACTTATTCATTAGATCATGTCCTCTTAGAATCGGTAGGATCATACAAGTAGCTTGGTGTACACATCACTTCCACTTTCACTTGGTCTGCACATATCACATACATAGTTAACAATGCTTATCGTATGCTTGGTTACATCCGCCGCAACTTTTCTAAAGCGCCCTCATCCCTCAAACTGCTGTTGTACAAAACATTAATACGTCCGAAACTAGAGTACGCCGCATCCATCTGGGACCCTCATCATGAAAACCTAATACATTCACTAGAAATGGTCCAAAATAACTCGGTTCGCTTCATTCTTTCCAACTATAACAGGACCACTAGCATATCTTCAATGAAATCAAGCCTTAATCTACCATCCCTAGCCTCACGTCGCAAAGCGTTTCGTATCTGTCTGTTCCATAAGATGTTTAATCATCCACACCTGCGTAGCGAATTAATCCCTCCCCCACGTCACCTATCACCTCGATTAGATCATGCCTACAAGGTCGGTGTCCCACTTTGTAGAACTAACGCTTTCTTCCAGTCATTCATACCTCGTACAGCAGCAGAGTGGAATCACCTTCCCGCACTAACAGCCACCATCAAAGATTACCAGCTTTTCAAGAACGCCTTAGCTAATATTGTATGAGTAGACACACTTGTTAACTTTTATTGCAATACTCCTATTCCTTGTATCACATTTCCTATTTTTTCTTGTTTTGTATGCCTGTAACCACTCCCCTCTCCAATGCCAATGGCCCTGAGGGTACATAAAGTAAGTAAATAAATAAATAAATATATGTATATATATATATATATATATATATATATATATATATATATATATATATATATATATATATATATATATATACATATATTTATTTATACATATATATATATATATATATATATATATATATAGATATATATATATATTTTATATATATATATATATATATATATATATATATATATATATATATATATATATATATATATATTACTGCATTATCTTCGTCGTGTCGAAATCCTCCACTGACGCTCCCAACGAACCAAAATTTACTTGATGTCCATGTCGACGGTCTCCCTTTGACGGCGTTAATAGATACTGGAACCCAGATATCCTTAATGAGTTGTAACCTCCGTCGTCTACTGAAGAAGGTTCTCATGCCTGCTACTACTCGAGCCGTACGTGTGGCCGATGCTAGAACTGTTGAAGCCACTGGAATTTGTACTTCCCGTATCAGTATCGCCGACCGCCACGTTCTTGTTCTTTTTAGAGTGCTGACCAATTGTCCCCATGACCTAATCCTCGGACTCAACTTTCTTACGACGCATTCAGCTTTGATCGACTGTTCTGCCGGTACCCTTTGCCTCGAACTTCCTCTACTCGCGCATATTCGGGCCGAACTTCCGAACAACTTTAGTACGACCGTCTCCGTCCGCCTGCCGCCTAAAGCCTTGACTTTCGTCGATTTGCTATCATCTTTTCCTGTGCCTGAAAATGATAACGTCGTCACACCTGTTCCTGATGTCAATCACTGATGCAATATCACTGTGCCACACTCCGTCGTCACCGTCGTCGATAACCGTACGTGCCTCTCCGTCGTCAATTTTGACCTGACAAAGGAAGTTCTACCTCAAGCCATATCGATTGCAACGCTGTGTGCTATAGGATATGACTACGTCATGACGTTTTCAGTAGACGTCTGCTCAGATTTTTCACCATGTCCGCAAGATTCTATTTGCCCTCACGCAACATTTCTTCCCATGATTGCTGCGGACCTCTTGCTTGAACAAGAAGCAGCTCTGTGTCGCCTTTTGATTTCCTACAACGACATCTTCAACCTCAACAATAGCCAATTTGGCCAGACTTCGATTGTTAAGCATCACATAAATACTGGTGATGCCAGTCCTATTCATCACCGGCCATATCGAGTTTCTGCTTCAGAACGCAAGGTTATTCAAGATGAAGTGAACAAGATGCTTGCCAAAGGTATTGTTGAACCTTCGCCTAGCCCTTGGGCGTCGCCCGTGGTACTTGTTAAAAAGGAAGATGGCACATGGCGTTTCTGCGTAGATTATCGTGATCTAAACCGCATTACCAAGAAAGACGTCTACCCCTTACCTCGCATTGACGACGTTCTCGACTGTCTCCACGGTGCCAAATACTTCTCACCAATAGACCTTCGGTCTGGTTATTGGCAAATTTCTGTGGATGAAAAGGACCAAGAAAGGACCGCGTTCGTCACCCCTGATGCATGGTCTATATCAATTCGAGGTTATGCCATTCGGTCTATGCAACGCCCCAGCAACATTCAAACGTATGATGGACTCTTTGCTTCAAGGGTTCAAATGGTCAACGTGCCTCTGCTACCTAGACGACGTTCTCGTATTTTCGCCTACATTTGAGACATACCTTGAGCGCTTATCAGCTGTTCTTCAAGTCCTCCGCGAGGCTGGGCTGCAAATAAATTCATCGAAGTGTCACTTCGGTCATCGGCAGATTACAGTACTGGGCCACCTCGTCGACGCTTCCGGTATTCAACCGGACCCAGAGAAAATTCGTGCTGTCATGTCTTTTCCGGCACCTCAGTCTGTCAAAGACGTCCAAAGTTTTGTAGGACTCTACTCCTACTTCCGACGCTTCGTTAAAGACTTCGCAGCAATTGCTCGACCACTTACTGATCTTCTGAAGAACGACGTGCCATTTACGTGGGGCCCCGCTCAAGCTGCCGCGTTTGCCCAGCTCACCAACCTTCTCATCACGCCACCTATACTGGCCATTTTTGACCCATCCTCTCCTACAGAGGTCCGTACCGATGCCAGTGGTCATGGTATCGGATGCGTCTTAGCCCAGTTCCAACAGGGTCAAGATCGTGTTATCGCCTACGCTAGCCGCCTCCTCACAGCAGCGGAGCGCAACTATTCTATTACAGATCGTGAATGCCTGGCTCTCGTCTGGGCGGTTTTCAAATCCCGGCCGTACTTGTATGGCACGCACTTCTCTGTCATCACGGACCACCACGCGTTCTGCTGGCTTTCCTCACTTAAGGATCCTACCGGCCGGCTTGGTCGCTGGGCTCTGCGGCGGCAAGAATATTTCTATGCAGTAGTGTACAAGTCGGGACGATTACATCAAGACACAGACTGTTTATCACGCTATCCAGTGGCCGAACCACCCGGCGACCCTGGCCCCGATGCCGACGCTTGCGTTTTCTCCGTTTCTCAGCTGCTACACGTTGCCGACGAGCAACGCCGTGATGCCACCTTGCGCGCCATCATTGATGGCTTGGAATCTTCGTTTTCTGATTCGTCCCTTCACATGCTTGTTCTCAGGGATGGTGTATTATACCAGTACAATGTACGCCCCGATGGTCCTGCCCTACTCCTCGTCATTCCTAAGCACCTCCGGCCAGCTGTTCTCTAAGAACTTCACGATTTACCAACGGCAGGTCACCTTGACGTTTCCCGCACCTACGACCGGATTCGCCGGCGCTTCTTTTGGCCAGGCCTTGCCCGCTCCGTCGGGAAATACGTTGCGGCGTGTGAGAAATGCCAGAGCCGAAAAACACCATCGACGCTGCCTGCCTGGTGCCTTCAACCGCTCGACATTCCTTCGAAGCCGTTCTTTCGCGTTGGCTTGGACTTACTTGGCCCTTTCCCTTTGACCACGTCTGGCAACAAGTAGGTCGCTGTGGTGACAGATTACGCCACGCGCTACGCCATCATCAGAGCCCTTCCAACGAGCTGCACAACAGATGTCGCCGATTTTCTTTTACGCGACGTGGTTCTGTAGCATGGCGCTCCACACCAACTGCTCACTGACCGTGGGCGGACATTTCTTTCTGAAGTCATCGCCCACATCCTGAAGTCTTGCTCAACCAAGCACAAGCTGACTACTTCTTACCATCCACAGACTACTGGTCTCACGGAGCGTCTGAATCGTGCCCTAACAGACATGCTTACAAAGTATTCTCGTCCGACAATACTGATTGGAACCTTGCCCTACCCTTTGTTACTTTTGCATATAATTCTTCGCGTCACGACACTGCCGGTTATTCCCCGTTCTTTCTGTTGTTCGGCCGAGAACACACGTTGTCACTGGACGCTTTCCCACCCTCCGCCGTAGCAGAGACCAGTGAATATGCACTTGACGTCATTACCAGGGCAGCCCAAGCACACGAAATTGCCCGCGCTCGCCTCCTGACTTGGCAAGAGAAGCAACGACGTCTGTACGATCACCAACACACAGACGTCCACTTTTCGCCTGGATCTCTGGTACTGCCTTGGTCCCCGACTCGTCACGTTGGCCTGTCAGAAAAACTCGTCTCAGTACACAGGCCGATATCGTGTGCTGCGTGCCGTGACTCCAGTTACCTACGAAATCGCCCCAGTCAGTACCAGTGCCTCATCTGCCCTGAATTCCACTGACGTTGGGCATATCGCACGCCTCAAACCATATTACTCTCCTGTTATCAACGATGTTTCGACGCACCGGGCCGATGCTTCTGCCGCTGGGGGTAATGTTACATGCATATTGTATGTTGGACGATGCACGCGGGCGCCCCGACGAATACGACGAACGCTCCCTGGCCGTCGAGATGTCCGCTGAACTGGCCAGCGCTGCATCATCCTTTGTAAATGTACTTTGTAAACAGTCTCCAGTTGTTAATCCTTCGTTAGCATAACAATATGTCATGGCGTACACGTTTGTGGACGCGACTTATTTGTGACTTACTGTGCAGTGGTTGCAAGAAATAGACAACGAACAATAAGATTTGAGCAAATTGAACATTATTGCTTGAGATGACTGCTTTGTTATACGCACTACCGTGTTTGACGGGACGCTTGCAGTAGGGCGTTTCGGTAGTAATTGTGAACGCTTTGTTTTTCTTGTTGTAATGTATGCACCCAATAATTTACCTGTGCATGCAATTTGAGTGGGTGATTCAATATTTTTAGTGAAGAAACGTAGCATGACTGATTGTACAATAAATTATTATTTAATTACTACGTAATTATGACGGATCTATATAAAATTCACAGAGTCATTCTCATCCCACCTTGACTTGCTTTCTATGGAGGTGGTGGGGTTGCAGCAGGCGGGCTTAGCCTGGCAACATAGCCGCAATTGAGTCTCCAGCAGCTTGGCATACAAATATGTTAATTTCACACATTTATCGACAGTTGATCATAATTCGTGACTGAAGGGTATATTGTCAGTGCCATTTGTATTCCAATGTCATACCTGAAATTTACGGTTTATTTGCAATGTCGACATGTTATTTTCTTTCGATAACTCATTATAAGAGAAGCTGGCGCGTTTCAGTATATAGCACCGGCTGCTCGTCGTAGCATGACAAATGAAATGAAATTGCAAAAAGCGCCGAGAAATACTTTCCTTATCTCAATCTAACTTCTTCTATTACTTTGTCGGGCAATGAATCTCACGGAACGTAAAAGCACTCATCGCAATTATTGGATTCCTACTTTTCCTTACAGGTACGTCATCCAGAGCCTGCAGCACTGACTGCTAGATTGACACATGCATTAGTAGTGAAAGCCGGCCCTAAAGAAGCATACCTTCCCACTTTTTACAAAAAAATTCAAAACAAAGGGGGCTATCGCTTATCTCCTTTAAAGAGCACCGCGCCCGTTCGCTTGAAGAGAAGGAAAGAAGAGACAGGGGAGGAGATGTGAAAGGCAAGGCACAAGACGCCATGTTTAAGGCCACAACAACAATATTATCTCAGAATATGAGCACTACAGAAGAGAGTCTATTCTTGTAGTTGAGAATAACTACATGTAACAGCTATGTGGTGCCTCGTGTAGTCTTGAACCTCGACCTTTTAGAAATAAGAACAATTACGAGCCTAGTCTGCACAATTTCAAGCTGCTCGAACTTTCTCACCACCACGCATTGACTACTGTTTCGCTGTAGTATCATCCTCAAGGCAGGCACGAAGTGCTCGGCGCGTGTCCTTGACAATGCGGGCGCAGTCGACGTGTAAATTGAAGTAGAAGAAAGGTTACACGGCGGCTCAAATAAAGGCCAAAGACTGGTGTATGGTGCGATTCCCAAGCGATACCTTCATCTGGGTTCGTCGTCGAATTTACATAAGGTATCGCCCGTGAAGCTGAGATAGTATGCTGAAGCCGCCAAGAGAATCAATGGCTTCGTTACGTTGTGGCAGATTCGAATGGTTCCTATCGCTGTCCGACTCAATTTGGAGCAAAGCGGAGCTCTCTCGAGATCGGAGCCAGATAAAGCCTGCCCCAGCCAGGCGCTCAGCCGCTTCCAGAGCATTCAAAGGAGCCACGTGATCGGGACTCCTTCGGGTCTCGGTCGCACTACCTGTTAGAAGTGGAGAGCTGCTTCGAGCAAGGGGCTCTGAATGAACCAGGCCAAACTGTTCTGAGCGCTCGATTTCAACCAGCCAAATGTAAAAGGCCGCGTGAGCGCGCTTCAGAGAGCTCGAAAACAACCATTCCAATGTTTCTTTTTTTGTTTTAGATTTGATTTATTTCACCACATTAGCACATTTGTACCACACCAGAATGTACCATATATGGTGAGGATAGCAGGGTAAAAGTGGCATATCTGCAGCTTGACTAGCTCCCCCACCCCCTTGGAAAAAAAGGCAGCAACATGCGACACATAAGAGTGAGTCGTACGCAAAATTTGAAGTCACAATTCAAAAACCATAACATATAAACACTCAAGACGTCATAATTACATCAGAAAGAAAACGCATTCAAACCCACCATATATAAAATAGAATTTTTGGACATTGCACATAAACTGCCATCTATTAGTTTGAATTTACATTGGGTAGGCAATACTGTAGCAGCTGTGATCCATAGTTTCTGCGCGGCCGTGGCTGTGTGCCAGTGAACAGTGTGTCTTGTTGAACGCAGAGAGGGATTTAGAGTTAAGTTTTCTAATGTACGTATGTGGTTGTTGTTATGGATAAGTTCTGATCTAAATGTCATTAAGAGATAGTATTCGTAGACAGTTCCAATATTAAAAATCTTAAATCTCGCAAATGATTCGGACGTACGTACATTGTATGGTATACCTGCAATGCAACGTATGGCGTTTCTTTTTTTTTTTGCAACATGATCAAGTTATGTAACGATTTCTTGGTACCGGTACCCCAAGTTACATGACAGTAGCGCAAAGCATTATAAATAATAAGATTTTGCTGTTCTGGCGTGCCCTTGTACTGGGGGCAGGGAGTTACGGAGTCGCCATCTGTCGGAAGCGCCTCCCTTACGTAGTATGAGGGATCACGGGGCGCGCTCCTCATAGGTTTCGCTTACAGCGCTCAATAAAAACACCACGCGGCAGCCCTCCTGGACATTTATGTAGGTACTCTCAAAACGAGGGAAGTTTTTGACTGTCGATATGATAATCTGCCCTCTGCTTATTTTTCGTAATCCAATGCATTAATTCATAACACAAGCATGACCATATGCCATGCCTTTTTTTATGTGTGTCTTACCGCTCCCTCTCCGTTCCAGTGAACTTGCCAGCATCTAGCATCAACAAGCTAGTAGACGAAACCGTCATGACATTAGCCGGTCAGCGGGCGCGGGCGAGCGCCTCAGTGCACGTTTTCTTCTACTCACCAAACATCGCGCGGTCCCGGCGCCGTAGCAGAGATCTACCTCACGTCTGTGCTTGCTGCATACCCAAGTTGTAGCCGATGGCTGTCTGCCGGTTCTAAGTTTCGCCAGCCAAGCGTCACGCTCCTCCTTGCCCTGCGGCTAAGTGTGAATAAGGCTGACACCGGGCTCCGCTGTGTACGTCCGGCACTGCGGCACCAAGCAGTAGCCTACCATGCTGCACGCCTCCAAAGGTAGCCACTACCTATTGTAGTACTTTCAAATGTTGTCAAGCAGACACCCAAGGCGGTAAAGCCTCACCACTTAATCAGAACCGCGGCGCAGGTAGCACTTTAAACTTTCGTTTTCAGCTGGCTTCGGCGCTTCCGAAGCAGCGGACGCGGCCGCTGTGTCCACGTGATCCCTCATGCCACGTCACGCCGACGGTGGCGCCAGCTTTTCCAGTGGTGGAGCTCGCCCCCAATACAAAAAAAAAACTGGTGTGTAGAGGCATCCACTGCAACAGCAACGTTGTTTGTTGACAAGCAATTTCACGGGCTTGAAGCTTGGATCGATGCTTTACGTCACAGAGGTGAGTTAGCGTTAGTATTGGAGAAACGACTAAGAGCCTCGCGGGCATCGCTGAGGACGGCCGCCTTTGGCAGTTCCGGTTATTGAGAAATGTATTTCAGCGTTGCAGCAATGCCTAACAGTTCGGTAGACGTCGACGACGCCGTATATTTTATTCGAAGAAAATGCTGTGCCGCAGGCTTCGAGCAATAAAATACAGTAGTTATACTGCCTTCATAAATACAAGGGTGTGCCTGAACGTTTTTTGAAATCCTAGCACGACTCTTCTCAAGGAAACTTTGTAACTTGGTGCATCCCTGCGGGCTTACTGCTATATTGTTTTCGACGCGGTGGCAAAGGGAGAATTTTCGCAGACGTCGTCGGAAAGCTGCAGACGCACACGATGGCACTTGTGGCGTATGAAATTACCAGATCACCATGGGGGCCTCATTATAAGCAGTGTACCTATGCACTCATGCTTCCCGTTCTATATTTAGGACAGCGTTCCCCTCGTTAATTAAAGTTGATCTAGGAGCCACGTGCGGCGCCTGCGCGGGAATATAAACACAAATTTCAGAACGTATGCCTCAAGAAAAAGTCTGCGTTATCAATAAGTTAAGGATCCTGTTTCTCTTGCCTACATATGGATGTAGGATGGAGTGTGAAGGCGTTGGAGGGAGTTATTGCGAACTTTAATTTATATTTTATTTTTCATTTCTAACTACTATTTATGTACATATGTTGTCAGCTTTTGTAGTAGTTATGTTATGCAGTCTTTCCGGTCCAAGAACATCTTGCTTTCCTTTGCCAAAGCTTGAAATTCAAGTAAAATATTTCTTATTACCATTGTTATGGGAAAAGAAGCAGCTGTTCTCTATCTGGGGTGTCTAAATCTCTTTATTTTTCGTTTCAATAAAAAAAAAGCAGAACCATGTTTCCTACATACAGCCTCTCTAGTTAACTGAATGTGCGCGAAAACTTCGGCTTAATTTCCGAAGGCCATCAAACGTTTATTGATTAAGTAGCATGGCCGAGGAAGCAGTCAGTTCGTTTGTTTTTCAAATGCGTATTTTTATCCTTGTAATTGTAAGTTTTCTCCCCAATGAAATACAAAGCTTCCCCATGTTTGAAAACTAGTTTTGTATAACGTTTTTTTTACATTCCTTGATGTCTTCCTGAAGGGTCATTACTCTATTCACTGCAACCATTCTGGTCAAAGCATTGAAAATGTAACCACTGTTTTCAATGTAGCACTAATATAGGTTTATGAGTCATCTCTGTCACTTATTGGGGTGAGATGTATTGTAGTATAACATATGCTAATCAAAACAACATGTACCAAGAGGAATCGATGAAGTCTGCAGCTTTGAATCATTGCAATGTTGCGTACACTTGAAGTGCAACTGAAAAATAAAAGACGTTGTAGAAGCTTTACAATATAGGCAAAACACTCTCAAGCATACTACCTCTTAGTTAGAGCACGATACAGTAGCCAGGACGGGGGCTTATGGGGCTTCAGCCCCCCCCCCTCCCCCCGATATGTTTTCGTGCTGTCATGCGCCGCCGGCCAAAACAACCCCCGGCGCGGGAAATCATGCTGCATTTTGTCTAGAATGTCCTTTTCATACTCGAAAAAACATTACCGCGTGAACAATGCGAAAGGGCTGTATTTCATGCAACATCCATGCACCGGGAGTCACATATCGTAATGCGAGGAGCCCCATCCGAGCACAGTTTCAAGGGCGCTTTGATGGCGAGCGGGCTCATCGCGGCATGTCGCGGAGGCCGCGGCATCTACGGATCGCATGGCTTTCAATCCTGAAACTATGGGTATAAAGTTCTCATAAACTTTTGATGCGAAAAGTGCATTGACATTTCCGAAGCCATGCTTTAGATTTTCAATTCCAGAACTTTGTGGGTTAAGTGTTCTTATAAACATTTGACGCTCGAAGGTGCATTAACTTTTCTAAAGTCGTACATCGGACCATACCACGAGACAGGCCAAATCAACACACTATCAGACATGTTGACAAGGCACGCAGCAAGGGCCGATGAGACGAAGCGTTGTGGTGGTTCATTTGTGCCGTCATGTCACAGAAAAGAATATCAACCTTTTTTTGTCCCGCGCCAAAGCATCCATGTCAAGACACTAAAGCCAGCAAAGGTAACTACGCTCTTATTTATTTTTCTACTTGGACTTCTATTCGCGAGGACACATTGAGCGTCTTTTTGTTGTTGTTGTAGTTGTTGTTGTTGTTGTTGTTGTTGTTGTAGTTGTTGTTGTAGTTGTAGTTGTTGTTGTAGTTGTAGTTGTAGTTGTAGTTGTTGTTGTTGTTGTTGTTGTTGTTGTTGTTGTTGTTGTTGTTGTTGTTGTTGTTGTTGTTGTTGTTGTTGCTGTTGTTGTTGTTGTTGTTGTTGTTGTTGTTGTTGTTGTTGTTGTTGTTGTTGCTACTTGCGGGCTGCCGAGCAGCCAGAGCGCATGCGTATTTCTCGGGTTGCATCGACCACCGCGCGGCGCACTTCGATGCGCGTTCGTTTTTCTCTGACCCGCCGTGGTTGCTCAGTGGCTATGGTGTTAGGCTGCTGAGCACGAGGTCGCGGGATCGAATCCCGGCCACGGCGGCCGCATTTCGATGGGGGCGAAATGCGAAAACACCCGTGTACTTAGATTTAGGTGCACGTTAAAGAACCCCTGGTGGTCGAAATTTCCGGAGTCCCCCACTACGGCGTGCCTCATAATCAGAAAGTGGTTTTGGCACGTAAAACCCCACAATTTAATTTTTTCGTTTTTCTCTGACAGAATGTGTTATGGCCTGGCAGGGTTTTGGACGCTTTCTGGGTAGCAGACAAGAAAAAGAAACAATGCATTGTCGCTCGCCGCCATCATTGCGGAGACTCGACGGATTGCACCGCGTTCACTTGAATGCAACCTCTCCGGAAAATTTTGTCTCGCCGGTGTAGGATACCGAGCAGTATGCCTATGGTTATCTGTGGACCAAGCGTCTCACGTTCTCTTCAATATCCCTTCGGTAGCCACATCAGGTGCCCAAATTAGGCATTCCATTGTGGCCAACATGCTTACATTGAGTTTTTTTTTCTTTCATTTCCGTGCCTCCGCCCCACAGAAGAAAAAAGACATAGTTGCGGCGCAGCAAATTATCGCATGGTGAAAGTTACATTTTGTTACTTCTTTTGCGCAGAGTAATAGGCCGCGGGACGATTCAGTTGCCGGATGCTCTTATTATTGCTATAGCAATTATAAGGCACATTCCAGGCACAATTATAAGGCAACACTCCAGGCACATTCCTGCCGTCACCGTCGCCCTCATGTTCCGTATGATGTCCAAGGGCGATAACATCGTGACCGCGGGCCGCATGCTGTATGGGCGTGTGAAAGCATAATGGGGGTGGAGTCAGCATGGATGAGCTGACGACGGTGGCTCAGTCTTGTATGCTCAAGGGAGAAAAGCGGGGAGGAAGCGCACCACCTCCTGTCGCGCGTGATACATCAGGGGGTGTGGAGGGAGAGGGGGGCAGTGATCTGTAAATGTGTGTGTGCGCGACATGTTTATTTGACTTGTTTGACGCATTATATAGAGTGACTTTTTCTTAGATAAGTAGATTTATTGGAGACTTATACGTATATTTAAATATCTTGTTGCGAAGGTTTGTGTATCCAGTGACACTTTTTTGCCGCTTATCAAGCTCTGTCTTCGCATTTGTATATTCCATTGTATCTTCGCACTTCTAATGCACGAGAGCGAGTCAAATGAAGGTGAGCCAACCCACCCCGCGCAATAATGGTTCGGTTCATTATCTGCGAGGCATGCGCGTAGCACAGATGCATCTTTCATTTACAAAAGTGGCACGCAGGTGTGAGTATAAAGGTGCTTTAATGCTCTCATACACTAGATTGATCATGGTAGCGTCACGTAAGGGACACTCCCATAGTTGAACAGCGTGGTGTCGTGAGGTTTTTGACAGCTAGAGATGTTTCTCAAGAAGAAATTAGTCACCGTATGGCTGCCGTGTACGTTGAACATTGTATTTCATTGGCCACTACGAAGCGTTGGAGGAAACGGTTCAAAGAAAGACGTGAAAGGTGCGAAGACAATCCAAGACCGGGCCAAAGCCACCGTGCAATCACCCGTAACACAATTGCAAAGGCTGATTACACAAGAACGGAGGATAAGCCTCGATGAACGGACCGGGTGTGTGAACATCAGTCACTGTTCGGGTAACACAATAATTCATGACCATCTCCGTTATCGGGTCTTTTGTGCGCAATGGATGCCCAAGATTTTAAGCCACCGCCAGAAGTGGGAGAGGTTCGACGCTGCCTTGACAATCACAATGAGGTATCACAATGAGGGTGACGACTTCTTGTTTGCAGTTGTGACCTGGGTTGAATCGTGGCGCCGCTACTACGCGCCTGAAAAACGGCGGCAATACTTACAATGGATTGGATTGGGTTGGAGCCAACTTTATTTGTGCCTGCAGTTGGGCGCTCGCGCGCCCCGAGGAGGGCCTAAGTCATCTACGAGGTCACCGTTACTCGGCGCGGGCCTCCGCTCGCCGTTGCCGGCTCTCTGGGTCCCTGCCTTTCGAGTGCCCCGAGGACCAGCTGGACGGCCCAGAGGTGTTGGTTGTGGTCGTAGCTCTTCGCGGCTGCCTCGAGCCGCGGTGGGATCGTTCTTGATCTTGCTTCTTCTGGATATTTAACGCAGTCCCACAAGATGTGTGTGTAATCTGGCGTCTCCCTCCAGCAGACCCGGCACTTATCGATCGGGCATGTCTCGGGGTACATGCGATGCATCAGTCCCGGGCTCGCTAGCGAAACATTTGAATTCACCACCCCAAGGAAAGCAAAGGCACTCATTTCTGCTGGAAAGGTGTTGTTAACTTTTTTTTTTCGACCGTCAGGAGTCATTATTGATCGAATTTGCATAATCTGGAGAGACTATCAATCGTTTCTGATATTTTGAAACGTCGGATCAGCTGCGTGTCGCAATCATGAACAAACGACGTGGAAAACTAAGGAATGGGGTCATCTTGCTCCACTACAATGCCAGTCCCCCGCGTCTCTGATGTGGGTAATACAATATTGCAAAGTTCAAGTGGGTAACACTGCAACCACCGCCATACAGCCCAGACCTGTCGCCTTGCGACTTCTACATTTTGGAGCATTTAAAGAAAACTGCTCAAGGAAACCAGATTGAAGTCGGACGATGACGTTAAAGAGTCAATTACAGACATTTTGAACCAGCAGCCCAAGGAGTTTTGTCATACGGGAATCACGCGACTTGGTTAGTCAGTGGGACAAATGTCTAAATGCCCTTTAAATAAAGTACGCCGTTTGTCACATGTTCGAATTGGCTCACTTTCGTTTGACTCGCCCTCGTATATCTTGCAGAACTCCTGCGTTCTGACGAAATAGTTCTGCGGAAACACGCAAGGTGTAGAGAGGTAATTATTAAGGGAAAATTAGACATCCACCAGTTCGTAGCAATTGCTACAAAGGTAACCCATACGGCTTCCTCGAAAGAAAAGCCTCGCAGTTGAAGAAAAATTCGTAGGTCCTGGACTCGAACCCGCGACCACCGTCTTTCCGGAGCAGCCGCTCTACCATCTGAGCTAACCAGGCGGCTAGCAGATGGCAGGGCGAAGTCGAATCTGTCAACAACTCGAAGCAAAGGCAAGAGTTTGACGAAATAGTTCCGCGGAAACCCGCAAGGTGGAGAGAAGTAATGAATAAAGGGAAAATTAGACATCCACCCGTTCGTAGCAATTGCTACAAAGGAGATCCAAACGGGGTTCTGCGTTTTATACGTTCTCTCGCTTGCGACTGTAATTTCGGTGCAATTACAATACACGGCTGGTGACAGCTGCTCATGCGCAGCACATTGTAAAAAAAGACAGCGTCATTGATATTTTTCCCTGGTCCTTGCATATGTACAAAAATGAAACAAGCTTCTTGAATTATATATATATATATATATATATGTGTGTGTGTGTGTGTGTGTGTGTGTGTGTGTGTGTGTGTGTGTGTGTGTGTGTGTGTGTGTGTGTGTGTGTGTGTGTGTGTGTGTGTGTGTGTGCGTGTGCGTGTGTGTGTGTGTGTGTGTGCGTGTGCGTGTGCGTGTGTGTGTGTGTGTGTGTGTGTGTGTGTGTGTTTGTAGTGAGAGAGAGAGAGAGAGAGAGGGGTAGGCTAAAAAGTTTTCATTACAAAATTTGTCCTCAACTTGTACATTTCACGGCCTTTACATTTTGCATATCAGCGGCATGCACTGTTTTGCTTGTTTCAAACTGATGTAGTTCTACAGTGCGTGTGACATTTGCTTCACTTAGTAAATATACAGAAAACATGGAAGCATTGATATCAGTTATTTCAGGCACAAATTTTGAGACATACTAGCATATTCTTTTATGAAAAAAATACATATTTTACTTGTCTTGACAGTGCGTAGCGTTCAAGAATTCGTTTGCAGCATCTTTGACAATGGCATTGCAGTTAGTGTTAACGTATCTTATCTCTCAACAAATTCCGTGAGGAGGAGGCCAAGCTGCAATTAGAGCGCCCCCCCCCCCCCCCCCTCCTAAGGAAATGTCTGGCTACGCCACTGCAGTAGTGGTAACGAAAGAAATTTATCAGAGTAAGGTGAGAGGTCCACCTGAACCAAAGTCATCCAGCCACATATTCGGTGCTGCGCGCTTAGTAAAAAGGGAACAGTATTTTACACAGTAATCGGTGGAACGTAATGTACGTACAATAACCGCAAGTCTATTTTCGTGTGCGTATGTGATTTTTCTAGAATATTTGTGCTCCTGCTATAGGATGGAGAACAATGCAAAATTATCTTCTGGCATTTTCTGCTTGAATATGGGTCCCTTTCTTATAGCTACAACTCAATATTGCGAAGAATTTTACCATTATGTCCTGCGTACGCACAGTCATCACAACCTCTTTCCAATGAGAGGCAACACCACAGCTCTGGTTGCAGTTCTTTGTGATCTACCAGTACTTTTCAGAGCACAAAAATAAATTATTTACCTCTCTCTCTCCCTCTCTCTCTCTCTCTCTCTCTCTCTCTCAGGGCAGAGAACTGCGCTGTAAAGGTAAATGTAGGCTGTGTGCACCATCCTTGTCCTTGAAATAACTCCGCGGGTATTGCACGAATGATACTGGAGCGTTGGCACGATACTTATCAACTGATGTGAACTTAAAGGGCCCCTAAGCCCCTCCGATCTCGAACGCGAGGGAGTGGTTTCTCTCTTACCTTCGTTATTCTCCACCCGACCACTCTCTCTTGCTCGCCGCGTACTTCTCTAAAGGGCACGTGGTTAATACGCCAGTACCGAACGGTACTGGCGCTCTTTTTTTGATTATAAATAACATTTCCTTCTGCTTCAAAAAGGGCGCCGGGATTTTCGGCTGCCCTCTGTAGCCGCCGCTCGCGTAGCGCTAGACCCACTACACAAGGCGAAATCAGTTGATTCAGCACGACGGAAAAGTGAGACGACGAGGAAGAGCGGGCATCCGACTGCACGGAAAAGGCGTGCAGGTGGATCGGAACTGATGCTTCACGTATATGGACCAATCCACAGCTTTTAGGCTGGGGACGTCACGCGCATGGCCCTGTCAGCGTCACTATCCATGAGGACGGGACCGGATAAAAAACAATTATGTTATTAACAATTGAGTACACATTATTAAAATTGCCCGACGCCAGGATTCGAACATAGGACCTCTAGAACGAAACCACGTTATTGAAACCCTTATGCTAATGACGCATGGACAAGCGGAAGCGCTGCAATTAGCAGCAATTATACGCGTTCGTGGAGTCTTATCATCTTCCGCATATTTAAAAGGTAGTGACTGCTCTGAAATTTAGGCCAATGAAAGCAGATAAAGCGTAATAAACGAAGCCACAAGAACGCCCGAAGCTACAAGCACGAAGGTCAGACAATTCCACGTACTGGACACCATTCCCATAGAGGCTGAACGATCGCAGCGGCAAAGGTGTTTCCCTCTAGGAACTGAAGTAGGAAACCGTGTAAATTACAAAGCAGAGATTGTCTTCTTTTTCAGCATTTCGCGAAGAAGCAGAAGTCAAAAAGAAAAGGGAGGTACGTTTACGATTTAGAGCAAATAGGTGCAGACGTTCCTTCTTGTTTCCTGCTCTTGTGCGGAAAACTGGCGATTTACTGGCGCATGTGAAATGCAGTGAACGCAGCGCGAGCAGCTCATATCCGGAGCTGGCGCTAAGGGGCCCAGTTTTGTTTACACCGCTTTGCGCCGTGCGCCAAACCAGTTCCGAGACGTCAAACATCGCTTAGGCGAGCTACGGAATAACAAAAGAAGCAAAAGTGCTCCAATGTAAATTTGCAGTGCTGCTCCGAGGGTTAATGATCACGCAGTATGACGGATGACCAGACGCGAGGCGGTAATATATCGGTGAATCGCGAGCAAAGGAAATCGCTGCGCGAGAATTTAAAAACGCAGTTCCTCGGGACATGAGTGACGAACGAAAACGGCGTGGCCATTAAGTCAGCGCCCCTTGGAGCGATGTTATGCTAATTCAACGTCTCGACGTTTGGGCACCTTAGCATTGTGCTTCTGCTGAAATGATGCGCGCGCAAAGTTGCTAAACACATGCAAAACCCGAGATTGCACGTAATTATAGGATGCGCATAGAACAGCCTGTGATAACGGATTTCGTGCGTCGACGTGTTTACAAGCCAATCCACAGTCTGCGGGAGATTTGGGCATGGAAGTTTCATGATGTCGACTCACAAGATGGGATAATTGCCGACGCCAACTCATTTGACGCAATCTTTTTTTTTTTAATTCTCTGATTTGTTTTGAATAGCAGAGTGGCCGGCAGCTTGCCCCCAGTTAGAACAAAGTGCATGCGAAGCTATGGGATTTTGGCATCTTAGCACATGAAAAGATAGAAATATAAGACTGACAGAAAAAAATTATGAAACGTAGCAAAGGCCCATTTATTGTAAAAAAATCGTTATTTCATTTTAATGAAATTAAAAGCAATTAGTTGTGCTTTACAGAGTAGCCAAAGTTGATCCTTCATGCGACGGTCTACTAATGCTTTTAAATGCAGTTTGGTATGGGGACGTATAGGGTGTCATTTATCATGCTATGGAAATCCTGCTACCACTGCCGTCACGTGGTGTCCTTTCACTTGCTGCAGATTTTCACCGAAGGGCTGTAAATATAATGAGCGTTACTACAAGAGATCACTGAGCAATGTCAAAAAAAAGAAAAACTATGTTTCAGGATCTGCCCTGATTACTTGTTCACATTGAACCCGTCACTACAAGATTCGTTTATGTGCTTGAGAACTAGCCCCAGGGTTCGAGAATGCACGCTGTTCAGGTTGTCTAGCATCCAGTCGAACGTGTTGTCAGAGGTTTAGATAACCAGCGATCCCAGATGTAGTCCTCCTGACGTGTTCGTTTCCATGATTAACTCAATCACGTACAAATGAATCTTGCAGCGACTGGTGCAATGTGAAGAAGGGATCAGCTGCACAGACTCCGAAACGTCGTTTTCTTCTTTTGACACTGGTCAGTGGCATGTTGCATAAATTATGCCTTTACCAGGTAAGACGGTGTTCCGTCGAACTATTGAATGCAAGAGAATAATGAATGAATACATTCTGTCCTCCGGAATAACCACAAAATATGTCAGATGAGTAAGAGTTATACAAGTTCTGCCTAGCAAGATGAAAACTTCAATCATTGCGCGCTGAATCTGGGTCGCCTGACGAAGGAGTTGGACATATTACAAGAAGCCATTCCTGAGTGGTTGAATACAGAGCCTTGTAATTTAGAATAGGACAAAAAGAAAAAGAAGAAAAATGATGTGACTCCCAACTCAGTCTTAATGAAGCTAGTGCCAACAAACGATTGACAGCTACAAAAAGCGTTTCGAGAAACGTTTTCCTTGGCGCCACATATTTCGAGTTATGCATAGTGCGTTCAATTTCCTACAGGAGGATTAGTTCACCTTTCAACCATGTGACAAAAGAAATAATGATGGTGATGTGCCTGTCAGTTTAATTGCCCGCGAAAATGCTTGTTCCCAAGGGAACAATAGAAAAATTATTAACTCAGCTTACTCTGACAAAATTGTTCTTTAAGAAACTACTTCTGGTACTTCAGTGGCGGAAGTTTAAATAATAAAGAGAAAATGAAGGTCAAGGCTATATTTCTTCAACACACGTCAGAGCGTAATGCACGTACTTCACTGTTTGTTTCTTTCTGTACTTGGTCTGTCGTGGCGCAGTAAATGTTATCGAGACTAGATCAGCTCAGTAATTGGATCCTTTAGGTTACAATGCAGTTCATCTTTGTGCCAGTAAAAATAAATCATGTTAATTTAGCCCGAGTACACGCCGGCAAGATCCATCACGTCACGGTGAGCTGGCGCGGGAACACAGTGTCGCCAGCCGCCTTTCATTTTGCTTCTTTTCTGGCTTAACAAGCCTAGGCGCACGTTAGGGTTTTTTTTTTTTCTTTTCTAAAAAAGCTAACTTACTATTATAGCTGAACTTATCTTTCTCTTTAGTGTCCCTTTAATGACTTGCAACATTCTGGTGCCCTTTTTTTCTTTATCACGTTATTGATTTTCTATGTCGCTACACGTAGTTTCACGCAGGTACGAAAAAAAAGACTGAGTAGTTAAAGCTCTTTATCTAAAAAAAATCACAGTAGTTTGCTTAATATGCATAAACGTTCCGTCAGAACACTGTCAATATCTCTTTGAGTTCATGTCTAATTCTTTGGCAATATGTATATTGACCCGAGTTGCGCGAACAAATATCCCTAACTAAACTTTAGCTATGAAAGCTAGTTTGGTAGAAGCTTAATTCTCGTAGCAAACCTTCTCGCTTTACAATTTTCTGCTTACTGCAGTGCTAGAGCAATTTTTTTTGTGTGTGTATATTTTATGTGTTACAATAAGGCGAGTCCTGTACTTCTACATGAGGCCGTCACTTTGAGACGTAACGACAATTTCACTGCCGCTATCGCTCTTCCTTTCCCGTTCCCCCATATTCCTTACTTCGTTGAACATGCAGAGTCATTTTGGATCTTTTCACCCGTTTCCGCTTCGTAGAAATTATTCTTGTCCACCGCGGTCTCCGAGTAGCTAGTACGTTCGATTTCCCGCCCCCCTAGCGACGTTACGACGGAGGCGAAATGCAAAAACGCGCGTCAAAGGACTCCAGCTGGTCGACATTATTTCGCAACATCTAAATTCTCAAACCTCTCGTAGGCTGCGCATTTATTTGGGACGTTAAAGCCCATAAATTATTTTACCTTAACTTTAAGGAGTTTCTCAATGTAAGCCAAAAGAAAAACAAGATATCCTGCAAATGAACGCAATCAGTTTTATGCCACTGCAACATGCAAATTTTTTTATGTTCCCAGTGCCCCTTTCGTAACAGGACTCGGGAACCCAGTGGTTTATTGCACCAGAATGTAGCAGAAACAAATTTCCGTTAGCCTTATGGCTAGAAAGTAAAAGTTAATCGAATAGGAAAGTGATAAATTCGACAGACGTTGTGATGCTAGCTCATCTACACCTTCCACATTATCGCGCAAAGAGTTTCAAAGCTGCCAGGTCACCAGAAAAATTATGCAGGAAGGTGCTAGTCAAAGGAGGCGATGCATTTTTTCGTCGCCAGAACATATACCATGACTGAGAGACAACAAGAAGTTGTAAAATTGTAGACAAAGATGTTGGTACGTTCATCCTGCAGCCAAACATTGCAGCAAGACGGAACCCCCCCCCCCCCCCCTCCAAAAAAAAAATATGGGTTTTGAGAGAACTTTGAAGAACTGAAGATGCAGGCGCTTTGATTTATTACACGATGTCCATTCGACATCGCGTAATTTTTTTTTTCGTTCGCGGGTGTCCAAATTACCATAGATTACCATGTAAAAGAACTTGTTGCCATTCGATTCGTTCGTTTTGCATCTTAAACTACAGCTTCCGCAGACACGCCAACGACAATCTTTCGAGCTCGATACGCAAGCACATGTCGTGTGGCTATTCTTTTCATACATATGCTATCAGTACAGGTTACTACCGCTACGTTCTTTTCTTTTGTGTAATTATTTCATGAGCGGAAGCTCATGTGTTGTACACTACCTCCAAATTTTATATATATATATATATATATATATATATATATATATATATATATATATATATATATATATATATATATATAGATATATGGCCATGTACGCTCGGGACTACAATTCTTCAGCTTTTCGCCGGCACCAACAAATGAAGACATGCTGCAGGAAGCGACGTCGGGTGGACAAGCCCTCATTCTGCCTAATAGGGCGAGAAACGCTGGTGATGGGTTCGTCAGCGGCAAAGTAAGCTCTTAACAACACTAAAACACACAATCCGGAAAAAATAGGCTTCGGAGGAAACGTTACGAAACACTTATTTATTTATTTATTTATTTATTTATTTATTTATTTCACGTACTTTCAAGGCCCGGAGGCGTTACAGAAAGGAGTGGAGTCAAAACAAGAAGTAATGCAGTAAAAAATACAAACAAAAAAGTATTAACAAAAATACTAACAAAAGGCATTTTGAACGGCGGTCTTGAAGTTAGTAGGGTCGGTGATGAGTGCGATTAAGGCGGGAAGGCGATTCCAGTCCGTGCTCGTCCTGGGGATGAATGAGTCACTGTACCGGTTAGTACGGCACAATGGCACCCCGATTTTAAGGCTGTGGTCAGTGCGGGCAGAAATATAAGACGGAGGGGCAAGAAGGGTCTCTTTTAACAGGGGGTTCAAGTGAAAAACTTTGTGAAAAAGGGAGAGACGGGAAGATTTGCGGCGTGACGAAAGATCAGGTAAGTTAAGAGTTCGTTTCATTGAAGAAATACTTGCATAGCGAGAATAATTAGATAATACAAAGCGTGCACTTCGATTTTGAATACTTTCAAGAGTAGAAACTAATGAAGACTGAGTCGGATCCCAAATGGCTGAAGCATACTCCAATTTGGAGCGAACTAAAGTTTTATAAAGAGTTAGCTTCAGGGAAGAAGGGGCAGAGCTAAAATTACGGCGTAAGTAACCAAGCATGCTATTAGCGTTTTTAGTAACATAGTCAATATGCGAGTGCCAAGAAAGGTTATTTGATATGTGAAGGCCGAGATACTTGTAAGAGCTAACTGACGTCACAGGTGCACCATTGATAAAGTAGGTGTGTGTGGCAGCGTTACGAGATATACGCATGGCCTTGCATTTATTTGAATTTAGTTGCATGCACCAATTAGAACACCACTCAATTACGCGGTTAAGGTCGTCCTGCAGCTCTTGCGAATCTGAAGGATTAGTAATTTTACGGTAAAGAACACAGTCATCCGCGAAAAGCTTTATGGAAGAGTAAAGAACGCAGTTCGGAAGATCGTTAATATAGATTAGAAAGAGAAGTGGACCCAGGACTGACCCTTGAGGAACACCTGCTGGTACGTTAGAAAACCGAGAATTACAGTTATTAGTGTTTACAAACTGCGTCCTGTTAGAAAGAAAGTTTTTTATCCATTCGAGTACATTAGCGTCCAAGTTAAGTTGAGACAGCTTAAGCAGAAGTAAATCATGGGTCACAGAGTCAAAGGCTTTGGCAAAATCAAGAAATACGCAGTCAATGTCGGTACCTAGATCAGAAATTGCAAAGAGATCGTTAGTAAATGTTAAGAGCTGTGTTTCACAGGAAAAGAACTTACGGAAACCATGTTGACAGGGGTTGAAAAAGGAGTTTGATTCTAAAAACTCAGCCAAATGAGAATATATTATATGCTCAAGAATTTTACATGAAATGCTTGTTAGTGAGATAGGCCTGTAATTGCTTGGTAAGTGTGTGTTACCTGATTTATGAACTGGAATCACCTTTCCCACGCACCAGTCGTGTGGAAGAACAGACTGCTGTAATGACTGAGTGAAAATGTGCGACAAAATAACAGCAGAAAATACATTAGTACACTTCAAAATTTTTGAGTTCAGGCAGTCTGGGCCGGCAGAGGAGGACGTTTTGTGATTGTTAATTAGGCAGCTAACACCAACCCAGTCAATAGAGATTGGATCCATGGGCGAAAAACCAGAATTGGATACAAGCGGTAATCCACGTGGCATTGTGGTAACATGTGAAGAGAAAACATCATTAAATACATTACAGCATTCTTCAGGAGCAACAGGTTGATCATTTGGGTATGTTAATTGGATTATTTTGCTTGGTGTACCGTTAACTATGGTCCAGAATTTGCGAGGATTAGTTTGTAAGATGGACGGAAGGGTAACAGAATAAAAATGCTGTTTCGCACTAGCGGAGGCTGTGTTGTAGTCATTTTCAGTGAGGTAGTAAGCGGACCAAGCAACGTCACTGCATGACGCTTTTGCGCGACGAAACAACCGCTTTTTTTTGTTACGTAGTCGCTTCAAAAAGGGGTTGAACCAAGGGGACCGTGGCTTGCAAGCGACTGTTCTTTGCGGTACGAAACGTTCGATTAATGACAACAATTTATTTTTGAAAATGCACCAGTTTTCTTCAACACAGCGCTGATCGCAATTAGCGATGTAAGAAGCTGCGAAATTTTCCATTTCAGCGGTGATGGAAGCCAAGTCGGCTTTGCTGTAATCGCGGATCACCTTCGTAGTTTTCTTAACAGGAGCCCGTGCGTTGATATGAAAAGTGAGTGCAAGGTGATCACTTAAGCCTTTTATGTAAATAATTGGGGAAACTGTGTCAGGGTTCGTAGTGAGAATCAGATCTAGTATGTTAGATGAAGAGGCAGACACGCGCGTTGGTTTCAGTACAAGCTGGGTGAAGTGGAAATCCAAACAAGTGTTTATGAACTGGGTACTCTGAGAAGACTGGGACGTTGCCATGTCGTTACGCCAAATGATATCGGGAAAGTTAAAGTCACCAAGAAGAAAAAGGGGAGCGTTAGGGTATCTGACAACTAATTTGTTCAATGCGTCGTGAAGGTCATCGCAAAAAGATGTCGAAGCAGTAGGAGGGCGATAGGATGTGCAAAATATAACATCGCTGTTGTCGAGTACAACGCGCACGCAAACAAGTTCAAGTGGTGTTTCTATGGAAACTGAGCTTGAAGTGAGCGTTTCAGATACTGCAATCAAGACACCTCCACCTGATCGCACACCACGATCGCAGCGATAACATGAATACAATTTTTCACAATCAAAAATTTCGCTATTTTTTATCCGAGCAGAGAGCCATGTTTCAGTGAGACATACTATGTCAGCAGCGCATGAATCAATCAGTGAGGACACCGCAGCACGTTTATTTAGTAGACTTCGCACGTTAGTGAAAAAGACAGATATGGTGTTATTAGATTGCGCATGTGCTAGCTATGTCGAACCATTTCCTTCGATAGCTTGACGCGACCGAACAGAAGAGCGTGCTGCACGTGGCATGTTGACTTCGCATACATTGTCAGTGGTAGAACAGTAAACGTAGCACTTCTTGTTCAAAAACAACTTATTTAGCCGTATTGAATATGTCTGTCCTGATGCCTTAGCAAAATCAAGCAGCTTTTTCCTAGACTGGCGCGTTGCTCGGCAGAAATCTTCGCCCACAGATACCCCGGTGGATTTCAGATTAGATTTTAGTGCCAGAATTTTATCCTTTAGTTTTGAGCAAGAAAATTTCATTATAATCGGGCGAGTCTTATTAGCAGTATACGAGCCAAGTCGGTGGGCTCTACATAACATATTCTCGGGGACCTCAAACTTAAGATGATGAGATAAAAATTCGCACACCAATTTTTCGGACTGCGCCCATGTTTCTGACGGAGTGTCAGAAATACCATAAAATATTAAGTTATCCCGGCGGGAGCGATCTTCTAGATCATCGAGACGTGTCAGGAGGGAGGCATTTTCAGTTTTAACGGCGTGAGCTACAACTGCAGGTATGTCAGCTGACGATGGGTTAAGCTCAAGTGATTCAACAAGTGATTCAACTGTCGTTAATCTAGTGGTTAAATCGGACACTTGATTAGTTAATTGAGCCTGTTTTTCCTTTAATTCGGCGAGACCACTCATTACCTCTGTGTGTCGTGAATCTATTTTTGCTGAAAGGGCAGAAATGGCTGCAAGAAGTTCTTTGTACTGCGCGTCAGTTGCGGGTCCCGGATTAAGTTCAACGTCACCAGATAGGATGAGTAGCCTTGCAACAAACGCACATTCACACAGTGAGGCAAAAAATACACTTGGGCACGGGAAAAGCAGCAGACAGACGTTACTCGTACGTTTAGAGTAAAGAGACGGAGCTTCACAGACCTGCATGAAGAAGCAAAAAGGGTTTAGCGGCGACTGCATGGTTGCCGCTATCCCGTGCCCACTGAAAGTGGCCGGACGAAGGCAGCTGCTTAAGTAGAGCCAGAAAGGAGATGTCGCTCCTGGCGGCTGTGAATCCGTGTGCAAAGGTATGAAGATGGCGCCCTGGATTACTTGCTGGCACCAAAGATCTTGACTTGCGTCAGATAGCCGGACTGGCAACGGTGTCGGTGAGTCATTATAGATGAGCACTGGTGAAACCGCACATGCGCAGGTCGAGGGATACAGCCATACTCCAAGGAGCACGATGAACTGCATGAAGAAGCAAAAAGGGTTTAGCGGCGACTGCATGGTTGCCGCTATCCCGTGCCCACTGAAAGTGGCCGGACGAAGGCAGCTGCTTAAGTAGAGCCAGAAAGGAGATGTCGCTCCTGGCGGCTGTGAATCCGTGTGCAAAGGTATGAAGATGGCGCCCTATTATTCTGATTACTGGGTGTTTGCGGTGGCGCAACCCGCGCAACGTGAATGTAAACAACTGTAACGTCCAGGCTGGGCTTTATATAGTCATGTGCAGGCAACGCTTCAATGCTCATGAAACTCTGTTGTAACATAGCGTTTCGTCAAATTTTCAGCGTCGTAAGGTTAGTAAGAAAAGTTCGGATGACACTCTAAAGAGCATCATTAACAGACTACAAAACTCAGCACGAACTTTACTGTATACTTCGTGCACGTTTGCCTTGTCGCCAAAGTGAACACTCGAGGGAAGACATGACACTTCCTTGTAAGTTGTCCTCCACATCAGTCGCACCGGAGACTTTGGAGAATAGCCCACAAACGTCCTGACGACCGGCCTTTAAACATACAAAACTCCTTAGACCATGACGTAGCACAAGATCCAAGCAAAGTGCCCTGAAGGCTTTAGTTGCATTTCTAAGAGATAGTGACATAGCGTCAAGTTATTTATTTAGAGCAAGTTTTATTCTTGCTGCTATTATTCTTTTAATTATATTTATTGTTTTTGTTATTTTATTAATTTTTTATTCTTTTGTTATACTAAAGTATCTTCGTTTTGTAGGTTATTCATGTGGGATTTCGTCTGCGTGTATATATTTTCCACGATGTGTGAGCGTTTCCATTCCTCTTTCCAGGACAGACGCTGCAAGGCAGCTTCGTCACCTGTCACACAAGCTGTCTTTGACAGAGCGGAACACCCCAAATATAAGACGCCCACCCGGTTGCACGACCTGAACCCTTCACTCCAACTCCGACCTCCACCCTGGCTTTACCTATGTGAGGTATCACTTCTATACCGGCTTTGGTTGGGAGTGGCTTTTACGAAGCCATACACTACTTTTATTGGAATGACCGACCGTGCTGCAAGCGACGTCTGTGGCGACCAAGAGAACATCGAACATTTATTGTACCACTGTCACCGATTTCAGTTGGAAAGACAAACATTACCTATCGAATTGCGACAACTGGACTGTCGGCCGTTGTCTGTGCCAGGTGCTACTTGAAGACCGTTCCCATCGCTCGTCGGCCCACAAAGCTGTGAAGGCACTTTTGTCTTTCTTGAGGGCGACTGGCCTATGTGAACGCCTTTGACTCGTTCAGGCGCTCCGCGTGCGTGCGTGCGCGAGCTCACCGCGATTTTCCGCCCCCTCCCCTCCACCTCTCTCTCATCGTCTATTCCCTCTTTCACGTCCCGCAGAGTAGGATAGCCAACCAGACGCTTTCCTGGTTAACATCTCTGCCTCTTTATTTCGTCCTCCTACTCATGATGTCTCATATTCATAGTGTGGTATTGAGAAACTGATAAACCGCAATTCCGTTTTTTTTCTTCGACTCTCGTTGAAATTGGCCAGCCGTAAATTATTTGTGAAACGTCTGCCAAGACTAGACTGTTTACTGCAGAGTATACGTCAGACATCGAGAGATGTGAATACCTTAATTTTCTTTATTCTTTTGTGCGTGTATTTCTTTAACTGCCAGTGACTTCCTTGGGATTTATTTGTTAATTTATTTGTTAAATTCAAGTACATTAGCGTTTCAGAATATCGTGGTGGTCTTAGAAATACAACCAAAGCAGCTGAGACTTGGTGCTGGCAAACTCGTACTCGGCAGTGAAACTCACTAGCCAAGTTGAGCCACCGCCGAAAACGGTCATTTCCTTGGAACAGAAATCGGTTGAATTGCACGTCCGTCCGTCGCCCCCCCCTCCCCCTCCCCCCCACTTTTCCATCCCTCGTCAACGGGCTTCACCCATCACCGCCGCTTCATAAAATGTAAACTCGAAGTACTTACGACATCGACTGCTCTGACGTCACCGCGTCGGTGTTACATCGCGCCATTACTGCCGAAATGCACATTGTGAGATATATATATATATGGTAATCAGTGACTACACTAAACCACAAATTCGCCAGAAGTTGTCTCGCCTTCTGCTCGCGGCCCTATTATCGAACTAGCGGGATTGTCAGCCTGACGGCGTTCAGCGTATGCTTTCCGTTAGAGACTGTCGCTGTTTGTCTGGCTTCCCTGTTGCGGGAAAATCAATGCCTGCTCCTTGCTTTAACACTTCGCGTTTGACGTTCCTCGCTCGCTCGTCGTCGTCGTCGTCGTCGTCGTCGTCGTCTGCAAACCAACCTGCATAGGGATCACGCTTCGATCGTGGCTTATGCACTGCGAACGCGGAATTCCCGTAAAGGCGTATGCAGTTTTACAGACGAGGCGGCAAGAGCGCCACATTTGCTCCGCTGAATAACAAATAAAAAAAAATCTAAACGAAACGAATACATCCTTCCATAACATAAATCACTGCTAATGAGACATATCCAACTCGACGCGGGCTAGTCGCAACGAGCCCAATTATCGGGAACACGAGCGTATGGAACAAAGCCGGCGCGCAAATGTTAGTACGTTTGAATAGCGATGCTCATTATCTGTTGCTCGCAATGCCTAAATATCAGAATAACATAGACGGTGCTAACGAGAAATCGACCAAAAGCCCGCGGCGCGTGCAAAACCGGCATCACGTCTAGTCGGCTGGCAGTTTCGCAGGCGCGTGGCATGCTGATTTATTCAGCAAGTTGCAGCCTCCACAGGCAATAGGTGCTACCTACACTGAGGTCGTGAAAATAAATCTTGTTGGTCAAGTAGCAAAGAAACCCATTTCAGTTCTTGCACACTGGGCTAGGCTTGTTGCACTTGTTCCTTGTCCCTTGGCGCTGGTATTGCACCAGTTCCTCACCGTGCTTTACATGAACTCCAAGCCCGATCGCAACGACTTCGACGACACACGCGTGCAGCAAAACTTGCGTTGTGTCTCCCTTAATGAAGAATAGCGGCGGCTTCAGAGTAACCTTCTTGTTTAGTTTTACGACGCAGTTTTACGGTGCTCGGCCGTCTCTATTGTTATTTAGTTCACTCAGTACAGAGTAGCCTTCCATATACATAAAAAATAAAGAAAAAATAAGGAAGGTAGTTGGTACATTCATTTAGCATACCTTTCATATTATGCCAGCTTGCTTTCGCCTAGTCGCTTTGCTGATTTCCTTGCTGCGAAGTTCCTGCACAGAAAAACGATATGTTTTACCATTCTGGCAGTCTCCTCACTGCCGTAAGTCAAACAGCATCAATGGCAGTGACAGACACATAAATCACGCCACATATTTCGGCCGTCCCCGCCGTTCTGGCAACACTCACGTACTCACGCGTAACTAAATATGAAACTACGCTTGGAGAAACAAAAGAAAATTGTCCTATTTATCTTGAGCTCTCTTTCTCATTCCCTCTGAGCTCATTTTCAGCAGCACAGAAGAAGCGAATAAGCATATAACTTCATGCATATGAAGCGATTCCGGACTTTCCGATCGTTAAGGGTCTAATAGCCTTGCACAAATCACAGGAGTTGGACGAAAGAAAACCCGACAACTGCTAGGAGTTCACGAACAACGGAAGGAAGTCGGCTGCAAAAAAAAAAAATAAATCAACTTGATGTAACGAAAAACGAGCATGAATGAGCATTCCAAAGTCGGAGCATTAAACACACCAGATGATGTTTTATGGTCAGACATCTATCAAGGTTTAGAATTATTGGCTGAGTATGTGTTGGCACAAGAACAGATCAGAATTCGCAGGAAAACAGACAAAAGAGACATGTCAAGGAGCTCTTGCAGAGAAAAATCGAAATATTTTATTGCGCCAGCGTAGGAACGGGCCATTCCTCATTAGAATGTGCAAACCGAATCATCAAATTACAGAAGCGCTGTTGTCTGTTATAGTGGAGCTCAAAAAACTTATTTCACGAAATGCTCTGTCGCTAACTGGGCATAAAACCTGCCCTATAACTCTCACTGCTTTAGACTTTTGACTGCTGTGCCACAGGTGTCAGAATAGAAGGTTGCAGCTCCTGCTGCAGCCCTGTACGATGAACACGATGATTCTATGAACACGATGCCGTGTTCCAAAGACGCGCGACCAACTTTTTTGTTCTAGTGTATTTTTTTTAATGTTTTAATGTTTAAGAAGTGTTGCAAGCTTAGCAAATGACCACCTTAGAATATAAAATATAGCAAAAAGGAAGGTTGAGGGGGCTGGCCATATGTTTCGCGATCATTCTTCGGTGAGGACATACAAGCAAACATATGATACCCCATAAATAATTGCCACCTTAAATATTTACGGCTCATCCTCTCGTTGCTACAGACTTCGTGCGTCTCCCTCAACAAAAAAAAAAGGGGGGGGGGGGGGTCCTCAATTTATTTTATTGGGAAGATGCTACTTATTTAATATGATGGGTAACAGACTGCTTTTTCCAGCAACAAAAAAAAAACAGCAACAGTAGAATTCAATGTTCATTCTACCCTTACCTCCCGCCTACTTTTACACAAGTTCATTGGCGACACTATAGGGTGTGTTTTCTTTTCCTTCTTTTTTTATCTGCACCATGCACTTACATATTGCCTGTGGCAAATAGCACGAACCTAACCCTCGTTCTAAATGACTCTATGAGGCGGCCATTATTTCCAGGAGAAATCAAACTGCTTAATTGAATTAACATACACTAATTAACAATTCAAGTAATTACCTTACGGCTTATATTTCAATCTACGAATTATAGCTGGCGAGTTCGCAAGGCGTATTCACTTGGAACGAATTCTCAGGACAGCGACATTTTCGAGCTATTTCTCTTCAAATTGTCCGACGAGATGCGTTGGTGTTCTAGTTACATTTTAAAGAAAACCCTACTTTATTCATTGAAGCCCAGAAGTAACTGGAACGCCAGTGCATCCCGTTGAACACCTTGAAAATGAATATGTAAACGCTGGTGCAGTCCAGAGAATCCGTTCCAAGTGAGTGAACCTTGCGAACTCGCCAGCTACAATTCTTAGATTAGAATGCGTGCTGTAAAATAATTCATTAAAAATTTCTTTGCATGATTATGCTGATAATGTAATCAAGCAATTTGATTTCTTCTGTAAGTAATGGCCGCCTCGTCGAGCACGTTAGATGAAGAGTTAGAATTGTGCTACCTGTCACACAAAATTTTAAATATCTAGTGCAGATAAAAACAAATGGCCTGCATACTAACTTAAATGCAAAACAACATGTAAGAAGCTCACAAGAAAGACTAACTGTGAATTATGTTATAAGGCGCAGCCGTCGAAAAAAAAAGAAAAAGAGAGCGTTACTCTAAAATAATCAATCATTCATTTATTTTACTACATCTTTCTTTAATCACAGAGGCTTTCCTTTCTACGAGTTGTCATATTTCACCGGTGCCTCCTTGAATGCATGCATAAATGCCAATAAATACAACGCCTAAAGTTTGCTCCTCCGCAATAAGATTACGTATGCAGTAAAACACTCTTTCCAAGCAAGCAAATAGCTGCTGTTTGTTCTCTGTAGTGTTCACTGAGTAGGTTGACTGTAGACGTTAGTGCTAACTGGAAACTTGAAAACACATTAAAATTATCATCTTTTAATTCGTGTACAGTGGAAACGGTTCCAACTTCAAATCTTTTGCTCAATGCGCCGAATTGTTCTCAGTCTATTTCAATAGTCTGGCAACGTGTGCTGACGTGTGTTGTCGAAACAATACACACTCAAACGGACGCTATGTTAGTCTACTCGCATTCTTTTTTTCTTTTTAATGTCCCTTTATCTCTTTCATTAGCGCTAGAAATGTGCTCATTTACGGTGCTCTTATGTTTTAACATTTTATTTCAAGACGTAGTAGTCCCAATGCATACTGCGATGCACAGCATTATGGCCTGATCGCTGGTGTATTGAATGTGCGTATAGCCCAAGTAATTGCTCGTACTTATTTTGATTATTCTGATGTGAAAGTTGAAAGGAGCAACTCAAGGAACACGAATAAAAGTAATAATTTTCTATTCTTAGAACGAGTACTGAGCAAAACAAACCTGAAATATACCAAATATGCAAATGATTCCTAGTTCTGAACCGGCAGACCATGCAAAAAATTATGATGAAGATTTGTTGGCGTCGGTACTAGCCATTGTGATGACCAGGCTATGCGGGAAATCAGTAGCTTCGCAAATGAGAAAACGCGTAAGTTGCCTCTTGTACAGGGAACATATGTTTTCACTCATGGCGGAAGGCACCGGGATTGTTTTTTACTGCGTTCTTTAGGCTTACGAAGCAATGATTATCAGCTCACAGAGCATGCAGAAGGCTCCTGATACTTGATTATTGCGTTCGATCAGCTTTTATGCGCAAGCGATGGGATCTAGTGTGCGTTTAACTGGCGCTGGTGCCTCGACATGCTTTGCTCTGTTGGTGTACAGTGCTCAACTATAATGTAGAGTGTTGTACGTTATCTTACAGTAATGAATAAAGGCAGTCGCAGAGGCGGTGTTCCAAATGTAAGAGTTGAGACAGCTAGTCAAGTTTCTGTCGACGTTCGGTGTGAAATCGACGGCTTGCTCTTGGGTGAATCAGAACCCCACACGACGAGGAGTGCTCGCAATAATTTGTCCTTACGCTAAAAGAAGCACGGCAGGGGAAATAAAGTAGAACTTGATATTAGCCGAACACAATTATCAAAATAACTCGCACTCGTGAGCAACTACCGTTGTTTGAGACATCGTTAAAGCAGTCGGGTTAGAAAATTGGCGACCCGAGAGAAGCTTCTGTGTCTTCAGTGCTGCTCTCATTAAAAATTATGTTACCGAATGGACCAAATCGCATTGTGTTTCGACTTTTTATTGCGGAAGTTCTAGGGGAAATGCAGGCTAGTGTCGAGTATACCTCCAGCCGAATATTATTTTCCCTGACTCCCCAATCTGCCAAAAATTGTCAAACCTGACCAATAGTTAAAGTTCAGTCGTCATATCAGGCGGTGCATGATGCGGCCTGTAGAATAATTTTAACGGAAACGTGTAACAACGCGTACAAAAACTGTGGATCAAATTGATTTAGTTATTTACGCGCGGTAACGAAAGCGTTGAAGATATTACAGGAAAAAACAACTGAACCTGTGGTAGAAAATAATGATATGCCGCGGGAATTATCGAGTTAGAACAAAGATAACAGAACGACGGCAAGTTCTGCGTTCCACTGATACAGCTTCTCACACTGCTCTCTAATTGTGACAGCCGCCAAACTGTTTTGACTCAAGTTGTCTAGGTCATTTCTAATGGTGGGCTATTAACCAAATTCAGTGCAGCTGCCATAAAATAATACGGCAAGTAGTAAGTCACTATACTTTCTCGTCGTTTTGCAAGGGCAACTCCGAGCGATATTTCTCAAAAGCGGCATCCAGTGACGAGATAATCATACATGCAGACAGACTACCTTAATTACTTGTGCTGAAGCTGGTCGCGCAGTTTGGAATGCGTTATTTCACAAAAAGACTATTACATCCTGCCTTCCCGTAGAAAAGATGATTCTGTATCGGATTACGACAATTTACGGCAGCACTATGCTGGCATATACTGGCGGCTCTATCACGTCATCTTCTGCAACAGCTGGTTTCGTCAAAGCGGCGATTGCCACTAAACGTCGGTTCAAATTGGGCCGCACATCCACGTTGGCTGCTACTCATTTAGTTTCTATGTCCGGGAGCCGGTTAGTTCCATCTGCTGACGGCTGCTGCGCATGTGGCTTTTACTATTCCATTTCATTTCTATTCCATTTTCCTTTTCCACCTATTGGATTTTAGGCCTACACAACAAACCATAACATGCGCCTCTGGACTGTGTATCCATTAGCTGTGACATTTTGCTTTGTTTGTCTGCCCACTTGTTTGTATATCCGTCCATCCGTCCGTCCCTCCTTCCTTTTCTTTCTTTGTTAACGAGAATACCACTCACGCAGTCCGGGTGCATTTTAAGGAGGATTGACGTAACAGCCTAACGTATATCATTTACTTCATTACTGAAAGCGACAGCGTCGGTGGTTGCAGGAGACGGAGGCAATAATTTGGTTCTATTCGCTACTTATTTTAGAAAGGCGTTGCAGAACTTCTGAACACTGCCTGGCACCTGCCTTGGTTGCTCAGTAGCTGTGGTGTTGGGCTGCTGAGCACGAGGTCGCGGTATCGAATCCCGGCCACAGCGGCCTATAGGTTTAAAATAGGCACCCGGGCTCTGAGCTCCGAGGTCCGCTTCAAGTTGCCTCAAATTCGTCCCGAAGAGTTTCCTCGATGGAGCGGGGCGTGTTGCGCTTCTTGATGCGAAGAGATGACGAGAAGCTGCAATAACGAATAGTCGTGTCTACATAAGAGCAAATAAAAAAAAGAAATCCCGTGGGAGACCTAAGCCCGGGTCGCGTTAAAACTTGCCGGACGTACAAGAAAGTTATATCCATCCACCCACCATCCATGGCCGTGACTCTCAGAAAGGATTCATAGTAAGCCGAATCAATGGGGCTAGGCGCACCGTACGCGAAGCTTGATAAAAATGAAACTGGCCCCGGTCGGCCGAGCCAAGAACTAACACTACGGATATATGCATTCGCTTACAGTACAAGCAGACTCGCCTTAATTAATAAAGAGCAATGCAATTCACGCTCGCAAGGTGCACCGCCCAGCGCGGTCTGCGCACGCCGACAAATGGGCTGCACTGCCGCGACGAGGAAAGGCGGTGCTGCTGTCACGGATGACGAACGAGTTTCTTCGAACGCGAGGAAACGGTGTAGCAATACCAGGCAGCGAGTGTGGAGCAGCCTAATAAACCAGCGCGGTGATTCCCTGAGGAGCAATGCATTTTGTGCTCGCAACAACGTAGCGTATACCCTTATGTTATCTACATGTCTGGCTACACCAGCGGTGTCTTCGTTCAATTTCAGCCGCCCCCGCCACGTGCCGGCGTCGCAGAGACTCGTCCGACGATCCACCACAGAGCTTCGGCCTGGATGAGAGATGGTGCCACGCAAGAGCGACTATCTACAGAGGGTGCCCGATAGAACAAGCATCAGTGAGTGTACCAAATGCAAGAACTCATGCACACGCCTTTGTAGCTCGGTGCTTTTGAGCACAAATGAAGGGCCAAGCAAAAGTAAGAAGACAAGGATAAACCAATGAAAGAGCATCAAACGACCAGCTTCATAATTTATTTATTTATTTATTTTACTTACTTACTTTTACTTACTTACACACTTACTTTTACTTACTTTTACTTACTTACTTACCTACTTACATGCTTACATACTTACTTACATACTTACGTAATTACTTACTTACTTTTGCTTACTTACTTACATACTTACTTTTACTTACAGACTTATTTACTTTTACTTACATACTTACTTTTATTTACATACTTACTTTTACTTACATACTTACTTTTACTTACATACTTATTTACATTTACTTGCATACTTACTTTTACTAACATACTTACTTTTACTTACATACTTACGTTTACTTACATACTAACCTTTACTTACTTACATACTTACTTACTTACATACTTATTTACTTACATACTTACATACTTACTTACTTACATACTTACTTACTTACTTACTTACTTACATGCTTACTTACTTACATACTTACATACTTACGTACTTACATACTTTCGTACTTACTTACTTAAATACTTACTTAGATACTTACTTACATACTTACTTACATACTTACATACTTACATACTTACTTACATACTTACATACATACTTACTTACATACTTACATACTTATTTACTTACATACTTACATACTTACTTACATACTTACATAATTACTTACATACTTATATACTTACTTACATACTTACTTTTACTTACATACTTACATACTTACTTACTTACTTACTTTTACTTACTTACATACTTATTTAGATACTCACTTACATACTTACTTGCATACTTACATACTTACTTTTACTTACATACTTACATACTTACATACTTACATACTTACTTACTCACTTACATACTTACTTACTTACATACTTACATACTTACTTACTTACATACTTACATACTTACTTACTTACATACTTACTTACATACTTACTTACATACTTACATACTTACTTACATACTTACATACTTACTTACATACTTACTTACATACTTACTTACATACTTACATACTTACATACTTACTTTTACTTACGTACTTACTTACTTACTTACATACTTACTGACATACTTACTTACATACTTACATCCTTACTTACTTATATACTTACTTACATACTAACTTACATGCTTGCATACTTACATACTTACTTACATACTTACATACTTATTTACTTACATACATACTTAGATACTTACTTACTTACTTACTTACATACTTACTTTTATTTGCTTACATACTTACTTTTACTTACTTACATACTTACATACTTACTTTTACTTACATACTTACATACTTACTTACATACTTACATACTTACTTACATACTTACATGCTTACTTACTTATATACTTACATACTTACTTACATACCTACTTACATACTTACTTACACACTTAATACTTGCTTACATACTTACTTACATACATACTTACTTACTTTTATTTGCTTACATACTTACTTACTTTTACTTACTTACATACTTACTTTTACTTACTTACTTACTTACTTACTTACTTTTACTTACTTACATATCAGGGGCGTAGCCAGTGGGGGGGGGGGCTTATGGGGCTTCATCCCTCCCCCCCGAAATTTTTTCGTGCTGTCCATGCACCGCCGACCAAAGCAACCCCCGGCGCCGGAAATCATTGTGGATTTTGTCTAGAACGTCTTTTTCACGCTCGAAAAGCCATATCCCCGAAAAAGTTACGAACTCGGGCTGGATTTCGCGGCAATGCCCATGCACCGGGAATCACATAACGCAAGCAGCCCCATCTGAGCACAGTTTCTGTTGTTGTCTGTTGTATGTTGTTGTTGTTGGAAGCAGAATTGTCTGTTGGAAGCGGAATTTCGATTTAGGGCCCGAACTTTGTTTAAAATATTTTGAATAATTCGAAACTGCGAAAAATATAGAAGCACGAAGTTTACAATTTAACAGCTCTGCATCAAGAACAGATATCGCGGTTCTGTAAACGGTATCCATTACACCATTCAAAGCGGACAAATTCGATATGTCTCTTTGCATCTTATGTGAATTGGTTATGTTAGGTACAGGGATTCTGCAAAAGCCGTATTTCCATAATACTTAATTTTTTTAGACTCATGTGTAACACCAATTTTGTCCGCTGTACATGTACTATTATGTGCAATTCACAGAATTGTGATACCAATTTTCATTGTTGATTTACAGAGTTGTAAACTTCATTGTTTCGTTTTCCTAAAATTTTCAATTTTTGCCACCTTTCAATAAAATTTGGTGAAGTGGTTACCGAGAAAAATGAATTCTCCTTGTACATGTATTTAGATAGGAGCATCCGACCTAATGTTTCCTCTTAGGAGGACGCCGAGCTGCATTGTGAGCCCCCCCCCCCCCCCCCCCCCGAACGAAATTTCTGGCTACGCCACTGTTACATACTTACTTTCACTTACTTTCACTTTCACTACCTTTCGCTACCTTTCGCTACCTTTCGCTACCTTTCGCTACCTTTCACTCACTTTCACTCACTTTCACTCACTTTCGCTACCTTTCACTCACTTTCGCTCACTTTCGCTACCTTTCGCTCACTTTCGCTACCTTTCGCTACCTTTCGCTACCTTTCGCTACCTTTCACTCACTTTCACTCACTTTCACTTTACCTTACTTTACCTTACTTTACCTTACTTTACTTTACTTTACCTTACTTTACCTTACTTTACTTTACTTTACTTTACTTTACTTTACTTTACTTTACTTTACTTTACTAACTTACTTACTTACTTACTTACTTACTTACTTACTTACTTACTTACTTACTTACTTACTTATTTGAAAAGGCTGCAGCGCGGTGAAGGCATTATTGCAGAAGTATACAGTGTGTATACAAAAGCATACAAGATCTGCGCGTATTTTACAAAAATTACTTGCTACCATCAGAACAGGGCCTTGACTCTCGCGGTTGTACAAGTGGCAGCGAAAAATGAAAAAAAAAAGAAGGAAGCTTTTCTAATAGTCATGAGTTATCACACGATCCGTTCTCCAACCCTGGCATGATTATATTACGTGCTTTTATCATATCACCACAGGAATTGCCGGCTCATGTTTCAAAACCGGAAAGAGAACGCCATTGTTTTCCTCGGGTGAACTACAACGCGCATCTAAGGCTATCTTGCAGAGCATTATCGAATATCGGAAAGGAGTACATGTGATCGTCAAGCAACGCTCAAGACTGGGACAGACAGTATACAGTAAAATGAACTAAAAGCGCAAAGAAAGTGGCTTTCGTGTCCCACCTTCATAGTGACATTGAGAAATCCGAGCATCGCTACCTACTTTTCTCACTTTCTTTCCCTTTTCTTTCAGTTTGTTTGGTGCGTAACGTTTCCCCGTAAGAACCTGCTATCGACATGTCTGCGAACGGTTGGTGCAATGCCGCATACGCCATCTTTTTTTTTCCTTTTTTTTGTGTGTGTGGCTTCCATCGTTTCGCAGATTGAATGTGCATCGTCCCATTTGCCATCAACCCCAGCCGGCTTTACCTGCATTCCGATGTGCCTGCATTGATAAATCTAGGATAACGCGAAAATATTGGGGAGGATAGCACATCGCAATATGCAACAGAGAGCCATGGCAACGGATGTAATACTAAGAATACTTTACACAACGGCATGGGGGTTCAAGTACGGGAGTGCTGCTTCCCCGTTTTCCAGTGAGCGCAACAAACTGGCCGATATAGAACGCCTTCGCTGGTTTCGCAAGCACTTCTGTTCTGACAGGAAGTCACTTCCGGACCGCGTTAGACCAAAAGGGGTTTTCCCCTTGAACGTGACGAACAGCTATAGTTTGCCCAGAGGTGGAACCGCGATCTGTGCGCAAGGAGGCGTCGCACATTCCTCTTAAATTTTTGTGACAGGCTGTATTGATGGACTGGTGCGTGCCTGCCAACTCTCCCGATTTTTCAAGTAAAGTTTCCGAATTCGGGCTTGGTTTACTATTCTACGAATGCGGTGTCAAGTATTACGAAAAATAACTTCTGTTCAAGAAAAAGTTTTGCTCACTGGTCCTCGAACCTTCAGGTGGAATTCTTCCGATGGTGAAAGAATGCAAGGATCGTACTTGCTTCGCGGAAGTTTATACAGAGAAGTTGCTGAAATAGGCAAGAAAAGCAACAGCGGATTCGCTGGAAAAGCAACTGCAATCTAAAAACAATATATTGCATCTGAGTACCTGCTGTGCCAGGCTTGGTGTTGCTTGTGCGCTACGTCTAAAGGTGAATTATCTTTGACAAAGCGCTCCTCTATTCTTGAAAAGGCGTGCGCTCAAAGCAAGCTCGTAAAAATATGAGTGTCTCGAATACAGTGGGGAAAGTGGGCCGCTCCCGAAGTAGGGTGCACATTCTGCAATAATTTGTGAGACATTGCACGGAGATGGTATAAGCCGTTCCTCCATTTTACTGTCCAACCTCTCTTTACTTTTCCCTCACCGTTGGACTTCGCCCGGTGTCTTCTGGGGTAGTTTCGTACAACGTTTCCAACCAAGCTTGCCTCAGCCATACTCCCGGGTACCTCGTAATGGATTGACTTTAGTACACTCTACTGAGGTACTGTCTTTGTGACCGCATAAGAGCTAATGTTCGATGACACTTTACCCTTATCTGACGAGACATAAGCATCAGGGCTCGATCGCAGGTAGCTTGTTATGATGTCTTCTGTCGAGTTTGCTTTTCATCGATTTTTTATACTTTCGTTGCTGTTTTTTTTTCTGTTTTTGGTGCTTCATGAAGAACTATGCGTCGTGTGACACCTAGCTGGCGGTCGGCTGGTGACCGCTGTGGCTTGGTGGTTAATGGCCCATGTGTGCAAAGCACTAACTACTCTAGAGTTATTCCGTGTATGAGTAGTTGTGATAGGTCACTGCGGACTCCAAGGAGTGTTTCCACCTCCCTGTAAAATAGTGGTAGAGGTCCCCCAAGTATTTCTTCAACTCACGTATCAACCTTTCTGTAAGGCAACTGCCTTCCGTGGAGGTGATACGTTGAATAACCGCAAGGTTATTCCTCTGCACTCCGCTCAAGTATTCAGCTTTTGGTTGCAGAAAGCTGGCCTGTCGTCCAATAATATGACTTTGGTGGTTGTGCGACAAACCTTGAACGTTGTAGCGCGTTGCACCATGTGAATTGAGCGCATTATTCTATCTATTTTTAGTTCCTTATATTACATTTTATTCTCTTTATCGCTTTCCCCAGCACAGGGTAGCCAGTCGGTACTTATATTGGCTAACCTCCTTGTTTTTTCTTATCTTTTCTCCTTCCTTCCTTCCTTCCTTCCTTCCTTCCTTCATATCACATTGACCGCAAATAAAGACGGGGACAGCAGAAGAGAACACAAAACACAGTTTTTGTGCTCTCTTCCGCTGCCCCCGTCTTTATTTGCGGTCAATATGATATGCAGGAAATACCAACTAGGCCAGTCTAAACTTCTTCCTTCCTTCCTTTCTTCCTTTCTTCGTTCCTTGAGTATTTCTCGTTCCTCGAGGGCGAAAACGCAGTTTGCGTCTTCCCTCCGCATATCGCTGCTGCCATTACGATGACATGGAAAAAAGCCTCCGTTTTCTTGACGCCTGCACCCTTCTTCTTGATCTCCGCGAAGTCGAGATGGATTACTTCAATGGGCAATGTTGAATGCACTGGAATAACCATTTCGTTTCCCCGTGGCTTATATTTAGCTTTAGCAATTAGACAAGGGTGGAGAGTTTGAACACAATCCAAGACATCAATCTTCATGCCTTCCCACGTGAAGCGTTGTGTCAACTTCCTAAACGTCTTCCGAGACCAATCATAACCACCAGATTCTGAGCTGCCATGATACAGACGCACCATCTCGGGTCGGCGTGTTTCTGGTACGTAAGGTTGGCTGTCCTGTAGCTTCGGTTATTCCGAACATTTGCACAACTCGAGTGCACAAACACCTTTTGGGTATCCAGTGTTGGTGGAATGTGCAGCCTCGTCATTGTGTCAGCGCCTGGTAGCATGTCTCCGGGTCTGTGTGTCACTTCAAATGTAAATTATTGCATTTTACTTATCCATCTAGCGACCCTGCCTTTCGATTGCGGGAGGGTCAATAGGTACGTAAAGGCCTCGCTGTCGGCGAACAGTTTGAAGTGGCGGCTTGTAATACACGTTCTAAAATAACTTACTGGTGTTAGGTATGTTCTAGGTCTCTTTTTAGATACGTTTCTCTTTATTTTTGCAAAAGAAAAGAGACAGAGTATCGGCTTACGCTCTGCGTTATCATGAAGCAAGTCAGTGATTCTTCTCTTGCTGTGCATGTGATCAAACACGTTCCTGTTGTTCGGATGGTGTCTTATGATTCATCTACGCTTGAGGATCTGACCAAGAAACGATGAGAAAATTCAAGGACGCAAGAAATCAAATTGGCCATAATAAAGCCACAGAAGTTAAGCTCAGCGATTGGTCAGCAGAAAAAAAAACATAGAGGGTATAGGGGGAGCAACATTTCAAAACAAGGTAACAAAAAAACACAAACAAATTTAACAATCCAAGCAGTATAGAACCGGAAAAAGATTGGGAGTGACTGAGTGAAGATTCCTGTGCCTGACATTTCTCGCGCCATTTAGTTGCGCTTTCTTTTAGCTTTTTTCTCCTCTTTCGTTTTTTCACTCTGCCTTCCAGTATATGTAGTGCAAACAGTAATCTCTGCCTTCATTCTCGTGTTAAGGGCCAAATGACTTTCATAGCTGCGAAATTCTGCAGAGCTCTTGAGCGTCGCCCGCCAACCCGAATTCTTCTAGCCTGCCGGGTGGCTAAGGCGAGACCAAGCGCTAAAGAAGGGAGGCATGAAGAACTGTAATGGAGACACGCCTCTAACGAGAGGCAGCGACGCGTGGGAGACGTTGGTTTAAGCTCACAATTTTCGACGCGTCTCAAAACGCGAATGAGGGAAGTGAAAAGTGCGTTCGCTTACTCGCTCGTCTTCCTGGTCGTTAAGTCTCGACTCGTGCTCGGTCAAAACATCGTATACAGCGCGACGAGTAGTGTTTCAATTAGGGTGCTAGGAGAAACGCGCATTCCGGATTTTACGAGAAGGATACTTATAGGATGACACCAGTGACACATACAGGCATAAAGGAGACTGCGGAGAAAGGGGGAAGCGGGCGAGGGGGGTATGAATGGGGGTTCGCGGCGTCCCAACCTATAATATGCTCATGGCACTCCTTATGTATTTTTTGGATGACGGCAGCTTTCTAAAATACACTTCCTGGACGAAAGTGCTGGTTACCCTTCTATATCTCTCTGCGGTTGCGTGTACATTCGCGAACATTTAACTGGCTTTATTACTGTGATCTCGAGTCCTCGTGGATATACATAGGTTACAATGGCCGTTGCCTGAAAAATATAACCGGCTATCCTCGCAATCACAGCAGATTATAACTAAGTTCACCACCACGGTAAAGAGCACTAAATGATATAGCTCAACGTCAGTATCTCACCAATAAGTGCATGCCATCAATGGCAGGATGGCCGTTTCCGCGAAAAAATGCAAAATCATCATCATCATCATCAGCCTGGCTACGCCCACTGCATGGCAAAGGCCTCTCCCATACTTCTCCAACTACCTCGGCCATGTGCTAATTGTGGTCCTGTTATCCGTGCAAACTTCTGAATCTCATCCGTCCACCTAACTTTCTGCCGTTCACCTAACTTTCTGCCGTCCCCTGCTACGCTTCCCTTCTCTTGGAATCCTGTCCGTAACCCTTAATGACCATCGGTTATCGTCCCTCCTCATTACATCTCCTGCCCATGCCCATTTCTTTTTCTTGATTTCAACTAAGATGTCATTAACTCGCGTTTGTTCCCTCACCCAATCTGCTCTCTTCTTATCCCCCCCCCCCCCCTTAACGTTACGCCCATCATTCTTCTTTCCATAGCTCGTTGCGTCGTCCTCAATTTAAGTAGAACCCTTTTCGTAAGCCTCCAGGTTTATGCCCCGTAGGTGAGTACCTGGTAAGCACAGCTGTTATTCACTTTTGTCTTGAGGGATAATGGCAACCTGCTGTTCACGATCTGAGAATGCTGCCAAACGCACCCCAGCCCATTCTTATTCTCATGATCTGGATCCGCGGTCACTACCTGCCCTTAGTAGATGTATTCCCTTACCACTTCCAGTGCCTCGCTACCTATCGTAAACTGCTGTTCTCTTCCGAGACTGTTAAACATTACTTTAGTTTTTTGCAGATTAATTTTTAGGCCCACCCTTCTGCTTTGCCTGTTTAGGTCAGTGAGCATGCATTTCAATTGGTCCCCTGAGTTACTAAGCAAGGCAATATCATCAGCGAACCGCAAGTTACTACGCTATTCTTCATTAACTCTTATCACCAATTCTTCCAAATCCAGGTCTCTGAATACCTCCTGTAAACACGCTGTGAATAGCATTGGAGAGATCGTACCTCCCTGCTTGACGCCTTTCTTTATTGGGATTTTGTTGCTTTCTTTATGGAGGACTACGGTGGCTGTGGAGCCGCTATAGATATATTTCAGTATTTTTACATACGGCTCGTCTACACCATGATTCCGTAATGCCTCCATGACTGCTGAGGTTTCGACTGAATCATACAAAATACAACATAGCCAGTGGTTTTTGGCCATGAATATACATAAATAATTTTACCACGCCCTGCAGAGCAAGACCATTCTATAGCCATTATCTTTAGCAACTTTAAATACTGACATTAGTGTAACAAACACCGTCGTCGCCTCCGCTAACGATCAGAAATTAAATTAAAGTGAATGCTGGTCCCCTCATGCAGCGATATATTGGCTACGGGTTCTTCGCAACTTACTGGCAGTCTGAGAATATATACTATTTCCTTGTTCTTCACCATTGTTAGCTGTTTCTATTGTTAATATTATAATACCGAGACCGATCAAGTTGTCCAGCGCTGTTTATTCCAAAAAAGGCAACGCCCGCAGCTCACGCACGAAGAAGTCGAAGAAGAGGGAAGATGATGATGGCTATGTACAAATGAAAACGACGAAGTACGTTAATAGTGCTTACACTAACTTCCCCCCGTCATGGAAGCGGCCAGCCTGGCCGCAGATTAGAGATTATCTAAACGGGGAGTGAAGGGCTTCATCCGCGACACGTGAACAATTTCGGCATTCCGGCGGCGCCGGTCAGTGACGGAGTGTACTGGGCGGACGAGATAGTTCACTGCAGATGTTTGCTGCACAACGGTGTATGGACCAATGTAGCGTGGAAGGAACTTCTCACAGAGGCCTGGGGTGCGGACTGGAGTCCAAAGCAGGACTTGGTCTCCTGGGTGAAAACGTAGGTCACGGCGTTTGTTGTCGCAGTAACGCTTGCGCTCACCTTGGGTAGCTTCTGTGCTTTGCCGGGCGATTTGACGGCAATGTGCAACTCGGGCAGCAAAATCTTCTGGAAGCGACGCGTCAGGCGAAGAAGGTGCGAAAAATAGTTCTCTGTCGAATATGGTGGAAGGAGATCGTCCATACACAAGGAAGAAAGGGCTGTAGCCGGTAGTCCGTTGAATAGCAGTATTATACGCGAATGTCACAAAAGGAAGAATTTTATCCCAGTCAGTGTGGTCAGGGCGGATGTACATGGCAATCATGTCAGACAGCGTACGGTGGAAGCGCTCAGTAAGGCCATTGGTTTGCGGATGATAAGTAGAAGTAGATTTGTGGACGGTATTAGTGGCTCGAAGAACTTCCTCGAGAACTTGTGAAATGAACGCCATGCCACGGTCACTGAGAAGAACGCGAGGAGCCCCGTGGCGCAAGACGATGGCGCGCAAGAAAAAGTCGGCGACCTCAGAAGTGGTGCCGGATCGCAGAGGGGCAGTCTCGGCATATCTTGTTAAATGGTCGACCGAAGTGACAATCCAACGGTGACCGGAGGGTGTCAACGGCAAGGGACCATATAAATCAATGCCAACAAATTCAAAAGGTGCGTCCGGGCAAGGGAGAGGTTGTAGTAAACCGGCAGGAGGGGATGTCGAGCGTTTGCGGTGCTGACATGACGCACAAGAGGCAATGTATTTGGCCACCGTTGTGGATAGGCCAGGCCAGAAGCAGCGGGTCTTTATGCGGTCGTAAGTCTTATGGAAGCCTAAGTGGCCAGCCGATACATCGTCGTGAAGTGCCTCTAATACCCGCAAGCGAAGGCAGCGAGGTAGAACTGGGACCCACCGGTGACCTGTTGGGTGGTAAACGTAGCGGTGTAGCACGCCACCTTGAAGGCGGAATTGTCGAAGTTGGCGTCGCAAGCGGCTGTTGGGTGGTTCGGTGAACCCACTAAGGCGATCCATGAGAGCTCGACAGTAGGAGTCGGCCCGCTGAAGCGAGACGAAATCAGAGCGTGATGAAAGCGTAACTTGGTCCAGGGGCGTTATCGAGAGCTGGTGGGAGGCAGGCGTAGCATCGGAACGACGTGGTTGGGAAGACGACGGCGCGTTACCGGGAGAGAGTAAGAGTGGGCAGCGAGACAATGCGTCTGCATCATGATGGCGTTTTCCAGACTTGTATGTTATAGTGAAGTCATATTCCTGCAATCGCAGTATCCAGCGTCCTAAGCGTCCTGACATGTTTTTCATTGATGACAGCCAACACAGAGCATGATGGTCGGTGACGATGGTGAAGTGGCGGCCGTAAAGGTATGGGCGAAATTTCTGAATCGACCAAACGATAGCCAGGCACTCTTGCTCTGTAATGGTGTAGTTCCGCTCAGCTGGAGAAAGTGTTCGGCTGGCATATGCTATGACTTGCTCTTTAGATTCTGTATTACGTTGCAGAAGTACTGCGCCAATACCTTGTGCGCTTGCGTCAGTATGGAGTATGGTAGGGGCACGATTATCGAAGTGGCGAAGCACTGGTCCAGAAGTAAGATGCCGCTTAAGAGCTTGAAAAGCCGACTCGCAGTCGCTAGTCCACGTGAAAGAGGCACCGGTAACCAGTAGCTTGTGTAGAGGAGCTGCTATTGCTGCGAAGTTGCGTATAAATCTACGAAAATATGACGCCAAGTCGAGGAAACTACGTAGATATTTCTGTTGCTGGGGGCGAGGAAACTGAAGAACGGCACTAATCTTTTCGGGGTCAGGCTGGATGCCAGCTTTTGAGACGACGTGACCCAATACTTTTATTGTTTTGCTTGCAAATTTGCATTTTTTTGTATTGATTTGGAGACCAGCATTCGCAAGGCACTTGAGAACTTTGTCTAGTCGATGAAGATGTTGGCTGAAGTCAGACGAAAAGATGACAATATCGTCCAGATAACAGAGGCATGTCTTCCATTTTAGACCACGAAGGACGTTGTCTATCATGCGCTCAAATGTGGCAGGAGCATTACAAAGGCCAAAAGGCATCACGTTAAATTCATAAAGGCCATCCGGTGTAGCGAATGCAGTCTTTTCTTTGTCAGTCTCGTTCATCGGAATTTGCCAATATCCTGACCGAAGATCAAGGCTGGAGAAATACTCCGCCCCTTGTAGTGTGTCCAAAGCGTCGTCAATTCGAGGTATTGGATATACGTCCTTGCGTGTGATCTTATTGAGCGCTCGATAATCCACGCAAAAGCGAACTGAGCCATCTTTTTTCTTTACCAGGACCACGGGAGACGCCCATGGGCTAGATGAAGGTCGTATTATCTTCCGCGCAAGCATGTCAGCAACCTGTTGTTCAATGACCTTTCGTTCGGACGGCGATACACGATAGAGGCGTCGTCGTATTATAGCGGAACCATCGGTTTCGATGCGGTGTGTAGCCGCAGGAGTTTGGCTCAACACAGGGGAACAGCTATCGAAACAGGCTTTGTGTTTTGCCAAGACCACCATTAGGGCTTCGGACTGCGTGGCTGTTAGGTCAGAACCAAGAGCGGCTGGAGGAGGGAAAGAATCATCCAAACCTGAGGTTGGGGCTGGCGATGAAGAAGGGCAAAGCGCGACTAGAGAGATAGGTTGAGTGTCGGCGAGGGTTGCCACAGTCATCCCTTTGGGCAGCATCACAGGATCTGGGGTCGTGTTGCAAGCAGACAGAAGGGCGCGGCCGCGTGAAAACCGGACGAGACAGGTGGCAATGAGAATTCCGCGAGAAGTACAGCGGGAAGAAGGGGCGACTAGGGCGTCTCCGTCGGCGATCTGACTGGATGTTACGGCTACAACGTCTTCGTGACCAGGACGCAGGACGTAGTCGGCAGCGATGGTCAAGTTCACGCATGAAAGTGAAGAGTCCGCAACAGGTTCAAGCTCTGTGTCCGTGATGTGGACAACTTCCTCTCTACATGAAATGACGGCTGAAGCAGAATGTAGGAAGTCCCAACCCAGTATAAGTTCATGGATACACGTTGGAAGGATGATAAACTCGATGTGGTGGCGTATGCCGTCGATGAGAACACGAGCAGTACACTGTCCGTCAGGGTGAATGAATGCATTATTAGCACCACGCAAAATAGGTCCAAGATAAGGCGTTTTTACTTTACGGAGCCGCGAACACAGATCACTCCGAAGAACAGAAACGGCGGCACCGGTATCGATGAGAGCTGACGCGGGAACACCTTCGACAGTCACAGAAAGCATGTTGGCCGGGCGAACAGGAGGAATTTTTGAAGACCGATAAGAAGCAGTTTCCCCTCCAAAAACTGCAACAGTTAGTTTTCCGAGTGCTGGTCGACAAAATGGGAAGTGGGGCGAAGCGGTGATGTAGAGCGCCGGTAAGGGGATGGGGAACGACGTCTGGCCGAACGGGAACTATGAGGCAGATTGGGAGCAGCTGGTGGAGACGGAGAACGCTGTTGCGGGGACGAGTACGGTCCGGGATAGTAGTCGTCTGATCGGCGAGTGCGGTCTCTTTCGTGCTCAGCATAGCCTCGCCTTTCATCCTGCTGGCGCCGGCGACAGAAGCGAGATATATGGCCGCGTATACCGCAGTAAAAGCAAACTGGACGAGGTGGACGCCACTGAGGGTACGATGGCGCAGCAAGTGCTCTGGTTCCCATCGAAGCCAAATGGTCATAGGAAGCGCCAGTAGGCACGGAAGGCACGGTAGGGGTGGGTAGCGAAACAACATCCGCGTAGGTAGGTGTGGAGCGCGCTACCGGAGCAAGATGCGTCATGGGTGTAGTCATGGCTGTCAACTCCTGCTTTACGACCTCGCGCAAGTCGAAGGCGGGGGTTGGGGCGCAGGCAGCAGGTGGACGCCTGAGGTCTTGTAGTTGAAGCTCTTCGCGGATGATGGTGCGGATAAGAGCACGTAGATCTGGAGAATGGGGAACCTGAGGATCGCTGCAGTCATGTGGAAGACGAATAGACTGCAGCTCGTCGAGGCGTTGACACGTTGAAGTGATGTCTTGGACAGAAGCCGGATTTTGCACGATTAAGGCGTTGAATGCGACAGGCCCAATGCCTTTTAAGATGTGGCGAACGCGTTCGGCTTCCGTCATGCTAGGATTCGCACGGCGGCACAGAGCCAAGACATCCTCTATGTATGAGGTGTAAGACTCTTGGGGAAGTTGGCGCCGCGTTCCCAGCTTCTGTTTGGCGACTTCTGCACGGCCAGACGAGGAAGCGAAAATTTGCCGCAGCTTCGAGGTAAACGTGGACCAATCCGCGATGTCGGATTCGTGGTTGAAATACCACGCCTTTGCAACACCGGTCAAGTAGAAGGCGACGTGCCTCAATTTCTGGGTGTCGTTCCACTTGTTGCAAGAACTCACGCGGTCGTAGTGGTCGATCCAATCGTCTACGTCATCACCGCGGAGTCCCGCGAAGACAGGGGGATCGCGCTGAGGGCTCGTCACAGTCCAAGAGGGCGCCGCAGGCGGGGTCGTCGGTGTGGTAGGGTTAGAGGCGCCGGAAGGGCCGGGGTTGGAAGTGTCCATTGTTGTAGGGGTAGCTGGGTGTAGGCGGCGACCGGAACGGAGCTCCAGGGAGGACGGGAACGCGAGAGGACGTCGGGATCTTGACGTACCTCCACCACTTTATAATACCGAGACCGATCAAGTTGTCCAGCGCTGTTTATTCCAAAAAAGGCAACGCCCGCAGCTCACGCGCGAAGAAGTCGAAGAAGAGGGAAGATGATGATGGCTATGTACAAATGAAAACGACGAAGTACGTTAATAGTGCTTACAATATGTTTTGTATAAGCATTATACCCTGTTGCATGGATTTGCTAGTTTTTAGATGTTTCATGCGATGCATAGGTCCTGTCAAACCACTATGAACGTATCTTGAAAGGAAGTGACGTTTATATGGCGATTTTTTTTTTACGTACCCATCACCTGTTCTTATATACGTATGTCCTTATATTCGTATGCGAAAGCACACTACGCACAGCGGTCGTACGTAAACGCTGTCATCCGATTAGATAACTGCAAGTCGTAGCATCTCCCGGTGCTGTTACCGATCTTTTCTCCGTTTTTTTTTTCTTCCTTTCTCTTTAGGCCCAAGCTCGGGCATTTTTCAGTTTCTTCGGGCCTTTTCCTGGCTGCTAGGATGGTGTCGTTACTAAAGCGTGTCAACAGTGTTATCAGCTTTGTTCAAACTGTAGCCGCCCCTGAACCTCCATCATTCAAGGTATACATATTTGGCAGGCACCACTGACTACACTCACCATATGGAATGTCATAATGAGTCGCCGCACGGCTTTCTAACAGGCCACAGCTAAACTCGAGAATCAGCTCACCTCTGCCGGGTGAAGTTCAACTCTCGGTATTAATAAAATATTCATTGCATGACTCTCTGACGTTCAGACCTCTTTCCGTTAAAGAAGTTTTACAACGTAATAAATCAAGATAACCCTTCCATTGGAGCTTTCCTGTATTTTAAATGGAACGTGTAGTTACTGGCTGTTTCTATCGCTGCCTTTCGAACACCTCAACTTCTGCCATTCGTGGAGATTTTGGCAGCGGCGCAGACGCCCGTAAATGTAATATTTGCACTAGCATAATTCCTTTAATTTTGGCGTTATTTGAGTGTATACTTCTAAAAGAAAATTCGCCCGATAACGATATTGTTGTTCCCGCTGGCAGAGGCACTGGTCTATAAATCAGATCGCCGCGCTAACAAGGCTTTGTCATCGTTTTCCTTCACCAAGATTGCGGCCTGCTCCGAAAAGAAGAAACCGATAACCCTCTTCGCGAAATAAGCTCTCAGTAATCATAAAAGTTAAGCTTTTCCGTGACTAGATGGCACAAAACACTTGCCTTTCTTTCAGTGTCGCGTCGGTGCCACCTGTTCCGACTCGAACGTCTACCGATCAAGTTATTATGCTGTCTCTATCAATAACTGAACTTCTTTTATTGATGCTTCATTCGTGTAACATATCTGTCCTGCATAGTTCAGAGGTATTGCTGGGAGACCAAGTTTCTTTAAGCGACTCTTTATCTACGTCTGTTTCGCTTAGAATCGCATAATTCCGCTAGTACGTTTCGCTAGAAGTTGTACCGGACTATTTATCACAATTATTCAACACCAAAACGACATATCTGGTTCCTGTTCTTTCACTACCCTTTCTACCGTTTCTTCGCTTTATCTGTTATATTTGATGTTTCGTCTCTTTTAAACGAAACACAGTTAAACTGCCGTTTAGACGGTCTTACATGGTCTGGCTGTCTTATAGACTGTCGAATCTTTGTTTCTAGAGACGACGGGATGCCGAATAACTAGCAAGTCAAATGGGCTTTCCCTGTTATATTTTTTCACTACACTGTGTGTTCCAAGCTGCGAGTAAATGTACACGGAAATATAATGACGTGTATTTTCGTACTTGGGCATGTAAAATAGAGCAAACTTTGTGCTTAACTCTTCTGTTAGGCGTTTAAACAGGTGCAAAGACGTTATGTTGCGCACCGACGAGCGATCGCTTTATTATTTCGGTAAAAGCCTGCAGCCTAATTCTCAGTCCTATCGCAACCAATTCGATATGATTTAGTTGAAAAGCATAAATATCTTTTCGAGGCTTTATTGCTAGTTGTTGCATACTCTGCGTTACAACCGTTTTATTTCCATACAACGAAGCTTCAATTTTTTTCTTAGTTGAGATCCTATCTTCTCGCATCGTATTAATGATGTGCACATTCTGCTAAGAGACGAAACTTTCCTGAAAAGTGACTTTCCGAAAATTATCTTTCCTACTTTTCTTGCACCATTCGGTTTCAGCCGGAATGTTGTAGCGTGGTTGTAAGTCACGAAGCGCCTTGTTTTTGCTTCTGTCGCATTTGATTTTAAACCGAAGCTTTCGTGCCTAGTTTCAGGCACGTTTACGTACGTATCTGGCCTCTAACGCCGAACTCGTTTAACGGGATGGCGCCATCGAGGAACGGTGCAGCGAAGACGTAGTTTACGAGTTTACGAATTTACGAGTTTACGAATTGCTAGACGGAAGTGTGGCACTAGTGTATACGGCAGCTGCAAGCAGGGCGATTCAACACGTATGGGATGGATGGTTAGCCCATGGATTTGCCTGAGCTTTGTCCTTTCGGCTTAAAACCGCTTTGTGACTTCGCAAACTCATCATTTTCAACATAGTGCGGTCTTATACATAAACAAATCAACAGTAATAAAATTGCCTGACGGCAGGAATCGAACACAATATCTCTGGCGCACAAGCCATTACGCCACGGACGCTTTATATTTACCTATTGCCGGCAGGCTCAACGCCATAAATACATTCAAGTGGAAATGCCAAAGAAATGGCAATACTTCGGATGCCATCCCAACATGAGCCGAGTTTGTTGAAATTAGGAAGGTTTCATGTGCAGTACAGGTTTTGCATCAACATGCGCGGGTGCTGTAACCTAAAACTGTTCCAAACTTTTCTATTACAGTTTTGCAATCAGTCGTCCGCGATTGGTCAAAAGAAATGTTTGGGCCACCCCCACTTCGGCTGTCTGCCGCGCGACGTCATGAAAACTGCGATATCTTCCCATCTGACGTGACATGAACACACTGATTATGCAAGACTGGACCGAACAAAAGAAAAATAATTATTTCCGATTCGAGACCTTTCGCCATTAGCCCTGTACTACTGGTCAAAAGTTTTCGGGCTGCAACCACTTCACCTGCCCGTCACGCGACGTCACAAAACTGCGGAAACTCACCGCGCCAAAGTTACATGCACGCGTTAGAGATGCAATAATATGCCGAACAAAACTGATTTGTTTTTTTCTGATTAGCCGGACACTGCCTCGTCCAGAAAGGAATGAATATGGCTGCCGCCGATCGCTCATGCGCTGGTTACTCGGCCATGCCGGAGAGCATGTATTCATTTGCGTATAATAAAACTTTTTGCGTGGCCGTGTAAAGTTATCGAGCACTTTCGGCACGTTTACGGCATCGCTCTGCCAACTATTATTTGCTGAGGATTCATTTTAGTGGCATTTATAGCCTTCCGTTGCATGCCGCCGCAATGTTCGACCAGCCACAGCAAGCTAAGTAAGCGAAAGCAGACAAATCACAGACGCCGCACGATCCTCTTCCTGCGGTTATCTATTTTCAGTGCGCCCGCTTGGCCCCATCGAAATCCTCTCAACTTGAGCGTGCTCCTCGTTTCGTGGCAACCAATTAGAAAGGAATGACCGCTCAATGTAGGTAATTTTATTCGTTTTAGAAGCAAAAAAAAAAAAGTGACCGTGTATACACGAGGAGAGCGTTTGATTGGTCTGTTCAGGCAGCCCTGCGGGTCACTTCCCGATGCTTGCGTCGGCGGTTACGTAAATTTAGCGTCAGGGGATTGGAATAAAACCATATTGGAATAGTTGTACGTGGTAGGGCCCCTTGTATCGAAAAGTCAACCGAAATCTCCATTTATGTTACTCTGCAGGCCCAGTAACATTAATACATTAAAAGTATTTTTACTGCTAAAAACCTTATTCTGTGCGCATCTAATGCCAGGTCTTTCTTTGGGTACGTTGGAGCATGTACCAGAAGAAAGCCGCACCTCAACAGTCAAGAAAAACGCGCTAAATCGTCTCCGGCTTTTGACATAATTAACAGTTTATACTCCATTGAAAAAGATGTGTTTCTCTTCCATCCATATTTTTACAAGTATCGTGCCAGTATGCAATTTAAAGAAAATAGTTTTCCCACCAGATAGTACAAAAATTTTTTAACATGTTTTAGGACGTCTTGTCTTGGTCCTGCAGAGTACAAAGACCGATACAAAGGTACGGCAAAAAAAGTACTTACAACGTCCTCATATAATTTCCTACGCGATATCCCACTTAAATAATCCCAAGAAAACCGACATTATATAACAACCTCTCTCTAATAGCCGCGTATGCTTCCAGGCAATCGTGCAGAAGAAACAATGAATTCCGCTGTAGCGTTACTTAGGCGCATTTGTCATACACTATGCAGAAAAGGGTCCGGGTTATCCCGCAAAAAAGAAAAAAAGCGATTGACCAACCGTTTCAGAAACAAGCGGGCCAAAGCGCTGAAAAAAATGGTTGTCCTGTTTGTCCTCTCCCATGCTCACCCCCAAATGAACACAGCAAGAACACGATGCAGCTTTTGAAGGCTTAAACGTGTACTGTGATACTTGTAACACGTACCAAAGCTTGCTTACGAGAAAGAAATTGCAAGCCGTAGCACGTGCAAACATTGACAGGTGCCAGCCCTTCCACTTTTCTACCTTACCTCGTAGTTCTGCAGTTTGGGCTCGCCCATACAGCTCAGTGTCGCTGTAGTACTGAAGAGGGACTCCAAGGTACTTCACTGATGTTGTTTCTCAGCTGATATTCAGAAAAGCAGCTGGAGTTACCGTCCACTACTCATGCCAGAAACCTTGGCATTTATTCCAATTAACAGCACTAACGCTTAATAAACAGAAACGTGTCACTATTTTCGCTGTTTCGAATATACTTTCATGATTGCTACAAAAGACAGCGATATGGTCCGCATACGGTAAAGCTCGTCCTCCATGTGGGGGAACCTGAAAACCTGCTATGCTCTTATTTTTTTAGTATACTTAGGCAGAAGCATTCTATATATATTGCACACAGAAGCGGTTACGCCACAGACGCATGCATGCTTCGACCAGCGGCATCGAACACCCTTTCTCGCGGGCAAGCCAACGCGTTGAGACGCTTGGCGCATTTCGATCTACAGTTACACTACATAGAAGAAACCGACGCATCAGAAACGCCACGAGTAGTCACCACTGAAAATTTAAGCAAATAATGCATATATGATGTACCACGTGTAAACATTTGTATATAACACGCAGCCTGTCTATAAGTCACTGCAAGCAAAATAATTGCTTCGAAAAACACGCTGCTCTTTAATACTAACTTAAACATATGCACACACACACACGCACACGTTTCATGAGCCAATCACACCAAGAATGTTTCGATTTACGTAGATGTCAACTGGAGCTGAGTATGCATGCTTTTATGACCTTAAACTTATAGGCATGAACGACCACTCAGCTATACCTTCTTAAAGAAAGTATCACCTAGCTTCATGTTTCGCTCACAGTAGCTACTCATGAATAAAAAACAAACAAGCAAACAAACTTCAAGGTGAGCGATTCATCCAATTATCAGCAGCACTCAATTGCCCTTCTTCTGGTGCCTATTTTTCTTTTTTACCTTCTTGCTTTTTCTGAAGATCACGGGGAACCACGAAGCTGTATACTATAACAGGCATGAAACCTAGCATGCACCCACCATCGTCGTTGTTAGCCGCACTATTTCCATTACCCGCAGAGGCGTTCGCAATTGTCGGTGGCGCCCTTGCATGCGGTTTCTTCGAAGTCAGCGCTCGATTCGACTTTCTCGTAATGCACCTAACTAACGGGCAGATCCAGAGCTGTCAAGGTTTTTCTTATTACTAGAATTTTATTTCCGTTATAGTGGCTTTACTGCAAACTCCAGCGGAAGGCAAAGACTTCACCCTGCCGCCTCGATGATGGTCGCGCAAAATCATACAAAGATCGCTAATTGCGGCCGCGACGAGCGGCGACGTCGAGCCAGGGCTGCGCGCGAGGTGAAGAATAAGCCGCAGGTAACGACCTCGACAGCGGTGCGAAAACTGGGTCGTAAGTCGTCACTAATCCTATCCGCGAACGTTACAGAAGACGCCTCAAGAAGTGGCGGTGCCTGGCCGAGGTGCGGGCGGTAACGATGGGCAAACCGAAAAGAAGGACGTCGGCAAAATGCGGACCCCATGGCAACACGCTGACTAGCGTGATTTGTGACGCGTGCCCGATGGTCACTGTAAAAAGCGGAGCCAGCAAGCGCTTGCGTCGCTCAGTGCTAGAGCGAAGATCGGCAGCCCGCCCTGCTTCGAGAACAGCACAAGCCGAAGAAGGGTGCGCGTATTGGCGTGCCAGTGAGTACGTCTGTATACGATGAGCAAATTAGCGTAATTAGGTGCGGGTTCAATCGCCTAAAATACTTGCCTTTAAAGGGGCATTAAACAAGAGAGTACTTGAGAAATATGTGACTGTGAGCTCCATGCGCCGCGCGCGACTGCAGAATTCAGCTGAGATGTTCACAGCAGCGTATGCCATCCGCGGCCTGTGTTTTCTCACCAAGCCCGAGGGGTGGTCGAGGACCCCATCAAATACGCGATGTGAGGCTCTTTGGTGACATACTCTTGCTGAAGTCACAACGACGTAAATACTATTAATAAGCGTTTTTAATCGTAACCGCCAAGCTCGCTCCTTGGAGAGAGAGAATCAACTTTTATACTGTGCTCTTAGTAAAGGTTGGTACGCGCTGGCACCAGATGGGGTGGAACCTTCTTCTCAGGTGCCATATGCGTTCAGCAGTTCCTGGCCCCTAGCCTCCAGCGCGAGCTGGGTCGGTAGGTCGGGGCTGGACAACAAGGTCTCCCATCGCTCGCGGGGGTTGGGGCTCGGGAGGGTGGGGTTAGGGATGGTGGGGAGTTCTTGAGCTTAGTGCACTCTGCAAGGATGTTAGCTGGAGTGCCTTGTGATCGTCTGCAAAACGGGCATGAAGTGTCGTGCTCTGATGGGAACATCTTGTGCAAGAGCACGGGATGCACCAGCGACCCCGCTTGCGTGCGTCGCACGATCGTTTGCTGCATACGGCTGAGTTGCGGATGCGGACGGGGAAGCCTACATCCGCCGCTTCTGTGCATTTTGGTGATTTCTTTGTAACCTGTCACGGGGTGCGGTAGCTGTGGCTCGTCCTCGGCTCGGATTGGCAGTTCTCGGGCATAGTGGTCGGCGAGTGCGTTGCCTATCACTTGCGAGTGAGCCGGGACCCACACAAGCTCAACGGCCCGTCCCGGTGATTTGCATTTGGTGAGGATCGCTAGTGCCCCTTGCGGTAGCTTGCGTAGGCGGTCTGGGAGTCTGTGACCACGGACTAAAATAACCGAAACGAGCACGGCGCCCGAGGACGCCAACGAGAAACGCAAGGTGTCGCGGAGGGACCCCGCCTCGCCCCGCCAAGAGCGGAGAAGAGAGGCGCAGCTCATGCAACAAGCATTGAATGTTCAAAAAGCGATGGACGCTGAAACCACCGTTGACTGCGAGACGGCAGCAGCGGCACCGCAGAAGTCACATGAACAACCGCAACCGCCGCAAGAGGGCAAACTGGTAGCGATACTCTCTCCTTGGAGATCGCCGCCCACAATTCTCGTAGGGCAGTCACCTGCAATTCCCTGTCGCCGCAGATATCGTGCTTTTATCGCTCGAACCACTCTCACGTGTGAATACGGGCTGTGACGCGTGCTAATTATGCTACAGTGCCAACGAAGCTGCTTTTTAATGGCCAACCAAATCAGAAGATTGCAGCCCTGAACGCGTTGTCATAGCAGCCTTTCCTGTGGTAGCGATGAGGAGCTAAAAAAAAGCTACAGCACAGAAGCAAAGGAGAGGACGGCAATACTTGTTTTTTAAAATAATTTCGTGACCACTCGTGTAGCAATATGTAATAATCTGCTGAGACGATACATACCACACGCAGAAAAGTAAGAGGAGGAGGAGGGGGGGGAGTCAAGTGATGTCTCCTTGCTCACTGGCTTCTCTTACGCAATCCAGCGAAAGCACGCAAAGAGAAAAAGAAAACGCTTCCTGATGAGAAAAACGCCAGGTTGCGAAACTTAGCTACGACACTTCGATAAGCGACGTCGAGTTGTGATTGCACCACAGTAAGGCGATCGCCACTCCGGCCCACGTGAGATCCAAGTTCCGAACAACAATATAACCTTCTTCCTGAAAACTATCCCCCAGTGATAATAGCAGGTGCCTCCAATCGTCGTTACTTTCGGCTTTCTTCCCACACAAAAAAAGATCACATTGTCGGTCATGTTAGCTGTATGGAGGTCATATATTCCCTCACGCAGGAAGTTCTCGGAAAGGTATTGCACAAGCGCTCTGGACGACGACAGCAACAGGCTCGGAAAAGCAGCTGCCGATGTGGACACTGGCTGCGAGCTACCGCTGAACGTATTTTGTTTTACTTTTGAAGCCCCTCGCTCACGATTAACTTGACCGGTCTCTATACCTTCTTTAGACTATCTCGTCTTGACTTTTGCGTGTGCCTTTTTAGTGTTTACCAAACCAAGTCAAGCGGCAAACTGCTGACAGATCCAAACACCTTGGAAACCAAGTCTGTGGGATGTCGTCCACGCAGAACGCTATATCAGGGCACTGGTGCAGCTGCTGAACCCCAACTGGAGTGTGTGCCCACCTCCGACTAGATACTATACAGTCCCGTCGCGTGTGTGTAACTTCAATTGCCACCCAGAACTCTCGCACATAGCTCAAATGCGCATCATTTTGCTCAGAATTGTTCGCCCTGTTTTGGGTTTAAACTAGAGAGAGAGAGAGAGAGAAAGCAAATGATAGACGAAAGGTAGGGAGGTTAACCAGGACTGAGCCCGGTTGGCTACCCTACACTGGGTAAAGGGAAAAGGGGACGGAAAGATTAAAAGGAGAAGAGAAAGTCCTCTGGCGATATAGTTCGGTCACTCAGTCCGGATCACAGACGCTGACTCAATGCTGTAGCTTTCAAATATCGCAGTAGCGCTTTTGTGGCCTTTTGTAGCTGCAATATGCGAGGCCACGGTCCCAAGATCTTGTTCAAGGTGAACGGTTTTCTATCTAACTGGTTGAGAGCTGTGCACAGATCTTCTCTTTCATTTTCCAAAGATGGGCAGTAGCACAGTAGATGTTCTATAGTTTCCTCAACACCACAGGCATTTCATTAGGCGCTATCAGCCATTCCAATCAAAAACGTATATGCATTCGTGAATGCTACGCCCAAGCGTAAGCGTCACAGCATTGTTTCCTCATTACGTGGAAGCCCTGGTAACAGACGCAGTTGCATAGATGGATTGAGGGAATGCAATCGATGTTGAGTGAATTCAGGTGTGTGCCACTTCTCCAGTGTCATGCGGTGCGCTTGCTTGCCTAAGTGTTGGGCTGCGTCAGTCCGCGATAAAGGTATAGAAACAAGGGTTGGTTCTTTGTGTGCTTTCCTAGCAGCTTCGTCAGCGAGGTCGTTGCCGGAGATACCGCAATGGCCAGGCAACCACTGAAACACGACATCGTGTCCTTTAGCGATGATGTGATAGCGCATTTCTCGTATCTCCGGCTCGAGTTGTCCACAGGACCCGCCACGAAGAGATGACAGAAGACATTGTAAGGCCGCCTTCGAATCGCAGAATATTGCCCCCCAGTTCGCCGGTTGGTTGTTAATATAATCAACGGCACCTCGGAGGGCAACAAGCTCCGAACCGGTCGATGTTGTCAGGTGAGAAATCTTGTATCGGATGCTTAGTGATCGTGATGGTATAACCACTGCGCCGGTGGAGCTGGTCTGGGTGGAAGAGCCAACTAACATCTAAGGTCACCAATGCCGCTGTTTTGGGGGATTTACTTTTTTTTAGATTGAAGAAGAATCTGATATGAACAATACCCATTTCTGCGGCGGGGGTATTCGCGTGGCATATTCCCTAAAAGTAAAAATTAACTCGCTTCCAGGAAGTACCTTCTTCCGATACTTACGGCCTTTCTGCCGATATTCACGGCTTCGTAATATGCAAGCTCATACGTGAGTAAATAACAAACTATCTTTCAGTGAAAGGTAGGTATGCAAGTTGCTACTTGCACCCAAACTGCGCATTTGGGAAACTACAGCCTTCACTTTCTGACCTTTAGTTTTTATCTTAACATCTTAGCGTTATCTTACGGAGTGAAGCACATTGTGTCGCATATTTACAGAACGTGTTCTCGCGTGTTAGAGTGGCGTCCTGCTGCTTAATGTTATCAAAGCGAGAGAAATAGAAAGGGGGAAAGGCGGGTACACCAGACAAACGTCCAGATTGCTACCCTACAACCGGAGAAGGGGATATAGGGAACCAGCGCTGGAGTTAGTGTTGACATGTTGCGCCGCCCTGGCGGCCATATTGCAATCTCGTCGTAGGACGGCAATGGCTACCGCAGTTGACTGCGGGGAAGGACGCCCCAAAATATTGGCAGTGGCTTAGCTCGGCTTTGTCGGGATATACGTAACGAAAGCTAATGCATAGCATGGTTAGCCTTGGTTAATCTTGATTGCAAGGCCAGGCTAGTCTGGTTGTCCAGCTATGTTGCGGTGTTTAGCCAGTCGTTCGGCGCGCTGTTCGTCTCTTTCCTGGGCGATTCGTTTTCTCTTCATCTCGTTCCGATGTCAATTCCAGGCTGCCTCCAGCTTATCAGAATTGTCACCGTCCATACTGCCACCTCAACTGTGGTTGCGGTGCATGCGAGCTCTCCTTTTCAATCCTCCGACATGTTATCAGGCATGCGACGCAGCTGGCGAAGCGAGCGGAGGCGAGCGTAACGACGAGGAACGCGGTGTGAGGTCATACCAAACGGCGGCGGATGAAAGGCGCGGCGCTAGGACAGTGACTAGGGAGCGAAAGAGAGAGAGAGAAATATCCGCGGCAAGGCGCGCGTTGTCACGTCATGTGCCTCCTCAGAGCACCGCCATGGCTCTAAATCGCAAGTTCGCGGCCAGTAAAGCTTTCGCTTTAAAAAAAAAACGCAGGAATCGCAGGTACTGCTGCGTATGCAACTGCCACAACGAAGAAGGATACCCCCCCCCCCCCCCCCCCCGCCCCCCAACACCTTCTTTTGCTCATTCCCGTCGAGGCCATATGAGAAAGAGCTACGGCAACGCTGCATCTAGTCGGTCAGATAAGTGCGGTAAGACGGACCATGCCCATGCTTCTCTGTGCGGGGAATAATTTCTTATTCTGTCATGGTGTGCATCTCTTATTTTTAGTAGCACATAACGCGTGGTTAATTGTGTGTGCAGGCCAGACGGCTAACCTTGGCAGTCAACACCGAATACCATGCAGGATATGTAACCAGCATTTCGTAGGAAATGAGTGCAAAATCATGCGCCACCCGGCTTACGTGTAGCCGATCTTTCCGTCCGAGTACAATCACAGTAGTCCCTGTGACTCGACAGGAGCAATGGAGAGATACCACAGGCACGTTTTCCTTATGCAGAACCATTAACCACGAGCTGCACGTTCTTTGCGTTGTCGAAAGTTCATCAATGTATACACTACGTCGGTTGCAGGCTTATTGCTTTGGACTTGCTGCAACGGGTAAATTTTGTTCCTTTACATCGCTAAAACTCTTCACTTCTGTTGTTTTCAATGTACTTGTTACCCGCCGTGGTGGCGTAGTAGCTGTGGCGTTGCACTACTAAGCTCGAGGGTGCGGGATCGAATCCCGGCCACAGCGGCCGCATTTCGATGGGGGTGATATGCAAAAACGCCCGTGCATCTAATGCCCGCTAAAAAACCTCAGGTGGTCTAAAATAATCCGAAGTCCCTCACTAAGGTGTCCCTCGTCGTTGTGACATGTAAAACCCAAGAATTTAAATTTTCATGTACTTGTTACTAGCGGTTAAAAACGTGTACTCCCTTATCATTTTTAACTATTGCGCGAGCGTCGATCGCATGGTGTGTCAGCGGCCTTGCAGCGGTAAGTGGCTCTCCTGAAGACAAGAGCGCAGCATAATACATTCGAACTCGAAAGTGCCATGCGTATCCGCGTTGTCGCCAATCCCGCCACCCTTCACCGTTACAAGGCGGCGGGCACGCCGTGCGTGCGGTCGACGTTCGCATGATATTTTTCAAAACTGCAAGGGTGGACTTGTACTAGCATTATTTTGTTTTAAACACGTTCCGCTTTTTGAAATGTGTTACTTGATGATTCATACTGCGCGTACGCTACATTTTTTACATTTCTATTACAAAACACTTGCGTAATTATTGATTAATTTAACTTCAGATAATGTTATACTTCTGCAGACGGAGAGCACGGGTTCGATCTGGCGCGTCATCGGGAGCAGTCAGTGGTTGTGTAGAGCTTGGCCGAAACCCTTACATAAAGCTATGCTCACAAAGTGAGGAGCATCAGCAAGGCAAGTTGGGAATGTGTGGCTCCTCGCGGGCTTTCCTTGCAATGTGAATGTTTTATTTGTTCGCGGCCGCTCTGGGACAGTTTGCTGATATGAATATCTTATGTTTCTCTTTCTTTATTTTGGGTTACTAACAATCAGGGTTTGTTGCTACAATGCCTCGACTCAACAGGTTAAAGATGTGCAGACCTGCACGTCAACAAGTCGATGAAATATGTACACCGTATTTCTAAAAAGCTTCCTAAATGTTTACCCTCTAAAAACCAATTTCTGACTCGAGGTTATAAATCTCTATTTATTACAAGTTCAAGAGGAGTATTAGAACAAACAAGCAGTTTGTTCACCAACACACGAATCTTCAGAAAAATAAAAAATAGCGGTTTACAAAGAACAGTCCGGCTTCCTAAGCAATGTATAGCGCACTTCACTTCGTAACTAGACGTGTTAGTTTTTATTTTGTCTCCTATGGCGACCGAGACTTAAATTATCGCACCTTCGCTCCTGCTTTGTGTTGAGGTGTGCACACCTGAGGACGCAACTGTTCGAGAACTATTCGAAAAAATATTCGTATCTTAAAACACTGATTATTCGATTCATAATGAACATTAGGATTCATAAGAATGAGCTGAATAGAGCATTATTTGGTTCGTTATTGAAAATCTTCGGATATTCGCACACGTAATATATATATACAAAGCTCACAAAAAAAAAGTACCAAAATGTCCAGAGCAGACACGTTATCGTAGCCGACTCCTTCTGCAAAGCGAATGCCATCAAGATATTACAGATTAAACCTTTAGCCTTCTTTCTTTCTTTTTTTCGGGTATGCTACAAAACCAGTAGCGTGACATATCTGGCAGGAAATCTGCCAAACCTTTCCTCTTAACTGCAGCAAATTATACACGCAATATTTATTGATTATGCAGCTCAATTCGCTGCTAAGGCAAGATGTAGAAAGCGTGTACTCGCCAACGTTTCACTTAAAAAGAAAGAAAATCATTCGTAATTATATTCAAGCGCGAGCTCTGTCACGCAATGATGATTCTTAAACAGACCGTACTATGCGGCATTTATTCAAGTAAGACCGATGACAAGTGTAACAACAGTAATCTTCTATTCTCAAAAGTCGTAGGCTTGTCATATGCGTATTAATTATTCGAACCTGTGGTGTGACAATTTTCTTTTCAATCGCGTAAATCCCAGTATCTAGTCAGTACAAAAGCTTCAAAACCAACTACATGATTTCAAGGGAATAATTTCAGCACCCTCTTAGCAGCATCTGGTGATCTATTGGCGCCAGTGGAGACGTCGAATTTAAGTGAAACTTTGTCACTCTGAGCACTGACACATAGCTCGAATATGCATTATTTTGCTCAGAATCATTAGCTTCTTTGGGTTTAAACTAAACTTTCTGGTCGCCTACCGCTGTTTTCGGGGGACATTTCTTTGTGTTTGTGTGTGTGTGTGTGTGAAAAAGCATCTAACCTAAAGAGCTATTTCTGCGGCGGAAGTATACGCGCGGTCATAATTCCGAAAGATAAATATTATCCCACCTTCAGTAAGCGCACTCTCCCGATACTCACGGCCTTTGACGACACGTTAATTTGCAACCTCATACTTCAGTAAATAGTAAAGTCTCTTTCAGTGAAAACTAATCAGGCAAAGCGCACGCAAAATGCGCTGCTGCAAATTTCCGCCCTCCAGCCTTGTTTCCGGCCTTTTGTTTTTTATCTTAACGTTATCGCATTTTCTTCCTTACGTGCGTGGCCAATGACGGAAGTCCCACTTTCTTCCGGCCTCCAGCCTCAGCCACCATCTATAGACCTAACTCTGCATTCACCTGACGTCCGTGTGAAGTGGTCAACTGCACCTGACCGCATGGGAAGTGATCACTATCCAATTTTAGTGTTTACTGCCGACATCCATACGCGCGACACTAAAAGGAGCCATGTTGTTAATTGGGACAAATACAGGGAGCAACTTGCAAGTGTTTCTGGTGATGTGATAAACAGAATGATTTATGGTAAGATGGCTGCTACCACGGCGGTCAAGTTGCCTAATCATTTTCCGACTCCGGATTTAAAACTCAGGAACCTTTGCGCAGCGCGCAGAAGGGCGGAGCGACAACTGATGCGGAAGAAGGACGACAGATCCTTGAAGGCGACCTTCAACAGGCTTAACTCTGCCATTCGTCGCCATACGAACAAGCTCTGTAGGTCGCAGTGGGCGTCCTTCTGCGCCAGCTTGTCTGTTTTTTCACCTATGACGAGAATTTGGCAAGTCATTGGTAGCCTTGCTGGTGATTCTCGTCCTAGTAAGCCTTTCGAAGCGCTTGCACTGCTCAAGCAGAAACCTCTCGCTTGCTTGGCAGAGGAATTTGCAGATGCATTTGTACGTGCAAGCTCAGGAATTCATCCATGTGCTCGGCCTGCAACATCTACGTCTGTTATGGACGCCCCGTTCACACTTCGAGAGCTACAGACAGCACTCAGCAGCCTGCGGCGTCGATGTGCACCAGGTCCTGACGGCATTATCAACCAGATGATGCAGAACCTACCTCTAGAACACCGGAAGATGCTCCTAAGCTTTCTCAATCAAGTATGAGAAATTGGCGACGTTCCTCCTTCATGGAAGGTGGCTTGTGTTGTCCCAGTGCTGAAACCCGGCAAAGAAATGACAGACTTGGCCTCGTATCGTCCTGTATCATTGACGTCGTGTGTGGCTAAGCTCATAGAAAAGCTGGCAAGTAAGCGTTTATCATGGCGGCTCGAAGACAGAAGGGCTCTGCCAACATGCATGACTGGATTCCGCACAGGTTTAGGCGCGCAAGATAGCGTCTTGGACTTGATAAGCCACATTGAACATCAAAGAGCTTTCGGGCTCTCAACACTAGCTATTTTCCCAGACGTATCAAAGGCTTATGATAGCGTCCTTCAGAGTTCAATACTAAATAGCTTGATGGACATAGGCGTACAGGGCTATCTTCTGCGATTCATTCACTCACTTATCAGTGATCGTAAAATTCAAGTGCGGTTAGGAAGTACCATAAGCACCGAAAGGGCGGTATCGCGAGGTGTACCTTAGGGAAGTGTTCTTTCCCCGACGCTGTTTAATGCTGCAATGGCTGGTCTTCCCGCTGAAGTGCAAAAACATTGCAGGTATATCCATATGTCGATATATGCGGACGACATTTGTATTTGGTTAAGCGGATATCAACACAAGCGTTTAGCTCTGATAGCTCGACAGGCATTACTTTCAGTTTAAAATTGCCTTCAAGGTGTAGGGTTGACTCTCGGTGGAAAAATCTGGCTTCATCGTGTTTCCAGGTAGAAGAAGACGGTATGCGCGGCTGAAGATAGACCTTGATCAATCTTGCCTTCGTAAATTGAAGCACAAGCGCTTTTTGGGCGTCATTATTGACTACCGTCTACAGTGGCGACGAGCTGTGGATTCTATTGTGACATCACTATATCCGCGTCTCAATGTGATCCGTAGAGTTGCAAGTGAGCAATGGGGAAATCACCCTTCTTCAATGATCAGGCTGCACGATACACTAGTGACGAGTCGAATAATGTACCAGCTCCCTTTAATTTCCCCCTCACTACCACAGCTAGAACGACTTGAGGTTTTGCACAGAAAGGGCCTAAGGGGGGCTCTTGGCGTTCCGCAGACTGCTCCTAACAATGCAGTACTTCATGAGTCTCTATCGAAACCTCTTAGCCTAGTCGCTTCACAAAGGTTATTGATACAAATTGGCCGCCTCAAACAGACGATAGCCGGTCGAGCCCTTCTACAGAGCCTTCGAAAGAGATCCGAGTCCCGAGTGTACTTGGCCCTTAATACTCTTGGTTACATGTGTCTTGACACTAGAGGTCGAACTAGGAGGTTGAAACCACCTTGGTCTTTTGCAAGCCTCGATTGTTCATTGACAATTCCTCACGTTCGTGCTAAGTGGCGTTCTCCTTTGGCAGCAACGCGTTCGCTCGTACTGGAACATCTTTAAACTGAATATGCACGTCATCTTCAAATTTTTACTGATGGCTCTGTGGACAAGGTCAGAGGATCTAGTGCAGCTGCTTTTCACATTCCCTGTTTGAAGTATGATTGGTAGGTTCGCTTCACTGCAGTCGTGTCCTCCACAACGGCCGAAAGCGTTGCCATTGAAGCAGCTCTAAAGAAGCTACGGTTTTGTATGCCTCAACCCGTTGTCATTCTTACAGATTCGAAATCCGCCCTTCAAAGGTTAGAGCATGGGTTCCCTACTGATGCTTTATGTCTAAGATCCCTACGCTCGGTGCACAATCTCCATATCAAAGGCTTCTCCATACGATTCCAATGTGTGCCCTCGCACATAGGTATCATAGGCAACGAGATGGCGGACAGCCTCGCCCATAGAGCGCTGTCTCGGAATCCTTTGAGAAAAGTGCCTCAAGAGGACAAGAGACTCTTCAGAGAAGCGGTGTCGTGCCACTTCAGCTCTTTGTGGAGCGCACCTCACAAGCCATGTGTGACTAAGGGTCTCAAAAGAAACCAAGCCACTTTACTGCTCCGCATTCGCACGGGCTCTGCTCGTACCCCTGCGCGGATGTATAAGACTGGCCTGGCGTTGTCTCCATTACGTTCAACGTGTGGTGTGTGCGGTGACATAGAACATTACCTTGTGTGCTGTACTCTGTATAACGCGGAAAGGAGCGTGCTATTCGGGTCCCTCAAAAAGACAGGAATTCCCCACAGTTCTCTTCAGGACACTGTTTTCCCGCGCGGGAACCAGTTAGATAGGAAGGAGGTTTCTCGCCTTCTTTTAAATTACCTGCAGGACACGGATTTGGCCTCCACATGGTGACATTAGGAGTGACTATGTGTAGTTGTGAGGTCTGTGTCTGAGTTATATGATTTATGTATTTTAAGTGTCGCTACGGTGGAGCAATTGCTGGCAGCTACTGCAAGGCTAATCCCACCAGTAGCCTACAACCACTGAACAACAACATCAACTCAACAACGAAGCTCATTTTGTCGGAGACTGACAGAACGTATAATCACGCGTTACAGCGGCGTCTTGCCACTTAATGTAGTCAAATAACCTGTCTCTGATGACCACGTTTCCAGTCTAGACAAATTTCCATCGAACACTGCACTAAGAAGCACGTAATAAAATAGGTTGTTACGATAACGTTTATTGGCACCGACCGTGAAGTGATGTACTAGGCGTCAAAGAAACTACTGCTCCTTGTTTTTAGTTAAAGTGTAATGCATGTCTAGCCAACTTTCTTCTTTGTTTTAATCTATATGCAGCCCGGTATGCGACCCCCTGGCTACGCCGCTGGTACTGTGCGAGTGGCATTCGGCCACCCACGGTAAGCAAGGAGCAAAATGTTCCCATAGAAAGCTCCGCCCTAAAGATCCTAAATTATCGGTAATCTGCATATCGTGGCACGTCTCTGGGTGATATTATTCAATGGAAGTGTTCAATAGAAGCTAACCTGCCATTGTCTGGATGAATGCCTGCACGGCTTAAACCCTTGGGATGCGGTAAAGCTGCCGCCCCATATCGTAAACAGGCTCGAAGTGCGCCTTCTTCGGCCATAGTCGCAGGCCGTGAATGAACAGCACAGGCGCCGATTTTCAGCAGAGAGATAGCGGGGCGTGCCGAGCTGCGTTCGTGTGTGCTCGGCCAAGCCAAGTGTCTAGTGTCGAGACATGTCACTGCGCATCCCTTCGCACTGGCGTGCCTGCCATTGAGCAATACAGGACCCTTGCATAATCAGAACGCGAAGTAATGCAGTTCGTCACGCCGCTCGTAGAACTGGCAGAATTTTATCACCCCCTGTATATTTAACGATGCTCGTGTACTCTATCCCGTGGACGGGCGAGTTCGCAGAAAGCATGCACGACTGGTGCAACTGTAAGAGAGCTCTATGGGAAGCAGCATCTTTTTGTAACAAAATATGTTGAGCGCCAACCACCAGCGTGAAAACTAAGTACCAGGCTTGCGTAAGTATCGACGCCCTCATATCTCGGGCACAGCGATCGAAAAAATGTATTACTTAAAAATGTCGGCCAGTTATTATAACGTTTATATATTTCAATCTCAGTGAGCGTACTCCCACCACGAAGCAAGCTGACAGCTTCCAGAATATTTGTCAAAGAAGATTTTTGCGGGTCACCCAGAAACTTGCGCCATAGCTTTTTGTTTACTGTAAGGCCAGTGGTCTACACTCTTCCGTACAATATAATGAGCAATTCTATGTGTGCTCCCCATCTGCTGACAGCGTAGGTGAACCTCGCAAGAGCAGTCGCGTGAATACAGACGAAGTCCCGTCAAGCTCTTCGCCTGCCGGTAGTGATAGATTGGTTTCCGAAGCACAAGATAGCTTGCGCAAGTTATTTTTATTCACCAACATCAGGATTGTGCTAAAGAAACGCAATGCTTTGTCTTCTCTTGTTGATGCATGTTTGACTGACGTCATTGTGCTTGCGGAAACCTGGCTGTCCGCAAAAATAGGCCATGATGAACTGTTTAGTTGTGAGAAATGATACGCCATTTACCGCTATAATCTCAATATCAGATCTGGTGGTTGGCTGACAATCTTGTTTCTGGCATGGCTGTGCTCAATGGTTCTGCTCGAGCTTCTTTGTGTTAGTATTCAGGTGGAATTATTATAGTATGCTACTTTGTGCATGTTGCCGCCTCCCGAGTGAAATTTCAGGTTTTTCTGAACAGCTGCACGACGTACTAAGAAGGAAATCGGGTATTCGTTTTTCCCAGCACTCTCTTATAGAAGATATTCAAAATGAATATTGATCTGGCAACACCGACAGCGCCGACCATCTTGGAGACGCAGTTGTAAGGATCCTGCCTGTCGTGCACCATTTTGCGGCTCGGCGATCGTCGTCATGCAAGACTAAAATACAACAGTCGCCTTCATTGTACAGAAGTTAATGAAGAGCTTACTCCACTGTGCCGCCACGAATCAACGAAGCCGCGCATGTTGGTTTTTGCAGCCTTCCATATCCGTTTCCTAGGGCATTCTCGAAGAGGTGTACTGCTTCGAAACCGGTGCCTTTACCGAACCTATTTTCGCGGCTACGGTATGCTTCAAACATGAACTAAATACCCGAAACGATTGCTTAAACGCTCCCCGAGTTTCGACTCCCATCTCTAAAAACCTTTCGTTATACACTGCAAACCCGAAAGAAAGCGTGTCCCGTGTGAAAACTGCAAACTGCGATGCTTGCACCGTTCGTCGGAGGTGATAAAGATTCGCGCAGCCAGATAACGAGCACTCCTGTTGCCCATTTCGCGTTGGATTCCCGCTTCGAACATGCGAGCTAAAAATTATCCGAGTCATCTCGCACATGCATTTCCCGTGAAAACGGAGGACAAGCGCGATCGGCAAGATGAGGCCCAAGTTCTTCACTTCATCCGGAAGATTGTTTTATTGCCGCAGTGCACTTGTGCGTATACGCCGCTGTCGTCGTCGTACTCTGCCGCAATTGACGGCGCACGCGCGGCCCCCCTCCTATAGGAAGCTCATCGGGTCCCCAGTGGTCACTATGGATGCGGATGGCGGTTTAGCTGCAAAAGCGACGAAACTCAGTAGGCAACGCCAGCGCTCCGCTAAATCGGCTCGGTGCCGGAGCCAGGGCATAGTAGTGGGCACCGACTCCCAACGACGGTTTCCCGCCGATCTCATCGCGATCACCATCAAAGTGTGACGCCTGCAAGGCCACAGGCGGCGTTCCTCTCACTTCAGTGTTGTGAGACGCCTGGTAGCTGCTGTAGCACTATTCCCTCTGCCAAGCAGCAGTTGCCCTTCTTGCGTGGCGTTAACATATCGGATCCATGTACAGTTATAACGCCGTCAAAGAGTTCAAGCGCCGCGCTGAGTATTGCTATCCTTGTCAATGCTTCGTTCTTCGGGCAAATTTCGTTAATACTCAAAGTGTTTAGATACTCAGCCAGTTGTCAAGACGGAATAAAATATATTCGGAATTAATATAGTTCAATTCTGTGTAAAATTGACTATATCATCATCAACATTGTTATCATCATTATTTATTATACCCTTAAAAGGCTTTGCGGGTATTACGCAAGAGAGAGAAGGACAAATTTTGAAGAATGTTGGTGTACATAAGTCATGCGAGTTGTCACAGAAATGAAACAATCATAATAAATCTCTGAGCCAGTAAATCACTGACTTATCAATGAACAAAAACATTACATATAAGCTCCTACATGTTGAATAGACATAATGCGTGGACAACGTTCGATTCGATAAATGTGGACAGACATCAAACATGCTTAGTTGTTAATAGAGCGATGCATTAATATAATAGTTATGACACGGTAAATCATACACTTAGTAACAATTATATCAGCGGTAAGAAGGATACAGTGGCTATAGTGCATGTGTTTCGGTAACATCTCAAAATATTTTGGATTTCGTTCGCTGACAATGACATCAGGTAAACAATTCGACGATTCGATTACATAGGGTATAGTAATGATTGACTGTAAGCCTTAGTGGATCCGTCACTCGACGACCTACTAATACATTTAATATGCGTGTATTCTAAGCAGCCGCGTGGCCTAATTGGTGCTGTTTCAACTTTGAGTCAGTTGGCAGTGCTTTGGGATGTAAAGTTATGGGCGCCGGGTATTTGAGGTGCCTGTGCCAGTAGACCCGTTGACACAGAGCGCTGCTACGCACAGACACACGCGCACTCTGCATGCCTGAATGCAAATTTGTTTTTTACATTTCCGCTAATGTGATTAGCAACTAGGCAGCGAGATCTTCAGTTGAATTACAAGGCGCCTCGATTTGAATCACGTTTTTTTTAATGAAACATTTATTTCTATTTTTTAAACCTATCCTGCGTTAAAGAGAACTTAAAAATGAAACCTGGAGAAACGCTGACCCGTGTTCACTCTACGGTTATTACACATACCACGGTACGAAGTACCCGTTAATGACTTACGAGCCATGGCACCAGTGGAAGCCCCTTTTCCTCTTTGAGCGCCATGTATTTCCTGTGGTACTGTGAATGTCACATTAAAAGCGATCAATTTTCTGGATATAAAGCGGTACGGTATTGAAATGTCTCATTTTGACAGAGTTTTATCAATATTCAAATTTCAGCTGTACAACACGAGGCAATTGTGGCTGAAGCCATTGCTCACTATGTCATGCAATCTAAATGCACGAGGGTTATTGAATTTAGTCCCCCATCAAAATGCGGCCGGGATCGAACCCGCCACCTCGAGCTAAGCAGCGCAACGCCATAGCCACTGGTCTGCCATAGTAGGTCACTAGAATACCTGGCCGGTTCTTCACGAAACGTCGAAAATCGGATTCCAATAAAATTCACAACTTTAACGTCTATTATCTATAAAGATGTCTCGCTATTAATTGTGTTTGCGCCGGGATGCATATGAAGTTCCATTATACCACGCCTATAGAGGAACGAGAACAGGCGTATTCTACAAAATAACCAACACAACTTACGCTGATAACTTTTTACGAAATTGGCATTCTATCGATCATTCGCCCATTTTGCTGTGTTTGTATACTTGTGTGTCTATATCCAACAACTTTCACGACAACTTTTGTCACTGGGTAGTCCATGGTCAAAAAAGGTAGAGGTAAGACTTGTCTGCTGGGGCCACCGGGTTCGAAACCAACCGCCGAACTAACTCTGATCACTAGGTACGGACACTGGATATGCGCCGCTCTTCAATGAACCTGTTTCACGCCAACATGTGCCACTGGGCATGCGTCACGGGGTCTGAGCAACTCTGCAATAAACCTTCCACGCCGTCTTCGAACACGGCGGTGCCGTTAGATGGCGCACCGTGTCCAGAGGGAATCGCGAGAGAAAAGCCCGGCTCTAATACAACACGCGTTTCGGAGGTGGCCGCTGTTACGGTGTGTCGCTGCACTGCTTCAATGCTAATTGCATCAACGTCGACAGTCATCGTGAAACGGTTTCTACCAGAAATGTTTCGAGATAACCTTGAGAAACATTTTGTACGTAGCGATTATTAGAGCGATAGCTCTACTATTCCAGGTGAAAGAGAGAGAGAGAGAGAAAGAACTTTATTTAGTCGCCTGCAGAACGACACTATGACTAAATGGCGCCGCGACGCGGGCCCTGACGTCGTCTCAGCGGGTGGTCTCTACTCAACTCCAGCGCGTGTTACACCCGCGGTCGGTCGCCCTGAGGGGCAACGTTCCGTCGGTTTCGCTCGGCCTTTGTCTTTCAAGAGCCGCCGAGACCTGCTGGACGGCTCAGGTTTGGCTTTCGTGGTCGTAGCATTCTGCCGCAGCCGCGAGTCGCAGCGGAATCGTTGCACTTGTCAAAGCTTCGTCGGGGAACTTGGTGCAATCCAATAGGATGTGCGTCAGGGTAGCCCTCTCCCGCTGGCACACGCGGTACACATCACTCACATATACTTTCTGGTACAGATGATTCATTAGCACTGGGGTGGTTAAGGAGCCAGTTTGTATTTGTCGGAACAGCACCGCCTCCGCTCGGCTCAGTCCCGGGTGCGGAGGTGGGCAAGTCTTTCGAGCCAGGCGGTGAAACTAAGTTCGTTGAACATCGTCATGCGGGCACAAACCCAGAAAACGACTGGTTCCGTAAATCTGACCTTTAAGCTCTGCCAAGATCAAATTGGGACTTAGCCTGCCACTACCGTCGGCTGCTGCGTACGTCGCGTGGGCGCCCATATCTTGAAAGCGATCTGCGATGTGTACAAAGTGCGCCGAGCGCTGCGCTTTCGACACTTAGTTCGCGTTGAAGCGAGACGCAGCATGAAGGTAGATTCGCTCGCTGCTGCTGCTGCCGCGCCGAGCAGCGTCTGTGTGTTGTCTTGCGGTGGAGCTGGAGGTGCGGTAGTTTCTGACGGTGCCGAGCAGCGTCTGTGTCCCTTCCCAAAGCAAGAAAAACCGTGCTATCGCTCGACAAACATGGTTTAACCGCCTCCAACCAGGGCAATTTTTTCAACTGTATTCATGAGGAATAAGAATGACCCAATCGTGCAGTCGCGAAGTAAGTAAATAGAAGGGTTCGGACCGGATCACAAGCCCTGCGATATGAAGCGGCAAACCACAGGGTAACAGAGATTCTGACTTTTCTCTTGTCCGGAGTATTCCTCACTGCACTGGTGGCGATGCAACGGCGTTATGTGATGTGCTTGGAGATGTGCCTGACCAGTTTTTGCTTCTGGGTGTACGCAGCCGTGCAATGGCGGCACTTAAACGGCTTTTCGACCATGTGCAATAGCATGTGCGTCTTGAGGTGGCCCTTGCGAGAAAATTTGCGGCCGCACACGCCACACTGATCGGGCTTTTCTTCCGTGTGCTTGTGGTAATGACTCTTGAGATTGTAATTTTCCTTTAACAATGCACCGCACACGCGGCAGAGATAATTTTTTCCTCTCGCGTGGTCGGCGATGTGTTTCTGAAAGTCTGCCATAGAGGTAAAGGACATCTCGCACAAACGACACACGCTGGGTGGGTTGTGAGCCTGGCTGCCTTGCTCCTGCCTCGATGCTTCCCCGGTCTCTCCAGGAACGCTGCGACAAGGCAAATTATGAGCATAATTAAGAAATGTTTACCCGAAATAGCCCAAACATTCGATCTGGCACCGGTTGCTGCTAAATGACAATCTTTTCAACGAACACTTTTTGTTACCAGGTAACAGAGAAAATATCCTGCCTGATGGCATAGCATCGACGTCATTCATTGGCTTCGAACTTTGGCATCGAGAAACACTCGCCTTGTTTACTGAAGTTCAAAAAGTTGCAATACAACAGTTTCACTAAGCGACGAGAAGCCATGCTGCACAATACTAAGTAGCAATAAGATGAGAGAACCTGCAGCTGTCCGCCATATGAACATACATAGCTACTAAAAATGCAATGCATCATAAATGAACAGCTTAAGCGATCTGGACTTTTATTACTATGATTTAGAAGCGCACGTAAAGGCATTTCTTTTTCCATTATATCTCGCTCCTGCGTTTCCCCCTGGTAACGTATCCACCACAGCCGCCAAGTACAAATAATTGAAGACCAACGCATATTTGTTAACATTTACATTGTACATTTATTTATGTGCTACAGAAAAGCCACACCTGTGTCTCATTCAGCAGATCTGAAGCGGAAGGCGTTTTTTTCACTCGGAACGGCGGTAACGTATCCAAGATTTATGGCTGCTGTGGTTTACGCAGCCATACCATTGGAACCTGAACCTGGCAACGTTTAACGTTAGAACGTTATCTAGTGAGGAGAGTCTAGCAGTGTTATTGGAGGAATTAGAGGGTAGTAAATGGGGTATAATAGTGCTCAGTGAGGTTAGGAGGACAAAAGAAGCATATACAGTGCTAAAAATCGGGCACGTACTGTGCTACCGGGGCTTAGCGGAGAGACGAGAACTAGGAGTCGGATTCCTGATTAATAAGGATATAGCTGGTAACATACAGGAATTCTATAGCATTAACGAGAGGGTGGCGGGTCTTGTTGTGGAACTTAAGAGGTACAAATTGAAGGTAGTACAGGTCTACGCCCCTACATCCAGTCATGATGAGCAGGAAGTCGAAAGCTTTTATGAAGACGTGGAATCGGCGATGGGTAAAGTCAAAACAAAATACAGTATACTTATGGGCGATTTCAATGCCAGGGTAGGCAAGAAGCAGGCCGGAGACAAGTCAGTGGGGGAATATGGCATAGGCTCTAGGAATAGCAGAGGAGAGTTATTAGTAGAGTTTGCAGAACAGAATAATATGCGGATAATGAATACCTTTTTCCGCAAGCGGGTTAGCCGAAAGTGGACGTGGGGGAGCCCGAATGGTGAGACTAGAAATGAAATAGACTTCAGACTCTGCGCTAACCCTGGCATCATACAAGATGTAGACGTGCTCGGCAAGGTGCGCTGCAGTGACCATAGGATGGTAAGAACTCGAATTAGCCTAGACCTGAGGAGGGAACGGAAGAAACTGGTACATAAGAAGCCAATCAATGAGTTAGCGGTAAGAGGGAAACTAGAGGAATTCCGGATCGAGCTACAGAACAGGTATTCGGCTTTAACTCAGGAAGACGACCTTAGTGTTGAAGCAATGAACGACAATATTATGGGCATCATTAAGGAGTGCGCAATAGAAGTCGGTGGTAACTCCGTTAGGCAGTAGACCAGTAAGCTATCGCAGGAGACGAAAGATATGATCAAGAAACTCGAATGTATAAAAGCCTCTAACCCTACAGCTAGAATAGAACTGGCAGAACTTTCTAAGTTAATCAACAAGCGTAAGACAGCGGACATAAGGAACTATAATATGGATAGAATTGAACATGCTCTCAGGAACGTAGGAAGCCTAAAAGCAGTGAAGAAGAAACTAGGAATAGGCAAGAATCAGATGTATGCGTTAAGAGACAGACCCGGCAATATCGTTACTAATATGGATGAGATAGTTCAAGTGGCTGAGGAGTTCTATAGAGATTTATACAGTACCAGTGGCACCCACGACGATAGTGGAAGAGAGAATAGCCTAGAGGTATTCGAAATCCCACAGGTAACGCCGGAAGAAGTAAAGAAAGCCTTGGGAGCTATGCAAAGGGGGAAGTCAGTTGGGGAGGATCAGGTAACAGCAGATTTGTTGAAGGATGGTGGGAACATTGTCCTAGAAAGACTGGCCACCCTATATACACAATGCCTCATGACCTCGAACGTACTGGAATCTTGGAAGAACGCTAACATAATCCTAATCCATAAGAAAGGGGATGCCAAAGACTTGAAAGATTATAGACCGATCAGCATACTGTCCGTTGCCTACAAAGTATTTACTAAGGTAATCGCAAATAGAATCAGGAACACCTTAGACTGCAGTCAACCAAAGGACCAGGCAGGATTCCGTAAAGGCTACTCAACAATAGACCTTATTCACACTATCAATCAGGTGAGAAATGTTCGGTATATAACCAACCCTTATATATAGCCTTCATTGATTACGAAAAAGCGTTTGATTCAGTCGAAACCTCAGCAGTCATGGAGGCATTACGGAATCAGGGTGTAGAGGAGCCATAGGTAAAAATACTGGAAGATATCTATAGCGGCTCCACAGCCACCGTAGTCCTCCATAAAGAAAGCAACAAAATCGCAATAAAGAAAGGCGTCAGACAGGGAGATACGATCTCTCCAATGCTATTCACAGCATGTTTACAGGAGGTATTCAGAGACCTGGAGTGGGAAGAATTGGGGATAAAAGTTTATGGAGAATACCTTAGCAACTTACGATTCGCTGATGATATTGCCTTGCTTAGTAACTCAGGAGACCAATTGCAATGCATGCTCACTGACCTGGAGAGGCAAAGCAGAAGGGTGGGTCTGAAAATTAATCTGCAGAAAACTGAAGTAATGTTTAACAGTCTCGGAAGAGAACAGCAGTTTACGATAGGTAGCGAGGCACTGGAAGTGGTAAGGGAATACATCTACTTAGGGCAGGTAGTGACCACGGATCCGGATCATGAGACTGAACTAACCAGAAGAATAAGAATGGGCTGGGGTGCGTTTGGCAGGCATTCTCAAATCATGAACAGCAGGTTGCCACTATCCCTCAAGAGAAAAGTGTATAACAGCTGTGTCTTACCAGTACTCGCGTATGGGGCAGAAACCTGCAGGCTTACGAAAAGGGTTCTACTTAAATTGAGGACGACGCAATGGGCTATGGAAAGAAGAATGATGGGTGTAGCGTTAACGGATAAGAAAAGAGCAGATTGGGTGAGGGAACAAACGCGGGTAAATGACATCTTAGTTGAAATCAAGAAAAAGGAATGGGCATGGGCCGGACATGTAATGAGGAGGGAAGATAACCGGTGGTCATTAAGGGTTACGGACTGGATTCCAAGGGAAGGGAAGCGTAGCAGGGGGCGGCAGAAAGTTAGGTGGGCGGGTGAGATTAAGAAGTTTGCAGGGACATGGCCACATTTAGTACATGACCGGGGTAGTTGGAGAAGTATGGGAGAGGCCTTTGCCCTGCAGTGGGCCTAACTATGATGACGACGACGACGACGACGATGATGTCTATCCGATATTCGCATAATTTGTGAAAAATAGAGTATTTAATTACCATGATTAGAATTAACTGCATTGGTTTCACGAAGAAAACGAGAGTTCGGTTCTCATTACATTGTCTATACCGACGGCCCCTGTAAAGCAATATGCAGTCAGGTGTAACACGAAAATTTACGTAAGCAATATATTGCAATTTCGGCCAACTGAAAATGAACGGAGCACGGGGACTGAAAGGCTTCGATATTGCTTTTAAGAGGTAACACACATTTATGACTAGCCACTCTAGTACTATTCCCGTAAGTGTGACTACAGAACGCACAGTTTGTGCATAGTTGAAGGAAAAAGCCAGTCACAAAACACGAAGGACAAAGACCAGTCATTGTGGTGCGAAGCTCTTGTCCTTTGCGTTTTGTGACTGGCTTTTCACTTCATCTATAAGAGTTCAGTGAATATTTTTCGTTATCGAATGGTGAGAGCAGCTACAAAACTACAAGCTAACGCTAATGATTAATCAGTGCATACATCCTTGTAGCGTGAAATAATCGTGTCTTGTAAAGTATTACAGTCAGTTGGCGAATTTAAAGGCTTTGGATGTCCAGTTGAAGCACCCCTTTAGGATCCTAGAAAGAACCGCATTACAGCCGGAATCATTTATCTGCACGACTGGCGGTTGAATTGAGAAGAAGAAACGGCAATCGCAAGTTCCCACGGGAAGTGATAGTATTATTCATCGCCCCTAAACACGATAAGCGTAGGTAAACCGGACTCTCATCAGCCGCTCACATAGGCCGGCATCCCATCACTGACACGACTTCGATGGCAGCCGTGTTTAGTGAAGACATCCGGTTCAGGGAGAACGCAGCCTTGCAGCAGTAACTGCGTTGACCCGCCCTGTCTTGCATTGGGTTAGGATTTATGTGCTATGTGAATCTTGCACCATGGCTCAAAGTTCACGGTACATTAGGTAAAGGTTATCTTTAGTTGTGGACCTGTGTGGGCGCCGCTAATGACGGCGTGGCGAAACACGCATCTTCCATCGTCTGTCTCCACCTAGAGATTAAGCGGCACATAATGTAACAGAAGCCGGTGTTCCACGTAAGACGACCTGCCGTGAGCCAGGCACGGCTGTTTGATAGGAATTTACAGAAACTACGTTCGCAAATAGTAGAAGTGATATCGCCAATCACCAATCCATGGCAACAGCACGCGCCTTTCCATAGTTTTTTTTACATTCTCATGTGACGGTGTCGGGGAAATCGTACTCGCTTGACGACTAATGGTGGCCGCTTTTAATTTTGATTTCACTCCGCTTCTCGTTATTCATCTTATTCTTTCAAAAAATCGACCTAAGCTGGCACTCGCCAATCTTTAAGTTGGAAAACGGCAGGGTTTATGGGCGACACTGCGTTGTGCGTTATTCATATTACTGGTTGGGTTTGGTCATTTCAAATATTAGTTAGAATCAGCTTTAATTGCAGTCATGTGTGAGGCTTAATTTACTCTTGGTTTCTGTGTGGACAGTGGGATTAGTAAATCTTGTCTGTCAACATATAGTATACTGTGAGCAAAATATGCCCCCTTCATCTTCATCTCTATGTATTCATTATCATGGCTAGCATAATCTTAGCACGCGACCATGCTGATTGAAGTGTCGAGGTGACAGCTGCCTCACAATACTCAAGCCTATGTATTGAAAATAGCAGCATTGATACACGTACTGTGTAACATGATATAGACACAAGAGGAACAGAGAGATAAACAGGGTTAACCAATGAATATTTTCGTTTGCTACTGTACACTGGGGGATGTGAAAGACGGAAAGAATAGCAGAGAAAAAGCGAATGCAAGAAAAATAAATGAAAGAGCTTTGGAACGTCCGTAAGAACTATAGTCTCTCTTTAATAGGCCATTCCAATGCAAAAATTTCATGAGTGCCTTGATTATCTTGTGGTGTGACGACTGTATAGTTCGGCATTCTAGGACTGTGTTCCGAAAGCGGCCGGTCGTCAAGACGCGCCAGCGCGGTCGCGAATTACTGCCCGTGTGCGCTGTATCGGCGACAATGGCAAGCACGTGTTCAATAGTTTCCTCGTTGCCGCAGTGGCCACACGCAGCATTATCTTCCGTTTTGATACGACAGCAAAGGATATTGGAAAAGCGATTTCAAGCCACAGTAAAGAACCGTTGTCTCGGGTCTGGATAGTTTAGGTGCAGGACGAAGTTGAAGACAAGGATTCAATCGATGGAGACGTGTGTGCTGGAAACTAGGTGCGTTCCACAAGGATTGCATGGCGTCATTTGCAAGCACTCGAAGTTTCGCTGCTGTATCTGTTATTGACAGTGGGATTGGTTCCTGCACTCCGTCCTCATGAGCAGATCGAGCAGCTTCATCGGCATGTTCGTTACCATTACGCCACAGTGGCTAGGGAGCTACTGAAATACGACGTCGCGTCTTTGCTCGACGAGGCGGTGAAAGATCTCTCAGATTTCTAGAACTAGTTATTCGTAGGGTCCATGGTGTAAGACAGAAAGCAAGAAATGTAGAGCTGCCTTAGAATCACTGAAGACACTTCATTCTTGAGGTGGTCCCTATCGAATTATGCTAATTATGTGGACTACGAAGAGCAGCAAGTTTCGCGGCTGTCAATGTCATCTAGTGTGATGAACTTCAATATGATGACTTTCACGGGAAAAATCCCGGCGGTTGAACCATCATTGTATCGATGGGCATGATTGTAATATTCGTACAGCAAGATCAGTGAAAGTTGCTTGATAGCTGATGATAAGAGCTGCACCTTCGTTCGAGTGCCTGGTACTGTCAGTTGAACTTGTGGCTGAGGCAAGCGCCAATGGGGAAATAAAACTCTCTGCATATGTGTAATGTAATGGAAGGTGTACATGATAAGACAGTATTGTCTGACAAAGAGGCACGTGGTCGGTCTTCTAGAAGTGAGGCGACATAGCGGAAAGGGGCGCGATCAAGATGTCTGACGCGTCTTATTTTGTGGTAGCGCAAGCGGAATGACAGGGACAACAGAAAGGCACATTTGACACACACAGCGCTAACGTTCCACAATAGATTTATTTCGTTATTTCCAGTGCTCGTCGCTATATATATATATATATATATATATGTATATATATATACACACACCCTCGCAACGTCATAAACAAGTGCAAAAGCTCGGTCAACACAAACAAGAAAATGGACGGCTTACTGACGCATGTGTCACAAAATGCTGACTAGCTGTTATTATCAAGCGCGTCATCTCACAAATGTTTCTACTCATGATTGTTTCTTTAAGTCTGGCCTTGCATTTGCATCTTTGGCAATGGATGGCAAGAAAGCCGTCAGCAGCCAAGTTCTTTACTTTGTTATTGTGTTCTCGTAGCCTATCACTTATGCATCTACCAGTTTAACCAATGTAGGATCGTCCACACGCGACAGAAGTGCGGTATACCACACCCGCGATGCACGCTTTCTTTGCCGCTTCCTTCGACTTTCCCACTGCTGCTGTTGTCCGGCACGCCACTAACGCCGGCTGCGTCGGGACGTGGTTGAGACCGTGCCCATGTAAAAAAAAAACATAAGAGGCATGTGCTGTCGGTGTATTATTTCATGACATTTGTTTATGAGCCGACATTCTCAAAATTCCGAGGGAGAGAGAGAGAGAGAGAGAGAGAGAGAGAGATGAAGAGGAAAGGCAGGGAGGTTAACCAGATATCAGTCTCCGGTTTGCTACCCTACACTGGGGATAGGAGATAGGGGTAAGATGACAGAGTAAAACGCAAAAAAAACACGCACACATGGAGACACACACACAAGGTGTTCCAGTTAACATTATAAAGAATGTAAGGCATGGTATGCGCCACGTGAGGGCCTGCGTGGTTGTGGTTCAGAAAGATTATTCGCCAAGCGACGCCCGCGGCATCGACACGAGATTTTCTGCGACACGGGAGCCTTAACGCTATTGCGTTAATACGTGAACAGAGTGTGGCACAAAGGAAAGACGACCAGAGAAGCTCGCCTCAAGATTTACCCCGCGTCGCATCTGCACAATGCCCTCAGGACGCCCAACTAGGCGTGACCCCTCACAAACGCTGTGCAGGAGCTGCCGCGCTTGTCTCCGTGCTCACCCCCGCAACAGCAACGACAGTAGCGGGAGGAGGTGGGGAGAATGTTAGCGAGAAAATAGAGAAAGAGGAGGCCGTTTTGTGAGCTACAACGCTACAATCCAGAATGGCGCCGAAGCGTGCACTTAGTGCCGACGAGACGAAGGCTCGCATAAAGCGTCGAGCGGAGCAAGAACAACTGACACAAGCGGAGCAGGCAAGGTAAAATTTCACATCCCATCATGACTGTCGTATGCAGTCAACATATTACCGACAAATAACGTCAATGAACGCAAATAGCACACAAAGCTTAGCTTACATCGATTCCCAGAGTGATGGGATCTGCATATTTTTTTTATGTTAATTTTCGCGTGCGGTACCTGCGATTCCTTTTGGCCTTGTGTTTCTACAGTCTCACCAATTTATTAGGCGCCGGAAAAACAATGGTGATGCCGTTCCCTCCAGCAATCTTTTTTAATCTCTGGGAGAACGTATCTATGGAAGCGACGACAGCAAGCTTTCTTTTGTTTATGTCAATGCTTGTACCATCCACCTGCTCCGAACTGCTTTCCTGTATACCTTCTTAAGCAATGCTTCTGCGACAGACAAGCACGTGGTTCACGTAACCAGCGCGGCTTAAACGTGAGGCTTGCAGTCCGAAGCTATCGTACATTAGGTGCTGGCATGATTTATTCAGTGCTTCACTGAAACGCATCTTCGCGATTCCCCTATTCCCAAACTTCGTATGTGCGGAATGAAATGGTGAAAGGGGCTTACTTGACCTAGGTTCGTAACAGCAGTAGGTTTTCTTATGGGTGAGCACAAAGCTAATGTCAAGGAATCTAATCCTCCCGTCGCATGGCATTTCAAAGGTCACTTCTAGTGGGTTAAGACAGTCACGAATAGTGGCGAAAACTGGGGCATATTGATTAGTAAAACACGTGGATGTACAATCAATAAAAACAAAAAAGTTAACATATCTAAAGACTTTTTCAACCTTAGATTTGCGAAGGCGCTCTGACAGGTCCCTGTCCAGTTCGGCTAAAAGCAGACTACTTAGCACTGGTGCTAGCAAGAACCTATACACACTGTTTCTGCAAATACAGGAATCTTTGTTCGCGGTGAAATTGTACATGACTCGGTCTGTGCGGTAAAAAAGTGCCTGCGTGTAGTTCCCTGCGGGCTTTGTCTTTTTCTTTTCTTTATGCTCATTTTTACCGAGCTTTCACAGTGTTGTATGACGTTTCGTGGGTATATATAGCGACGAGAACTGGAAATAAACCTATTCCTGAAAGTTAGCTCTGTGTGTGTCAAATGCGCTTTTCTGGTGTTATCGTTCAGTTTGTGCTACAACAAAATAAGATATGCCATACCAAAAAGCCCCTATAGTGATCCTCATCGGCCTGACGTGTGCTCTGAGGGCTTCCATAACAATGTGAATCTTGGCTAGGTAAGTCATGCGCAAATGCAATATTTCTGATGTTGATGTACTTCGTGGGAACCCCAGACAAAGCATAAAAACCTGGGCCTGATCACTTTCGAGTGCACGAATGTCAGTTCTGCAGGCATTGGTCAACATTGCCAAGCTGTACCTCAGATACGCGGGAAACAGCGTATTGTACAGTTGCATCATTACGTGTAGTGAAGTACCCCAGGTGTTTCCTCCAAGGAACTTGAAAAGATGACAGATGGCAGTCAGACGCTTCTTTAGGTAGGCCACATGAGTACTCCAGCAGAGGTAACGGTCGATGATTACCCGTAAAAACATGTACGTTCTTCACAGGATATATTTTGTCCTTCGATGGATATAGGTAGAAAGTCATGGGTTTCCGGCTAACGCGACTAATGCACATTTTTCTGGGGAAATCTTGAGGCCTTGTTCGCTAAAGTACGTCGTTATCAGCGTCGCAGATTTTTGGAGCCTTGCACACAGTTGAGGACGCGTCATGCCAGATGCTCAGACACAGATGTCATTGTCATAGATTAACAACTTCACCGCATTTGCTAGACATTCTATGAGACCAATGAGCACAAGGTTGAAGAACGTGTGGCTCAAGGCACTACCCTGCGGTACTCCACGGTGTGTGTTGTGTGGAGAAGTTAGGCCGTCTTTGGTATTCACAAAGAGAAACCGCATACGCAAATAAATGCGTGTCCAACGATAGAGTCGACCACCGAGACTGACCATTCCCAGGGCCTCAAATATCGCCTCATGAAGAACATTGTCATATGCTCTTTTTATATCGAGGAACATGGCGACAGATAATCGCTTACAAGTCTTTTGATGTTGAACGTATGTAACCCAATCGATGACGTTGCCAATGGAGCATTGGTGACGTCGAAAGTCAGCCATTTCGTCGGGGTAAACTTCGTAGAGTACCAGATACCATTTAAGTCTTGCCAGGATCATTCGTTGTATCATCTTTCCAATGCAACTAGCCAGCGCGATTGGGCTGTATGAAGTAATCTCTAGAGGAGACTTGCCAGGTTTGATGTGTGGTACCAGGCGACTGGTCTTCCATTATTGAGTAGCGTATCCATCCTGCCAGGACTCACTGAAGATACGGACACAAGATGCCCAAGAGAGAAAGCAAGGACAGGAAAGGCAGGGAGGTCAACCAGAGGAGCACCCGGTACACTCTGGGTGGGGTTAAGGGGAATAGAAAGAGGAAAAAAGGGAGAGTAAGCGAGGAGTGCGTGTGGGAGGGACACTATACACAGGGACACTATAAATGGTCTCTTAAGCCGGTGCACTTGAAGTATTGCACTAGTGCATGAATCGCCTTTCTTGCCAGTGACGGGTGTGGCCACGGTCCGGGTTTCTGACTCGATGAACGGTCTTGAGTCCAGTCGGTGTAAAGTTGCCCGTAGAGAGGCGTTGTACACCGTAGCGACGGCAGTCACACAATAGGTGCTCGATGGTTTCCTCGCACCCACAGGAGTCGCACATCGGGCTCTCGGCCATTCCCAAACGATAGGAGTATGCGTTCGGGAAAGCCACTCCCAGCCACAAGCGGCACAGCAAGGTTGTTTCGCCGCGGGAAAGGCTAGATGGCTGTTCTAGCCGTAGCGTAGGGTCCAGTTTATGTAATCGGCAATCGAAGGCACTTGAAATCCAGAGATCTTGTGACATTTTGCGTGCAAGTAAGCGAAGTTCCCTGGCAGCGTCGTGCCTCGCCAAAGGTGTTAGACGCATCTGGGTATCTTCATGGGCAGACCGGGCAGCCATGTCGGCTAGGTTGTTGCCGACGATGTCACAGTGAGCAGGAATCCATTAAAACAATGTGCCCTCTTTCCAAAGCTTGGTGGTGCACTTCTCTGATGTCATATCATCTGCTCGTAAGTTATTTGATGTAATGCAGTCTTGATACTGTGAAGAGCTCCCTTAGAATCACGGAATACGACCCATTTCTCGAACCTGACAGCACAACTCTGGGCCGTCCAACGAGCCGAGGAAGCCGCTTCGAGACAAGGTCTCGGAACCGCGTACGCGGCGGATGCCCAGAACCACTAAAAAGGCGCCGGACTCAAATCTTGTTGATATGAAAATAAAGTTTACGCTCTCTCTCTGTGTGTTGGCTCTTCAGTGACGTACGTCATAGCGGCATGGAGAGCTGCAAGTTCTGCCGACGTAGATGTAGCCATGTGTTACAATTTGAATCAAACTGTAACCTGCTTAGCTGGAACGACGAATGCGGCAGTTGAGCTGGTAGGTGAGGTCGAACCATCGGTACATATATGTATGTCCATATATACGTCCGGTGCAGTAATGGGAGCGTAAGTTGCTTCAGAGCCGGCGATGGATGATTGGATTTTTTAGTAATTCCAGGAATAGCAAAATCCATTTGAGGCTGTCGCAGGCCCCACAAGGGAGATGAAGGCTTCGCCACCGGTGTAAAAGATGACGGTATGCCCGCTTGATGAGCGCTAATCACTCTTGAAAAGGTCGATTGAGGTCGCTCGGATGGTAGGGAGGCCAAATGATGGTCGGAGATCCTTGAGAGATGGCGAATGTGCCCTCTGAGAGTCAACAGCTGCATGTGTCAGGATCATATGGTCTCCCGCGATGGCAATTGTTGCTGCTGTTGAGTTGCACCGAGGCAGCCCTAAACATGTGCGCAGGGCTTGACCTTGTAGCTTTCCAAACGTGAAAGTTCATCTTGCATGCATTTGACAACACTGGTAGACTAACGTAGGAGTTCGTGAAACAGTACCCTGTACAGCTGCATCATAAAATGGACTGGTGTACCCCAGTTTTTCACGCAGATAAATTTGAAGACCTCCGCAATGGCAACTAACTTCAGATAGACGCAGTCAGGGCTCCACGAGAAGTTGCGGTCAATGATGACACCCAGAAAGCGATGCGTCTTAACATAGGATACAGCTTGACCATTGATTCAAACCCAAGGTGTATAGTAATAGAGTCAAGATATATGTATCTTCGATGCTGCCCATTCCTGCTCGTATGTATATCATTTTGCTCAGAGTTGTCAGCTGCATTGGCTTTAAAAAAATTGAGTCGTCTACCACTGCTTTGGAGATACCTCATTTGTTCTTAAACTAAAAAAGTTTCACGATCATAGAAGCAACCTCGGCGACTGAAGCATTCGCATGGTTATCTATATTTCCGAAAAGTAAAAAGAAATATTTCTGGCAAGCCCCCTCTTCTAATACTCATGGCCCTTGACGACCGTGTATTTGCAACTTCATCCATAATTACGTAACTAATTAAAGCTTATTACGCAAAACGTACCTAGCCAACGAAATGCGCCGTTGCGGAGCTCCGTCCTTCATTTTTTGGTCGTTTGTGTTTATTTTAACGTCTTCATAGGGGGCTTCGTACTGGGCGAAGCACTTTTTCTTGAAGATTGATCGAATGTGTAATTACGAATTACATTGTATCTGTTTATTTTGTCAAATAACCTGTAACTGACTGTCGTTTATACTTAGTAAGATGTTTTCAGTCCATATAGAAGTCCATAATGCACGGCGACATAGGCGCCGACTACGGGTGGGGGGGGGGGGGGGGGGGAGCCGTCTCCCGAGTTTTCCGGCTTAGCCCCCCCCCCGTCCCACCCGGCAATGTCGAAGCCTACCCTCCCCCACCCCCCACCCCTAACGTGTCACTGCCAGACTTGTCACATCATTTGAGGTTTCTTTTTACTTGCCTCGACCTTTTCACTTGAAATTTTATTATGGCTAATAGCTTATTGCATCATTGTTGGAGCGGACATGCACGGATTTTATTTTTTACTTTACTTTATTTGTGAAATTCTTCAAGGAGAACGAAAGCATTGGAAGTAGCAGCGGCGGCTGCATCGTCCGTATTTTCTCACTTCAACATTGTTTTAAATTCCCATTGTAAACACCATGAACATACGCAATATATTTAAATATATACACAGGTCAAAGTTTATTACATTCTAAAAGAGAAGGAGGTAGCCAATTAGCAATTATTACAAAAGGTATGGATAGTTTATGCCTAGAGAATGGATATGTTGCTGTATGTGTACCTTGCTTAAATATGCTTCGCGTGCTTTCTTTACCCTGAAAAGCCTGTAGACTTTAGGGACCCCTTCATCAGAGTATTTTATCAATGGCGTATGAAGCGCATGTGAATGATATGTGTCTCAGTATCGCTTCTCATTGCAGTAAGCAAAGCTAACGATTCATTAAAAAAGACACTTTTAATAATTTGTAACATTTATTAGTGATGGAAACATCACTTATATGCAGAGGTCATAAATATATACAGGATGTCCCAATTTATCATGCACCAAGATTTAAAAAGGCAATGCGTTACTCAAATAAAACCTAGTGCATATTGTTTCGAGTACAGTGGAGCTTCTGCCAGTAATTTTTCGTTACCGATATTTAATTAAGTAATTGTAATTATCTAACTCGCGACATACTATCATAATTATCGAAGTGTCAATGAGGCATTTGTAGGCACAGCCAAGGGACATCTAACTGCGGTATTTTCAGCTACGTACTAATGGCGTACTAATTCTTTTTCCGACTGATAAATAAACCTTGCGAAATATGGTGAATACCAAGAGACTGCGCTCCCACCCGCATCATAAAGCATCGCCCTAGAACAGGGTCCTGCGTAAAAAAAAATCACCGTTCAAGCACTCCGCACTGATGTTTAATCAGCGAAGCTGAAACGTTCGGCCCCGGTATCTATCACTGGGTTAATCTTGACGGTTCATTAAACGACGGCTTGGCAGGCGGCCGGATCCTCGGTACGCAGTTGCTGTTTGCGCTCGGCTGCACGAGCCTGTTCTGATGCCCGGGCTGCAGCATCGGGACGGCGTAGACGAGCTTGTTCCCGGTTCTGCTCACGGCGTCGCTGATCGAAAGCAGCCTGCTCCTGAGGAGTACGTATGACGCGTGGCCTACCCATTTCAGAGCCGGAGAGAAACTGCTGCGCGGCCGCGGCTGCGACGGAGAACAACGACATCACTATTGGCGCAGCCAATCGCGCGCCTCTTTCGCTTTTTTTTTTCGTGCATTCGCATAGGGTTGCGCAAAAGGAGTTTTCGGCGTACAGGTGATAGACGGACAGACGGACGAATCGGCTAGCCATATACAGCTTGCTGTAAATATCTGCCGCGCCTCGGCCTAAGCAACACGTAGCGTTTGGTGCTAGTTGGAAACAAACTGTGATAGCTGTTGTCTTTGCGTAGGTAAAGTGCACGGATTTATTTTTGCCGCGAAACCTATCACCACAGAAGCAAATCGACAATGTCAGTGCAAATGTTTAAAGATACGTTTTGTTTCGTCTCAGTCGCCATGTCTTTTTCTAATGAGCAGAAAGTAAAAATAATCATTGCCTTGAGAGCTGCAAATGACAAGAGGAAGGCCGTAAGTACATATAAGTTATGGAAGTGTGGTAATGGAGCAAACGCGTCGATCATCATCAGAAATGAAAACCTGAGACAAACCGGTAGCCTGAAGAAACAGCGCCGTAGGACTCCATTTTTGAGTTCTAGCGTACGCACGGATGTTTTAGCATTTATGGCCTCAAACCCTCATGCTAGGTTGCAGGATGTCGCCGCCCTGGTACCAATTTCCAAGTCACCAGTTTGGAGGATTCTAAACGACGGCCTTTCACCCGTATCGCCTCAACTAGCACCAATGCTTGGAATATAGGGACCTGTAGAATCGTCTAGATTTCTCGAACTAGGTCCTCACAAAAGCCCATGAGTCACCGGACATATTGAGCAACATCATGTGCACAGATGAAGCCAATTTTCACAGAATCGCCCAGGTAAATTTGCATAATGCAGACTATTGGAGCGACACTGGGTAAGGCCAATCCGCACCAGTGCCAGTGTTCGTTCAATGTGGGGTGCGGAACTTACGCTGGTGCTATAATCAGACCCATCTTCTTCGATCACTCACTGACTAGAAAGCCATACGTGGACGAAATCCTTCAAGGAGTGGTGGATGAGTTTCTCAGCGAAGTCCCGCTATCACGTCTTCCACTTCTGTCGTATTAGCAAGATGGAGCACCAGCCCACAGCAGCTGCCGAGCACGAAACTGGCTCAATGAGTCTTTTCATGCGCAACAAATTGGAAGACATGGGCCTGTAAATTGGCCGGCTAGGTCACCTGATCTCTCTCTACTCGATTTCTTTCGCGTTACGTGAAAGCTCGTGCTTACATTATCGAGACGGACGTCAGGTTAGTTTAAAGAAAGGATAACGGATGTCTGCCGTCGAATTGGGACGTCGGTCATCAAAAAAACCACTGAAGATGTGACAAAGCGGGCACAGTACTGGCGTATCTGCAAAAGGAGACCTATTCGAACATGTCCTCAAGGCGGCAGCTGGTATTCAAGAGCGCTTACGAATTTATGGATAATAAGGGCACAGTAAAATCTGATTTACTTTTTTTCGTTTTTGTGCAGGCGTCCCGATTGCCAATTCGGCTTATCTCGAAGTGCTATATTTACCATCTTGAACGCATCGGCTTTGCCTTTTCTCTACACCTGGGCCGCTTCCGAGTCTTTACTTCGCTTTTATTGTTTCCCACGACCCTGTTTTTGCAGCGTGTATACACTCAGGAAAAATAAAACAGTCCCTTTAATTTGGCTTTGGTCCGAATCAAGTTTCTGGCGCTAAATATAGCTGCGTGCGCACTCTGTCGATGTGGTGCGAGCAAAGCCGGGAGTTTGAAACATGCTATGCCTATTACATTATTTTTCGCGTTTCGTGCTTGGTCAGAGCAGCGCCTCGGCCGCGTTATCAAGGGGTTTTTGTTACCGATATGATAAGTATCGCAACTGCTCTGTAAGTCTTGGTGCATGATAGTTGGAGCACCTTGTATAATTCACTCAGTAACCGAAATGAGGCCAAGCCGGATTCATTCGATATCAGAATCAACAGCAGTCATTCGCAGGAGCGCTGGTACTCGGACTCGCAGAAAGAAAAAAAAAAGGAAGAGAGAAGCTGCAGTTTCGGTGGCGTAAAGGCGAAGCAGTATTAGTGACAACGAAGTATACGACATCTACAGGATGGAAGATTACACCACCGAAAGACGCCAGATCCTTCGTGGTGGGAGAGGACTCTGGTTGTAAAATTGTACCGTCTCCTACTATGTGGTCTTGTAAATGCTAATATAAATAAAGCTGTTCCTTGAGTGAACAACTCTTCGAGGTCACACGAAGTTTCTTCAAGGGCAAGAACCCCATATATACATACATACATTCTATATATATATATATATATATATATATATATATATATATATATATATATATATATATATATATATATATATATATATATATATATATATATATGAAGGCTTCCGCCTATGTGCTGCGATAAGAAGCTCGTCGCGAAAGATGGTGAAAGATCACTCTCTTCGGTATCGGCTCATGTACCTAGTTGGATAGTTATATAGCGGCAAAGAAAACTGATCTGACAATGCCAAGAATTCTATTCGCATTAAATGTTTACTCAACATGCGACCGCGTGCCAAACAGCCTCTCCGACACACTTACGGTGCGTCAGCTGCCATTGAGAGCAGCACTACGCCGGGGATACGTCTACTTGTTCACCGGCATTTCTGTTTTTCTTCCTTTACTTTTCTCTTTCTCCGGGCAACGCTTTCTTGAGCAAGCGTGCAGACGCGCTTTTATATCGACAGTGGCACAGACGGTGGTATTGTTGCAGCTGCACGATACCAGCCACTCGCCGCTGGGCCAGCTGCGCTGGTAGAAACAGTACAAATGCGTGCCTCTGGTTTCGGCGTTTTGCGCGACTGCGAGAAAGAGCGTCCCGCGACAAAAGAAAATTGACCCGCCGACGAATAAGAGGACACATTCTCGGCCTAACGCGATTCTGAACAGCAGGGGTCCCTACAATGCAAGGCGCGGCAGGGTGCCTCAGGCGCGGAGTTTGGCACGCTCTCGTGCAGGCCGGAAACTTTTGCTACCGACCGTAACGACTAGCCCAGCAGTCCGTTTTGCTAAGCAGCGATGATGATCCCGAACGTTTCGTGTCACCACCCCCTTGCGGACATATTGATCACAGAAGGACAACTGCTTTTTTTTCTTTACGTCGGAACAAAAAAGCCTAAGTGATCTGCATGTCGTAAGCGGGTCCGCTTGTGACATCAGTCAGTGGCGGAATTCAATGGAAGCTCACCTCGCATTCTCCTGCTGAGTGCCTGCACTTCTAGTGCCCTGGGCGGTGTCGCTGCTATCACTTGACATCGTAAACGAGGGTTGACGTGCTTCTTTCTCGGGCAAAGTCGTGTGCCCCGACTGAACAGTACAGTAACGCGCGATATGAATGTTAAAGCAGTTGAAGCGCGCGCATCCACCCGATTCTAACATTGCCGTCGGAGGGCGTGCTCGGCGCTGTGGAGAAGATAGCAGACGACGCTATCGGTTTTTTCTCGTCCTTCTGTTCTGTTCCTCGCAGTCACCATCCCTGTAGCTCACATGCCCTCGCTTCCTTTCTCTATATTTTCTGCGAGTAAATTTTGTTTCATTCTTGCCATAAAGTCCGATAACGCAATTTCTTTAAACCGCTGAACTGCGGTATCATTTCAAATATTCACGCATGCGCGAACACCAACGGAGCGTACGTCAAAGTATGATTTTTTCACAGGGAGAGGCGGCGTTTCGGGCACAGTTCACGCAAGGGCTTTGTGGGGACCTGTACTCAGATTTCGAACCAATAGGACACCGTCCACGCAGTGGCATGCAAAAAAAGCAGTACATGTGAAGGAATCAACTCACCATAGCTTAACGAGAAAAAATAAGTGAGGTTTGCATGACCTTTGACAAAGAAGAGAATCATCGAAAATAAATAGGGCAGTTGAGAGCTTTCCATCTTGAAGAAATGAAAAAAAAAAAAGAAATCCATTATAAACTGGAGCTCTCGCATAGAAGAAAATAAAAGCAAAAAAATAATAACTGCGCACCTGTTACATTTACGTACAAAGTCACAGCCATTTCTTGTATTACTTGACCGCAGTGTGCGTCTGGTCATTTGACGGCCGTAGTACCTTTACAGGATGTGTGGTCCGTTGTTCCGTCGCGTGTTAAAATACATTATCGTTCTTTCAGAGAAAAAAACGTGCGTGTCGTAATTGCTTGTCATTCAAGTACATGTCATACTGAAAACCATCTGTATTTGTTGCCTGCCTCATCCCTTTCTGTTTGGCTTTCTGGCAGCCTCTCACTTTTTTTCCGCCATGGGTACCAAGCACGGAAGAAATCCTCGTTAATATTTCAGCCGTTCCATTTCCGCTTCCCTCATCCAAATGCAGGTTGCAACTCCTCTTTCTTTTCCTTCTCGTTCTTGCTAAGGCGACAACTAGGATGAGCACATATTCACATTATCTCTCGCAGTCCGCAAAACCTCAAAGAATGTTTTGAGGTGATGGAACAATATTATATCGTAGGCACAGCGTGTAACATAATTTCGCGGACCATTGGCTCCCGCATGCCGGTGCCATTCAAAGAGCTTTCTGTGCGTCGCAGACCTTGGCGAGCTTTATCGAGCGTTGCCACCGCAACACACGCGTAGTGAAACCCCAGTATCGGCAGTGCAGTGTCCACGCAGGCTCACTAATGAACGCGTTGACTGACGGACAGCGATAATCAGATTTCGCGGTTCCCTGACAGCATTCCCAACGTCGGATCGATTGGCACTGTGGTGGCCGCGGCATTTGCGTGCTTCGGCGCACACAATACGAGTGCTATTTATCGGCTCTGTAGCACAGCCTGACACGTCTTCAACCTGGTAGGCCTCCCTTTCTTTGCGCGGCGCAGATGCGACCTAATCTGATTTCACGGCACGCAGCTGCTGCTTCTCTCCTCTAGAGAGTTGTGGAAGCGGAAGGAAATGTCCAAGGCTTAAAAAGCTGCTGCGCTCCCTACAAGATTCCTAAGAAAGGTAAGGAAAGTGTCCTCTCGGGGGCCGCCCCAGACGTGACCCGCAAAGCACGCACGACAAAAGATGACGATAGGCTTTCTTCTGCGAGTGCGGTATACGATGGTTCCATCGAGGCTTTTGTATGCATTGCCTCACCTGCTCCGGACGAGGACACGCTTCTCGACGTGTCATTACCGAGTCCAAGAAGCTTGGCATCTCTTTCTGCGATGACACCGTCTTTATTTGTCTGTCTTTCTTGCGAAAAGACGAAGACCGTACCTTCAGAATCCCTGACAGAAGAAGCAGCAGCTTCGCGAAGCTTTATAAAAAAGGCCCGCCGCACTAGGTTGCACAGTTCAGGCTCGGAAACGGTAGCGTAGCAATCGCAGTAAAACCGTCGGCGCGCGCGCGTGCGTTTTCAAAATAAGAAGAAAATAACCTACTTTCTCAACGGCTACTTTCGCGTCACGTAAATCAGTGGAAAAAACTTTGACGCCATTCGTTATAGTGCTCGTTTGTTTCTAGCTATTTACGACACTCGTGCTTGCAGGTACTGTTTGTTTGCACAGGCAAATAGGAATGGAAGCACGTTTTCCAACAGCAGTGCGCCTACTATAGCGTGGAGCGGCAATGTATGCGTTCGCACGGCAACAACGTGGCAAAGTGGCTGAGCAGCCCAAGAAATGCGAAGGAAATAAAAAGATGCGACTGAAATTTTGTTTGCATTATTGATAGTCACCTCCATGCTGCCGAAGGAAAATAGCTTTCCGTTGCAACGGTCTGCTGGGAGCCTTTGGCAGCATTGAATTCAATCTCTACATTCGCGCATCAGCCTCGTCGTCGCCGAAGTTTGGTAACGAAAGTACGCCTCGTGTGTCCCGTTTTATGATAAATTCTTTCAACTCAATTCCATAAGTATTTCTCAATCACTTTTGGGCGTCTCGATCACTTCCCGCTTCGTAGGCATCGGAGACCCATCCTTCGGATGCCGGTGTTCTGCATCCGTTCGCTGGATGTTTCCAAGAACCATGCTTTGTGATCCACCTTCGTCCGAGCTTGACCCACAGCTGTTCTGCAAGCATGATTCCTTGCCTAATCTGAGGCCTTTAGAGCTTTAACGAGCATTTTTTGTTGCGTTGCACTTCTAAACTGAGTTAACCCTGAATTTAAAAGAAGAAAATCAAGTTGCAAAGCTCGCTTTAAGCTCGTTTATTTCTCGCATATCACTTTTAATAGCACTATTCGTCTCACCCTTTGGACAAGCTATAGCTGCGGCGCATTCCAGTAAATAAGGTGTCTCCATACTTGCCTCTGCGATTGCCTTTCCCCCTTGTCAATGCAAACACTACAATCGCTTTGGCGCATGTGTTTAATGTTTCTTGAATATTACGGATTGGCATTAGGCATTACGGGGTAACTAAGTGACTATGTTCTGCTGCAGCGAACGAAACTGCTGCAACTCCAAAATTTCGCTTCAAGAGAACGCCGTCAAGAAACTGGGACGTTATACGTATTTGTTTCCTAATACACCGTACGTCGACAATGGTTATCCCGCATCGACTTTACCACAACGTCCGCCCTCCGCCTAACCACAATTCATTTATATGGACTGTGACCGTCACGTAAATACTAGCCTCATAATAATGGGCGATGAAGTTTTTGTTGCAGGCAATAAAAGGAAGAGTAGGACAGCTGCGTAGATCTTTTGTCACAACAGACGCGCTTCGATGAGTAAGATATAGAAAAAGAGTACCCATAGCCGAGGATTTATAGTGTTCAGTGAAAGCACCAATAGCGTCAAAAGATTTGCCACAGTTCTTTACACGACATCACCCAGAAAAAAAATCTACAAACTGCTCTGTTTGGCTCCCACGTGGAGTTTCAACTATCCGTGCCAGGAAACGTTCCGAACGAATCCCGCGGCGCAAGAATTTACGCTTTCGGCTCTTGTCGTAGCAACACAGAAGCCTTCGTCTTTCTTTTACTCCACGAGAAGCTCAAGCCGCGCTTCCGGCGGTGCCACCGGAAGATTGGACCAACTATATCACTGTAAAAAATATCTCCAGTAAATGAAGACAGGAATTTTCTAGCAGCTGCCTAGCCAAAAAAAAAAAAAATCTGTAAAGCTCTGCTTTCTATTTTTGATTTTTGAATTATTTGAAAAGTTTTTCTGTTTTACTTTACCAGACATTTCATGCTTAGAAAGAGTTACCTCTTTCGCATTACTGAAATAGTGTTGTTCTGTGTTTTACATTTTTCTGTTATTCAAGTATTAATTTCTGTTTTATTTTACAGAAAACGTTTGCGTAAAAGAAAATCATCCATTTTGAGCAACAGAGAAAGTCCTGTTTTCTGTTTACATATCTTACTGTTATTTCACTTTTTTTTCTGTTCTAGTGTACAGAAATCTGATGTGTAAAGGCCATTTGCTATCGTGACAAACGGTGGGCGAACCAGGTATGTCGCTGAAGCCAACTTTTTGGCAAGGGCATTTCTCCTTGTGAGGCCAGCTGCTGCCCTGACGAAGAGAACTACACTTACCTTATAGAAACGTTGGCTGCCGTCGAAATCCCTTGTTCGACTACTATTCACCGCTTCTAACCTCTATCTTCCTGTGGACTTCTGCACTTCCTAAATTGCCTATGGTACCTCACAGGAACATTACAAAATAACAAATCGTCTATAAACATGCAGTTTGTCTCAAAACGAAATTTAGGACATGTGGTAAAATTTGAAAAGATTTAACTGTAGCGCAAAAGACAAAAATCACACGTAGCGCTCGACTGTGTCGCCGTTCATTTGTCATTACTCAAATCTATTTTTTTTTTTTTTTCCTGCGCTGCTGCGAAATATGGTCAGCACTTTTTCTCTTAGTGGTGGTAACAAAGAATCTGTGATTTAGAACACTGTGGAAGAAAACGAATTTTTGTTTCATTCTACATCAAAATATTGCTTGATTGATAAAAATGAAAAAAGTAATATTAATGTAGAATTGCGTATGTGCACTAGGATCAGAAAACAAGCAGCATCAGTTTTCTTCAGGTTGTTATAACAGTCTAAAAGCCAATTTCACAGGCTACAGCTCACTTTCCATGGATCGCGCACGTACGTAAAGAAGGAAGAACAGAAAAAAAAGCTGGCCGGCGATTACGATACTCCCTAATGTGAATTTTGAGCGCAACTGTTTAGGTGTTTTCAATTCGCGATATACTGCAGCAAATAATTTTATTCTGAACGACAGGGTCCTCTCGGCTGCAGCGCTGAGCCTCTGCTCAGATAGCTCGTTTAGCAGCAGCGGCAGACGAAGCGTTTCCAAGGAAAGGAAGCATGAACACGGGAACACGTGGCTCACGCGGAGCGAATTCTCTAGCGGCAGCGGCGCAGACAAAGTAGCGCATGCGCAGTGGGTCTAAAGCCCACACCAGTGCTTTGTTTCCATATATGGTATCGGTGGACGCACTCGCCGCCTGCCTGATCGCCGCCGTGACGAACGTATGATGCGGCACTCCGCTTTCCTCCTCACGCTCTCTTCGCTATCGACGTGATTCATCCCCCGCTGCGCTCTTCGTTCGCTCGGTTACGCCGAGGGACGCCGACGCTCAACGCAGGAATTGGCGCCTAAGAGCTGCACTTTAAAAGTACGTGCTATTTCAAAGAAAGGTAAGCGAAGTAAATAAATACGCGAAGCTTTTTGTTTAATAATATCCAATTGACTGCACTCTCCCGACCCTGTCAGTAAAATGTTTTTGAATTAATGACCTCATGTATTCACGCGCAGTTTTTCCACACACGATAGTTGAGTTGAGTTGAGTTGTTGTAGGCTACTGGTGGGATTAGCCTTGCAGTTGCTGCCGGCAATTGCTCCACCGTAGCGACACTTAAAATAAGTTAATCACATAATCAGACACAGACCTCACAAAATACAAATGGTCACTCCTCAGTTCACCATGTGGAGGCCAAATCTGTGTCCTGTAGGTAATTTAAAAGAAGGCGAGAGACCTCCTTCCTACACAACCGTTTCCCGCGCGTGAAAACAATGTCTTGAAAAGAGCTGTGAGGAACTCCTGTCTTCTTGAGGGACCCGAATAACGCCCTCCTTTCCGCGTTATACACAGTACAGCACATTAGGTAATGTTCTATGTCACCGCACACACCACACGTTGAACATAATGGTGATAACGCCAGGCCAGTCTTATACATCCACGCAGGGGTTCGAGCAGAGCCCGTGCGAATGCGGAGCAGTAAGGTGGCTTGGTTTCTTTTGAGGCCCTTGATCACACATGGCTTGTGAGGTGAGCTCCACAAAGAACTGAGGTGGCACAACACTGCTTCTCTGAAGAGTCTGTTGTCGTCTTGAGGCACTCTTCTCAATGGATTCCCAGACAGAGCTCTATGGGTGAGGCTGTCCGCCATCTCGTTGCCTATGATACCTGTGTGCGAGGGCACACACGATAGAATCAAGCTGGGTGTGCAGCATGTGTATTGTCAGAGTGTCGAGTTATTGTGAAGTGTACATTGAAGAGATGTGCGCACTTTCAAAATCCGCGTACAATCGAGTGCTATTTTTTATTTATGTAAAAGGAATCTGTCAGATGTTGATCTAAGTGTACCGTCGTTGACTGGCAAAATAGCAGCACAGTTGTCACCTGAATATTCTAATTTCAGTCTAACCCTTGTTTTTTTTTTTTCTATAAACCAAGGAACTAGATATTTCATGGAGCCACGCGTGACAGAGAGCAGATGGCAGATCTAAAACTGTGATAAACGATCCTACATAGTAAAGCCAGGTTACAGTTGGTTTCGTACATAAGCAGGAAAGTGTTTTATTTTAAAGCAAGAAAAACTGATGGCTAAATAAGCCACATGAAAACAAAGCAAACAGCGAACATCTTACTACTGTACAAGAGAACCAGCTTACACACGCAGCACTTACAACCCACACACAACGCAGACACTACACCGTGTCGTTGGTCCCAATTGGCGGGCGTTGCTTGTTTCAAAGATGTAGAAGGCTATACAGAACATTGCACTGACAAGCTTCATTTTATTGCTGTCATTATGCACTAAGCTAGATGATGTGTGAACCTGGGGTTAATTGAGGCATTTGTGGTTTTCTTTCTTCAATACTGTTAAGCATACAAAAAAGACACATTCAGAAAGTCTATTCCTTCATTCTAAAGGAGACAACAGTTAATGAAGACAAAGAAAGCGCAAGGTCCCATGTGGAGCTCCACCCATTCAGCTGCAGGTGTATAACTACCACCCTTCCACTGTCTTGGTTGTATTGTTGCTTTTGTTTTTATGCATGTCACTTATCCGTGACAATACTAAGGATCCGTGTGTGCAACTATGGATGAAACGTTTTTTAAACAATGCAGCCAGTTAGTATGTGATGTTAAAAACGAACCTCGTCATCCTCTCACGACTTCCTTTCTTATACCTCTTCTATATACTATCATTCTATTCACTCTTGGGCACATGTTGAAATTGTGGAATTGATGCCGATCAGTGAAGTGATGCTTGCTCGGCGGAAATAGTAAATCAAGCACCACTTTTTAGATTATCATGATTATCGATCATTAATAGCATCGTCATTACCTGCCTATTTATGTTTACAACGGGACGAAAGCGTCTCTCCCAGTGATCTTACATTATTCCTGTCTTGCTTCGGATGACCTCCTCTTGTGCCTTTCGAGGCTTTTGAGATATCCGGCCTCAAATATGCAACGAAATTCGTGGGCGTTCCAGCTTATAGCTTCCCGAATGCGTGCACGAAATGGTTCGGGATTAGTTTAACAGTAACGCTTTTTTAGCAGAATTTGGATACATGTCTCGAGAGTTGCGCTAACGCTAATCTTCAAATTTCTGCTACGGAACAACGACTTGATTAGTTCTTGGCCTCAAATTCGGATTTGGAACATATGGCCTTAAGAGAATAATTAGAAAGTTATTCAGCGAATCGTTTTAATTACCCGCCTTGCCACTGCGATTTGTCCCTCAAGTAAAGTCCATTTCTTCAGGCAATTCATCTCAACAGACCGAACTGTGCTATATGCTTCATGCGCTTTTCTTAATTTCTTAACACATAGTGTACCGCTGCGTAAACGCGAAGCTCGCTTTCCTGCAACTGAAATATGAGACTGGAAGCGAAGCTTGATTTTCCGCAACGCAGGCTAGGGGCGCTCGAAATATAAGGTACTACAAGCGTCACGGCGTCTGTGCGACGCCCGAACACGCTGGGTGCATACACGCTCCGCGGAGTGCGGCAACAGGCTAACGCGTTCACCCTTCGGATGGAGGAGCCCATAGATTCTCCCGCAAAATATCTTACTTTCAGTGCGTATCCTGCACTGCCTCTATACTATCAGCTCTGAAAATGCCGTGCAGGCGCACAGGGCATGAAAGGCACAACTATGTCATCGTGAGCGCCATGTAATCACAGCTCTCGTGTGTCGTATGCCCTATACGTCTCGTCTGCTGTAACTTTGAACAGGAGAAATGGAAGTCAGAATGTATAGCTCATTACCAGATATTTACAGCATTTACCATATACAAAACTTACACGAACCTTCCGGCGCACCAGACATCGCAAAAAAAAAAAAAAGAATCACACTTCATCTATTTTTCCAACAATCACAAGCGAAATGGCTCAAGGTAGAAAATAGTCCTGATAATGTAAAGCGTTGGACACATTACGTTAATTGTAGAGTAAATAAAGTATTCGTTACATGAAACGACGACACTTGCTTTTTTACTTTTTATTGATATGATATAAGCAGATGCTGACGCACAATTTAAGGCGCCGGCTACTCCTTAGCTCTTGAATGGGTCTAGCCTACAACATCCAGGGCTCAAGATTACATATCAAATAACTTTTTCATAATGCACCAGAACATTTCACGCGACCTTTTCACACTAACACTATGACGTAATATACGGTACATACGATATACACGTTAACTTACTCCATAGTTCTGTAGAAGACAGTCTCAAAAATACAAATGATGTTGTCGCCTAATAATATATTCTTTGGTCGGCGGGTGGTGCATACATCGTGTAAAGGCGTTATCACATATAGTCACAACAGAACAGTGAACAAAACATAATCAACAAACACATACATATATAGAATGACATTGAAATGAAAGGAATATTAAAAGTGTTTATAATGGCAAACAATGCTGCTGTCTTCGAGAAAAGTCTTTAAAGCTTTCAAAGCGCTCTTCTGCGAGGCCGTTGTTGTCCAAGGACCCAAAAGTTTCATTAAACTGAAAGCCATGCGGTCTAATGTAACTAGGGTTGGTTTAAGTCGGCGTCTTGACATGTCGTGATGTGGGCAATCTAGAAGGAGGTTCAGTTCAGTTCAGTTTTATTTCCTTAAAGACCCCTTTGCTAGGGGTATTACATAAGGGGTGGGTACAGTTGATAATGCAACAGAAACGCAGGCATTCAGAAAAGCTGTACAAAAAAAAACTACATTTCGCAAGTGCATAAAAAGGGGATGTAAATCTTCATCTACAAATCCACAATCACATGGCGGTTTCCATACCGCCAATTATACGTAAGAAAGCTTTGTGTAGGAAGCGCCATATTTCTGTCTAATGACAACGGAAATTCAATAAACCGATCATATACAAATCCGATCTTTTAGAATTCCGGTCAAACCACGTATTTCTACACATGTTGAAAAACGTTGCCTCTATATTGCAGTATAATTCATTCTTTGAAATTGGCAGCGAAACCTTATCATCTTTGAGATGTGCTTGTCATGCTGCTTCATCGGCTGCTGTGTTGCCAGGAATATCACAGTGCCCTCGTATCTCCTGGAATGCTATTTCATGCTTCGCTTGGCTTGTCTTTGTGAGCTCTTTAAGTGTTTCGTACATTATAGTATCGCTGATTGTTTTTCCTTTTGTGCTGCAGGGTGATGTTAGAGCCGTCTGTGAATCGCTGAAAATTACCCATTTTTTCGCATCTCTTACTGACGTTATAAATTTTATCCCACATAGGATTGCGAGTAGTTCAGCCTTTGTGGACGAATTCTCACGAGATAACTTAAATGATTCTTGTTTATTGAGGTGTGGTATAATGAATGCTGAAGTTGAAGAGGTTGATCTACTGGAGCCATCTGTGTAGACGTGTCTTTATCTTGAATACCGCATATATATCTGGTATAGTGCTAGTTGTTGAGCAGCTTGAATGAACATGTCTCTTTTTCTGAATATCCCCTCTACTGAAAATTCGATTTTTGGAAGTGTAAGCAGCCATGGAGGATATTCAACATCTGAGTTCCAAAACTCATTTCGTGGCAACATATGAAAATTTTCTCGAATTTCTTCATGAACATAACTTCTATCTCGTTTGATTACGTCTAGAGTCATTGGGTGGCTTTTATGCTGTGTTCGAAGGCGGAAATAATGTCGGCATGTTTCTGTAGTTCTCATAACTGGAAACGGTGATTGGCGAGCCTCAGCTATTACAAGACAGCTAGAAGTCGCTTTATCTATCACTTTAGCTATCATCTATCTATCTAATCTATCACTTTAGCTTGACTTAATATTTGCATTTAGTGTCCCTTTAACTGTGATGGCAGTCTTCTTGTGAAATCAATTGTCTTTGTGCGGTGCTCTGATTTTCCTGCTCTTTCTTTCTGTTTTACTTTCTCTTACTAAACTATTTGCTGCAGTCCAGCGTATGCAAATGTTTGTCCATTTATTCCCCATTCTATCATTTGCGCATTTATTTATTCTTCGTCAGAGTCAGGGAGTGAGGCTAGCAGACGACAGGCCAGCGATTCTTTGTGGCCACGAGCGGGATGGCAGCACGTCCTCGCGACATGGGTATTAGCATCTTCTCCGCTGTGCTCTTTAAATGCGCCGCTAGTATAAGCCACGCAGTGCGATGTTCTCGCTACCTTCAAAACGAAACGACTTAGTCAACGGTCACGCAAAGTATTTTCCCACCATTAACGCAATAATACACTCGAACCGTGGCAAACGAAACAACTAAATCAATACTGGGCGCCATATGCGCCCTCACATCCGGCGGGTTCATATTTGCCAGCGTATCACTCCAAACACAGAAAATCAAATAAAATATTACGTAACAGAAAAAAAAGTCGCACTTTCTGGTGACTTCAAGAAACAAAACACTTGTTCGCCGCTAAAAGCTAACTTCGCTAAGTAAGCTTTGTTGGCGACTCACGCACGCTTCTTTTTATTTTTTTCTTTCTCACAGCCACACCGAAAACAAATACGGACATTCCGAAAAGGCGAGCATAGACTATAAGACATTTCTCAAGCACACTGGCTAGCCCTTGCGTGTGTCTTAACAAAAAAAAAAAACTAAAGCTAAGTTTAAGACCCACATCAGACGCGGCAACGTACGCTGACATGTCGGAACATGTAGTTTGCTAAAATTTGTCACTGTCAGCCTGAAGTTTCCTTGCGGGCATTGCAGCAGTCTTGTTTCACGTCATGAACACGTAGAAAGTGTCGGGTAAAATAATATATCGCGCACTCTTTGTAACGTAAATGAAAGTGAACCATAGCGAAAGACGAGATGGAGCAGTGCAGCCATGCGTTGACTCGAAGGGCAGCCATCTTGAACATGGCGCGGGCCATCAAAGCAGTACCGCAGACAGCGCGTGGTGCATGATGTATGTGAAAAATCCCATGTAGAAAAGGAAAAATATAAAATGTCATTTTATAGCTTTTATGCACGCAAAATAATTTAGCACGGATACATTTTAGCTTTGACTCGATTTATGGCCTATAGATCAAGAACAGAAAATTTGTTTTTATTTTCTTTTGACATGTTCCTGTCATAGAGCATTCACAGAAAATTTCTTTTGCTGGACAGAAAACTTCTGTATATTTTATTTAAACTTACCGCTATATTTTGAGGCCGTAAACGAAAGCTGCCGTCTCCCCCGCTCCAGCCATGCCGGAGCGAGCGCTTCAAACACCGACGGCGAAATCGCAGCGTCTAATCTGGCGTATCGGGAAGCTTGTCACATAATGAGTTTTCAGTTACGATCAAACGTCTTGCTGTCTCGCGTGCCATCCAATAGCAGCTTCGGGTACGGTGATGTACTCTCGTGCTCCCCCCGTCGTTCTACTCCAGTTACTTGTTGCAGATTCCCGTGTGTTTCGTACGTGCAAGTCAAATGTTCGCTCATTGGAGAGCTTACAGGGCCACGCATTGCGCACTTGTTTAATACTTCCTCGCTGTGCGTCACCAGCTGCAACAATCGTGATCGCGAAAGATCCAAACATACATTGCTGTGGATTGTCTCAGGACGCATATCTGTCATCTTTACCGCGTCCCAAATCGTCAGTCGGCGTTATTTCCATTGCAGAGACCTCATCCGAAGTTTTCTGAAGTTATCATCACCCATACAGATTGTCTGCCATTAGGATACATCAGGGCCGGATTAAGAAAAATTGGGGCCCTGGGCTAATGCGCATGCAGGCCCCCTTTCCTTATACTGACCCCCCCCCCCCCCCTTGTCGCCTGCTACGCTACTGGAAATATGCCATGTTTCAATTTAATTCCACCAAATTAAAAAGAATGAAGTGCGATCAACGGGATTATTATTATTGTTATTATTATAAGGAAAACAACAAAACATGCTTGAAACGCGTGCTGTTGTAAACACCAACACATATGTTCAATTTGTGATTAATCTGCATTCTGCTTTCAGGAAAAGCTAGGCCTTAAGGAAAAGTTTAGTGCACTCAAGACGAACAAGAACGTAAAAAAGACAACACAGCTCAGATGTCCATCCATCTGAAGCTAGGCTTTGTTTGCATCACGAAGTTTAATGCCGTGAGGAGACGCATGGCTGTATCCAAAACATTCTTTATTAAAATTCAAACATCAGAGTGCAGTAATCGTTATACACGTTACTCTATAAATACGCAATAGATATATACAATACTTAAGGCAATACAAACACCATAAAATGCCCTAGAATACAGATGAAAATTACCAACTGTAATTACAAAACATTATTTGAAAATATTTTCGTTAAAGGTAACACAAGCAAGGACGACACCAAATAAACGTGGCACTATCAAGAACAACAAAAATACAGTTCTTTATAAGCACGCTAAATGTCACAACAACAAACAAGAGACGAGCAACGAAGATTTGCATATCTTGAATTACACTGCTCAGCGTTTCATTGGCAACGTGGAGGCTGGGAGGCGACACAACGAACTTATTGTAATTATTCATGTATAGCGCGAACAGTCCTCTTTCAAAATGGCATCTTTCGCGCCTTCGCTTTGGCGAAATCAGATATAGTCTGTTCGAAGGATAGATCGCGGTGGAAGTCACTTTCAATGGACATGATAGCAAGCAAGTTCACCTTGTCGTCAAGGAGGCTCGAACAAAGGCGATTTTTTATCAGCGACAACTTGGAAAACGATCGTTCGGTCTCACATGCAGTTTGCCACGGGTATGCTTAAGTACATTCGCAAAGAAATAGAAAGGTTCAGAAACACATCAATAAGATTTCTTTCGTGCAGCAACTTCATTATTCCCAGGGGACTCGTGTCCTGGAACACAGAGTTGTGGAGAAAGTTGGCAAACTGATGCTGGCTCCAAATCATTTTTGTAGATTTTCAGCAACTTCTCCGCCTGTTGTGCCAGAGAGGCCTCGCTCCCAACTTCTGTCAGCAATTTTAAGAATCCGAACCTTTCGCAGAGTTCAGTGTAGGCAGCCTTTCGCACTCGCAAAGCAGAGCGTAGACTGCCAAGTACAACATTGTAGGTCTCTACGATAAACTTTTTTCTACCTTGTAGCGCAGTATCGCTTTTTCCGTCCGGGTGCTTACTCAAGACGATGCGTTTGCCCTCATCCTGATAACACTGATTGGTATTTAGCGTGCGTGCTTTCTCTTCGAAGGTATCAAAGAGAGGTCGCAAAGAATTAACAAAGCCTTCTAGAGAGCTCAGCACGTCTACAGCAGTTGAAATGCCTACGCCTGGTTTCTGAAGTGCTACGCTCGTTTTGTCAAAGCGCTCCAAGATTTCACTCCAGAAAATCGCCATGAATGCAGCCTCTAGTTTTGTCATTTTCTTGAAGAGAGAGTGCGCTTCGTTCCTAGTGTCACCGTTTTCTTCCTCGTCCTTTGATATAGCTTCAAGGCAACACGAGACTGCATTGAAATTTTTCAGAATGGCCTTACATGATTCAGCGTGTCTTGAACACCTGGTCTCAGAGAGACTTTTCAAAACAAGCTGCTGGACAGTTGCCATTTATAAATAAATATAATTGCCATTTCTCGGTGAACCAAAAGTCTCCTCACTACCCCTAAACGCTAGGTTGCGCTCAGCTAGAAGCTTAACTACAACGACACAACGACTACGCGCTTCAACACCTCTGTCCAGTAAGCGGTCTCAGTGACAAGATGCTTAACCAGCTCCTTGTCAATTGTGCTGCTCTAGTTAGAGCGTAGGCCATCGCTTTGGCCTACGCGGCTACCAATGCACACTGCATCATCAGCGATTCAAAAACGGCCACTCGTAACTACGCAAGAGGACTGATAGCACCCCAAGCGCAGAAGATTCTCTCTGGCACTCCTACCCCAAGGCAACGCCGCGTGCAGATCATCTGGGCCCCTGGTCTCTCAGGTCTGGCTGGAAACGAAGCCGCCCACTATGCCGCCCGAGCTCTCGCACACCGGGCGCATCATCCTTCACCTGCGTCTTCCGATCCCGACCAGCCCTCTGTTCTGCATCGTGGTCACGCGCGGGACCGAATGATTACGTTCAGAGAAATTCTCCTGCACTACCGCAGAGCGCGGTTACGCTACGCCCCAGCACACAAAACACTGAATAAGTCTCAATCCACCACTTGGCGACTCCTTCAGACACGAACTTTTCCGAACCCCGTGCTTTACAACCGCATGTACCCCGATGCATACTCCCCACTCTGCAAAGCGTGCAAAGCCCGCGCTGACCTCGATCATATTATCTGGCAATGCCCCAAAGCCTCTCCCACCAACACCTCCCGCACTAACACACGCATCATTAGTACGGCCGAGCAGTGGGAGACATTGCTGCTCAGCTTGGACCCAGAGGAGCAGCTCTGGGCCGTCCGGATGGCCGAAGACGCCGCCAGAAAGCAAGGACTAGCCGCCGTCTGAGGAAGGGGGGGATTGGGGGTTAGTCTCCCGACCCCCGCCACCCCTCAACCCCATCAAGGACATAATAAAGTGTTATCTCTCTCTCTAGTTAGAGCGGGCGAGCCATGCTGCCACGTAGCTCCGGTTCTCGATGCTATTTTCATGGGCGCAAACCTTTTCTTCTGCTCTTCTTCAATCAGAAAATCCGTGCGGGGTGAAAGCACTAGGGTTGCTTGAAATCGAAAATAGTTTGCACATGAAACAGTAAACGGAACCTTTGGACTCCGAGTACATTAACCAGTGTTGCTTGTACGCCTCCCCATTTACAGCCTTTCGCATGAAAAGATGAGGTGACATATAGCGTTTCTGAGTTTTGTATTGCCTTTCGGAAGACGGAAAATTTTCTGCCCGATTTTGAATATACAATGGCCCTTTCTCAAGGCGTATACTCCGAAAGCTGTCAGTAATAACGTCCTGCAGCTTAGCAGGGTCACTTCAGAGAATCTCCCAACGTACCTCTTGCTGCGAAGGTGTCTGTACTTCTCTGATGCCGCAACGAGAAGCCGTCTGATTCGTCCTCTCGAGGCACACCTTGTGGGTGGTAACATGGTTATTTGAAGCCAAACTAACAGGAAACAAGTGAGTCGGTTCTTTGAGTGTTGTTTCCTGGCGCTCGTCAGTAGAAAGAGGCTCATCGGGGAGGTTTGGCACCTGTTGATCAGCAGTAGTAGAAATCGGACGTGGCGGACCGGACACCTGGAGCTCTGTGGCAGAGGCCCGGCCGAGTAGCATAGACGTTGCTGACTCAGGAACAGCACAGGGCTCGGTTAGCGTCGGTTGCTCAGAAATATGGACGACCGAGGTTGGCACCATTTTCACAGGATCCAGACAACCAAGATGAGTCAAACGTTGCTTCTTGCCAGGAAACCGTGGTGATGGAGTTGGAAAGTCCTCCACAGAAGCACAGTCGGTACTATTGTGAGTTTGACACGGACTCTGGGTAGAGCGATTATACTGCTCCGCGGAAGCTGCATTCAGTAGGTACTTTGTCATCTTTGATAGCTTCTTTTCACGCTCTTCTCTTTCTAACTTCGCCTTTCGTTTAGACGCACCACTTTGATGCTTCCGACCGAGCCTTTTCGCATGAATGGGGGCTAATTGTTCACCGGGCACTTCGTCAGTCCGACGCGACCGCAGGAGTCCAACGGTGGCCGTCCCGATGACTGGCGCACGCTGCCTGGATGGTCCGTGGCTTGCCGAGAGTGGTGCGTCCCCCGGGAGCTCCTCAGCGAGCCGGCTTATGCAAGCTTATGCAAGCTTAACCAGCGGCTCGGGGCTGAATCGCAGCCCGCGATCGACTTCTTTTTATAGATGCGCGCCGCGTCTCTCTGTTACTAGCGCCAAAGCAGGCGTTCACATACACATAGAGCTCCTTGTATAAATTCCTTCCTTCTCCGTACAAACTCACTCCTACCGTTCCGGTCTCGTATTCCTATTGGCTAGGAGCAATCGTCTGTTCTGGGAGGTTCTCGATTTTTCTTTCGCCCCGTCGACGCCGAGCGCGAGAAGGAAGGGGAGAGGGCGACTCCTAGCGCGGGCGAAGTTACGCGCCCTCCGTCGCCTCTGAGTCATCTTTTTCTACTTCTTTCTGGAAAGTTCTGCGGCCAGTCTGACCTACTTTTTCCGTCGAGCGCGTGCGAGGGTGCGCAGCCACTAGGCAGGAATGGGCCCTGGAGACAGGCCTTTGTGTCCAGCTCTCCAACTTCCCCCTTCACTCTTCCACAACCCTAGCCCGAACAGTGAACATTCCATGCGCCATGGCACGTGGACAGAAGCACGTGGGACGTCTTCTTTCCTTTCCTGCCTAGACTCTGCCATCAGACTCATCATCATCTGCTGTCGGACTCATCCTCCCCCGCCCAAATTACCATCACGGTAAAGAAATGTCGAATGGGAGGCACTGTTGGGTACTGCAGCACATCCTTTCTATGAGAAGGACAGCGGCGGAACTATTCGGGAGGCAGAGGGTGGCATGGTGATGACGAGGGGCAATGGAGATTTAGGTCCTCATCCCATGTTACATGTTTTAGGTGTTTCCCCCTTGCCCCTCCTCTCCAGACAGCACTGGACAAACGGTCTGACAGGAAACCACGAAAACTCTTCCAAGCGAACGCACCTCGCTTCGTAAGAAAGAGGGCCCCGCCGGGGTAGCGGGGGATTCTTGTTTTTGCAGCTCGACAAGCTCTCTCCATATGATCAGGCTAAGCGCATGCTGTTACATTAGGCGGGGGGCCCCGTCTGCTCGTTCTGGTTTTCTCGCTTCATACATGTCGCTCGAAGTTCCGTTGTCGATGGTTCGATATACTGGGCAGGTTAGAATAAATGGGCCCCCTTCTCCTACTGTCTGAGGTGAGGCCCTGGGCTGCAGCCCCCTTAGCCCCCACCCCCTTAATCCAACGATGGGATACATAGCAGCGGCAAGGCCTTCATTGCCCTTGGGATGTCTCCAACAGCGTCAGGTGCGCCTAAGTATTCCGGGTGTAAAGAAGGCCAATCACCCAAAAATAGCTCTGAAACAGATAACGCTGCTGTTAATCAATAAGACATATGGGGACCAAAGAGACATCTATACTGATCGTTCGGTCTCATCTACCAGCTCTTCAAATGCCGTTGCTGTTCCGGCTATGAAAACCATAATAAAATTCGAACTGTGACACATAACAACATCAATGGCAGCAGAGCTTGCGGCCCTGCGTGCTGCTGTCAAATACCTCCTCCAAGAGACACCCCAGAAATGGGTCATGTTTTGCGACTCTAAGGCAGCACTTCAGAGTCTACATTTTTCCCTATATCATGGAACTCAAGAGCAGCTGGCATATGAAATTAGAGAAGACCACCATCAAGCTATCGCTAAAGGGCATGAAATTATATTCCAGTGGTTACCAGGACATAGCGGCATTCCTGGTAATGACCTCGCCGACGAAACCACCCGGTCTGTCCATAAAGAAGCCCGACCAGTTCCAATTCACTTATCCAGAACCGACGCTGCAAGAAAGTTTGATATCGCGGCTAAAGCTATGGCACACAAATTCTGGTCTTCACCCAATCTCCCGAAGTGCCATCTTCATAAGCATGATCCATCCTTAAAACTACAATTTCCATCAAAATTTACCACTCTGACGCGACAGTATTGTACTACCTCAGGCTCGGGGTGGCATTTACGAAAGCGTATACTCGTTCCACATTGTAATGGGGGATATGCCCATGTGCGACTCTTATGGAACTACAGAAACGATTGAACACATCCTATGTCTCTGTCACCAGTACGACTTCGAGCGCGAAGCTCTCCGGACAGCATTGGACCAGCTGGACTTTTAGGAAATTAAGATCCTTCCGCCATCGCCGTACGAGTCGATGGCACAGAAAGCCACGAAAGCGTTGTTGAAGTACCTCAAGTCGACAGGTCTTGGCAACCGTGGGTGTGTAGACTCGGTGGAAACCTTCAAATTTGCGCCAAACTGTGCTATCGTTATCTCCTTTCTCTCTCGCTTTTCATCCCTATGCCCCTTTCCCCAGTGCAGAATAGCAAATCGGACGTGCTTCTGGTTAACCTCCCTGCCTTTCCTCTCTGCTATTCCTCTCTCCACTCTCTCCGTCTGTTTTGTTTATGAAAGAAAAAAAAAAGGGTTCTCTTTCTAAAGTCGACTCGTATCTCACCTACGTTTAACGTCAACTTTGTTTGCGGAAATGCGGCCCGTTGCACTTAATCCAAAATAATAAAATACAGCTCGAAATACAGCTCGACACACTTCAGCGATTCCATCTCCTCGGAACTCGTTTATGATTATTAAGTGAGGGAGACCGCAGCAGGTTCTGGCAATGGACAACGTCAACCTTCTTCTCTATTAGATGCGACACTTGGAAAGTTTGGCCACAGAAAAGCCCGACTATCTGAATATCTTAGCTAAGAAAATCAACAAAAACAAAAAAGAGATAATAAAAAATTGTGCAGCAACCATCCACGATGTTTCTCAACGTAAGCGAATAGGCCGAACGAACGAAAGAACGAGCGAGTAGACACCGGACTAGCCGTAAGGCAAAGGGTAAAACCTCGGTAGTATGTATTGTTGGCTGTGTCGAAATATCATAAATAAATCAACTCAAATAAATTAATCGAAAGAAAGAACGAACGAGCGAACGAACGTTTCTTTTTTTTTTTTTTTTTATGTCGAATCCAACCACCGAACAGCCACCATTCACTGACCACCGTTCAACCATGAAAACTGGCGAAAGGTTCAAAGAAAGCAATTCGCTTTAATACAAAAGGCTGCTAAAGGTCCATAACGATATAACAAAACACTAATAACTGATTTCATGCTCTATGTTCATAGTAGCCTTTGTGCGATTAAACTCCCTAAATCACCATGAAAACACTAATAAAGCAAGTACGTGGATCACGGTACAAATACAGAGAAAAAAGTTATCAGACTACAAGAACAACATCAGCATAAAGCGGTCACGGAAACATAAAGAAACTAAAAAAATGCACATAAACTACTGATCAGAAAAAATTTATCAATAGCTGTCCACGATAAAATTCCGTCATGCCTTGAAAACTATACCCCGTTTGTTGTGGCTCGACCAGGGTCCAAGAACTTCTTGCACGAAATATTCTTGAGAACTTTCTCCGAAGAACAACTTCGTTGCGCTAAACACGCCTTGTTCGTTCGCAACAGAGTTGCCTGCCGTGGCCTCTGAAATACAAGCGCGAGCTCCAATACACCCAGAGCTTCCGAGGCTCCCTTAGACGCTTCTCATATTAAGATTTGGCTACACTGTTGCAAAACGTTGTTCGCGAGTTTATTCGCACTAGTTCCGCAAAACGTTGAACCCCATGTGAGAACAACACTAAACTGCAGCGTACGCCTGAGTATAGCAAGAACAAATGGCTCAACCTATTCCATTTTGGTTTTACCTGGTTCTTTAATGCCCGTCTTTCTATTTGCATAGCACGTTTCGCACTCTATACTCTCGCACATCACTAAAGATGAAGACTTTACGAAATACCCGAGTCAGGTTCACCACACAAAGAATATTTCTTGCTCGGCCCATGTCAACGCGCGTGAACAAGGTTGTTTAACTTTCGCTTATTCTTTACGCCTTGCGGAAAATTCTCCCGCATAAAAATAAATAAATAAAGCCTTTTTGTGATTTCTTTTTCCTTTTTGCCATGGCACAATCTTGGATCCTTCTTCAGGCAAAGTATGCCAGCCTTGAACCACTTTCATCCCAGAAACTGTGTCTAAGAAGACCACGAAATAAACAAGCACAAACTCCATTCCATGCGCACTTTGAGCCTCTTGTAGGTTTTTGGTTGTCCACGAGGAATTGGGAAAAGCTATTTCCGCTGCAACGCCGACGGCAGCTATCGGGAGAACCGCCACAAGCTGCTGCAACGTGTCACCTTCTTTCTCCTCCTCTTTTTTCTATGTGCGTGCGTGCGTGCGTCTCTGTGTGTGTGTGTGTATGTGCTGCAAAAGAAATTTGAAGTCGACTCTTCTTCGTCTCGCAGGTGCGCTGCGCACTGCGAAGTTTACCGCGCTGCGGTATCCGCTGCATTGCTTCGAACAAACGAATGCCACTGCGTACGAGCATGCCTCGGGGGTGCCTCTCTTGTGTGCTCGTTCTTTCATTCTACGCAGTTTGGTTGGTTTGGCTGCGGCGCTTTCGCGTTGACTGCACCCCCACCCCCCGTGCTTCGCTATGCGCACACTGGCGACTCCATCACTGCAATGCAGACAGCGATGGTCTCTAATCAGCCAATGATAATAATAATAATAATAACAATAATAATAAAAGACACATGCGCACACTTCTGCCCCAGCAGCCGGTGACAGCTCATAACGATGCAGTCGAATTCATCGGAGTGTGCAAGTACGTCACGGCGGGAGTATTGGTTCTCTCTGCCTCAGCCCGTTCGCATAGCTCCGTTTATTCAGCGCTCGCGCTTCGCGCGCACAGGGCGCGTAATGGGAAGCGCATTATTTTAGCCACCGCTGAATTCGCGCGCTTGCTTTCTTTGTTTCTCCTCGCTAGGCCATCGACTGGTGCTTACACCCGGCTGGCTTGCGCAAGACGCGGAGCGCCGTTGTCTCTGTATAGGACAGCGCGTGTGTAGCAACAAGCGCAAACGGCGCCGCCCAGATGCCCGCTGTTTGACGCGGCCACCGCGCAGGATGCTGCAGCGTATAGCGCAGCGTGTCAGAAGTCGCGCGCGAATCCGCTCTCGGCGCGTTCGCGGCGGTGTCGTTCACCACGTGCGCCCGCTGTGGATGATCCCAAAAGCGAGCCTCTTCCCGAGGCATCCCGCACTGGCAACGTGTTCGCGTTCCTAAATGGTGGGCATAAATCTAGCGCCGTGCGTTCCCGTGGCGCTCTTTTGGGACGCACGCCTACGTGCATCCGTGGCCGTTGCATTGTGTTTGGGCCCCTGGCGACTCGTTTCGAGTTCCTCTTTTATCTTCTCGAGAATAGCGCGCTCGAATATGCGCACGTGCGCTCTCAGCGTTGCGTTACTTCGCCACTTTGCTCCCCTGAGGTCTCGGGCTCTTATTCTTTACTCTCTCTCTCTCTCTCTCTCTCTCTCTCTCTCTCTCTCTCTCTCTCTCTCTCTCTCTCTCTCTATCTATCTATCTATCTATCTATCTATCTATCTATCTATCTATCTCTCCTTCTTTTCTTCTTCTTCTTCTTCTTCTTCTTCTTTATTTCTTTTCTCCTTTTGCTATTTGCGGAGGCTGAAAAGGTTTCCAGAGAGCAAGAAGCCACAATTCTCGAAAGAAACGCGCAAATGTATAACTCGTCTCGGAGCACGAGAGAACACCGAAACGAACGAGTCATAGCTCGCGTTGCGCCCTTAGCACGCATCAGTCGGGGAGGAGAAGAGCGCCGTGCCGCTGAGGGGATTAAAGTTGGCACCACTTCGCAGGAGTCCTGGACTCTGTCGACAGGCTCTGGGCTTGCTGTTTGTGAAGGAGGCTTGCTGCAACAGTCTCACGCTCTTCTAACGACTCGCTGTAAGCCCACAGTGTTTGCAAATAAATAAATAAATAAATAAATAAATAAATAAACTGGACAATATCGCCCCCAGTACTTCCAAGGCGCTTCACTGTCTTTTTTTTTTGTCTTTTTTTCTCTTGTGTAAGAAGACATTGACGATCGAGTGGTCAATGCTTGCTCGGTTTCAGCTGAGGCTGGCCCGTTCTAGTAATCCTTTGTCAAGTGCCGTGCAGAAGCTATATAAAAGAACACCCTGGTTATAAAATAAATATGCAAATAAATATAAAAGAGAATGACTCGTCGTATTGGGCTATAAAGGAAAGAAAAAGGGATAGAAACGAATGTCAAAGTCCTGGACAACATCTCCCGTCAGCACTGCAAACTCCCGGACAAATTTTTTGTGGCTTTTTATTAAGCCCTTATAAATCAATCTTGCATTCGAGGCATCTGCGAGGGCATTATAGTATCCACCCCGTTAAATTGGTAAATGATAGAAGTCAACTCTCATATAGAGGCAACAAACTCAACGGTTTTATATATGAGTCGGCTAATGTCAAATAGTAAGGAAACAGGTAGCTTGGAAAATGAAACCTTACGCAGCCTCGTATGCGCGGCTCAAGACCATTTGAGAAGCAAATTAATTTACGAATAGTTCCTTAGCAACAATGAAAACCTTCAATTGGCTTGAGACCTACCTCCTTGTAGCCAATTTTGTTTGTTGGTATGCAGAATTGTGTCCAAACTGTAAAGCCGTGAAACAGTTAGCTCTCACATTGCACTCACCTTTATGGGACTCAGTTTTCTTATTATAAGTAATCACAAAGATCGTAATACCGTTAAGAAAAAAACGTAAACGTGGAAAGACGAAAGAGTTACTTAGCGATCGGTGTTTGGCGCATCGCGTTGCCTGTTTCTACCATAACTACATTTTTCTCTTTTTCTCCTTCCAACAAACGCCTGGAGACTTCGCCAGAGAGAGAGAAACAAAAGCGAAGCAGAAAGGAACTGCGTCACATCGTTGCTACGCGCACACGTGTCCTTGCAAAAGTTCGTCCCTTGAAGCAGCGAAGTACCTCAGGTGCGCCTTCCGATTGTTTCGAGTGTTGTGGTTAACAGCCTGTTCGAGCTAATGCAGGTAAGTGGCGCGCCCTGTTCGCGGCTTCGTTTCAACTTCGAGCAACGCCGTAACCACAACACCTGGGTCGCCCGTCAAGAACGCGCCTCGAGTATGAAACTTGAGCACGACTAACATACGGGCAAACTCAAGCACGATCGGAAGTATGAAACTTGGGATCATATTAGTAATGTTATCGCGAGTCTCTTCTTAGGAGAGAGGAAAATATTAACCGCGAATGGGGGAGATGGAGAGAGCGAGATAAAGAAATGGAAGATTAAAGACAGGGGCATCGACTAGGATAAAGTCACGTTGGCTGGTTAGTTCTGGTTAGCCCAGGAGGCTAGCGTGCGTGCGTGCGTGCGTGCGTGCGCGCGTGTGTGTGTGTGTGTGTGTGTGTGTGTGTGTGTGTGTGTGTGTGTGTGTGTGTGTGTGTGTGTGTGCGTGCGTGCGTGTGCGTGCGTGTGTGTGCGTGCGTGCGTGCGTGCGTGTGCGTGTGCGTGTGTGTGTGTGTGTGTGTGTGTGTGCGTGTGCGTGTGCGTGTGCGTCTGCGTGTGCGTGTGCGTGTGTGTGTGTGTGTGTGTGTGTGTGTGTGTGTGTGTGTGTGTGTGTGTGTGTGTGTGTGTGTGTGTGTGTGTAAACGCTTCTGTATGTATGTGTACGTAAATGGCTTCTATATAGCTGGGCGTGATGCTATTTTGAAAGAAATATGTGCTACGTAGCGAAACCAATTTCGAAAAGTGGTGGTGGTCATAGCAGTGAGTTCGAGGGTAGTGTCCGAAGCTTCCCGTAATTTAGCAATGCCGCGCGGCGCGCTGACAGAAATGTTCCATATCTTCTCGGCTTAGAATTGTATTCCTGACTTCTGCGAATGATCCTTTCTGTCTTTCCTTCTTTCCTAAGTGGCTACGTTCGAACACCGTAATCCAAGATGAGAGTGGTGCTCGTGTGGGACGACCGGGTTAATAGTTATTACTCCCTGGCACTAATGCTGTCTTTCAAACGTTTGGTTCTTGCCACGAAAAGGCAGTATCCAGTCGTGCGATGTCCTTGCCTCGGCTACAAACTTAATTGCTCCCGTAGTGGACAGCAAAAAGAGACTAGAAATATCTGCAACAAATTTTAGTTAACGCGTTCAACACAAAAATAAAAACAAGCTTCAATACTTATTTTCGTGACTTCCGTACTTACGTTTCACATTGTTTCGTTTCCTCTCTGCTAACGCTTTCTTTTTGAGTTGTTGTTGAGTTTCGCTACTACGTATATTGAGCAAATAAATGAATGCACGCTTCATTCCTGAGACGATAAGCGACCTTCTGCTAGAGGCCTAGAGTTCCACACTTTCTATTAGCAGCAGCTACATTTCAAATTGCTTTAACCACTAAAGAGACCCAGTGGAGCGGTTATGTAATCATGTTTAAAAATCGACATGATTTTTCATGTTGACCTCCACGATTTCTCAGGCCTTGGTCTGATCTATCGCGACCAGCGACAGACAATGGCAGAGGATACCACCCACCATACTAGAGAACAACTCACCCGCCTCGGAGGCTCAGCAGCTCTGGTGTTGTGCTGCTAAGCACCAGGTCGCGCGATCAAAACCTGGCTCGCCGGCCACATTTCGATGGGGGCGAAATGCAAAAACTCCCGTACGTGTCCCGTGCATCGGGGGTAGGTTAAAGATCTCCTGGTAGTCAAAATCAATCCGGACTCCCCCACTACGGCGTGCCTCATCATCAAATCGTGGTTTTGGCACGTAAAACGACAGAATTCAATTCAATTCGAGAACAACTGGTCGCCCGCGTCCGCTACACCACTGCCCAATGTGGCCTCCAATACGCGCGCGCACAGTTGCCACCACTCTCGAAGTCTGCTCTATGCACACAAGCTCGCACAAATTGCCAAGCGCCAAAGCTGCAGTGGCTAACGCGCCAGCGGCCTTTGGCTATGCATCGGTGCAGGGACATCAGCTAGAATCACAGAGGCGGCTAGCGGAGAGCAAAACAGAGGCTGTGAAGTCACAGACAGTTCGCGCGAAAACCAACAGGTTATGAAATATGGACAGACCAGCCCACAAACTACAATTGGTGAATTATGAAGAATAAGTTTGAAAAGCCACTTATGCAGCTTCGTCACAAAGAAGGTATGCGCACATTTACATAATTTTATATGCCGCATGGGAGCCCGTGCGGCAAAAAGAAAATACGAAAAGCCCCAGTTTCGCCCGAATCGCGAATCATCGATTGCGACAGCAAATTAGTGGGCAGCTATACAAAGCAAGGATAATAGTTTTATCGGCCGTATAAACTTGTAAACATAGGCATACTAACTAAATTAACAAGCACGATGTCACGCGCGCACAAGCCAACATGAACACATCTCAATCGATGAGCACGGAAACTCGCTGTCAAAACGCTGTACTGAAGTAAGGTGGCAACAGCATCGAGCGAATTGACCATCGCGCAGCCGCTCGCATCAACGCGAACTACGCCGCGAAAACACAGCGCAGCGCGGTCTCTGTACCCGTCGCAGATTGCTTTCAAGATACAGCGGCCCAGACGGGCGCGCGCGACCACGCGGAGGAACGCGCCCCCTGTATGCCCTCACCCGAAGCCTATAGCGCGCGACAGAAGGCGGCGCGCTTCCTCTACGCTTTCCGCTGCCGCATGCGCGAGATTGAGCCGCGATCGCCGGCTCACCCTCGCACGCTTTCCCTCGCACATACAGCATACGGTGCGCGGCGACGATTTTATCGCCTTTGGACTTTGTACGGAACGTCACCGCAACGGCGACGGCAGAAATGCTCCTAGAGTGTTCATGTAATTGTTATCGCAACAAAAGAACATAACCCTCTTGTAACCTTTTGCAGCACTAAACGCACGTAGAAGAATTGCTTGCTCAAGGCTGCTCATTATTTGCAAGTACGTGCTCCAAATTTAGAAACATTGCATCGCACTAACAAGTAGCGCAAACACAGCTGTCCGCTAGTTATACGAAATTTCTTAGAAAGAACTATGCACTCATTACCAAACCAGTTTAGAAGAGCGGCCGCCCCCTTAACCGTGGGAACTCCTCTTGCGGCTCGGTACAACGCCTACAGGTGTCCGTAATATTTTACCGCAGGCCGAGTCGTTTTCCCACAACCTCGCTCCTGTTGCAAGTTTTCAGAAGAGCGCTTGATGCTCGCCTCCGCAGCCCATCAACGCGAAAGTGCATCTCTCGATCAAGCAACCCGTGAGTGCGGCCGACAGGTAAGCCGGCGCTTTTAGCATCTCGCTCGATCATTGCCTCACCGATGGTCGTTCGTCTTTCGCCTGTCCCTTATGCAGAGTGCCTCTGCATAAGTAGCGCTCTATACTATCACCTAGCCATATTTGGTTCAGTGGTCTACGGAATTCGTTGAGCATACGATAGTTCTGGCAGCTTCACCCGCCACCTGTGTGTGCGCTGAATCGGAAACTGGTTCATTTACGACCGAATAGTGCAACTACTTCTTCGGATGGTAAGGTGCACTTCGAGCTGCATATACGCAGCTCGCAAAGGCTGCTGCTCGATCAAAAGAAGCGCCGCCAACGCAACTGATATTACGACAGGTCGCTTCATAATAATCAACATAAACACAGTAAAGACGGTATATCGCGTTCATCGTCCACCCAAGCGCTGTTCATGTTTCAGAAGTACTCCTTGGCCTAGTTGGTGCTTACTGAAATACATATCTGCTGCTCAAAAGACACACGCAGAAGGGCAGAAACATGAGTGGAAGTTCTCCGAGGCGGTTGCCCTGTTCTTTGCTGCTCGCTTTTTACTTCAATTTTGAGTAGTTGGTTATATTGGGCCAGGAATTCATTGCTCAGGAATTCAGTGAGAAGTGTGGCGACCTATGAGCTCATTGAAGGTGCCTTCATTGCCTTTTTCCTCGGAGTGTCTCCAACCGCTATCGCGGTAGGCAGCCGAGAACGGCGGCACGAGCCCTATGACCGCCAGTGTGTTTTGAGGCACATGAGCGCAACGCAGGAGCGCGTCCAAGATTATGCCAACACACACCATGCGAATGACATCATCAAACCGGCGCGGATAGTCAAGGCGCCGATGACCCGTCTATGGTGACCATGGTGGAACCCAGCGAAGGTGAGAGAAAGAGACCTCGTCTTGATTAAACAATCACGAGAACGACAGTACTCCAAACTATGACCCAAGCAATTACAAAGCCATTGAGTATGATGAAGCACTTTTCGCTTTCGTAACCTACAAGAAGAAAAGAAATGAAGGAATCCGGGCGTTGTTCCGACCGTCAGCAGAAGGACACAATTCTTCGCAAGTCAATCCAAATCATGCTGCCTCAGAAAGTACGTTGGCGGCAAAGGAAAATGTTCAGATGTTCTGAGTAAACAGAGACGGCAGTTTTTCAATGAATGTTACCTCAGTGGCATCTGCGAAAAACCTGCTTTTACTGCTTGAAGTAGCAGGACTACGAGTTAAGCCGGCTTCATACACTCGATATGTCAGAAATATTCGTCAACTGCCATTTCAGTACACTGAAGGACAACTGCTTTAGATTTTGAAAGATTTTGGAGTAATATCAATCCGCCGCCAAGCAAGATACTGCCGTCTGTTTGGATGGTACAGTTGAATCCCGCTCTTCGTAGAGTGCAATCGTTCACTTCATAGATGTCAAACCAATACCTCAGAGAACCAACTTTGGCTTCACCAGCCACCCGGTGAAAGAATACCTTGCTCCTGCCTTGAGTTGTTATAACCGTCAGAGGTTTGAACACCTGGCAAAAAACTTTCGGGTATCACGTCGATGTAAAATCTGCTCCGAGAACCAAGTGCCCGCTGATTGCAAGTCTGTGCAACAGCCTAAATGTGCAAATTGTGCAGGTAACCATACGGCTTCTTTCTCAGGATGTCCACAGAACAAAGCCGCATCCACGCTACGCAAACATGAATGAATTTATGGAAAACAAGTAACGACACAAGAAGCCTCTTACGAACCTAGATAGAGTAAGCCCGGCGAAAAATCGCCTCTTAACAGTAACTGAACAAAAACCAAAAGAAACATCGTATTCGTCGGCGTTAAAGCAACACTCTGGGAAAGGGTTCCAGAAACAGCGGAGCCATCGTTTCTCTACGGCCACTAAAGGATACACATCCCAACAATATCAACCGCCGAGCCTAGGACAACCTCGGCGATCTTCTCAGAACACCCCTCAGCGATCACCGCAAAAGGCGGCCGGAACATGGGCTGTGAGAGACAGTTACGGCACTGCACTTATCTCTTTCATTTCTCTTTAAAAATCACTTCACACACACATGGGCATTCGAGGATAATTACACCGCGCCACTTAGTGTTGGGCAGCTGATTCTATATACCCATGGTGTTTCCTCCTGTTCTATCACTTGTCGCAGCTGTATCACAGGCGAACAAGCTTCCAGAGGTAGAAGGTCTGTTGTCCAAGGAACCATTAATGAGTCAGCTGTCCACATCAGTGCTACCGGATTGCAATCCTAAATAGTCGTTACGAAAATGTAATATTTCAGTGGTATCCTAATAGCCTTCGATCCAAATATGTTGATTTTCGCAAGTTTGTTACACAATACAGCTTCGCTTTGATATGCATACAAGAGGCTGGAGGACAATATGACTTTCGTCTTTGTAATTTCCTAATATGTAAATCGTCTCGTCCAGTTGAATAGAACAATGCTCTGCGTTCGAAAAGATTTGCCCTCTCACCTTATTCAATCAAGCAGTTAAGGTTTTCCTGAATATGCAAGCCAGCAAATTATATCTCGCCAAAATATGTGAAAGAGTCTTAAGCACATACCTGCATGCATCGAGACCTATTACGACTGATAACATGGTAAAAAGACGCAGTTTCGCTCGAACGGCAAAGCATTGATTGTGATAGCAAAATAGTGGACAGCTATCCGACGTAATGATAGTAATTTTATCGGCCGTATAAACTCGTAAACCTAGGCATACTAACTAATTTAGAGACCATGGTGTGACGCGCGCACAAGCAAACACGAACACATCTCACTAGATGGCAGCAGAAACTCACTGTCAAGACACTGCAGTGAGGAAGCGCGGCAGCTTCAGCGAGCGAATTGACCTTCGTGCAGCTGCTCGCGTCAATGTGAACTAAGCCACGAAAACAAAGCGCAGCGTGGATTCTGTATCCGTTGCAGATGGCTTTCAAGATACAGTGGGCCGGTCGGGTGTGTTGTGCGGCCACCTGGAGCAGAACACGCCCCCCCCCCCCCCTCCCTCCCCTCCCCCCGAAGCATTGCGTGTGACGGAAGGCGGCGATCTTCCTCCCCGCTTTCCTTCGTTGCGTGCGCGAGACACCGGCTTACTCTCACACGCATTCACCCGCACATACAGTACACGGCGCGGTAAGAAATATTTTATTGCCTTTGGACTTTATACGGAACCTCACGGCGACACCGACGGCAGAAATGCGCCTGGAGTGTTCAAATAATTGCTATCGCAATAATATTTGTAGTATCACAAGATCAAATATTATCATATGTGGGAACTTTAACGCACGCAACTTAATATGGGGGAGTAATTACTGTGATGCCCATCGGAATGTCGTTCAACGCGCCGCGGAAAGATGCAATCTGTCAGTATTAAATGATGGATCTGTGACATTTATAGGTGGATATTGCTATGTCAGTTTCATGTGCGTAACACTGTGCTCTACGGATTTTGTTACCGATGCTGGGTGGACAAGAGACGCAGAAACACGTGGAAGCGGTCACTTCCCAGTTTTTATATCATGTCCACGATTAAAAAGTAGTGCGAAACTGGCAACTCTTCCGTCAACACTTGTCAAGTCGAGTGAATTCTGAAGATGACGTAGAGAAACGCACATCAGTGACACAAGAAACAATGAAAATTTGTACAAAACACGTGCCTATTCTTAATGAGTAGACATCAGTTGATGAAGAATATGAACATTTCAGAGCTGTAAGAAGACCAGAAAGAGCTCATCGCCAGAATGGAAATACAGAAGCGTAGAGAAATTCGCAGCAGATCTACTCAGGCATGCGGAGACGGCTGCAAAAATGAAAAGGCTGGCGTGAATATTGCGATACGTTGTCTCCCCTGATGCCAGTTCCTCGGGTATGGATGATTATTCGTGCTTTAAGCGGCCCTGTCGTTCAAACACAACCATTTCTGGCTCTCGCAATACTAAAGATACTTCAGAATTAGCGATTGCGGAAGAATTCTGTAACATCATAACTAGAACAAGCGTTTCTCTTACTTGTGCTGAGTTCAATATTCAGTCGAAATGACAAAACAAAATGTTTTTGCGTGTTTTCAGTCGCAGCATGAACAACTAGCCTATGAATTCTTTATGATTGAGCTGAAATGTGCGCTTGCGGCTTGTTAGACAAAGACTGCTGCTAGTCCAGATTTCATTGCATACAGTATGTTGCAAAACATGGGACCTAATGGTCGATTGGCACTATTGGAGTTACTCAATTACTTGTGAAAAAATTAATCTGTCCCTGACTCTTGGAAAATAGCACGTGTGTTACCTATATTGAGGCCTAGTGAAACTTCTCTTTCTATTGCGTCTTTTCTTCCTGTGACTCTGACGAGCTGTTTATGCAAGGTCATGGAGAAAATTATTGAGCAAACAGAAGCACTTCTTGATCACATGGCAGGATTTGGAAGGTGGCGATGCACCATGAATGCAATTTTGGATATCGTTACCTTTGTTGAACATGAACGAGCTAGGGTAAATGCCACAAAAGCTACTTTTTTTACATCAAACCAGCATTCGACACAGTCAGCCATGCTCACATATGGTGTGGCCTGCTAGGGCTGGGAGTCTCTGGAAGAGATCTACGGTGGCTATCCAACTTCTTGTACGATATATCAATATTTATTAAAACAATTAATTATTTCGATTAAGTATCCAAACAATTAACTTTATTCAAAAGGTCCCACAAGGCAGTGTCCTCAATCCGTTTCTCTTTAATTGTGCGATGGCAGATTTACCGCGAAGACTTCCGCCTGCACTACACTGCTCTATATGTGCGGACGATGTTTGTATTTGGGCCTCTGGTTCATGTGCCAGCCTTGTTCAATCAACTTTGCAGGAAGGCCTAAACAGTGAACAAATTATCAAAGGAAAGAGTAATGGAACTGCCTTACAGTAAGACGGCTGTGCTACCCTTCACCAAAGGATATCTAAAGGACTTTTGGCTGTGCCTTGACGGACAACATTCGGATATAGTAAAATAACACAAATTTCTGGGGGTTATATTAGACAGACCACTTTCTTGGAATTATGACATTAAAGCCCTCGAAGAACAAATAAACTCAATAATAATTGTTCGCCGCGTAGCAGGCACGACATGGGGAGGGTCATTTTCATCGCTACTAAAAGAGAGAGAGAGAGATGAAGAGGAAAGGTAAGGAGGTTAACCAGATGTTAGTCTCCGGTTTGCTACCCTACACTGTGATTTAGAGATAGGAAAAGTACATAATGCACCTATAAAGCAAAAGATCTCCCATTCATGAGTAGAGCGTCTTCAACGATTAATAGCCAGGAGCCTTAAAATATGCTTAGGCGTTCCTCGAGCAACCTCAAGTTCCTCACTAATTTCAGAGGCACGTCATCCTTCATTTCCTATTATGGGGACGGTTGAAACCTGCGGACACTTCTTTCGCGTTTCAGTGCAGCACCCACTAGCAATTGCACTTATTGAAAAGACAGGGATTGCATCAATATGGTGATTAAGGTACACAAAGGCACAAAAATTGAACTTTATATTGAAAGAATTATTCGCAAACGAGACATGTTTATGCTAGTAGCACAACAAGTAGCGCTATTTATACCACAGATACTTCCGATGCCCTGGTTATATTCAAGCGAACGCAGATGGTTCTTGTCAAACAAATTCCTCTACAGCTGCCTTTGCTATTCCAGACTGGAACCGAATACAGGCGTTTAAACTGTCCCACACATGATCAACTACAGCAGTACTTTTCGCAATATTGTCTTTGTTATGATACGTAAATTCAATGCAAGAAGGGAAACAATGGGTCACCCTTTGTGACTCGCAGGCAGCTTTGTCGTCACTTCATGGTGACATCAGCAATTCGCAAAACATGGCGTTAGTTTACGAGACACTAGAGGAACTCACAAAAACAAGTGAAGATAATCGCGCAGTAATGCTCCAATGGATACATAACCACTACAATATCCCCGGGAGTGTTGCAGCAGACAAGGCAGATGGACAAGCGCATGCTAATAACACCGCATATGGTCTCCCTCTAACGCAAGGCGAAATGCGGCACATACTAAGAAAGATCTTAGCCCGTGGTTGTAAAGCGACATGTTTTGATCAGAACTCGCTATCTTCAGATTTATGTCACATCGACCCTTAGCTTGAATTTAACATGCCGTCCACATTGAATACAACCAGAGCCTTTGAAGTGCTCATTCACCGTCCGCGGCTCGGTACTGCGTACATAAAACACTTTCTACAAAAAAAATTTCAAGACCTGATAGTGCGGAATGCACTTGTAGCCACGCGGATGAAGACGTACCGCATCTTCTGTTAGAAGGTCCGCGACACGATACACACATACAACGATTAGCACGTTATTTAGTGGCATTAAATCGCAGGCCCTTCAGCCTAAGGTATATCTTATGTCCGTGGCCAACATACTCATTGCAAAGACGAGCATTAACGGCCCTCCAAAGATTTCTAGAAGCCAGCAATATTCCCGGAAACTATTGAGTACAGTGTTTATTTGGGATAAGCTCACTCTATGGGACTTTTTTACCCAGCTTTGGCCAATGCAGCGCCTGGATTCATGTACCTTCATTTGAATCTAATCCGTGCTTTCTTATGTGCCCTGATTTTAGTGTAGTTATGAGACCAGACATTATGTTTACTTTAGTGCACCTATGCGCCTAAACTTTGTGTTGCTGTGTTTCTGAGCTGATTTTCAGTTTTAGTATAGCATTAGTGTACTTATGCGACTGGACTTTGTGTTATGGTGATTTGGAGATGACTTTTAATTTTAATGCGTTTAGGTTACTTCCTTTACTTTTCATATCAGAATGTGAAATGGAGTAGCCGACACCAATTAAAGGCGACAGCATCTCCTAAGTACCATATACTAAACAAAACATGAATGGCGACAAACGTATGTTACAGCTTTTCCCAGTGGCTTTCGAGCGGCGATTGTGTATTCCAACAGTTACTGCTAACGGGTGCGGGTTTACCGACGCCGGTTGCTTTCTCTCTGTCAGCTGCGCCCCAGCATCAGAAAGCATAGGTGGGACGTGGTCCTCGCCGACATCAACCCCGCATTCGGCGTCCGATCCGACGTGCGGCGCCGCATGCTCCGGCATGCGGCATACGACGATTCGGGGCACATGGTGCGTGCATCTGAAAGATTGAGCGGCGCGTAAGCTCCGCCCAGATGCAGCCCCCAAGCTTGACTTCATAGCCACGTCCAGAAACGCAATATAAACAACTCTGCACAACACTGCTTCGCTTTATGCGAACACTGTCAATAAAATTATGCCCCTGCGAGTGACAGAACACTTCACGACGGCGCGTTGTCCACTGACGACTCCGCTAACAGCCAGCGATAGGGGTAAGCCTATAGCTAGGCAGACGCCTCGGCCGACGGCGCTTACAATACAACCCGAGCTCGTAGAAGAGCGCTTATGTTTGCCAAAACAATTAACACTGTACACTTAGGTTTGCCGTAATTAAATACAACTGGTTTACTCGACGCAGTCGTTGCGAAGGGGAAACGTGCAAGCGAAGCGAGCAGCCTCGCTCAGACGGTCGGTGTGTGATGTCTGCCCGCGAAATGCCCTCGCGTCGCGGCTCCCGATCTCGCCAGTAGCTTAGTGCTAGTGTACTAGGCGCTGCTTTGAATAACAGGAACATGTTCGAGATAATTTTGCTTAACTGGTAACTATTTCGTGTCGGAAACAAACTCCAGCAGGCAAGGAAAAAAAGAAAGACTGCGAGAAACCGGCCAGCCAGCGCCGCCTCCGTGGAGGGAAAGTCAGAGAACGACACATGCCAGCCGCGCTGTCATTGGCTGCGGCCAGACGACGGTGCGGCTGTCGGACGCATCGGACGATGAAAATCTACCCAGTTTGTCGCACGCCGAACGTCCGATCCGGCGCTTCGGCACGGCAGAACACCTCGATTCCGGCTGCCGTTCCGGAGCGTCGGACGCCGGATCGGACACCGAATCGGACCGTGTGTCTCCGGCTTTAATTTCGTCTTGCCTAAGTACACTTTATCCTATGCCCGCGACTTTTCTATTTTTGTCAAACCTCTTAATGTTCTGCCGTCCACGACTGCGTTTCTTTTCTTCTGGCACCCATTATGTGGCTTTAATAAATCACCTGTTATCTGTTCTACGCACTACGTGACTTGCCCAACTCCCATTCTTCCTGTTAATCAGAACTATACATAGAAACGAAGAAAAGGAGAAAGGGAGGCTAACCAGAACAGAAAATTCGGTTTGCTACCCATCACTGGGAAATGTAGTGGGGGGGAAGGAGGGAGTAGGTGAGACACAGGTGAGGAGGTGAGAAGAGCAGGAGAGACACAGACAGACAGACAGACAGACAGACAGACAGACAGAGACTGAGATCACACATACACGACCACAGTGTCGGTTGCAATTACCGCATAGTACCACGGCACAGTAACACGTGGCGCTCACGTGACCACGTGAGGCCATGTGATCTCGACTATAGGGTATCGGAAACACACGTTTGCTCTCTAATCTGTACCACCGTCTACCGGTTTCTTAACGTTGCGCCCATTGTTTTCGTTGCATCACTCTTTTCGCTGCCCTTAACTTCTCAGTTTTCTGTGTTATCCTTCAAATTTCAGCGCCATAGCTTAGTGCGGGTAGAATGCACGAATCGTAGACATCTTTTCTTTATTTTTTTAAGGATATTGGTAATGATTTAGCAATGCCTGTCATATCCTCTCATATTTACATGTATTCGCTTGAACAGCTATTTCTCATGATCGTGGTCCTCGCGTTCCCCTTGTCAGGCTATTGAGCATTACATTCGTCATTTTCAATAAAGGGAGAATGAGAAAGTCATTTTCATTCGAATTTTCAAACTTACCGTTAGAATTTCCTAGTTCTTTTTCAATCATTGAATGTGATCCGAAGCGTGGCTGAAGAAATGTAACTCATAAGCGTAGTCGTTCGACTTGTTGGTATGTGATTATTATCCGGGAATGTCAAGATTACAAGACTGCTGTTCTCTTCTACTTTTTTTTTCCAGCAGGCTACTAATTTCCGTGTTTTACCATAAATAATTAAATTATGGGGTTTTACGTGCCAAAACCATTTTCTGATTATGAGGCACGCCGTAGTGGAGGACTCCGGAAATTTCGACCACCTAGGGTTCTTTAACGTGCACCTAAATCTAAGTACACGGGTGTTTTCGCCTTTCGCCCCCATCGAAATGCGGCCGCCGTGGCCGGGATTCGATCCCGCGACCTCGTGCTCAGCAGCCCAACACCATAGCCACTGAGCAACCACGGCGGGTCGTGTTTTACCATAACAGATCTCAGTTGGAAGTAGCACTCGTGCTTGTTTGTCTCTTCGTCCAGCTTCGCGCTACCACTCTTCTCCCCATCGACTGAAGAACATGGAGTCATCTGTGAAAGTGTTGCAAAGACATTCTCCATTGATCATCGAACCTAATATCCCCCCCCCCCTCAATTTACAATTCTGAATACTTTTTTTTCCTAGCGTGTAGTGAAGAACATTGCGAGGATTGTGTCTACTTATCTGACACCATTCTTAGTCGTTGTTTTTTTACGCTTATCTTGCTAAGAAAAATGGTAGCTGTCGAATCTCCAGGTATTCTCCGAGATTACCTATCTGCATCCTCTACTTCCTGACTACGCAATTCTTGCAACACTGCTGGTACCTATGTCAAATTCAACACCTTCTTTTTTTGTAGCCAATGAACGTTAGAAAAGGGGCAAGTTATATTCCACAGACTTAATAATTACCTAATTGATGACATTAACATAACCCACAATGAATATCATTTGCTACATCCATCCTGCCTTACTTCGCGAATATTTTGAACGTATTTGGTTCTTATTTTCTTTAGATCCGTCATGCGTTGAATTTTTAACAAGCGTTAACCACCTAATAGGAGAAAAACATTCTGCAATATTGCGAGACCTGTGTTGCCATGCCAGTGCTAACTAGAAGCTTATATTTAATGCAGCCTGCATAACGACTGATATCACTGCAGATGCAGTGCTGTGAATTTACTAATGCAGAACAAAAGCCTCCGAACAAAAACGGGGAAAGTTACATACGTAATTCCAAAACCCATTCAAGAATGTCTTCTGACAAAAGAAAGGCTTCAAAGCAAGCGTTACTCAATCAAATGAATTTGGAGGCACAGCGCCTGTGAGAAAAAGAAAAAAAAAAGGAACGAAAACGGCTGATATCACTGCATTTAACCGTGAGAATGTTTGACCAAGCTTTCTTCCCTGTGTAACATTTTGAACCTTATACAGTCCATTATTTAGCCAAGCAACGAATCAACCGTTTCTGATTAGCAAAACCGCCGCGCTCCGCTAAGCGTGTGCTGTCTTAGCGCACGGCCAAAGTGCGAGCGCGTTTTCGTGAAACTTTCGTGCGCGTCCAGCTTTCAGTCAGACATTCAGTCAATCCCTCATCCGAGTAATAATTTATTAATTAATAATTGACTCGTAATGCGCGGCCCCACGATACACAGAACCCGAGCACAGCTATTCGCTGCGTCCCGCCGGAGGCCCAGCCAGAGCTCCGCGAGACCTGCGCCCAACCATCAAACGATCCCTGCGTCACGTGGTGTTCCCCAGACTCCGCTAAGGGAGAGGGAGAAGCGGGAGAGGCGAGACCGCCGTGACGTAGTCGTCGGCTCGGCCGCGCGAAACGCGCTGCTACGAGATCCGCATCAGACGCCGCCGCCGCCGCCGCTCACCGCCGTTCCGCGCCACTCGCTCCCTCGGATGTGAATGAAGAAGGGCGGTCGGGAAGAGTTCGCCGTGGAGAAGTGATACGAGCTTCGCCTGCTCGCCAAGTTGGCTGAGTCGCTGTGAGCGCGAAGGATTTCATCCGTTGCTTCCGTTTCATTTTTGGAGACGTCACTGAAGAGAGCGCTCCGACTGATACCTCAGAGGTCCGGCGTCAAGTTCGGCGTGGACTGGAGAACTTGGAGACCAGCGCTTCGTGAAAGCAGGTGAGTATAAGCTGTCGCTCTCCCGTTACCGAGAACTTTGAAGAGACTGTACCGCAATCGCAAAGTACGTAGTGCGCTAGAGCGATTCCTAAGGCAAGACGCAAGCCGGTAGTCATACAAAGCACTACTGATAGCGAAAGATGCCAGAGCTGCAAGACCAGACGGTTTGTACAAGAGCAAAATTTGTGAATTCAACATGCGTGTCTCCCGCTCTACCTGCTTATTTTTATTTATTTTTTTCTCTTCGTTGTTTGCACGGGAGTCTCATGTATCTTTTTGCCACAGATATCTCTTTCGTATGCTTTTAGAGTGGAAGGGTACGAAAGCATTCGTTTACTTGTGTTCAGATCTACTTGTTACTTCATAGGAAGATAAATTATGTAAAACAAGTCAGTGGGCACGACTTCAGTGTTGTAGAAGCCGTTGATACTGTTAGCACGATGGTCGGTCGATACTACGGCAAACTGAAACAAACGTACGTAATTTATGAAGTTAAAATTAAGGCACAAGAGACAGAGAGAAAACAAAGGACTCATAGTTTGGAGACCCTAATCTACAACCAGCTTGTTTTTCTTGCTGTAGACATTCTACTGTTTGGCGGTTTTGTTTGAACATGTAAAGCTTACAGGTAGACTATGTGGAAGGGGTCACTTTGGGCTATTTTGCCTGAATACCGCTTGTCTAGTTTGCTGCTTGCCGCACAAAATTATGGCATGGATTCATGATGAAGCTTTCAAGCCACTGTAACGGAGTGCATTTTGTCAATGTGTGCCACATCAACACAGTGTCAGCCATCAAACCTTTCTTAAATATATGAATATTAGCTGCTAACGTTCAGTCAACAACGGACCAAAGGCTATATGTCCTAAGATTGATTTCTTTTGGACCCCAAAATAAGCAATAAACAAAAAATAAAGCACGAGCTAACAAAACGAGGTGTTACCAAACTTGAGTTTCACCTAATCACACGGTTAACGTAATTTCCCTCGCGCGCAAGGCTCCGCGCCTTCTACTGCGACTGAGATAGAACTGTGGGCATCGGCAGAACTGCAGGGCGATACTTAAGGCACAAAAAGTGGGCAAGCGCAAGTTGGAAAAAATGTGCGTGCGTATATATGCATGTGCGTACATATGCATGTGCGTGCGTGCGTGCGTGCGTGCGTGTGTGTGCGTGTGCGCGTGTGGGCGTGCGCGCGTGTGTGTGTGCGTGTGTGTGTGGGGGGGGGGGCATAAATACACATAACATACCTGTCTGTACGCACCCAGCCATCGTAGCTGGTCGTTAAACTCTAGCTGAGGCTAGTTTGCTGTAAGACACGGGAGCGCTTCGCTTCCAAGCCTGAACAAGTCCATATTAAGTGCTAGGCATTTGCTTCTTATTCTACCTTCTGCCTAACTAACTTCTACCGCCCTATTAAAGTGATGGGGATGCAAGCGGAGCCACGGTTTGAACACAGAATCTTGTGCTCAAAAGACGGATGCACCCCTACTCTAACAACAATGATCCAGCAGTGGATTGCCCTGAAAGCGTATACTTTCGACGTCATCATGGAAACAGGAGCCATTATTGCGATAGAAATTATATGTACACTCCTGACGCATTTCTGCCGTCGACGTCGGCGTCGCCGTGAGGTTCCGTATAAAGTTAAAGGGCGATAAATTCGTCGCTGCGTGCCGCGTGCTGTATGCGCGAGTTAAATCGCGCGAGGGTAAGCCGATTAACGCGGCTCAATCTCGAGTGCGTGAGCGAGGAAGGCGGGGCGGACGCGCGTCCTCTTCTGTCACGTCCGAGGCACGGGAGTGAGGCGAGCGAGGGGGGAGGGCGGAAGAGGGGGGGGGTGTTATTCTCCTGCGGTTGCTATTGGGGTGTTATTCTCCTGCGGGGGGGTGTTATTCTCCCGCCGTACCTTGAAGGCGATCTGCGACGTGGCCAAAGTGCGCGCCTGCGCGGACTTAGATCTTCAAAGCGATCTGTGATATTTGCATGGTTAAAACACGTTGGCGGGCTAGTTGGTTAGAATCCATGGTAGAGTGCATAAGCGCGACTGTGCGAGGACGTAGAAAGAGACAGATACACAGACACAGCGCTTCACTTTCAACTATAGAATTTTATTTTCGTGCGCATCGATAAATATATACCGTACGAGCGGAAACTTTTGCAGAGTTCGCGAAGTGCTGGCAGCTTCATATGCGCTGTGATTTCGGCGTTTCGTTCACATTGAAGCGAGAGATGCACGAAGGTCAATTCGCTCGTTGCTGCTGCCACGATTCCTCACTCGAGCGTTTTCACAGCGCGTTTCCGCGGTCATCGAGCGAGATGCGTTCATGTTTACCTGCACGCGTGACACCGTCCTTGTTATTAAGTGAATGTTTACAATTTTATACGGCCGATAAAACTACTATCTTTACTTCTTGTAGCTATCTACTAATTTGCTATCGCGATAGATGCTTCGCCTTTCGGACGGAACTGCGACTTTTTTTCAAACGCTACCACTTGTCAACCCACCTCGATGTACAACGTTGAAGAAGTTTACTCAGTAGTTTGCTGTCTGTGCAACGTCGCAGTCAAACGCTCCGAGCTGGATATGCGGTTATATTTCTCGATCGTTCGTGAATAAAAAGTACAACAGATCAACTGTCTCTTTTTAGCTTATAACGAAGCTGCGATGGCGAATATAACGTTCAACTTCGTTTCTTAAACCCCGGCGACGCATTTGGTTGATAAAAAGCGCCGCGCTGGTTGACACTTACATCGTTAGTGATAACGCGTGTGTTAACTAATACAATGCATGCTAATTATTATAACAAGTCTTGGTTGCCATGTTTATTTACGATCCATGTGTTCGCCTGCCGCTGGCAGTTGTTACCAATCTTATCAAGTACCAGAAAAGCGTCTGGTTCAATTAACTTTATCTGCGAGACGGGAACAGGGGAACATGAAGATGAGAGAGAAATATCTCAAAATCGATATTTGGAGACACCATGGTTAGTCAATACGGGAGAACCACGAAGCAGGCAGGTGGCAGGCCTGCTTGGTGCAACGAGGCACGTTAATGCATAAAGCATAATAAAGCATGCCATCGAGTATGATGCCGTAAAGTAAGTTTCCAAGGAGTAACTTCTTTAATATTTATTATTGCTATTGAAAACAGTACCAAAGGGAAGACGACGACAGCTATACAGCATTCAGGATTTCACGGAATCGTCTCCGTTCTGGTAGGTTATAATTTGATGGCTAATGGCATACAAATCGTATGAAGCGTGTGGGCGGAAATATGCCGGTATGGCGAACCATAATCGGCAAGTCAAGGACAAAGAAGCTCCGGGCCAGAGTGCACCGCACGCTCGAGAAAGTGTGGCACGCAGAAAACATCCGGGGATTCTCAGCAGTAGCGCACTGGCTGATTGTTGCTTCAGGTCGAATGCGATTTAATAAATATGTGGGACTTACATCTATCTCATATTAGCGCCATTTTACAAGATTGACTCCTTCTGCTAAATTTAGCTCGCTCGCCCGCTCGCTCGCTCGCTCACTCACTCACTCACTCACTCACTCACTCACTCACTCACTCACTCACTCACTCACTCACTCACTCACTCACTCACTCACTCACTCACTCACTCACTCACTCACTCACTGCCGCCGACTGTACGAACCTACGCCTTCTATGTTGAAGATAACTCGCTGGGGCATGGTGGTGGTATCCATACGTAATCCATACCGTTGATTTCCAAATTGGCCCATCTGGGCTGTGGCTTTGTAAGCGATGCCTTACGCTTGATTCTATACCACTTTTATGATCAATCGTTCACGGCTGGCTGATTCTACTGATGACGCGAATGGAGCAAGCGTCGATGTGTACACTGACGTAGAGCCAGAAGCGCGAAACTGAATAGCATCGGAAAAAGCATGTTTCCAAAATCGTGCCCCAGAGTGCATGTGACAGATCCTAAGACCATGTCAATGTGACTGAACATTCACGTCTTTCGAGACACCCATAAAGAATTCTAAAAACGTGCGCTCAACTATAGCAAGTTTCCGAAGCGCGAGCGGCTGTGATGAATGCCCTGTCGCCGCCCAGACGCTGATAATACTTCGTCTCGCCTCTGGGGACCGTGTTATAAAACACTTTAGGCGCACCCTTGCGTGGGCGCGTTCATCATCTCCATGGCTTCTCGGTTGAATATCGAAGCCAAACGCTAAATTTTTCGCTGACGTCTTGAGCTGCCACCAGGTATCACTTTGTCGCTAATTTTCTCGCTATGTGATTTTCTATTAACGTACCGTGCGTCATCTTTGCTCCCATTCACCTAGCGCAATATATTTGGAAAATGGAAAGCTTATATATATTTAAAAATGGAAAATCAGCTTTTGCAAGATTGACGAAGCGAACGAAACTGTTTCAGCGATTCTTTACGAATTGCGGGAAAATCCAACAGGCACTGTAAGCAAAGATGTTGCAGTAACGTGACCTCCTGCCATATATAGAAAGAAAGAAAGAAACGAAGAGGGAAAGGTACAGAGGTTAACCAAGGACGTGCCCGGTTGGCTACCCTACACTTGGGGAGGGGGAAAAGGTATACGAACAGATAAGGACAGAGAAGAAAACTAATAGTCACTCATTCACAGTCAGTCGAAGAGGAATCTCCAGTGTCACAAGCGTTCATGGAGAAACTTGAAGTGATTAGGCACAGAAAAACGTGTGTTCCAAGTATTTTTTTTTCCCTGTCAATCTCAAACGCGTGCTACCTCACTGGTCTTTAAGCGACAATGAGCAGTACGGAAAGAACGCTATATAATGCTACCAGAGCGGCTGAAGTAGTCATTGCCGAGTTAAAAATAGAGAAGTCGAATAGGCACAGTTTTGCCTAAACCTAAGAACTCGGAACAAGGCCCCTCTATTGGCGTTCCGTTTCACCACGGTCTGCGCCGTCGCACCGTGAGGGTGGAAACAGTATAAGATATGCAGGCCATATGCGACATTCTGCACTGAGGAAGCTGTCATGAGCTTGAAGCATGGTTTTTTCCAAGTAAAGTGCTGGGGGAGTTCGTACATTGGCTATTTTATTGACATGATAAAAATTAGGCCTTGAATTGAATAGAATCCTGGGGTTTTACGTGCCAAAAACACGATTTTATTACGAGGCATGCCGTAGTTGAGGACTCCTGATTAATTGTGACCGCCAGGGGATCTTTAACGGGACTGCAGTGCACGGGACGCGGGCGTTTTTAATTTCGCCCCTATCTAACTGTGGGCCCCGCGACGAGGATTTGATCCCGCGACCTCGTGCTTAGCAGCGCAACATCATAGCCGCATGGCCACCACGGCTGGCAACAAAGTCGCAAATTCGCCCGAAAGGCGAAGAAACGATTGCGATAGCAAATTAGTGGACAGCTGTCCGAAGTAGCTTAGTTTTATCGGCCCTATAAACTTGTTTATACGGCCGATAAACTAAATTATATTCAAACTAAATTAAACTAAATAAACTAAATTAAAAGTAAACTAAATTAACAAGCATTGTGTCACATGCGCACAAGAAAAACATGAACGTATCTTACTCAATCGCTGCGGAAATTCGCTCTCAAAACACTGGAGTGAGGAAGCGCGGCAGCTTCAGCGAGCGAACTGATCTTCGTGCTGCGTCTCGCATCCCCCCAACGCGAACAAAGCCGCGAAAACACAGCGTACGGCGGACTCTGTCAGCGTCGCAGGTGGCTTTCAGGATACAGCTGCCCGGCGGGCAGGCGCGGCCGGGGCCGTCCGGACTAAGAACGCATCCCCCCCACCATCCCTACCCTCCACCCAGAGCCTTGCGCGCGCCGGCGGATGGCGCGCTTTCTTATTATTGTTATTTTTCTTTTATTTTTTAAAACGGCGCGCTTTCTCCCTGTGCGAGATTGAGCCGCGATCGCCAACTCGCTCTCATACGCTTTCGCTCGCACATACAGCATACGCCGCGCAGCGATGTTATCGCCCTTGAACTTTATGTGGAACCTCACGGCGACGGCGACGGCAGAAATGCGCCTGGAGTGTCCACATAATTGCAATCGCATTAAAATTAGATGTTGGCGCATGAATGCAGTACCGGCTACTCCTGGTTTTATAACGAGTTTGTGTTTTACACATATTCGACTGTCAGTGGCGTAGCCAGAAATGTTTTTCGGGAGGCGGGGGGCACGAGCATGGCCAGGAAGAAAGAGGATGACAGGAGAGGAAGGTCAGCTGGACAGGGCCCAAACAAACACAGAAATGATCCTGAGAGCATGGCCGTACGCGTCGATGGCACAGAAAGCCACGAATGCGTTGTTGCAGTATCTTAAGTCGACAGGTCTTGGCGACGTTGTGTAGACTCAGTGCGAACATTCAAATGTGCGCGAAACTGGGATCTCTCTATCTCCTGTCTCTCTATTTTCATCCCTATACCCCTTCCTCCAGTGCAGGGTAGCAAACCGGGCGTGCGTCTGGTTACCCTCCCTGCCTTTCCTCTCCTCTATTTCTCTTCCTCGCTCTCTCTCTCTCCCCGAGCCAGCACGCGTCCTGTTTGCCATCCCCTGGCTACGCCACTGGTTGTTATACATTCACACCCAAGTCTGATACTCTTGTGCACCTAACATGCCGCCTGGCGTTTTTGAATACAAGGTCTTTTTTGCAGACTTCAGAAGGGTTTGGCGTACGCGGAATCTGGCTATGTTGTAACCGCTTCTAGGTGACTTGTAGGTGTCGTACGAACATGTAAATTGTATTAAATGATACTTCGTCACGCCGAGAACACGCGGCAATAGTCAGGAACCGAGAATATAATAAAAATGAATGTATAGGTTGCCATAAACGGGATGGGATGTGAATCTCTGTATCGCTGCCGCCTTCTTCCATGCCGCCGCCTGTGGCACGATGAATTGCAACAGTGGCCTTGCGCTCGCTGAAGCCTCGTGGTTTCGGTTTCGCGCGCTTTGACTGCTGAAATTCGTCGTGTCACAGTTCGCCGGGTAATCGCCTTTTTCGAGATCCAAAAGCTGATATAACTTCTACGGAGAGCCCGCTTCAATTTCCTAATTACGACATGCCCACTGAAACTAAATGTTTAAAAGTTAATGAATGGCCTTTTGTGAATTAGCGACTAATTACCACGTGTCGCCCATCACCGCGTGGCGGCCATCGCAAACGGCTTGTCTCCGAAGGAAAGGTCATTTTATATCAGTATCAAAACGGCCATATTGATATATTACTTAAGGTCTTCTTAGAAACACGTGGTGTATATAACATACATATATGCTGTATGTATATATATATATATATATATAAAATGCAGTTTCTTGCATAAATGTCTCAAGAGAACTTTCATCAGTCTGGGAAAAACAGCTCAAAAATATTAAAAAGTACGTTCCTATTGAAATATTTTTTTTTCATTCGTGCCGCTGTGCCTAAGCGTGCGTCGTTGTCGTTTTTTGTCTCGGTGGTGTTGTCGTTGTGTTGTTGTCGTGTCGTCGTCATTGCACACAGTTGGGAGAGTAGTTCGCATAGAATTACAGATCTCTTAGCCAGTCCGGTGAGTAACTGCTGTCATAGAAAATTAGTGCGGAATCACGGGAATCTCTGACGCGTACGATGATTGCTGCAAGATCCCTAACGTTTCTCCTAGTAAAATCACTGTAATTTATGATTTCCAGGGAGTACGCCCGACTCATAGCAGTTCATTTCCTAATAAGGAACGTTTGTAAGGCACGTGTAGAGGAAAGCGTCGGCTGCCCTTGGACTTCATTTGACACTTGTGAACTTTTCTGACAACCTGAAAACAAATTTCCATAATGATACAGAAGTTGGCAGAGATTAAAGCATGTGTCAAACTTATTTTCTTACCTAATAAGGCATAGCGTCAGAGCACCTAAGTCCCCGCAACACAAGAACATTGTTTTTTGTTCGTGCATGTTATTTAGATTTTCTCACAAGTGCAGTAACCAGAACAAATAAGTTCCCATAAAGAATCAGCGGATCACGTACTTCGTTTCACTATGCATCGACATCGCAGACATATTCTGGATTTCTCATTTCTGCGCCCATTATTTCTTCATATATTCCTTCGCTCGTTGTTACGACGGGAGTTGTTACAAAGGGTGTTGTTACGAGGCTTCCAGACTATATCGTCCTAGTGAACGCGACGACACCACCAACCAACACCGAGCCGTCAACGAGACGGCGAGAATGCATGTTTTAAAAACTATTATTTTTTGCTCATTCTGCACATTTTTCAACGTGAAAGGACGATTTGACAACCCCAGTATTATCTGCTATCTTGTAGGATTTGGCCGTGCTGTATTGCTTAGAATACTCTGCTTAAAACTAATGACAGTTGGTTCGATCGCATCTCACTCATATTACTTGCACCGAAATTCCTCCTTTTTTTATTTTTACTTACGCTTCGCCGTACCTGAGAGCAAGCGTGATTGAAAAAACATATGAATGCTTTCAGTAGATTTCCTAGTCCATATCTGCAGCACCCATTAGAATGCAACACTTGCAAATTAAAATAAGAGTGCAGTTTGTTACTGTATGGTCGCGACTTCTACAACATTACTTCCATTACGAATCCTGGGCTGGTACAATGTAAGAATTCATTTCGCTCGATTCCATTTTCTTTCTTAGCATCGACCCTTTATCATCCTTATCATGTACCGATATCAGTGATTATGTGGGCGGAGCACCGCTTACGCAGCTGACAAAGCGCGAAAAGGAATAAGAACGCACTAGAATCGTTGCACTATGCCTACCCGAGTGTCAGGACTGGCGGGCCGGTGTTGCGGCATCCTAGCCGATAAAAGCAATGTTTCTAGCACGTAGTCTGGTCGGCAAAAGCCCGGAGCAGACCAGACGTGCGCTTGAAACGTATACTTGAACTTTGTGAAAATTAAATGCTTCTCGAATGCGCCACATCGGCAACAAGAGACGCAGTCTCGTAGCAACAAACGCAGCGTTGGCTATAGAGCTCCCGGTTATTGTGTCAGCATGCCCTGAAATTGTACCGTTGCAAAGTTCCGAGTAAAGTCGTTAAGTTGGACGGTTTTATTGGTGAGCCTCAGAAAAAGAAATATGCGCTATTTATGTTGTGCAATGCGCTGAATACGAGGTGCTTTTTTACAACGCAGCAACTATACATGGAGAAGCCACAGCTGGACCGAAATTGCGTTGTCAATAATGGTGTAATGCAGGGAAGCCGCGCGTTACTGCCTTCTCGGCGTAAAAGATCAGAAGTGCGAGTCCATTTTATGGCTCCCATGCATTTTAAAAGGCGCTGGCCAAACCTAATGTTTCCAGCCCAGTCGAAACCGCAGCACGGCAGAAAGCGCGAAGTCTGCGATTTTGGCAAATTAGGTGGGGTTCTCTTATTGTTAATGTTGAGTGGCGCTGTGCAGCTATGATTTCGACAAATAACACTGCAGCTTAAACCATGACAAGTTATTCTTCCCGCTCTCTTTGCTAGGTGAAGAGAATAGTTAGTAATTGCTCTTCAGCCGTAAGAGCACCGCACAGAGAAACATAATAATAATAATAATAATAATAATAATAATAATAATAATAATAATAATAATAATAATAATAATAATAATATTAATAATAGTAATAATAATAATAATAAAAATAATAATAATAATAATAATAATAATAATAATAATGATGATGATGATGATGATGACGATGATGATGATGATGATGAACGTCCTGTGCGGGTATAGTGGCTCTCGTTCGCCTCGTAAAATGCGTGCGGCGATGTAACTTGCGCAATGAATGCGCTGAATTCGTCTCTTCTGAGAGTAACGCACCATCGTAGCCTTCAGCATACATCGTATAATGGCCACGAATCGCCAGACTATATTCACAGAGCCATCCGCCTCAACAGTACGTGCATCTACTTTGGAACTGCCTCCATTTCTTTTTTTTTTTTCGTAAGGATGCGAGGACAGCCACTACGTCACGCCTTAAAGACTTGACAACCTAGCGCTATACGGGAGCACGGGGTCGTTGGGCCGCTGTACCAGCGGACGTTGGGGTTGCAGGCTTCTAAGAAACCGATGCGCTCTTAAAGTGATGTGGCTTGTGCGCTAACTCATGATTGAGTCGTACGTTTCCTCTCGTCTTTATTATTCCTTCCATCCTGTGCAGTCATATCGTAACGTCGTTAGTTAAGATACGTGCCTTTTCTTTCTTTCTCTATGCGTTTTCCTTGCTCCGTCAATCCCCAGACGCAATTTCGGCGTCCGTACGGCGATGACACCGAAACGCATAAAATTTATCTCGCTGGATGCCTTTCTTGCTGGAAAGGTGACAGCCGTCCCAACATCTTCAATTAATACTGATATATATATATATATATATATATATATATATATATATATATATATATATATATATATATATATATATATATATATATATATATATATATCACCTCGTGAGGTTATTGCAGTGGTTGCCGAGAAAGACGAATTCTCCTTCAACATGTATTTAGATAGGAGCACCCGAGCTAAAGCTTTCTCTTGAGGAGGAGGGCGAGCTACAGTGTGACACACTGTAGCTCGCCCTCCTCCTCAAGAGAAAGCTTTAGCTCGGGTGCTCCTATCTAAATACATGTTGAAGGAGAATTCGTGTTTCTCGGCAACCACTGCACCAAATTTGACGAGGTTTGTTGGATTTAATATAAAAACTTAAATTCTACTGACTTTGGTTTCGAGTTTTTCATTTATATTGCCAATTCTTTATTAAAAATTGCAAAAAATCACAAATTTTCAGAAGACGAAACTATCAAGTTTAAAACTGTAACTCAACAATGAAAAGTAATATCGCAATTCTGTGAATTGCATCTAATAGTACATGTACAGCGGACGAAATTGATATGTTACCCATGAATCTCAAGAACTTTAGTATTATGGAAATTGGGCTTTTGCAGAAACATTGTACACAACGTAAGCAATTCGCGTAAGATGCAAATTGACATACCAAATTTGTCCGCTTTCACTGTTAGAATAGATGCCGTTTACAGAACCGCGATATCTGTTCTCGATGCAGAGCTATTACTTCTTAAACGTCGTGCTTCTTTTTTTCGAAGTTTCGATTTTTTTCAAAATATTTAAACAAGATTCAGACCCTAAACCGTAATTCCGCTTCCAACAGACAGTAGAATTTAACTTTCTCTCTAGAGTGCAACAAATTTCAATGAAAGCGATCGAGGGGTTATCTCAGAAAAGCGTTTTTGCGTTTTACATGTAATTGAATAGGCCCTGTCGGAGTTGGGCCCGAGCTAAAGCTTCCTCTTAAACAATTTGTTGAGGGATCAAATACACAAATAATAACTGCATTGCCATTGCCAAATATGCTGGAAACGAATTCTTCAACGCTACACACTGTCAAAACAAGCAAAATATGTATTTTTTTCATAATAGAATGTACTCGTATGTCCCAAAAATTGTGCCCGCAATAACTGATATCAATGCTTCCATGTTTTTTGTATATCTAATAAGTAAAGAAAATATCACATGAACTTTAGAACTAGATCAGTTCGAAACCAGCAAAGCAGTGCGTGCCACTGATATGAAAAATGTAAAGGCCATGAAATGAGCAAGTTGAGGAAAAATGTGTCAATGAAACTGTCATTCAAGAAATTTGTTCACATTCTCGTACATATGCAACGGCCAGAGAAAAAACTCAATGACGCTGTCATTTGTTCGAATGTATTACGCAGGAGCAGCTGTCACCGGTCGTATATAGTGAGTAATTGCACCGAAATTATAGTCGCAACAGAGAGCACGTATAAAAAGCACGGGTTCTGCAAAATATACGAGGGCGAGTCAAATGAAAATGAGCCAATGGGAATACATGACAAACGGGGTACTTTATTTAAAAGTAGTCTCCATGAGCATTTAGATATTTGTCCCATTCTCTAATGAGTCGCGTGATTTCCGTCTCATAAAGATCCTTGGGTTGCTGCTCCAAACAGTCTGCAACTTACTCTTTCAGGTCGTCGTCCGACACGAATCTGGTTCCCTTGAGCTGTTTTTTAGTTGCCCCAAAATGTGGAAGCAGCAAGGCGACAGGTCTGAACTGTGTGGCGGATGTTGCAGCGTGTCCTACTTGAACTTTGCCAGTTTGATATTAACCACAACAGCGACGTGGGGACGGGCATCGTCGTGGAACAAGATGACCCCATTCGTCAATTTTCCCCGTCGTTTGTTCTTGATTGCGACTTGCAGCCGAACCGGCGTTTCATAATATTGGAAATAATTTATAGTCTCTCGAGATTTAGCAAATTCGATCAGTAATGGCCCCCGACGATCGAAAAAAAAAAAAAAAGCTCACACCTTTCCGGCGTAAATGACGGCCTTTGCTTTCTTTGGGGGCGGTGAATTCGAATGTTTCCACTGTAAGCTTTGCCGTCGTGTTTCAGGCTCGTAGTAGTGGCGCCATGGTTCGTCCCCGATCACAATTGCAGACAATAAGTCGTCAGCCTCATTATGATACCGCATAAGAGGAGTCAAGGCAGCGCCGAACTACTCCATCTTCTGGCGGTGGTTCGAAATCTTGGACATCCATTGCAGACACAAGAGCTGATAACCGAGATGTTCATGAATTATGGCGTGAACCGAACCATGATTGATGTCCACACGCTCTGCCAGTTCATCGATGCTTATCGAGCTTGATAAAGGGCAAAAAAGCGTCACCAGAAACAAAGTTCACTGCAGGTATACACAAAACCTGGCAACAAGTTATTTAAGTATACGTGTAAGTCTCCAATAAATCTACCTATCTAAGAAAAAGTTACTGTATATAATGCGTCAAACAAGGCAAATAAACATGTTGCGCAATCACAGATTCACAGAATCCTAGATCCCACCCCATTCCATCCACTCCCCCCAATGTATAGCGCAAGACGAAAGGTGGTGCGCGTGCTCCCCGCTTTTCTCCTTTGCGCACACAAGATTGAGCGACCATCGTCGGCTCACCCATTCCACCCCCCAGCCCCCCGCTCCTATACGTTCACTCGCACGTGCAGCATGCGGCGCGCGGTCACGATGATACCGCCCTTGGACTTTATACAATACATGAGGGCGACGGTGACGGCAGGAATGCGCCTGGGAAGTCCATATAACTGCTATCGCAATAATATAATAAGACTATCGGCAACTGAAGCGTCCCGTGGCCCATTACCTTCCGCAAAAGATGTAACAAAATCGAACTTTCACCATGCGACAATTCGCTGCACCACAACAATGTCACTTTTCTTTTGTGAGACGAGGGCACCGAAATGAAAAAAACGCAAAGGAAAGCATGTTGGCCACAATCGAATGCCTACTTTGCGCACCTAATGTGGCTACGGAAGGAATATCGAAGAAAACGTGAGACGCTTCGTCCACCGAGAACTATACGTATACTGCTCGGTATCCTACACCGGCGAGACAAGACTTTCCGGAGAGGTTGCGCTCAAGCGAACCCACAGTGATGGCGGCGAGTGACCATTGTTTCTTCTTCTCGTCTGGTAGCCAGAATGTGTCCAAAACTCTGCCAGGCGAAAATCCACTCAGCCAGACAAAAACGAACGCGCACCGAAGTGCGCTGCGCGATGGTGGAGCAACACGAGAAAAACGCATGCGCTCCGGCTGGCTCTGGCAGCCTGCAGGTAGGGCAGCGAGAACAAAAAATTGAAGAGGCTCAATGTGTCCTCGCCAATAAATGTCAAAAGTACAAAAAATGAATAAGAACATAGTTACCTTGGGTGGCTTTAGTGTCTTCACATGGATGCTTTGGCATAGGTGAAACAAATATTGATATTTTTTATGTGACATGGCGGCACGAATGAACCACCACAACGTTTCGTCTCATAGGACCTCACTGCGTGTTTTGTCAACTTGTCTGATAGTGTGTTGATTAGGCTTGTCTCGTTGTATGTTCCGATGTAAGACTTTAGAAAAGTCAATGCACCATTGGCGTCAAATGTTTACAACAACATTAAACCAACAAAGTTCCGCAATTCAAAATCTAAAGATCAACTTTGGAAATGTAAATGCACCTTTCGCATCAAAAGTTTATGAGAACTTTATACCCATAAAGTTTCGAAATTGACATCCATGCGCTCCGTAGATTCCGCGGCGAGCCCGTTCACTATCAAAACGCCCTTGAAACTTGGTGCTCGGATGGGTCTCCTTGCGTTATGCGACTGCCGGTGCATGGACGTTTCCGCGAAATCGAGCCCGAGTTCGCAAGGTTTGCGGTGAAATGTCTTCGAGCGTGAAAAGGACATTCTAGGAAAAATCCAGAATGATTTACGGCGCCGGAGGTTGCTTTGGTCGGCCGTGCATGGACAGCGCGAAAAAATGTCGGGGGGGGAAGAGAGGGCTGAAGCCCCATAAGCGCCCCCCCCCCCCCCCCCTGGCTACGCCCCTGATATATACGTAGGCTTCACTACAACATATGTTTTCCAACTTGCTTTTACGTAAGCGATTGTGGGTCCAATGCATGCGCACTCATTGCAGAGCTATACGCCAGCTGCGCAAAACACTCCGAAATGGCACGTTGCAGCTGCATTCCATAACCTTAAAAAAAATATGAGGTTTTACATGCCCAAACCACGATCTGATTATGAGGCACGCCTTGGTGGGGGGCTCCAGAAATTTGGACCACCTGGGGTTCCTTTAAGTGCACCTAAGTCTAAGTACGCGTGTGTTTTCGCATTTCAGCCCGTCTAAATGCGGCCGCCGTAGCCTGCATTCGATCTCGCGACCTCGTGCTTAGCAGCCGAACACCATAACAACAAAGCAATCACGATGGGTCGCTCCCTAGCCTCGCGCTGCGCTCAAGAAAGCGACAAACAAAACTGACAGTCACTTAAGTTTCCTTGCGTGATTTGAATGCGAAAGCATCGTGATTTCTCTAAGTGGTTACGTCCATGATACATGACGTCATACATTGTCCTGTGTCCTTCACAACTCTACCTTATTCCACCTTGATCCACCTTGCTCTAATTTGTACCAATCTTAATCCACTTTAATCACCTTGCTCTAATTTGTACCAACCTTATTTCACTTTAATCCACCTTATTCCACCTTGCTCTATTTTGTACCAACCTTAATTCACCTCAATGCTCTTCACTTTAATCCCCCTTGATCCACCTTGCTGTAACTTGTACCAGCCTTAATCCACTTTAATCATCCTGAATTCACTTCGGTTCAGCTTCATTCACTTTACTAAATCTTAATTCACTTTACTCCACTTTAAGTCACCTTACTCTAACTTCTTCTAACTTTAATTTTGTATTACTACTGACGTCATACAATACACTGATGACGTGACTGATGACAATTTTTGCGCCAGTCGTTGCCTACAACGCCGGCTTTTCTGCTTGATGGGACATATAATGCTTTCTCATTCATAACAGACCTTCAGATTCGAACTAAGATGCTCCGTATCAAAATCACAGTTTCTGAACCGCTATATCGCGGCACCGGGATAACTCGAGCAAGAAATTCTAGGTTTTGTCGTATAAGGAAATTTATATAATAGTGGTAAGACATAACGAAAGGGGTTGCTGCGCCTTGTCATATCAACAATGACTGTCAGCTTGCGACCTCCTTTAGAAAAAAGTGGCATATAGTACAATAAAAAGTTAATCCAGCGATGTCGAAAGACTGTACATTTTTTAAAGAAAGGCGAAGAAAAAGAGAACCGCGGCGGTGAAAATTTTAGAGGAAATGAAAGAAATAACGGCACGTTTCAATCTCCATCCTTCCATATCAAGCAAGCAAAAAAATTTAGTACCATACTGCCTCTCAAATCGAGTAGTGAGGCTGAAGAAAAGAAGTCAAGAATTTCATGCCCCGGTTCCCCGTTGTGGCTGTCACTGCTTCGGTCCTTTCGACGAAACCATTAAATTCCTTTTTCGTTGGCTCAACTTGCCTTTCGCTTGCGCACTAAATCATAAAACAAGGATATACAAAAGAAAACTAAATATTATCTAACGCAGTCGCTTAATTTCCTTCTGCCAGTTGGAAAGTAGAATCACAAACCAATTATTTTAGGTATTATCCAGGTCAAGCGCATTCAAAACCTCTTCAGCAAACAAAAAGTGGACTCGAGTACCTTTTTCTGAAACTAGCTTTTATATACCGAATCTAGAGAAAGGGCGGGCATGGCAAACTCTCAAGCAAACGTCTGCATGCGAAATGGTTCTGCTAGACTAAACTTCGCAAGAAAATGAAAAAAAAAATCCCTGGCACCAGCTGTCGTTCTATTTTAGACGCAAACCGCAGAAAGTGCGCAGAGAACTGAAGATAAACCTATACCACTCACATTTTGTGGCCATTCAATGATTGACCTTATTTTATACCTTTAATGGGTAAACGCGCACGCAGACTGCAAAAGCATTGCTTCATTAAGTTACCAAGTTTGTTTCGTCTCTTGCTTCCCTCTGAGCTAGAGAAGACGACTTCGAAGTTCAGATCGCGATTTTCGGAAGCGCCGGCGATGTAGCGCCTCACTTCATGCAGGCAAAAGCTAAAATCGAAAACGGCTTTCTGTGGTATTGGGCATGCGGGGCGTGTATGTGAACGTGCCGTCGGAATGTATTATATTATTTTTTAGTACAATATGAGGTCAGCTTAAAACGAAGGAGGAGGAGGGGGAAAGAAGGAGACAAGGCAGGGATGTTAACCAGAAATGCGCTTGGTTGGCTACCCTACACAGGGGGACGGGAAAGGGGGAATAGCAAATGCCGCATCTCAGATGCATGACACGTGCATGGTCACATATAAAGATTTCCAGTCAGGGTGACCACTTCTGTATATTACGGGAAGGATTTGCCACTGCTGCTTTCCCCAATTCACTTGCTAGATTCAGCAACAGCTTGTCACTTTGTTTTTCATCAGGCATTAAATGCGGTGGGAAGACGGAAGAGTTCGCGCTATTTGTGATTTTCATAGAAGGGTAACATGGTTGTGACTTTTCACCTTCCTTGCCCTTGTAGCTTGTAGCTTAGTAAGTGTTACAGATTTCCTCGCGTGTTATGTTCAGTTGTGAACAAATGGAATACAAACAGGACGATTTAACACAGTGACACAAGTAAATTTCAGGACTATCTGATTTCTGAACCGGAGAAGGGGACCGCAACAACTGAGGGTGCTGAGGGCTGCTGTAACTGCAAAAGTAGTCAAAAATAACTTTAATAAAAAATGGGGTACGAGTGAAGTACAAAGGACGCGCACGCAAGGAAAAGGCGTTAGGCACGGACGGACGCTTGCACCAACTCGCCCAGGAACTTTCACAAATAGTCAAAAATATTTTTTTTAAGTAGCGCGTAGTCGGCTATGGCCTCGGTCTATGTGACGTTTCGAACACCCTAGGAAGCCGTCCACCTGGCGCTTCCACTGTCAGTACGACCTACGCCCGCTGAGTCGAGAAACAATCATAGAAAAGTTTACACGCATTCAGCTGTTCGTGAATGTCAGTAGCCACGTTTCCATAAACCCAACGCGAGTAAGTCGGCTCACCTGTCGCATTGACCCAGACTAACTCGACCGCGTTTATTGCATTTCGGCAAGACGGCGATCAAACCAATCCGCCGCCCGCCCAACCCTTTCCGACGGTCCCTCAACACGACTGGTTGGTGTTTTCATCGACCTAAAAACGCGATTGCGGCCGGATATGCCAACACATCCGACTTTGTCGTGTTCATGTAAACGCAGAAAATGGCATTTAAATCGTCTCAGGGCTCCAACGAGCGAACGTGAGCCAGAAATGGGATAATAACTTACGCGTTTCATGCCTGCGGATATAAGTTTTTTCACGCGTTTGTGCGCTTGTGTGCGCCAATGAGTGTTTCAGTCGTTTAAAGTGTGAACTGCCATGAGTAAGCCACGCCAATCCAAGCCATTGACATGGCGAGCCGCTTGTGGCTTACCATAATTACACTTTCCTTCTTCGATAATGAAAAGCAAGCTCACTAAGACAACCAAAATTACGCCTGAGCCTTGCTGACGAGGCGGAATGAAGTGAAGCGAATGCCTTCAATATCATTCACCTTCCGCGAAACGGCCCCACGAGTCATAAATATCTATGCGCTTGGCATGAAGCCAAAGTCGTTGCTTCCATTTCATCCTGATACCAGAAGTCTGTGGAAAACCTAGCCATAAACAGGAGTTTCAATCGTAAAAATAGAAGAGTTTCTTCTTCAGATTTCGTATAAAGTGCGGTTCGTTTAAACCTTTAAAAAATACATATGGTGCTTGCAAGTTCACAATAATCCGAACGTGCTTAAGAACAATCGCTTGACTTTCAATGTTATCGTCAGAATCGTCATCACTATCATGCTGTATTACGTGCACAGCAGGGCAGAAACCTCTCTCATTAACCACCAAAGACACTTTTCTTTCATCTACTGAACACGTCCTCTGCTTTCCTCTTTCTTTAATCACGTCGGTCAAGCTAATTCACTATCACCGAAACCTACCAGAATTTTTGTTTCTTTTCCATTATTGAAATAAAAATAAAAGAAAGAGATGTAGTCACCCTATAATGGTTACCGCTATTCCTTTTCTCATAGCAGAAAGAACAACGTATATAAAACAGATATAATAGGACAACGAAAAAAAGTGACGCCACAGGGTCATAAATCCACAGCACACAGTGTTGTACATGCACGAAGATAAAAATATAAAAGGCAAAGGCAAGTGGCACCATAATGAGTTCTTTAACAAAGTCACAAGCAAAGTCACACAAGCGGCCGCGATGTAGTCTACGATGAGAATGTAAACAGATGAGCAATTGCACAGAATTAAAATAATACACGCCCAGAATATGACAATCAAGAGTTAGTTTCAGTACATAATGCAAAGGAGTATAACACGTAATATACAAGCGCTAATAATTACAAATAATGAAAGCAAGTGGCAGTTAGATTGTGTGTCTGTTCAGTGCGTTATCTAGTACTTGTTAAGGATGCCTGTATCTTCGTAAAAATGTTCGAGTGGATTCAGTGCTTTTCGCTGGGCTATTTTCTATGGCCATGCGCCCACCAGTTTTGCGAGTGAGAAAGCTCGGCGAGGATCAATGGAGTGTACCGCTTGTTCTAGCTGACGTCCTTGCGTCGCGTGTCTGGGGCAGAAACTTCTTTTATATGCAAGTGTGGATGGCACGCCCAATACTTCTGGACAACGTTTCTTGCCACTGTTTCGCGTATATAGTGTATTTTAACGGTAACCAGTCGTATTTGTGTACATTACTTATATTATTCGTATCGATCCCCAACTGCAGACCTATTCTAGGCGAGCAACGTCGCTTGCTTGGTTTATGATCGCTATAAATACATTAACCGAGCACTCTTTATCTGCAGCTCTGGCGCGGGTGTACAAGCCTTAGAGACATATCTTTGGGTTTCGTGTTTGCTTCCTTGCGTAACTCATCATCCCTGCCCGATTCAAGCAACCTGTATATATATAACACTTTGTGCCGCTGACGAAACCTTCAAGTTACAGAATATAGTTGGGCGTTCAAATTTTGTACAACTACCTGGAGAGAGAAAAAGAATGAAGAGAGGGTAGTCAACCACATCCACTTTAAGTTTGCTGTCCTAGAGTGGAATCATACTATTGTGAGGGAATAAAGAAGTTCGCAGATCGCACGTAATGTGGGAGTCTATGTTTATGCGAAGCCTTTGCCGGCGCAAAGCCTGTGAATAAGCGTTTATTTAATGCTTGTTACTCATAGATAGCACATAGAGTGGGACCTGTGTAAGATATGAGAGAACGGCAAGGGTTGATGTAGTCAACGCGCATTTTGTTAAGTTAGGCCACTTGCACAAGCTTGCGACAAATCCTTAATAATATGCTGACGTGCTTATGCTACGGGTGTGGCAGGTTCATGTTGACATACGCTGATCGACGGCACCATGTTGGCCGCTGCATTGAGAAGAGTGAGCAGCGGCCTATGAAGACTGAATTTGAAAATGTAGCTGTGGATCTTCGCTTTGTAGAGTTCCCTGGTGACCACGTTATGAACACGACGATATTTACGCGTAGGTACCATTAGAGAAATTTTACATGCCGCTATTTTGACGTGACCCTCCCTAAGGCTCGGTTAGAAGACCAATGTTATATACCGCGATTTTGACGTCTGCAGTGGAACATGCGCCTATCGAAAAGAAAAGCGACGCACGGTTCACGAGAGCGCGTGGTATGTGTTTTCTTTGTTGTGAAATAAACCGTGAAAGAAGACGCGGTGCTCAGTTGCGGCGTTTTCTCCTTCGCTTTCCATTCTATTCTATTTACCCATTCACCCACTCCATTAAGAGGTCTGTGTGCTTAAGGGATAGGTACGTGACAACCATATACGTAAAGATTTTATGCCGTGATTTATTGCTCTATTACGCAGAACAGAGGTGCGCCCTCTGGCATTACGTTGTAAGTCAGTTAAACCGCGCTACCCGGCCCACCGTAAAAATAAAGTTGCAGATCAATCCCAATTGTTATTATCATTAAAACAATAAAAGGCGAGCACGGGCTACGTACGCACGCGAAGGTGCATACCACGTTGACAAAAGATCAATGAGGCCAGTCGCCTTCAGTAAGTGCAGTCTATGCCCGCGTCGCTTTCTGAGCCCACGGCGCTGAAGATCATCGTCCAAGAACATTGTGTTTGTGAACACAGTCTAGAACCTAGCAGCTTTAACACTTTATTGAGAAAGTCGTGCTCGATATGGAAAAGTACGCGTGTACTGAGAGAAAATAAAAAATCGCTGAGAAAAAAAAACATGATATATTTGCTTTGTCGCAACAATGCTCACTTTGCGGAGAAGCACGCTTTACAATAAAAAGCCCACGCATTGGGAAAAGCCCGACCACGCTATGTAATAAGCATTTTCCTTTCGACGTCAGATGAAAAACAAGTGCAGAAAACGATGCAGAGGCACTCACTGCAATTGGACACTGTTAAATGTTGAACTTGCGCGTACTGACAAAAAAGCGTTTCACATAAAGCAACGGCATCATTGACATTGCATGTGAAGTTCTTGTTCGCAGTCAAGAAACACGGTTTCACAGAGATGAAAACGAGGACAAAGGGTTAATTAGGAGGAAGCTTTACAGCTGTAACCTCTGTCTGAACACACGTGAACGGAGTGCTCGTTCTGCTCAGCGTCCGCTGAATCAATTTTGATTACATTCATGTATCTCACAGAAAAGGTTAAGATCTGTGGACTTATTGTAACAGCAGCCAAATTCACAAAGATTTTCATTCCAAAGTGCACTCTTCCAGTGCCCAGTCGTCGCCGCTGGTGATATGTCCAACACCGCAAATAGGTTGGCATTCTTGTTCGGCTCGGCCAGTGTAAGGCACGTCCTTACCATTTCCAGCGAAATGGCATCACGCATTCTTGTCGGCTGTTGTTTTCTTTAAGAATTATTGAAGTAAACAGAAAAATATACCAGCGAATAATAGTTAGCAAGCTGTTTTTGTACCACTGGTTCGTAAGAACTTATTGCTAGGTGCTGGATAAACAGCTCATCCTTCCACTCTATCTATTTTATTTATTTATTTGAAACACTGTAACAGTAAAACAAAATGATCAGACACCCATCACTCGAGTACGCAGAAGTAGTGGGGATCGATCCACACGTCAAAACAGAAACTAACCGCATAGAACGTATTAAAGAAAGCGCTTTGCTTTGTTTACAGTGCTTATGGTAGGCAGGTGTCCACATCAGATCTTTACACGCGGTCCGGTCTTTACACACTCAAATCAAGGCAAAAGTTGCATCGCCTCAAAATGCTATTCAACATCATTAGCAGCCAGGTCAAACTAGATTTCCGTTCATACGTGCAATTTAACACGTCACGACCTTCATTTGGTACTTTAATGTAGAACAAATGCGTAGTAACATTGCTTTTTCCCCGAGGACTATTGCTCAGTGGAACGTGCTGCCGAATAATGTGGTGAACCTGTCAACGTCCGAATTTTTTTTAACAGTCATTTTCCTTTTCTTGTGAGTGCTGCGCGTTCTTTGTTACTTTTTAGAAAGCTCCTATATGCTAATAAGTGTTGAATGTTGATTGTATTACTCTTGTTGGAGTTTGTATGTTTCATTGTTCTTTAGTCGTCACAGCACGACAGTGATCTGTAACAAAAATAACTTATAATGCAATGTACCCACTCCTGTTTTGGCGGCCAACAGGTTGCAGGCAGTATTAAATGATGAAATAAATAAATAAATAAATAACGTAAACAATAAGGCCCAGAAAGCATAATAATCTTTCCTTCAAGACCTTTCTTAAAGGTCCAACTGAGTGACAGGAGAATTACGGGAAATATTTATTCTGCGTATTGACTGACAATGATGTATTGATAAGAAAGATTGGTTTATATCCCTGAAATCTCTCTTCCTAAAACAGAGACCTAAATTGCAGAATCGATAGCTCTGCAGCCGCTCAAATGCAGTTGTTTCAAATAGGCAAGGGGAGGGTGTCCCAAGGTTGCTACACACTCTCTGGTAACTAAACTAACGTTAACTTAAATGTTCCACCGCAGCTGCTCATTTACAGTAGCAGACCACGCGAAGAGTCATTCAAAATTAGAAAATAAGAAGACAACGTACGCTACCTAAATTTGTCTCGATGCACTAAAACGAAGGAACCTGCCGTGGCAGAATGGTGTATCGGGTTCACTATACCTGCAATCTGAGCCAGGACGATAGACAATCGCGCAGCGTAGGAACTAATGATTTACTCTGTCTATTTCGCCTTGAAGAGCACCGGAGCTGCAGGGACGTTAAAAGGACTTCCGCTGAAGGTCACAAACAAGAAAGCTGCTTTTCCTTTCTTACCACAGAATTCCACATGGCCATATTTATGCGACCGTTGGCTGTTCAAATCTCAATTTATAATCGTGCGATCGTGCGGGTTAAGCTCAAATCACTAGCACGTGCAGAAAGTAGTCGGCACATGCGACATCTTTGCCAGTGCACTGAAAGCTCAAGCAAGTAGTCATTGGCTGAAGGCCGCCAGAAAATTCGCGCATTCATGAGTCGTGAGTTAGCCAAGAGGCTACTGGCAATCAGTGAATAACCTCGGACAAAAGCAAAAGACAAAATTGACGCCTGTAATGAAGGCCACACCGTATTTTGTGACCCCAATTAACGTAAGTTAATTTTGCTTGCTCCGATGGAAAAATAAGAAGAAAATAGGCTTTATTAAATAGAATGGTCCGGCAGTTTCGGATGGGGTGGCCTCAGGTGGCGCTCGCAGTCCTTGGACTCGGGCGGCATCTTCGGCTTGCCGGACGGCCCAGAGCTGGTCTTCCAACTCCGAACTTTTGAGAGCCGCCTCCCAGCAGCGGCTCCCGCAGCCGGGGCGGCGTCAGGAAGAAGCGAGCTCGAGGCTCCTTGTACTCTGGCCGCGATTATGGACGCGTCGCGAACGGAGGTGGTTTTAGTACCGTTGTTGCCGGAACCTTCCCAGAGCATGTGTCGCAGCGTTGCTCTGCGTCCGCACACTTTACACGCATCAGTTGGGTATAAACCTGGGTAACAGTTGTGTAAGACCTGCCGGGCTAGGGTAGGTGTTTGTTTGCAGTAAGCGTAAGGTTACGGCCTCGTTCCTGTTTAATTTATCGTGCGGTAGCGGGAATGTGCGTCTTTCGAGTCTGTAGTGTTGGGTGAGGTCTCTCAACGTGGTCAGGCGATCGCCCCACGCCCAATGTGAATCTTGTTGTTGCTGCGTCTTTGTCGTAGTGTCCCGATCCTGCAGATCCGACGCCCCACTCTCGGAGGTGGAAGCGACGGCCACATAACCTGCGGCGGTTCGGCGTGTGTGAGAGACTTCAAGCCGTGGCGTGAGCCGCCTCGTTGCCCGCGAGCGGCACGTTGGTGTGTGCCGAAGTCCAAAGGAGGAAGACCGTATAATTTTGGGGTTGCGAGGGCGATGTCCAGTCGCCGTCGTCACAAATTTGGAGTATGCGGGCCGCTTCCCGCGAGACGTGGCCGCGCGCGAGGCCGTGGATTGCCGCCTGCGATTGTATTATTTTCTTTATTATTTTGCTTCAAGGCATCTTTTGACAGGTGCAGGACATACTCAGGTTTTCTTGGCAAGTGTCACTCACTCACCCGTTCGCTCACTCGTTCGCTCACTCGCTCGCTCACTCACTCACTCACTCACTCACTCACTCACTCACTCACTCACTCACTCACTCACCACCCGCGCTCAGTGGCCGCGTTTAGATGAGAGAGATAAGAAGAATAACTATGTCGTCGCAGGTTTGAAGAATTGGACCCCTAAACCAGAGCTTTAAGCATTCTGATACGTCGGAACCTACAAAAAAAGTAATATGCAGGTTCAACGCATATTTCGGTATGTAAGTTAATCGAAGCTTCCGTATAGCGGTTAATGAAATGCTATAAATTTTCCCGTTTCGTTCCTTCGTATTTGGCGTAAACTGACACGCGTGCATATGTTTTCGCGTACGCGTGCAATATGACAACTCTTATAGTGGCTTGTATTTGTTTATTTATTCTTATTTATTTCAGACGCACGAACCACTTCTTGAGCGATCCCCCGTTGTGGGTACGTGTCAGTGTATGCAACTCATAATCATTATCGGCACGCGGCGGTCATCTCACAGAGCTAGTTGACGTTGGCACGATTGAAGTATACGGTTATTCGAGCACGTTTTGCTTCACACCTCCCTTTTCTTTTTGCAATGAAAGTGTTGCTCAAGAATCACCATTACGATGTTCCCTAAGAAAACTATAGACACTAACTTATATTTAAAAGCCAGACTTATTATAGAGCATTTGTTTAGTGCTGATTGGACGCCGCTAAATGTAGCACTTGTGCGTGACCTTTCCCCTGAACCGACGTACCGTAAACCGTATTTATCTCTGTTTAGCCAATATGTTTTTTGTCGTGGCCGTAGCTATATGTATATCACCAGCAGCAAAGACATCTTTTCTTTAAGCTACACACTTCCACCTCGCCAGTAAAAACATGGCTTCGATCCCGTTACTGAGTGGCTTTGGCGTCTAGACGCTTGTGTAGGTTGGCCAGATATTTTAACTTTCATTTGACTTTGTAGCATGTGCGCATTTCTATTTAGTGTGTCTAAATGTAATGGTAAATATTGTTCGCTCGACATTGCTCATATGTGCATGCAATAAAGAAAAAGAAAGTGTGATTGTGACTTAATACTTGAAGCATCAGGCTGCTGTGCTAGGTGGCCGAGGTTGGAATCCTGCCTATGAACAAGCTTCTTTTCTTTCTTTTTATTTTAAGTTGGAGGAGGAATCTACTCAGCGAGAACCCGATCAGCGACGGACCGACCTTCCTAGGCCAAACCACGGGGTGATAGGCGAAGAAAACTTGCATTAAAAGTACAGGAAGAAAGAAATATATTTCAAAAGATGCATATGTACTGACATTTGCGTGCATGTTATAAAACCCCACGCAGTCAAAATAATTAACGAGCCTTGCACTAAGGCCTCTCTAACAGCCCCTATGTTCAGTGGCTATGCTGTTACGCCGCTGAGCATGAGGTCGCGGGATCGAATCCCGGCCACGGCAGCCGCATCTCGATGGGGGCGAAATACGAAAACAGCCATGTACTTAGGTTTAGGTGCACGTTCAAGAACCCCAGGTGGTCAATATTCCTGGAGTCCTCCACTACGGCGTGCTTCATAACCAGAAAGCGGTTTTGGCACGTAAAACTCCATAATTTAAACAGCACCTATGTTCATGCCGGTTGGCTAACACCATATATACTGTATTTATTTTATTTATTTAGTACATACTGCAGACCACATTGTGGTCCTTGCAGGACGGGCAGACATTGAGTACAAGACATATACAAGATACGTTCGTATGCATTCATAAAATATAGAGACTTTACAATGATATATTGCTCACAGAAACATTTAGTGAAAAGGATCAAAACACGATACCTAAATCAATTAATGGTGCAAACAGAACGATGTAAAATATAGGCAAGGGAAATTGCACATCAAAGGCAAGGGAGCTAGAGAGCCGAGGACCTGCCCCGCTCATTCAACAGGAAAAACACATTCTATGCAGAAAAAAAAAAGACAATAAAAGCTTACATTAAACAGAGTCACATATTGTAAGGGGCGGGCAGCGAATTCCATTCAGAAATAGTTCGGGGAAAGAAGGAGAACTTATAGCTGTCTGTCCTAGCATAGATAAGTGTCAGTGTATCCGGACGATGGTGTCGTATATACCTAGTGGAGAGATGACTTACATATAGTGAAGGGTCCAAAGCCAATTTGTGATTAATTAGATTATGTAAAAAGTCTAGCCTGTGTTTTTGTCTTCTTTGTTCAAGCGAAGGAATATCGTTAGCCAACATCAGCTCTGACGGGGAATCCGAACTTTTGAACTTAGAATAAATAAAACGAACAGATTTTCTCTGTATTCTCTCAAGTTTGTTAACATTGACTTTAGTATAGGGATCCCATGCAACGCAAGCATATTCAAGTTTCGGCCGGATATAGGTTAGGTAAGTGAGTAGCTTAACGTTTGAAGGGGCATTTCTTAGTTTGTGTCCCAGATAGGTTAGCTTATACGACAACGTAACAGAAATAAACTACAGATATTGACTTAGCTTATATATCTGCAAACGTGCTTTCTCTTAGTTTCATCACGAACAGGCGCTCACGCAGTGGATTGTTAATGAATGTGCTTAAGTATTATGCAATCATTAAGCAGCCATTCATGTTTTGTTGAATGTACCCACTCTTGCATGGGCTCGAAGAGGGCCTGCAGTATCTCTAATTAAATAAATAAAAATATGAGCGGTGATTTGTCCGGACATAGCTATCTAATTAGCGTCTTAATTTATCCTGAATAGCACTGCGCTCTCAATAAACGTTGCTCTTTAAAGAATTTTTTTTATAAGATTCGACGCTGCGTTAATCTTTAGCCCTCAGACAGCTTTAATTTCACGGGCAGGCGCTCGAGGGAACGCCGATGTCTCTCTTCTGTCTGGCGCTAAACTCGAGGAACTCCACGATTCACTAAGCGATCACAGGGAGTCGATATATACACTGCTGACCGTTTTACCGCATCCATAAGGCAAGCTCCCATGAAAACGCCAAATTAGATGTACGTGACTAGGTCGAGCCGTAACCTCTATTTCAATTAACCTGTGCTCTTCTATAGTGCTCCAACCAGGATGTCCAGTTTCTTCACAGGCTCAGCTGGCTGATGGGCAACAATGGCAACAAGCTTCTCCTAAGCCGCCGACCTAAACCTTCTCCTGAACCTTCTCCTAAACCTTACCCAGGGCGGCGTAACAGGCCAGAGGTACGCTCCTCCGGCCGACCTGTCCGCCTTTCCTTTCATTAAATCCTCTCTCTTCCTCTCTCTCTCTCTCTCTATCTCTCTCTCTCTATGCGAAACTACCGACGTCAGTAATGAAAATGCGATGAGAGTTTGCTTATCTCTTCTCTCTTATTGACTACCCGAATCAACATAATCCTCTCTGGAGCGCTCATGGAGCAGCATAAATCCTCGCGAACTATTACCGTTCCGGCAAGCCGGAAACCCGCTGGCCATTCGCTTCTGGGGGACCGAGTAAATTGATTGGCGCCATTATCTGATAGGCTGAGCGAGGTACGCTAAAGCCCCTGGATCTTTTAAAGTAGCGAAAGGCTTTGATCTCGCCGCCATGCTACGCGATTGGACAATAACTTCAGCGCGCCTCCTGCTTCGGTCAAAGAATGGCTAGCAGACGACGCGCGCCTGGCGCGCATCGTGCGCCGTTCCCAAACGGAGCGCTCGCATAGGTTTGACTTGACTCACCCGTGTCCTGCGCCGCGCCCGCGTTATTGCGGGGTGCCGCGGTTGCTGACCGGCCAGCAATGTTGTCGACGTGGCGAGTGATAAAATGTCGAAGTTTCGCCAGAAAGGCGAAGCACCTGTTGCGATAGCAACTTAGTAGATATCTATACGAAGTAAGGATAGTACTTTTATCTAATGTATAAAGCGGTAAATATTCGCTAACTAAATTACCAATAATAAAGCGCGACTGAACGAGGACATAGAAACTTTTAGAAAGAAACAGACAAACAGGGACAGCGCTGTCTATGTGTGTCTGTTTCTTTCTACGTCCTCGTTCAGTCGCGCTTAAGCATTCTATCATTGATTCAAACCAACTAGCCCGCCAACGTAATTTAACTAAATTAACATGCACAGTGTCCCGCGCGCACAGGTAAACATGAACACATCTCGCCCGATGAGCGCGGGAACTCGCTGTCAAAATGCTGCAGTGAGGAATCGCAATAGCAGCAGCGATCGATTTGACCTTCGTGCATCTCTCGCTCCAACGCGAACGTAACGTCGAAAGCACAGCGCATACGAAGCTACCGGCGCACTCTGCCAGCATAGCAGATAGCTTTGAAGATGAGGCCCGCGCGCGAGCGCGTTTTGGCCACGTCGCAGATGACTTTCAAGATACGGCGCCCGCACGGCCGCGTCGTCAGCAGGAGCCGCCAGAGAAGAACGCCGCCCGTCCCTCGCCTCACCTCCGTGCCTTGTGTGCGGCAGGAGAAGGCGCGCTTCCGGCCCGCCTTCCTCACTCGCTCACGCAAGATTGAATCGCGTTCGCCGCTCCTCCCCCGTCCTCGCAAGCTCGCACTCGCACGTACAGCATACGGCAAGCCGCGACGGTCTTAGCGCCCTCGGACTTTATACGGAACCTCACGGCGACGGAGACGGCAAAAAAGCACCTGGAGTGTCCGTATACTTGCTATCGCAATAAAACCAGAATGGAATGAAAGGAGAAAACTAAGTTCGTTTCTCCTTCTTCACCCAAAGGGAAAGGGAAAGAAGCGAAACGCTATGATGGGACGTTAACTAACGGATTGGCCTGTTAAAGTCGCACTTCCGCATAATTCAATGCGGAGGGTCGGGCGCGCGCATTTTGAGTTTCTTTAACTTGAACCAAACCAGGAGGCGCTGCAGGCAGTTGGCGCTAGCGCTGCTTTATGAAGATTCAGGGGCTTTAAGGAACGCAGGTGCAGCGCAGCATCGGGTGCACAGGAAACGCAGAGAGAATAGCCAAAGAGTACACTACCATCCCCCTGAACTTCTTATCTTGCACTTCGTACAATTCGAGAAGCTAGTGGAATCCTTGTATCCACGATATACTGTCTGGACAAGAACCAGCCGACTTCCCCCAATTTCTACATAACGTATTGTGCTGGTCACTTTTACGTAGCCCTTTAAGTTTCCCTTCATGCCCGCTCCCTGGAAGAAGAACAGCGGTAATGGTTTCATGTCGCTGAGCGAAATATGTCGGGATTGATTTGTGACTGCGGATGCAGGTATTATACCAGGTTTTCTTTCAATGCAGCACAATTTTTTAGGCTCTCAAATATGTGCCTCTGCCGTTCTTGCAGCTAGACAACAACATTAGCAGCAAGAAAAATTAACAGTAATTTCACTAATTTACTAAAAAATGCTAAGTAACCTATGAATTACTAATTTTAGGCTGCATGTAATGCGAAAATTGAAGCAAAAGAGCAGTGAAATCACGTTTGCTTAGCATAAATGTTAAACTTCTGCGATATACCTCCCCAAAATCTGATAAATGCATCGGCGTTCCAGCTAAGATCGTCCACACAGTCCGAACAGAACAGTAACGCTTGAGGGAAACTTAACTAGAACGCCAATGTATTTCGCAGCACATATTAAAATCGCATATCTCATAAGGGGTGCTCCTCTTAGGTTTTCTGCTAAACAGAGAGTAAGGGAAAGAGAGGGAGAGAGAGAGATAAACCGGATTGGAAAGGCAGTGAGGTTAATCGGATAAGATTTTCGTTAGCTAACCTGCGGTGAGGGAAGGGTAAGCGGAAATGAAAGACAGAAAGAATAGGGGTGGAGACTGCTGAACAGACATCACTTCACTACTCCCGGCTTCAATTTCGCAATTATAACTCGTGCACTGAAATTATAAATATAACGTGAAATAGGATATTCCAGTTTATTTGCGAAATGATCGTTGAAAATTTTTCTTGTTGCTAATGTCCGCCTAGCCACGTGCGCAAAAACGGCAGCGGTCTAATAAGGCCTCTTTTTTTTACGTTTCGCATAGCAAAACACAGCTCGCATATTGGTGCTGCGCCACGATAAAGAAAACAAAAAACGATAAGCTTGTGTGCTGAGAGCTCTGCGCATGTTAAAGACATATTTGACTTCGACTTCCAGACCGGCAAAATCAGTTTAGACTCTCTCAATACAGCTTTCCTCTCAGCCCACGTGCACCCACTCAACGTTTGGGCATTAAAGCTAATAAGCTGTTCTACTGCTGACAGCAGCCTTTTTTTTTTTTTTTCAGGAACAGGCGTGCGCTTGTTTCGAGCCACAGTTTCTTCCGCAGCGCAACCTTAATCCGCGGCTCATTTTGAGCTCCATCTGTGTTTTGATAAGAGGCGCTGAGAAGCTGAAAAGCGTGGACAGCGAGCAGCGTAACCCCCAGCTAAGCGGATGATTTGAAACGGTCCACGCGACCTTCAACATAAAGCAGGCTCTGGACAACCTTGTACCACCGTGCGTCGATCACAACACGGACCGACAAAACTAGCGAAACACGGTATTTCCGAAAGTGCTGTCCTAGATAACAAGCCTGCCTGACCTCAGTAGACATATCGACACAATTGGTTGTGACTGCCATTGCTTTTTCTCGCAGCTAATGTCGCTTATCTCGTTCACTGCATTCCGGCAGCAGTGTGGCGTAAAACTCGTGCCGCGCCTCCATGCAGCCTTTAGTTCGATCATCCAAGCAAAATAGATGCAGAATGCATACATGTGCTTTCGCTTATCTCCGATGTAACATGAGCTGCCAGACTTGAGCGCGTCGTTTCTTCTATAGCATGTGAAAGCGTTGCCATTGCAGCAGCCTTGCGGAAAATTCCTATCAGCCTCAGCCCGTTTGCTCTGCTTTCAGGCAACAAGGCTGTGCTGCAGCTATTAGCGTGCGTGTTTCCCATAGACAAGTGCGTTCCGTGAGCATTACATGCTATTAAATAATTACAAAAAATTAGATTCAACATCGCGTGCCAGTGGGTATCTTCCCATATCGGCGTAGCAGGCAACGAGGCCGCTGACAGTCTGGCGCGCAAACCAGTGGAATTCAAGCCAACCAAGAAGGCTCCCCAGGAGGCAAAGAGAGACATGAATAAGACCATTTTAAGCCACTTCCGCTCGTTGTGGCCTCCACCGCATCAACCTTGTGTGGTTAAGAAAAATGATTGATGCCGCTCTCTAATATCGCATTCGCGCAGAGCAAGACTTGGACTTGGCCAGTCATCGTCGGGTGGGAATTGTCAAGCTCTGGTGCACATTGAACATTACATACTAAAGTGTCCCGAATTTTAAGCAGAACGTAAGATATTAATAAATGAACTGAAGCGCAAGACGACGCCACACTCAATTGCAAGTGATATTTTGTTGCCGCAAGGACACGACATTTAGGAGAAAGGTGCATTAGTAAGATCTTGATGAGGGCTAGTTGGTTCATACTTAGAACTGAGGTTAAACAGCGCGAAAAAGACGAGGACACAAGGAAACAAATACCACAGACAAGCGCTGACTGCCAAATGGAAGTTTATTTGAAATTCACCGGACATTTGTACCTTCTTTAGCATAGGCATGCGCACACCAGTCGCAAAAACATCTGCAAATCAGCAACCTTATAATCTTTCATCCAAAAATGTTATTTCTTTTCCCGACAAGGCAAGAGAGGGGGTGCTTACACATTTATCTCCTTCCTTTCTAATGTGAAAAGCCTCTACTATTTCCCTTTCCCTCTTACCTTTCCCTTTCCCTATGAGTTTTGTCTTCTTTAAATATGGGGGTGCAGTGACACTTGTTACAGTGTGCAGCTAAATGACTCCCATAACCATTCTTTAGGTTACTGCTGTGCTGACGAGCTCTTTCATTGAAGCACTGTCCCGTTTGAGCTATATACGATTTTCCACAGCTTAGCGGTATCTGATAGATAACGTTGCACCTGCACTCAGTGAAACGAGTTTTATGATTTGGGGTGCACAAGTGCCTTTCGCGCTTGTTCATGCGATTACATATTGAGGGCAGCTTACAAGGGGCACTGAAAACCAAATTAATATTATGTCTATTGGAAACTTCCTTAAGATTGTGAGACAACTTGTGCAAGTATGGCACCACGTGCGCTTGTCTTTTGTCTTTCTTCTCTTTTTGGGAAGTTTCAGAACTTCCCAAAAACGTGCCGCGCCAGGATCTTACCGAAGCCGTGCACCAGGATCGCCAGTGCCAACGCAATCACCACGCTTGGGGAGGCTACAATTCCAGACCAAGTGAGGAGGACCCTGGAAAAAGACCCGAAATATAGTTTTGAGCAAAAGCTTACTGCTCCACAGCCCCTAGCCATGGGTAGAAGCATTAGTGACAGAGCTGAGGATCAAGACCGTGAACGAGTTGTCGGTGAAGCCGTGGACTGCGTCCTAAAGCACGCACCGTGTGGAAAATCACGTATGCCTCCCATCGAGAAAATTGTAAAGAAGCTAAAGAATGATGCACTTGAAGTACTGCAGGCAGATAAAGAAGGCGGTTTTGTTGTTCTGCCTAAAAACCTGATGAACCAAAAATCCAAGCAAGCTATTATGAAGAATTTCAAAGATGTTCCTTTCGACCCGAAAAAGCAAAAGAAGGCCGCCCTGAAGCTACTCAAAGACTTCCACCTAGACTCGTTACGGCAGCTTGTGAACAAAGTGGAGACGGAGTTCTTTGATGTTTTCTTCACTTGCAAAACCCACAGGCCTGGATACCCCTTTAGGGTTATTGTGTCCGAGAAGACGTCATGGTAATGTCATGTAGGAAAATTTCTGCAAGGCCATCTCAAGAAGTTGCGGATAAATGACCTTTTCCTGGTAAGAAGCTCTGAAGAAGTTATCTTGGCGTTAAATGAAGACCAGGGGACTGCACTAACCGCGTTTTCAGTAGATGTAGAGGACTTATATTATACTGTGACGAAAGATGGTTTGATGTGCGCTGTGCGCGATAGGATAGAAGATTTCGGCGAAGTTAATTTTCAGAAATCTGTAGGTGTCAACAGCGACAATGTTTTAACGCTTTTAGACTTTTATCTTCATTCAACTTCTGTTAAATATGATGGCCAATTCTACATCCAACGCACTTGCATCTGTATAGGATCAGCCATAGCCCCCATTTTATGTGACATTTTTTTATCCTCGGTTGACAATTTAATTTCTGCTAAGTTGGTGGACATGCGTGTAACGCGAGTGTTTAGATATGTTGACGACTAGTTAATTGTTATGAAGAAAGATGCCTGTATGCATTTTCATGATGCAGTCGAAGAAATTTTGGACTTGTTCATCAACTCATCAGGAGGACTTAAATTCACGTATGAATTGCCAATTAACAACCGTATTCAGTTTCTAGATATTAAACTGTTTTTCTTTGGACGAGCATGCATGCTGGGGATATCATCCCAGATTTAAGAAAACCTTGTTGCGCTACGACAGCGCACATTCTAAATTGATTAAGAGAGGCATAGCTACAACGTGCATTAAGGCAGCACTTAGTAGGTCATGTGAGCATGAGTGCGATCAAAGTTTTTTTTAATCAGATAGCGCGACTACAGAACGCAGGCTTTCCCAGTTTTGTGATCACTTCAGTATGCGAAGCAATTTGGCAGAAAGAGAAAAGAAGTTCCGAAATTTCAAAAAAAGAAAAGAAAGACAAACGACAAGCGCACGTGGTGCCATACTTGCACAAGTTGTCACACAATCTTAAGAAAGTTTCCAATAGACATAATATTAATTTGGTTTTCAGTGCCCCTTGTAAGCTGTCCTCAATATGTAATCGCATGAACAAGCGCGAAAGGCACTTGTGCACCACAAATCATAAAACTCGTTTCACTGAGTGCAGGCGCAACGTTATCTATCAGATACCGCTAAGCTGTGGAAAATCGTATATAGCTCAAACGGGACAGTGCTTCAATGAAAGAGCTCGTCAGCACAGCAGTAACCTAAAGAATGGTAGAAAGGTAGAAGACGACGAAGTGTCTTCTTGGCAGAACACTTGTTTCTGTGCTCTGTGAATTTTTGGTAAAATCTTCGGCTTTCGAGGTGCCTCGCCTCCCCGTCTTGCAGCCATGGACCCGGAGCATGCTAGAGGCCCGCCTGGCCAGACGTCATCACAGCCGTCAACCGCAAGGAAGCGAGTTGGCTCCCCCAGTGACACCGAAGACACCGAGCTGTACTCCATGTCGGACGACTCATCCGACGACGGCTTCATACCCGTCCGGAGTAAGAGGGCGAGAAGAAAAATCGTCAACACAGCGCCGTCAACTCCTGCGAGCACAACGACTATGAAGTCAAGGCCTGCGCGCTGGCCACACGTCATCATCTATATGCCGGAAGAGCCATCAAGCAACCTACGATTGCTGAACAGGCAAGCCCTATCCATTTTTCTGGAACGTGCGGTGCCGGATCAAATTAAAGATATAAGAATAAATCCACGCAAGAATATACTCGCCATAGATGTGTACAACGCGACTGCGCTTGGAAAACTTCAAGCGATCACGGAGCTAGGCGGAATCAAAATGCGCCCCTTTATCCCGATCGACGACACATCCATAGCCGGTGTGATTTACGACATCGACATAGCCATTCCTAATGATGACTTACCTAGCCTCATCAAGCCGGCATACGAAGGCACGATCATTACGCAAGTGCGCCGCCTTGGGAATACGCGCTGCGTAAAAGTAATATTCAAGGGGGATTGTATCCCATCCCACGTTAAAGTCGGACATTTTCGACATCTGGTTCGACCATTCATCCAGAAGCCGCTTCAATGCCATCAGTGTTTCAGGCTAGGACACGTCAAGGGCGTGTGTCCCAACTCGCTACTGTGTCCCCGTTGCGCTGAACCTCATGCAGAACAGACCTGCGGTGCCACGGTCCTGAAGTGTGCCAACTGTAGCGGCCCTCACGCGGCCTCGTCGAAAGACTGTCCCCGCATCAAGAGGGAACGCGCGGTTCTCAAGCAAATGGCCAGAGACAATTCGGCCCACAGGGAGGCAGCCAAAGTAGTCCGGCGTCGGCGTCGACGTCGGCACCATCGTACGTCTTCGAAGAAGACGCATGCGCGAAGTGACAGTACCCACTCCTCTGCGGTGCCAGTTAGCCGCGCCGCGAAAGGGCCCACCACTTCCACGAAGGAAGCAGAAAAGACTCTATCTTTAGAGGAATGGCCTACGCTACCGAGCCGCTCCCTTGCGAAAGAACCTCAGAAGGTCGGGGCCCCACCTGATCCTTCTCCGGCCATGGATGATTCACCCAAAACAGACCGTCAAGTCATCTCGGTGCTACGTTCTCTCATGGAGGCCATTCGAGCGCTTTTAGTGGACATGAGGACACCATCTGCTCGAAGCGCACTTAAAGTGTTGGACGCCTTAAGCCCAGTGCTTGCATCCCTCAACTAGAAAGATCGCTACTCATACCCCATCCTTCCGGAAAGAAGTCAAAGCAGCGTCCGTCATCCAGTGGAACGCCAGAGGGCTAAAATCACGAATTTCAGATTTTCGTCAGTTTGTCTACACCAATGGGTTTCCACTCATCGTCATTTGTGAGCCCAACTTGTCGAAACCAATAAGACTGTCAGGATACGAGTTTATCATGTCATCAACAAACGGTGCATGCAGCAAAATCGTCGTTTTTGTTCGTCGTGAACTCACCTATGTTTTGCAACCAATTGCGCCCCACGACGACAATCAATATATATGCATCACAGTTAAAAAGAACAAACTCTTGTTTACTCTCATAGGCGTGTATATATCGCCTTCCAGCAATTTCGATACCAAAAGATTTGAGGATATCTTGAGTGTTTGTCCCGCCCCATGGGTCATCATAGGAGATTTCAATGCGCACCATCCAGCATGGGGAAGTACAAGGACAAATGCAAGAGGACGAAGATTGGCAAGTATCGCCCACAACTATGGCCTTACTCTCCTGAACGATGGTAGCCCCACCTTTCTTCGAGGCGTGACATACGGCAGCTGCCTCGACCTTGCTTTCGTCTCCCACTCTCTCGCCAGATGTGTGAAGTGGTTTCCAGACATTGAGACACATGGGAGTGACCACATTCCCACCTATCTGAACATCAAAGGCTTGTCGTCTACATCAGGCTCACGGAATACCATTCGGACGATTCAATGGGCCAACTTCAAATCTGAGATGGAAGATGCCTGCCGCGAGGGCCTACCCTCTGGGTTAGAGCAAACGATTAAAATGACGATGCAAAACGCCACTCGCATGATGACGATCTCTTCCACGCGAAATGACTTCGACATAGAATTAGAGCGACTTCGAGCGCTTCGTCGCCGGGCGGAACGTCGATATCGACGTACAAAATCAATCCATAACCTTAGGGCAGCCAGGAGGATGCAAAAGAAGATTCAGCGTCGTATGGATAGATTAGCGTCGGAACGGTGGGCAACGTTTTGCCAGACACTCGACCCTCGCAAGCCACTGTCTCACATTTGGAAAACGGTGCATGGTCTGCGTTGCCTTCCGGAACGGCGTTTTCCATTCAAGGCGCTAGCGCTTTTCCAAGGGCGGCAAGACATCGATGTCGCAGAAGACTTTTGTGCGCGGATCGCAGACCAAGCGACTCGTCCAGATCCTCCAGCCCGAGCTGACGTCCCCCATTCCCGTGATTGCCGCATGGACCTTCCTTTTACAATGGAGGAGCTCGAAGCGGCACTAGCTCTCTGCAGGCGCTCATCATCTCCGGGTCCAGATGGTATATCATACCGGGCCTTGTGCTATCTCGGAGAGTCCGCACGGATAGAATTGTTGAGCCTTTACAACTCCTCATGGCAGGAGGGAAATGTTCCTGACGAATGGAAAGTAAGCCGCCTGGTGCCACTCTTAAAGCAGGGCAAATCCCCATTAGAACTCACCTCTTACCGCCCAATAGCACTGGCCAGCTGTGTAGGAAAGATAATGGAACGGATGATCCTTGGCCGCCTGGAATGGTACCTTGAATTTTACAAGATTTATCCGCTTTCCATGGCTGGTTTCCGACGTGACCGCTCTTCCATCGACAGTGTAGTTGATCTCGTTTCATATGTCCAGCACGAAAGGTCCCGTAAGCGTTTATCTGCAGCTTTATTCTTAGATGTGAAAGGGGCATATGATAACGTATTACATGAGGCCATTCTCGACGCTCTTGCGACGGTTGGCCTAGGTGGTCGAGTTTTCTTGTGGATTGCAAGTTACCTGTCTGCAAGATCATTCTATGTGTTAACTGACGATGGCCCAACTACGCGACGCTATACCAACAGGGGCGTTCCTCAAGGCGGTGCTCTCAGCCCGACGCTATTCAACCTCGCTCTTGTTGGACTTGCTGAATGCTTGCCAACTACCATCAAGATTTCAACATACGCTGACGACATCTGTGTCTGGACTTCGGCAGTCACACGTCCTCAGATACGTGCGCGACTTCAAAGAGCGGCCACTTTGACAGCGAACTACTTGTGTAAACAGGGTCTCAGCATTTCACCTGAAAAATGCGCACTAGTCGCATTTACTCGGAAACCGATGACGCCTTATGTCATCTCAATCAATGGGCGGACCATTTCCTATGTCCGAAACCACAGATTCCTTGGCGTCATTATTGACCGAGACCTCTGTTGGAGCCCACACGTGGCCTACATGAAACGGCGCCTGACAGCTACTTCCCAGTTGTTCAAATACTTGACAGGGAAGACGTGGGGGATGTCAGTAGACGCAATGCTTAAACTCTACAGAGCTCTCTTTCTCGGTTTTTTAAGATACAGTCTACCTGTACTGAACAACACCTGCAAGACAAATATTCGTGTTCTGCAGGCAGTACAAGCTCAAGCACTCAGAGTCTGCCTTGGTTTGCCCAGATGTACGTCAACAGAGGCGACTCTTGCGATTGCTCGGGACCATCCAATGCGAACTCACATTACGGTGGAAGCCCTGAGAACGCACATCAGACATTTTGCACGTGCCCCCTATCACCACCTTGCAGCACTACCTTCGGACAGGCACCAATCATCATTCTCTAAAACTATCAACAAGTACAACGACAAACTTCCCTCGGGCTTCACCGCTGCATCTAAACCATCGATACCCCCTTGGTGTCTTATCAGCCCCACAGTACATCTCAGTGTACCAGGAATCGGAAAAAAGTCTGAACTGTCGTCGCCTGTCCTCAAACAACTGTCTCTGCTTCTTCTGCACGAGAGGTACGCGGACAGTGAACACATTTATACTGATGGTTCCACAAACACCCAGTGTTCGTCCGGTGCTGTGGTTGTCCCAGCAAAAGCTATTACCATCAGCTTCAGGACTGACCACCCGACAACGTCGACATCTGCTGAACTAGCTGCTCTTCGCGCTGCACTCCGTTTCGTCAGTCGGGAGCCACCTCGACAATGGTCCATCTTCAGCGACTCAAAGGCAGCCCTACAATCTGTACTATCAGCTCTGCGTCGCGGGCCATTCGAACAGCTCGTATTCGATATTAGATGCCTACTCCATACATCACAGGAGAAAGGACACCACGTGACGTTTCAGTGGCTGCCAAGTCACTGCGGCGTCACTGGAAACGAAGACGCCGATAATGCCGCTCGGGCAGCTCTTGAAGACGCACAAGAAGAGGCCATACCGCTTTCACGATCCGACGCAGCTAGCAGACTTCGAGTGCTTGCACAGGAGATGACGCTCTCTTCATGGTGCACACCAAACAGCCAGACCAACCAGAGCAACCGTCAATACCACCTGCCCTCTTTGATGCATCTCTATATGCCAACTGGACTCCGCCGAAGCGAGGCGACTCTGCTTTATCGCTTATGGTTAGGGGTGGCTTTCACGAAATCTTACTCATTCCGCATTGGAATGGCCGACAACGCTCTCTGCAATGCCTGTCTTTGCGAGGAGACGCTGCAACACATTCTGTGCGACTGTCCTGAATATAATGTTCAGCGACAGTCCCTGGCATCCGTTCTCGCGCACCTTGACACTAGACCATTGTCCCTCGACACGATTTTCACATGCCGCCGACAGAAGACATCGCAGGTGAAGGCGACGAAGGGACTACTTCAGTTTTTGAAAGAGACGGGATTGGACAAGCGGCTCTGACAGTGTTATCACGTACAATGCCAGATTGATGGACTCTACCGGACGATGTTTGTGTGCTGTGCTATGTGCTCTCTCTCTCTCTCTCTCCCCCTTCCCCATCTTTCATCGCCCCCATCCCTCTCCCATGTGTAGGGTAGCAAGCCGGTTACGCTAAACTGGTTAACCTCCCTGCCTTTCCTTCTCTACTTTTTCCTTCCTTCCTTAAAGAATGGTTATGGGAGTCATTTAGCTGCACACTGTAACAAGTGTCACTGCACCCCCATATTTAAAAAAGACAAGATTCATAGGAAAAGGTAAAAGTAAGAGGGAAAGGGAAATAGTAGAGGCTTTTCACATTAGAAAGGAAGGAGATAAATGTGTAAGCACCCCCTCTCTTGCCTTGTGGGGAAAAGAAATAACATTTTTGGATGAAAGATTATAAGGTTGCTGATTTGCGGATGTTTTTGCGACTGGTGTGCGCATGCCTACGCTAAACAAGGTATAAATGTCCGGTGAATTTCAAATAAACTGCCATTTGGCAGTCAGCGCTTGACTGTGGTATTTGTTTCCTTGTGTCCTCGTCTTTTTCGCACTGTTTAACCTCAGTTCTAAGGAGAAAGGTGCTTCGGCTTCTCCTGAAGTTGCACCGTGATGGTTCGGAAAGGAATGGTGAGCCGTACAGGTCATCATGGTTTGGAAAGCGCGCGACGCAGAGGGCTTTGTGTCAACTTCTTTTTGATATCTGGTGTTGTTAGCTGGATTGCGAAGCGTACCAGACGGTATCCCGTGTGATAGGTGGTATTCAGGTGGAGAAGTTGCTCCCGGCAACTTTTGAAAAGCAAAATCCGCATGCAGCAACCAACACCCCTCCTCTTCCTTTTTACACTCCTCCTCGCTTATCTCCAGTTCTCCTAATTATGTACGAGTGCGAAATAAACCGAGCGCATCGTCTGGAGGTCCCCAAATGAAGGACATAAAAGGAAAGTAGAAAAAGAAAAGGAGAGGGGGGGGCGATGAACTGTCGATTGACAACAATGAAAAAACTTCTCTGTCCGTCTCTTGACTGCACACAAACGCGATCAAAAGCTTGGTCTACGCGAGCCCTTCCTAAAGGTCAGCGATATCCTTCCAAAATACGATGTGTAACTTCAAAGGCGACGCGTGCGTTCTGCACTCACACAAACCGCTCTCAGTAAGATGAGCCGAAAAGACGTACCTCCGCCGCTTAACGCTCTGCAGTCCCCTTTGAAGTAAGCCGTTTCTAGAACGCGAAAGCACATTCATCACTAGCTGTGACCCTACGTCCAATTTAATTGGCTATGAAAAACGTGCAAAGATCAAAGTAACCTTCTGGTCACTTCTAAGAATGTCTTCTATAGAAAACGTGAAAATGCGACTGCATGCGCGAAATCTGCACGTGCGCTTGGGGCATGTGAGTAGCAAAATGCCAAAAACGTGATTGATTGATTGATTGATTGATTGATTGATTGATTGATTGATTGATTGATTGATTGATTGATTGATTGATTGATTGATTGATTGATTGATTGATTGATTGATTGATTGATTGATTGATTGATTGATTGATTGATTGATTGATTGATTGATTGATTGAGAAGTCTCTGCTAGCAGCAGTTTTGTGCTTAGCAACTCGCAGCTACACGGCAGATCAATCTTGCATACCTTAGCGCGCGACCTCTGAGGTTGGGTGTCGAATCCGTGACCTTGCGCCTGCCGTCGGAGCAGCATAGAAGCTCTTGTTATGTCGCCATTTGGCACTCACGACATGATGCCTCCGTTAGCACTTGCGACACTTCCCGTTCCGTTTTCATTTGAAAATACAAGATCTTTCAAACAAATGCTAAATCGTTGTAAAATAATAGTCAGCTTACTGAGTAATCCGACTAAAATGGCTGACTGAACCTCTCGATAGCCTCTTACGATAGCCACTGCATGCTCCATATTGCTTGCAGTTTGATTGTACATGCTACTACGCACGTTCGGACTGACCCGCGCCTTATTTCCTCTTCAAAAAGCTTTCCGGGTCCGATCAAAAGTTCTTCAGCGGGAAGCCTTTTCACATCTTGCCTGTAGCTGCGCACCCACGTTCGCAAAAAACTTGCGCTTTCCCCAAGATCTGATACGGCCCTCGTGCGAAAGCCCCTGTTGGTTCAAAACCATTCGAGGCTCAATTCCGGTAGCCTGCGAGGCCATTATTTTGCGCTTTTCTGGACAGCGCAGGTTCGAGGAAAGCCGGTGCCTTTAAGAAACAGTTGCCAAAAATCTACGCTACATCCCGTTGTCTCGGTGGCACAGAGAGCGCAGGAAGGATGCTATGCCTATAGCCTTCTAACCTTAACGTTTCTTTACTGCGTCGGAGTATAGAAATGTCCTACTTTAGAGCGACGCTTGGCACACCGCTGGAGGGAGGCTTTCGGGAAACTGTTGCTCGAACGCCAGTGCATTTCGTGGTACATATTAAGGGTGGATGTATCTATGTCAAAAGCGGTGCCACTTTTTAGAATTTCGGCTGAGCAGATGCGACCATTCACTACTGGTCGGCTTCGATTTCGTAATTTGCACATGTACCCCAGGAGTGAACTTTCGAAACTCAGCCTTGAGGGTGTTAACCAGTGCCCCTCATGGCAATGGCTACGGATATACTCAGACTACATTTCATACGTTTTTTTTTTTTTTTTTTTTTTTTTTGGGGGGGGGGGTTTATTTCCTCTATGATTTCCTTCTCTTCAAGATCTATTTGCTTGGTGCGGTTCTTGCTAAAAATGTTCCTTCTGTTCTCCTAAACGTTCTCGTACAAATAATATACCCTACACGCATAGAGGGGCGCTTCTGCTTGTTTCAGTTCCTTTATTATTATTATTCATCGCAGTCTAAATTGCTGAGGAGAACGTAAATCGAAAAGACGCGCACACGCGTTGAGATCAACAAGTGTCATCTCGTAGACGATAGCATTCAGAAGAAGAATCACTGTAATTTTTCTTCGTTATCATACCTCAGTATGCCTCAGCTGTCATACGTAAAATGTGACATATATAAAATCAAAACAAAGCTGTGCACACACTATAAGAGGCCTTTCAGCAGACACTCAAATACATTATTATTGCGATAGCAAATATATGAACACACCAAGCGAATTTTTGCCATCGTCGTCACTGTCGGCGTCGGCGCGAGGTTGCGCATACGTTTAAGTATACGTATGCTATATGCCATGCCATGATATATGGCATGCGGTATATGCGGGTTATATTGCCGCACCATTCTATCCCTAAAGTTACTCATACCAGGTCTTACGTTCGTAACAAAATTATTCCTCAGAATTTTGTGAATTCACAAACAAACAAATATCATGAAAAAAAAACAGAATACCGACAGCGCATGCCTTTTATGTTAAATCTTCTCAGACTTAAATATTGAAAGTGCGAAACAATAACAGAGCTAAAAAAGGAGTTTCAGCCTAAGAAAGAAGTTTCAAACCTACCCAATAAGGAAAAGTGGTGGTAAAATCGATCTATGAAAGACGTTGGCCTCAATGAATAAACATAAATGAAATTGTCCGACGGCAACATTCAAACAAAAGACCCCTAGCACAACTCCGCGCTTTTACGTCACTTACGTTTATTTCTATTCATACTGCCACTACAGCTAGGAGTCTTACACTTCGTGTAATATTCTAACATGTTGCTAGCGCATTCAGTGCTTCGCCCTTATGGTGTGACTGTGAGTTTGTTTGTTTGTTTGTTTGTTTGTTTGTTTGTTTGTTTGTTTGTTTGTTTGTTTGTTTGTTTGTTTGTTTGTTTGTTTGTTTGTTTGTTTGTTTGTTTGTTTGTTTGTTTGTTTGTTTGTTTGTTTGTTTGTTTGTTATCTGCGTACACGGTATGCTGAGTGTACCACTTCAAGGACTTTTAGCTGTTCCAGACAGTAGGAATCCCACTAATACACGTAAAATAGGCGGGACCATGAACCACAGCATCTACGCCGCTCATTCATGAACTCAATAATAGAGAGCTACACAGTAATCTGGAGAAGGCATTTTGCAGCGATTATGATTGTGGTGGTATCTTCAAGAGTGGCACAAATGCATTGTGGAGGAAACGCCAAAATGGTTGGCTGAAAGGAGCCTTTTAAAACACAATTCTTTTCGTTTAATCTTCCTTGGTCGGTTGATTCTAGGTGATATGGCTCAACCCACTACGAGTGATGGGCTATTAATCGGGCGACAGTAGGAGGAAAAAAACTAAAATGGAATTGCGTAAATCAAACACACTAAAGGAAATGAGAATATGAGAATGAAATAATCTCTGAACTCCGTCATTATTAATACTGAGGAATATCTTAATATGGTAATGTTCTTAATATTGTTAGTCGTGTAGGAAAAAAGAAAAAAATGTTTAAAGAAACTTAGCGGTGGCAGTTTCATTGTGTCCCTTTAAAAATAAAATATAGCATCGCATACCTCATTCTTCTTCTTCGTTTTTCTTTTTTTTTTCATTTGTAGCCTTCGTGTCTGCGATTTCGTTACCTTCTTTATTGTCACTCCTGCCGAGGTTACAAACAACGGGATTGGTATCCAGCACAACGCCTTAATCGCCATTCCAGCCTCCTCGATTCCCAGGAGCGCGGGCGGATTTGGCTGAGGCGTTCTTTGGAAACGGATCAAGACAGGCTCAAGGCCGCGGGCAGTTCACATCGCGGGCACGTATGTACCAGAACTCAACAAGGCGCTGCACAAGTCACGTACGTCGCACTCCTGCCCGCGCACCTGGTCATCTTGTTTACCCTGCGGAGCTGCGAGAAAAACCTATTTTGATGGCAAGCGCATACTGCTCTTCGCGACGTTTCTCAAAAGCAAGAGACGCAACCGATTCGGCCGAAGTGTTTACGACAAGGCCGCGGCTGTGGGTGAACGCGTGTTAACCTAATATGCGTTTTTTTTTTTTTTTTTTTTTTGGGGCGACGTCAATTGTTTAGAAGCGCGCTGACAGTTTCGATGCAGCCGACCAGCTTGTTAGCAAGCTATAGCCCGAAAGTTCTTCTGGATCGTGCACGTTATTCGGCGAGGCAATTGATCTCTCTTATTGCCATCAAAGGCACCGGCGTTCGCTCCCCTGTGACCGGTGTACGGCTGAGTCTCCGCGATAACGGTGCCTTATAACGCAGTTCAGACGAGCATGCAGCATGGGTAGAATGGCCAGGTGCTGGTTCCGTGCATGCGGGCGTGTTTGCGTGCCGAACTGGAGATAACAGTTCGCTTTAATAAACAAGAGCTGTGATTTTTGCTAAATTTTCTTTATCGGCTCCGTTAAATCCTCTTAAAGCCTCTTCTAATTAAAACTGACAGGTTTGCTTTAACATAGGCGAAGTAGTTCACGCAGACGGTAGTTTGAGCTGAAAGTGTACACCCTCCATTTATAACTAGAAATGTGTTTCGACAGAGTTGCAGGAAGTTTGTTTGCGACGTAGTGGGTAGTCATGGGGAGGGGGGGGGGGGGGAGGTTGCCTGCTGTAGCGACGAATCAATTCAGAGCAGAAGGAATCGCTGGAGTCTGCTGCTGTTGTTGTTGTTTCTGTTTTACATATCACGCGCCTCCGCTCACATCCAGGACACGCGCTGACCGCTCTTTCTGGATACTTGAGGAGAAGATGGTGCAAGATTACTCGTCGATCGAAGTGCGCTAGACGTAACGACGCAAACAGGATGCACCACATTGCGCCAACGAGTTCTCGCAGAACACCGCCTCCTTCAGTCTGCGTCAGGTCGATATATGCACGATTCATGAAATACTGTGTCGGAAATAATGTGTCGGAAACACTGCGAAATACTTTCAGCACTTTCCTTTATTTTTCTGAGTCGTACGCGTCTCGAAGCGGACGTCCGACCATAAAGAAGACAACAAGAGCTTGAGCCAGCAACTCCGGTATCAAACTACTGCACTGGAAAGTGTGGACTGCTTCTGCGTGCCGCAGTCGGCTATCCGCCCAGTTTACTTGAATAGCATCTTCACCGTCCATGCGCGGGTACTTACAGCGTTGGGCAAACAAGATTGCGTGAGAAGCGGCGAATGGCGAATTTTTTTTTTTTTTTTCGTTTGTGCCTACTCAGCTTGATTAAATCGAAGTGAAGCGCGCAGTTTGCCTGCGTACACACCACTCTAGAGGCTTCGCTACACGTCAGAACTTGCTGAATCGTCATTGCGCAGCTCTCAGTGACGCAAGAATACCGGTCACGCAGAGAGTGCTATAAAAAATATGGAACTGTCGCCATAGAGAAAAAGAATCAACAAGAGCGGACACTCGGCAAAAACTGGCGACAGGAAATAAGTCATGCTACTATTCACATTAGCCGTTAGCTGACGGGAGCATCGGGAAAACAGGAATGTGAGATGAAGCTAACAGACATTGTTTTATTCCTTTATTGTTTCCCGCTAAAAATAAAAAGTTTTGCGTGTAAATTAGGTTATACTTTGCTACTTACTTTTCTTGAGTTACGAAGCGACAAGCCAATGACACGCGTGGCGCGCCAGATGCCCGCGCCATGCGCCAGACATGCACTGAAGCGAGCGAGGCCGGCTGCGCATGTGAGCGCGTTCATCTGTTCGACGTTTCGTTTGTACTTTTTTTTTATGTAGTTCTGGTCTCTTAGGCTCTCGAAGTATTTTTACGTTTCTTCTGCACTTCGCCACGGCACTCCTGCGCTCTTGGACCCCGGCAAGGTGAGAAATTTCGTGTGATCGTCTGCACTGCATTTCAAGTAATTTGGGCGTAAGACACGGCACCGAACGTCGTGACGCAGTTAGCGAAAAACAGCCCGGCCGTCGTGGCGGCTTAGTTTGGCGTGAACTTAATCGTACTGGGACGTGTTTGCGACGCTTTCCATGGGCTTCAACACTTTGTCACTTATTTCGGGACATTTTGGGCACGCTCGCTGAACCAGGCGTTTTGATGCAGTTAGTGAAAGACAGCTCCGCCGTTGTGGTGCAGTTAGGCGTGTTCTTAATCTTACTATAGGACATGTTTGGGCTGCTTCGTATGGCCCCCAGACTTATTACAAGTTCGGTGCTTTTCGGGGTACTTTTTGGGCACGCTGGCCGCACAGGGTGTCGTGACGCAGTTAGTTAAAGGCAGGTCGGCCGCTGCGGCGCAGTTAACTTAAAGTTGGTTAGTTTCGCGCTGACTGATTCTTACGGGGTCAAGCTTGTGACGCTCTTTATAGCCTCCCAAGCAACATATATCTTTCGGTACTCCCGCTTCTCGAAAACGCGACGAGATATTGCCAAGAGTGATAACAGTTGTGTTGCTTGCGCCGGGGAGCTCAAAAAACGAACAACTTGTAATTCGAAAATTACGTCTCCTGAGCGACTGAAAACAGGCTTTGCACCCACGCATCTGTATTGAGTGCGAGTACACTCTTAAACAAAATTACATCCTTTGGGTCGTATCTTGCTACACAAGAATAATTGTCATCTGTCTTGCCCGCATTTACTTTCTTTTAGGCTGCGAGTCCAGTACTTCCAAGTCACGAACAGCATGCGCGTTATCAGCATGACAGAGCATTCTCTGCAAGAAAGGAAACGCAAGCAAGGCAGATGGTGATCATTGTTAGGGGACAAGATAAGCACCAAAGGTAGTAAACTTCTTTTAAAGAGTTGGTGTGTGGCAAATATACACCCGAAATGGTGTACGTTGTCTGAGAACGTACAAAGCAATCTGCGAGCATCTATACACACTCTAAAACAAAATTACACGCTTTGGGTTGTATCTTGCCACACAACGATAAACGTCATCTGTCTTGTCCGCATTTCCTTTCTTTAACGCTGCGAGCCCGGTACTTTCCAATAATGAATGGCATGCGCGTTATCAGCATGACATAGCATTCCCGAAAGGAAAGTAGCGGGCGCGGCGTTTTCAAGAAAGGAAACGCGAGCAAGGCAGATGACGGTTATCGTTGTGGCAGATATACACCTCAAAGGGTGTACCTTTGCCTAAGAGTACACTCTTAAAACAGTTGAACCGTTTGGGGTGTATATTTTCCCCACAATGTCGTTCGTTACTGGGAAGTACCGGGCTCGCAGCGTTAAAGAAAGGAAACGTGGGCAAGAGAGATGACGATTATTGTTGTGGGACAGGATAAGCCCCAAAGGGTGTAAATGTACACTCTTAAACTATGTGTACACTCTTAAACTATGTACACCCTTTGGGGTGTATATTTGCCATGCAGGAATATTTGTCATCTGTCTTGCTTACACTCTTAGACAAAGTTACACCCTTAGGGGTGTATATCTGCCACACAACGATAATCGTCATCTGCCTTGCTTGCGTTTCCTTTCTTGAAAACGCCGCGCCCGCTACTTTCCTGTTGGGAATGCTATGTCATGCTGATAACGCGCATGCCGTTCGTTACAGGGAAGTACCGGGCTCGCCGCGTTAAACGAAATGCGAACAAGACAGATGACGTTTGTTGTTGTGCGGCAAGATATGACCCAAAAGGTGTAATTTTGATTTAGAATGCACGTTTACTTTCTAGAAAACGCTGCGCTCGCTAGTTTCCTACCGAGAATGCTCTGTCATGCTGATAACGCGCATGCCGTTCGTGACTTGGAAGTACCGGGCTCGCAGCGGAAAGGAAATGCGGACAAGACAGATGACGATTATTGTTCTGAAGCAAAATTACACCCTTTAGGCCGTATTTTGCCAAAGAGTGTAGCATAGTCTGGTTGGGAATCTGTGTTCTGGCCACCTCTGTGTACGTGGTGCACAATCGCGTCGGCTGAGGCCGAATTTTGTCGAAAACGCGCAGTCACCCATGTATTTGAGCTCTGAAAAACCAGGAATTAGGGCCTGGGAACGGGGGAATGCTGTTTTCGTCATATTTCGTGCATGGTATTGCTCGGGATAAGTAAGCTGTTTTTACGCCATGTTTGTAAAAGAGAACTTTCTTCGTTGGTAATATCGCCCATTCGCCACTTTCGCACGTTTGGTCTGTACACGCAGTTTTCCTATAAGGTCTAAGTATCAAAACGCCACATGCTTGAAATTTACTTCTTCAGCTGATGCCCTCCGTTGGAGCTTTGTGCGGGAGCTACTGCTGCTTATCTAGTACCACAACATTGGGTGAACGCACAAAAAGTGCGGAACACGCATTTTGAGAGCAAAATAAACATTTCATCATTTCACAAGGCGTCTTGCGTCTACTTTATGAACTTGCATCTTGCACGTTCGATGGAGGTATGTAAAGATCGCTCGCAGTCATATTTATTTTACTCAATAAATATTCACCGACGATTGCGATACTACCTAATGCGAAATTTGAGCGCAGCTCTATACGTGTTCTCATTCCGCGATATATTGGAGGGCGCGGACAATCTGCTTCGTTCGGCACGTTGCAAATGGAGTGAAGTGCGGCGCAGCTCCCTCGCTTATCTGGAAATCGCGAGAGCCAGCGCGTGAGTGGCGCATGGGCGCGATGCCGCCGACAGACCTCCCAGATGACGCGGGTTACTCTGGCGCCATCTCGTAGACATAATAGCCGCACTACGCTTTTCTCCTCACGCTTTCGCCATATCCTCCTCCGCTTTCCACCTCATGGTTCCCCTGCACCCTCCTCTCCGATTTCCTCCTCGCGTATTTCATCACCCGCTGCGCTCCGCGTTCGTGTTCATCTTTCGCTGTGCTCGTTCGCTCGGTTACGCCGCTGACGCTTGCCGTAAGAACGGGCACCGGAGAGCTGAGCTCTAAAAAAGCGATTCCGCACTAAAACAACGCGCGATTCAGTAGTAGAAGCTAAAACAAATGTTGCGTCGATCAGTCGTAACGCGTACCAGCTAGCGTTAAACGCGCGCGCCCAAAACGAAAACCTGCAGGGTGCTTTTTTGCCCGCCGTGGTTGCCCAGTGGCTATGGTGTTGGGCTGCTGAGCACGAGGTCGCGGGATCGAATCCCGGCCACGGCGGCAGCATTTCGATAGGGGGCCAAATGCGAAAACACCCGTGTACTTAGATTTCGGTGCACATTAAAGAACCCCAGATGGACGAAATTTCCGGAGTCCTCCACTACGGCGTGCCTCATAATCAGAACGTGGTTTTGGCACTTAAAACCCCATAATTTAATGTAATATCGAAGTGTGTTTCAGGTTTTCGCATCAGCCGCTTGGTGCACTAAGTCGATTCGGCGGCTGGGCTCTCTGAGAGTGTCCGTTCTTTTTCAATGCCTTTCTCTAAGCGATCGCATACAACAGGAGAGAAATGGGAAGCGAAGCGCCGCATCGTGTTTCTTCTAGCGGAGTCTCTCGTGAATGGCTTTGAACGTTGCGTCGTCTGTGGGTTTTGAAAGCATCGTATATGGAACAAGTGTCCGAGACGTGCGTATCGCGTGCAACCGCGATATGTACTCTCACTCTTGAGTTATCCAGTGACTCGGGGCTTTCTTTCTATTTTATTTTTCTCTTCTGCTTGATGTGCTATTTTTTTTATCTGCAGTCCTCATTCTACATTACATGGGTCTCTCAGGTACAACTCTGCGACTGAGTTAGGTGGAATCGGCTGCTGTCCGCGTACACAGTTCTTCGCGGTCAAAAAACATCAAGAGAAATTAAGGACGCGGGTCACACGATCGATAAACCGAAATTTAAAAATCTTGTCCATCAGTTGTTATTATTAGTTTCTGCTCTTACACTATATTTTTTGTACCTTTTGATAGTTGTGATGCTCGACCGTTTCAAACACTTGCCCATCCTAAAACTATGTGTTTTATTGTGCCAGTCCTTTCGATCAAAACAGGTCTACTTTCGTTCCACAAAAGAAGACAGCCACTGGAGAAACTTACAGCGCATCAAAAAAGAAGATTGATGAGGCGGTTGCTTCGGCACAATGACGACGCCGTAGTGCGTGCCACTTTCAGAGACAGCGTCGCGAGAATCGCGAAAAACTAAAATGGGAGCAAAGTATACGCCCGCAGTAGTTGCGATCTTCCTTCTAAGAGAGGCGAATTTTCAACAATTCGATCAGAACCAGGGCACTCAGCGTGATCAGGCCGACCGTTAAGCTCGAAGCTCATTGCTACACAAAAGCGCTTCAGAAAAGAGAGAGAGAAAGAAAATAGCGAGAGGTAAATACAGGGAGGTAAGCTGGCTAGCTCTCTGTTGCATAAAGGCTGTGCAAAGGCAAAGGAATAAAGGAAACGGAAGATGAGGAAAAAGAAACGGGGAAAGGAATAAATATAAAATGGGCGCACAAACACGAAGCGCGCAACAGTTCAGTGATATTGAACCCCTTCAGCTGCGCTGCAGTAGCCATGCTGACGTATATAAAAGAACTATGCAAGAAACGGCGCGCTCAGGACGGAAGACTGCTCCCGCTGGCAAAAAATTGTTGGAACCATAGCCAACAAGTGAACCGCAAAAGCGTATTACTGGCTGGGAAATGCCTGTGAGGTTGCTTCAATTGAGAAAACAGTTTTATAACTGCGCGAACAAACGACCAGAGAGAGAGCACACAACGCCAGTTTGTGTCGCAGGTCGCTTGTTCGCGCAGTTATAAAACTGTTTGCCAATATGCACCAACTCGCCCAACAACAAGCTCTTGTAAGCTCCTATTTAATTTTCATTCCGTTTTTAAAACAATCTGTCGTTACTCGCTGCGTAAATATTATGTACGCTTAATGTGCGCATGTGCTTCTTTTAACTCTTTTGTGAACTGTAAGCGCAGTCCGACTTGTGTTTGGATATTATTTCAGTATCCTTTTTTGGTTAGTTAGTCAGTCAGTCAGTCAGGCAATCACTTAGTTAGTTAGTTAGTTAGTTAGTTAGTTATTTTGTTTGTTTGTTTGTTTGTTTGTTTGTTTGTTTGTTTGTTTGTTTGTTTGTTTGTTTGTTTGTTTGTTTGTTTGTTTGTTTGTTTGTTTGTTTGTTTGTTTGTTTGTTTGTTTGTTTGTTTGTTTGTTTGTTTGAACTGATCTATCTTTGTTATGAATTGCTTGACTAAACGAAAAATTGACTCGCCATCACGGCCCTGCGAAAGTGGATGCCAAGCAAAGCTGTTGAAAACCACCACAACAACTGCTTAGGGTGATATGCAATGTTTATTGCTCAATTACTCCTCCGGCGCATTACTTAGCCACGGGAAACTGTGGTTGTGCGGACCTCCCCTGTGTTGGAATTCCACAGCAATACGACCGGTGGCAACACGCCGCTGCTGGTCGCATTGCCGTTTCTTCTTTCCCTTTGTCGCTCCTCGTATTCACGCTGCTCCTCTGGAGTCCTAACTCAGCGTTACTGACCCATAGCGGTGATACTACAACAATGAAATCAGTCGCTAGGCTGACTTTCTTATATGTGAAGGGCTAGTGACGTCACTCCCCCCCCCCCCCCCCTCGCCGCAACCTGCAACAGGGAAACGTATGCGGGGAGCGCTACGTGCTTCGCATTGTTAGCGGGAGTGCCTTATCATCAATTATGCTGATTGAAAGCTTGTTTTGTGCTTGTATTTTATTGAAACGAATGCTGTGATGTATGTTCTATGCGCGATACCAAAGAATGTACGCACTTTTCACTTCAATCGCAGTTTTTTTTTTTTTTTTCGTGAGGATGCCGCCGCGAATAATCCCGACCAACTAGAGGCTAGCAGCTTCGCTGTAAAGCGAGTTGCCGCCGTCACACACGTTGCCAGCCTCTTTTCACAGAGATAACATTTATTAATTGCAGCTTGTCACGGCAACTCGCGTGTCTTTTAGCATCGCAGCAACGCGTTTGAAGAAAGTTAAGCAGATGACGGCCGGGACATGTGCACCAGTATAGACGAGGCAACCTAAAGTTTGCCCGCGCGGCACCAGCGCCGAATGCTCCCCTAGCGGACCGATGGAAGTTTCGAGGGTCGTCGCTGCGCGAGAGCGCGCCCGTGATCTGTTCGGCGGGAGCGCTCGTGCTGGCTCGGGCGCGTTGTTTTTGCGATGGCGAGTGCGACCTCATCAGCAAGGAAAGGTGGCACGCAATACTGCTGTATTGTTGATTGCCATAACAGCCTCGAAAACACGAAAGGTCGAACGCCGCCCGTGAAATTCTACAGATTTCCGGGGAAGTGGTACGAGAAGGTCAGACGACAAGCATGGATAATTGCAGTGCGCCGAGTCAAGTAAGCACCATACTTTCGTATTCGCGTGCAATATCGCGGCTGCTCGATGAAACGGAATAGTGATATGCCTGTTTTTAGCGCCCAACCGTTTGTTTAGTCATGCCGCGTTGTTGAATTGTGTTGACATCCGCTGCTTGTTAGCGGTAAATGCATGCGTGTTGCGACGCTGAGCTTGACGACGCGAGCTCGATTCCCGGCCACAGCGGCCGCATTTCGATAGGGGCGAAGTGCAAGAACGCCCTTGTTACCGCGTGCTTTGATTTTTGTGCACGTTAAAGAACCCCCGGAGGTAATAAGTATTCCTGAGACTAACCATTACAGCGTGCCTCATAATGATTTAGTGGTTTTGCATGGTTTTGGCAGTTAAAACCCCCGAATTTATTTGATTCTACTGTGCCTTCACTCGCAATCGGCATGGACGAGCTTTAGAGAATTATTTCCATTTTCCAAACGCTGCAACTTAATTTACTAGTTGTGCAGGTAACGAAAGGGGACGCGCGCTAGTTTTGTCTGATAGCAGACAGCATTTAATGCAAGCCGCGGTCGTCGCGTGCGTCGGTAAGCGGCAGATCGGAAAGCAGCCGATCGAGACGTGCGCGTTATGTTTGTTGTTTGGCCATGCTTTCTAAGTTCACAATATCCAAGCTTGCTTTAAGGCAATTACCACCTTGCACGTTCTTGCTGATTCACTCTTCCTGCCAAAAACCTTCGTTTCCTGTAGTAGCCGGCCATCGGTGCAAGCTTACTTTAGCTGTTCGCCCGACGAGGCACTAGATTTGCTTTGGTGAGGCATGTATCTCTAATGCTTGCGCTCGTGCTGTTGGTCCTAAGGCTTGTTAACGTGGTCTGGGTTCATTTCGCGGAGCAGTCTGTACGAGCCGATCCTCATTAGCAGTGAAAACGCACCTTGCTGATTAATGCGATGAGTTGCAATGACTCCAACATCTGCATTGAATAAGGCGTGATATACACTAAATATTTATTGCAGCATGATTCAAAGCAATATGCGCCTATGTAGTATTTAAATTGTTAATTTTGAGCAGATGTGTGTTTTGGCTGTTGTGTTCTAGGATTTCGTGTATCCTGGGAAGGAAACTGCTTTAGTGTTCTGGTGAAGCAGCGTACTGACCAGGACAAGGCAGACACACACATGAATACAAGACACTCGCTGTGCTTGTGTCTCTCCTATTTGTACTGGTCAGTGCGCTGCTTCACCAACACGGTACGATGATTAATCACCAACTCGCCCAACTTCCCACATTACTGCGTTAGCTTTATAATGCAGTTCTCTTCGTGCCACGCAGTGACGTTATTGGGGCAAGAAATAGGCATCACAAGTTACAGGCACAAGCATCTCCGAATCACCATGTATTAAAGGCGTGTACAGTTTGTCAAAAACAGCTTAATTTGTGATTTGCCTGAACCTAAGCCTGAGAGTGTATAATGAGCTATAGGCTAGGCCACGTTGTTGAAGGTGGGAAGATGGTCTTTCTCGTTAGTAACGTTCCATGCTCATTTGTGCCTAATACATGTGTTCTTTCTGTGCTCGCAGTGCTGATGACACTCCCTGGGAGCCATCCAAAAGCATGCGAATTTACAAAAACAAGCAGGCTTTGCGAAGCAAAGACATCGATAACGCTTGCCGTTGTTCGCTGACAGCTCCGCGCAAATCAGAATGAACACAAACGTGTAATTTACAAATGCTCCAGCCAAGAAATTTAGCAGCAAAAGGGGGAAGCACAAAATGAGAGCAGCCGTGTGCGCGCACTCAGCTACCGAGGAAACTAACGGCAATCGTCACCGTCCCTCCACATCTCTGCAAGTATGCATGACCGCTTTGTGCCTGCATCATATAGAAATAAAGTGGCTAAACTTCTGAACTTGATGTATACCTCTAAATCGACATCGTATACGATCTTGGACACCTGTGACACGCACTTGGCTTTCACTGTCACATCACCGTCCACGATTTGTTGAACGCCGTACACGTGCGGAAGCAGACGCTCCCCTTTCGTGAGGTTGCCGCCACGAAAAAAATCTGTCCGCGTCGGCAGCCTTCTTGAAACCGCATTGCAATCTCTGCGTCGCTGTTGCGCAAGCAGGCGATCTGCCGCCGTCGAAAACTGAGCGCCGTGAGAACGAGCAGCGAAGAAACGCGCGGGCGAACCGGTGTAAACAAAGCGGAGACCGCGCCACGGCACGACCGCGCTGCATCACCTTTCCACATTGGGGGCGCTGTCAGGAGGCGCAGTAGCGCCGCCTGGCCATGGTTTTCTCGTCTATTCCTTACTCCGACAAATGGCGATGGTCGTGTCTATAAGATACCCAGCACAGTTTAGAGTCCGTTCCTTTGTGCACTGTAACGAGGTTAGCCACAAAAGAGATCCCCATTTATACATCTGTGCAACGTTCGGATCAAACAACGCTTCGTTCTCGTTTTTGTTGCGCTTTTTACCGTTGCTTATTCCGGTTAGTAAGGCACTAACCACTCCGACCTCCGGCGTGGTTGCGCCAGGGTATGGTAGTTCAATAGATGAAAAGCCGGCATTATAATAGTTTGCATACTGCTCGTTCAACCACGAAATAAAAATGGGCCAGTAGTTCAGTAGTGTAAGCAACAAAGTAGAGACACGCTGCTGCAATGCAGTGTATACGTAAGCCAGTTACAAAGAGCCGCATGGATAAAAGGATGTGCAAACGCTTTTGGTCAATAGTGTTCCGGTATATGCTCCCCCAGGGAGCAGAGTTGCGCATAGGTCCGCTTTATGTTCCAGCTCTGCAGTGAAGCCAGTCCTTGCGGGCGCAGGAGTCAAATGCTGCGCGGTGTTCCATTTGCTTTTTTGTCTGCTAGTCGTGAGCTACATGCGGCAATTGTTCGCAAGCGCTGAACAAGATGACGCTTTATAATGCAGGCTAAGCTCGAACGATTTGCGTAGCCGGAGGCGTGCCAACCGTTCGAAATGTTTAGTTTGTAGGTATATATATACACGCACATATACAAACACATGCACGAACGTACATATAAGGAGTAGGGTCCTCCTCGATCCCTCGAAATAAAATCTTCACTACGCTCGAACAGCTCAAAAGTTCATGTGCAAACACACAATACCTTGCAACAAAAACCGGTGCAATGCTTTTCAGCATGCAAATGAAGTTTTCTCGCGGAGGCCGGAAGGTAAGAAATGTTTTAAAGGGTGCTTAAAGAAAACTTCACACACGTGTGGTGGACAATTATGTGAGCACATTTTGGCTGCCGAAACCATACGAATAATGATCTTCGCCAAGAGAACTATCATGCCTGCAGTTATGTCAGTGACCGTTAACCGTGATTGTCATTCATCACTAACCGTTGTTCACAGCAGCTGCACGTTTTCGATATATGCCGTGCAGACACGTAGATTTAAACGCATTTCAAATGTTCACATGCGCACATTTTATACAAAGCTTATTTTTACGATTCATGCCGGGAACTTCAGAGCTGCATCGTAGCAGCAAATCTGCCCGAGTGGAAAAAAATCGAGATGCACGAGCTTCTAGATCAAATTTATTTAGTGCAAGGGAATGAATGAGCAATGGCTGGTTGCAGCAGGTTACGAGTGCTGGTTCTTGGAGCCTTTGTGGCAGAATTCAAAGCCACTGGAAAGGCAACAAGTTAAGAGTAACAACAGGTTATTTTTATTGCACTAATCACATAATATGGCAAACTTGCGAATAAATTATTCACACATTGCAGACTGTAATATGACAACAAATTTTTCTTGATCTCTTCATGCTACTCAGGTTAATTTACTATAACACAGCGATTATTAGACGTACAAAAATAACTTCACATTCATCACGTCGACTAAGGCTGATCGAACAAGCAACATATTGCGGGCGGTAATTGCTTAAGCTACCACAGCTGTCTCATCAGCGTCAACGCGCGATGTTTTCGCTTACCACAAAACAATGAACGCCAGCACATCAATCGACCTTACTTGAAAAGTCAGAACGCCGACAAAAAAAAAAGGAACAGAGTAGAGAAACACCAGGGCGCAGTGGGAAAATCTATTCTCTAGTATTTACTGTTTTGAACCCACCGTTCTCGACCTGCATAGTCAGAACTATCGCACAAGCAACACAGCCAATTGGACGATTTGGTAAGTTAACATTCTTGGCGTATATGTGCAGTGCGACACAGACGCGTCATTCGTTCTTTGTCCCGCGTCTGTGTCGCGCTGCACATATAGACCAAAAATTGCACAAGCGAACGACCTCTCATGCCAGACGTACGCGTTTCAGCGCGTACAGGAGTGTTACTCGAGATAAATGCTGCTTTAGTGTAAACAAGCCGAACTCGCCTCTGTAAACAAGGCGAACGCACCTCGCATGTGCCTTTCGGAGCCGGCCGGTTTAGTCCGTCCGCATGGCACCGCGTAAAAAGCTTTGCCACCTTATGCGTGCGGTCTGTGCAGTTTGGTGCGCTGCACCCCGTCATAACTGGAATACAAGTGTCAAAATGATGCGTTTTTATCAGTTCACCAAAGTCGTGCCCTTAATATCGTTGAATACCGTACGAACTTAATATCGTCGAATACCGTACCTGCACCGGAGCCGACTGGTGCCACGCACGCTCGACGGTCCGCTGATTGCAATTTCAATGGCACTGACGGAAACAAGTCGGTGTCGCACCCGTGAAATTGGCTTCGCAGAGGCGCAGTTGAACATTTGACGTCATTTTGCACCACGTGATAGCGCTCGGCAAATAGCGGTGCGAGCGGCGCCGGACACGTTATGCGCAACTCTGCTCCCTGCGGGAGCATATACAGGAACACTGTTGGTCAAGTGAGATCGGCGCCCTCCCTCGGCAGCTGAAGGCAGTACTCTCGTGCCCATACTGGTTGTTGTAAAACTGAGAATTTCATTATTATTCGCAGTAAAATTAGTATTTCTCGTGCTTAAAACATTTCTATTGAATTAAAGTTCGAACACAATTCAGTAACAGTCATGCTTGAGGCTGCACAATACTCTCGACTTAGGCCGCTTTGCACCACGATTTTTTCTCGTCTTTCAGGGCCTTACATGAACCCGACAGAAGCGGGTTGAGTCAGCTTGTCGGGCTGGAATATGCCTGTCAAGTACTTGTAAACGCTAGTCGGTTGGCTGAACAAGCGTCGAGTCGGGCCCGCCAGCACCAAGATTTGCGCGGGACCACTGTGACGTCGCGATTTAGGCGCAGCGGGAATAGCACCAAGACAAGGCCAAAGCAAGCACTGTGCAGTGCAACCTCGTCGTATACTGATAAGGCACATAAATATGGCAGCGGTAACTGGAAGCACAGCTAGAACGCGTTTACGTCTCAGCTTGATGCTGTGTGCCGTCGTTGTTGTCCAGACTCGTCAGAAGCGAGTTCATGTGTCTGGCGCTGGTGTCTGTGTCCCTCTCCTCGTCCTGTTGTTTAGGGCTGTTTTACTGCTCGTAATAATGAACCAACCAGCCCAAATGCGTACTCTTCTGAGTTCGTGTAAACGCGGTCCGAACGGGCTCGGTCAGCCAGATTTTTTTTTACTCGACCCGGTCGCGTCGGGTTCATGTAAACATAGCCTTTGTCGTGCTATGGTCGTACAGTGGTCGGTGCGGTCACTCATGACTGACACCGGCACAGTACACAAAATAAAATGTCACTGTGCATAAAATGTTGCGTTTTGAGTATAGTTTGCAGCCTGCTCGCCACGCCGCAAGGAAGCACACAGATAAGTGCAGGCTGGCTAGCGTCGCTGTCAGCACTGCTATATTTAGCGAGCGCATTTTCATATTTAACGAGTTGTATGTTTTTCGCGTCGAATATATCAAATAATATATGTTTTATGGAAGGAGCGTTAATTATAATAGCTACGAACATAATTAGAAGTTACATTTTTGTACTTGTACAAAAAAAACACGGCAGAAAGCGCCTTTGGCGGCTTCTTTTAATAGCTCGTTATTGGCCGTGTGGCAGGACCATAACTTCCTCGAGGTTGAACTCCCTTAGGAAATCTCGCGCTTTCTTATCCTAAAAGAATTCATGCGTGCCCGTGGAACACGGGTATTGCATATATGGGCGCACAAACGCACTGTTCAACGGTGCGTGGCGGCAAATATCTACATAAACCGGAGCGCCTTTTCACACACGCTGAATAAGATGCACACCCGCCGTGGTTGCTCAGTGGCTATGGTGTTGGGCTGCTGCGCACGAGGTCGCGAGATCGAATCCCGGCCACTGCGGCCGCATTTCGATGGAGGCGAAATGCGAAAACACCCGTGTAGTTGGATTTAGGTGCACGTTAAAGAGCCCCAGGTGGACAAAATGCTCGGAGTCCTCCCCTACAGCGTGCCTCATAATCAGAAAATGGTCTTGGCACGTAAAACGCCACAATTTAATTTTTTTAAAGATGCACATAGCGCGCGGTATGAAGTGGTGACGAGGCAGTGTCGGGATCAGTGAATCCAAGCACACGCGCGTGCGCACACTGAGCAAAAGTAGCTATTAAGAACTAGTTGAAACATGCATACAACTGTGACGAGTGGGCTTCACAGCGACGTCCTTGTCTGTCTTGCTTAGTCCTATATATAGTTTTTTGAAGCGAAGCTCGTATTGGCTCACAAGTTTCGGTGGCGATGTAGTCACACAAAAAAAAACAGTTGTTCCCCGAGCAGAGCAGCGGCGGCAAAGCGCAAACAATAGGGCGTTTCGATTGGTTGCGCGCTCACGCCACGCGCGCAGCCAGTCAGAACCGTTTCGCTTCCGCCGGGGAGAGAAAGGGCAGGAAATGGTTTTGCGCGCGCTGCGCCGGTTTTGTTTCAGTTCAGTCTCGGAAAACGGGTGGGATGGCCACGCGTTGTGCGTTCCCCGGAGAAACAGGCAGCCTTCGACGAGCGACAGCGTGAGCGCACCAGTGAAAGGGCTCGCCGTCGGCGCGCCGACACAGCCGTCAAGGCTAAATATTGTCCGACGTAGCATGAGTTCGCGCAGAAATTACGTTATATTGACGAGAACAACAGTGTCTATAGTTCGACCGATGGTTCGACCATCGCTTCCTCTATTTTTGCTATGCCAGTGCAATCACTCGCTCCCCAATGGGAGCCGTTGGTGCGCCTTAGTTCAGTGAGTTGCCGCGATGCGACGCTACCCAGCTGCTACGACTGCCTGCGTCACGCGTGCGTCTGAGCGCGCGCTGCTGCCGTTGCGGTGAAGAAGCGGTAGACGCTCCGTCCCTGCGTCTGTCAGGTTATCACGCGTCTGCCAGTCTTCCTCCGACTTCCGTCGTGAGGCGCCACCCAGATGGTTTCCCCCCCCCCCCCCCCACGACCGCAAAGCAGGCGCGAATGCCAGCCGGCGGGGGAGAGTAGGAAATGATGAAAGGAGAGGGTGGGGAACGGTCAGATCAGCCGCATCTGGCCTGACATTGAAAAAAATTACAAACCCTTCTCCTACCGGAAAATGGGGGTAAACGAAGCTTGTCTTGCGTGCACCTGACCTTCGTCGCTGTTAACCCACAGGTAACGGTGCCGAATTGCTTCGGCCTCCCACTCCCTCAGCTCGGTATCTTCTCGTTGCTGTCCGGTTACCTGGGCTCGGGCGGCTCTAACGGCTGGATCGGCGTGCCGACGGCGAGCCCTTTCACGGGCCAGTGCACGGGCAAGTTCTCGCAGCAACTCGTCGAACGCCGCCAGTTCCTCGGGGGGGACGCATAACGTGTAGCCGTCCCATCCGTTTTCCAAGAATGAACTGAACGGAAACGAAGCCGGTGCAGCGCGCGCGAGACTCTTTCCTACCCTTTCCCTCCCCGGCAGAAACGAAACGGCTCTGATGGGTTGCAGAATCCTTGCTAATGACTCGCGCTCCGGCGCAATTCATCAAACCGCCTTTCCCACAGCTGCTTTTCTCTGGGAGCAACTCGCTTTTTCCGCGACCACGACAACGCCACTTGTCAGCCAATACGAGCTTCGCTTGAAAAATAGAGGAGGCGCTGGTCCGGCGCACTGGCGCAGCCAACGTAACCGGACTCGCCCAACGCGCCCGGCGTCGAGCAACGCTCGCCCGCGCGCTGATAACGTCGCACTATAAACGCGCCTTTACAGCCGCCCGAGCCGAGGCAATCCGACAGCATCGAGAAGATCCCGAGCTGAGGGAGCGGGAGACCGAAGCAATCCGGCACCGTTACCTGTGGGTTACTTAACCGTGACGAAGGTCAAGTGCACGCAGTACAAGCTTGGCTTACCCCCCTTTTCCAGTAGGGGAAGGGTTGGCAATTGTTTTTTCTTCCTAAGTTCGGAGGGGGGGGGGAGTTATTCTGTAAGAGTCCACCTAGTGGACTGTCCGTTTCGGCTGCTGCTGATTGGCTAGGTATTCGTATAAAGAGACATTGCACTAGCACGTAAAAAAGGATGCGGACAGGAACATGAAAAAAGACACACCTGTCCGTGTCCTTTTTTTACGCGCTAGTGCAATGTCCCCTTATACGAATAACCACCAACTAGCCCAGCTTTCTGCCTTAAAATATTGGCTAGGGCCGCTCGCCTCCTCTCTTGTAGAGCTGCATCCAATCAGCAGCGGCCGAAATGGACAGTCCACTAGGTGGACTCTTACAGAATACCCCCCTCCCAACCGCTGTTAACACTCGTCTGAGTACGCTTCTTCCGCACAACCAACGAACAGCTCTGGAAGAATACAGTTCGAATGGAACTCAACAGACTTATGGCCGTTCCAGAGTGGAAGGAGAGAAGTTTACCGCAATAATCACTCAGTTTGGTCATACGAACGCTTTCGCTGATCACGTAGTCGCAATTCTGGTGAAAAGTCGTCAACCCTTCTTGGTCGACCTATCAGCTTTTTCATTCAATGCCAGTTGGAGCAAGCAAGGGAGAGGGTGATCCTTTCCGGCAATTCAATCGACACGTAACATATTAGTGGTTCAACTCTATAGAGAGGTGATTGAGTATTGTCACTGGCGCGGTCATAATGACGCCTTCTTTACTCAAGCTGGATGCACCTGTCATACACGGGGGACGCATTTTCTACATCGTCTCGAACCTTTGTCTGAGCTTGCAGCCGCAATATCCGAAACCAGACAAAAATACTTTTCGTAAACTTTTCGTAAAGAAACCCTTGAAGCACAGAAAGTGCAGTGCTTTTTCCCTCTAAATGTGTCATCTCCACTGTCCGGTAAGATGAAAACGCTGTGTTCTATAATGTGTTTGATTTTGTGTTCACATACTACAGGGTATTACAGAATAAAATTCGCGTGCCAATATATTTGTCTTTGAAGGTGGTTAACACTCTAAGCATGCGTGCCAATAGCAGACCGATTTGGTTGCGTCAACAGACTACTTTTTCCTCTTACTGCAATGATGGCAACTTTCTAGAAAACTATCCTGTTAAATTAATTCTTCTTAGGTGCTGATATGCTATGGCTAACGTGTCCGTCTGCTCGCCTCCTTTACATCTTGCAGTGCTTCAACGGGCATCAGAGTCCAAGACGCCGAAGGCACGGACACAGTCGGAGTAGCTGACCTCATGGTTGGCGACGCGTGCAGCACCTGAGCGATGCCCGACAGCATCCCACAGGCCCCCAGCCATGCCGCCATAGCGGAGGTCCTCGCCAACACCACTTCCAGCCTCTCATTTCACCAGACCAGCCAAAATGGACGTGGCGATGCCAGCCCGGAGTCAGTCCTCGGGCCGCAGTACCATAGCCAAGTCCGCATCACCGTCATCATCATCATGATCGCGTTCTCGGTCACGGGCAACAGTGTCGTCTGCTGGCGCCTATTGCGCAACCACCGTCGGCGTCGCTACCAGAAGGCCCACGTCCTCTTCCTGAACCTCGCCTTGGCAGACCTTCTGGTCACCACAGTGACGATGGCTTCGCAGACGGTCTGGGAGGTCATGGGTCGCGTCTGGATTGCCGGCGACGCTTTCTGCCGTGTCTTCAAGGTCCTGCAGACGTTCGCACTCGCCTCCTCCACGTACATGATTGTGAGCATAGCGCTGGACAGGCACTTCGCGATCGTGCACCCTCTCGCCAGATGCCCTGCGCCGTGGCGCCTGGCGGCGGCCGCCTGGATCGCATCGCTGATCCCATCACTGCCCAACCTGTTCGTGTTCCGTGTGGTGGAGGCCACCACGGGCGTTCGATACTGTGCCTCACTGTTCTATGCGCGCAAGACTGCCTCGACACTGCCTCGACAACTGTACATGACATTCGTGTTCCTGGCCGTGTTTGTGCTCCCGCTAGTGCTCCTGGTTGGCCTGTATGGTCGCATCCTCATGGAGATCTGGCACCAGAGCTTGGCCTTCAGGAAGCGACACCAGACGGCTTCGTCCTTGCCAAAGGCAAAGGTAAGGCAGTTTCGTTGTATTTTTGCTTGACTTGATGTTTGCAATTCTTTTATTCTAATTGCCTTCTGACCCTTGCGTTGGCGTAAGCGGCCTAATTCATCACATTTTGTACAACAGGGCATTAAAGTATTTTCACGGAAGTCGCCATTATTTCATCGTATTACATAGAAATAAGATAATGTTCACTGACTGTACATAGGGAGAGCAGTAAGGCCTACCGATATAAGGAGAGCATTGCCTCTGTGCTTGCTGTGTTAAATTACCTTGGAATATGTATCGTAAACTAGTTCTGCGTGTGATTGGATTCATAATTGTACCCGGCTCATTTATTGTTTCTTCCTGAAGGCTAATGTAGCGTCGACGCATGGGGTGCACCCTTGTAAATTACAGCATTTAATGTGGCATACCACGCTACTATGCAAAGTTGGTGAATTTAATTGAATTCTGAGGTCTTACGTGCATAAACCACTATTTGATTATGAGGCACGCCGTAGTGGGTATTTCAGATTAATTTTGACCACCAGGGGATCTCTAACGTGCCGCCAATGCACGGGACAGGGGCGTTTTTGCATTTCGCCCCTAGCGAAATGCGGCCGCCGCGACCTCGTGCTTAGCAGCGCAACACCGTAGCCGCTAAGCCACCGCGGTGAGTGTATAGTTGGTGAAGCATCATGTTTCTATATTTGATTGTTCAATACAGGTGCTTGGGGGATCGAAAAATTACGCCATTTGTGAAAACATGATTGCAGACTCGCACGTAGTGTTCGGGCATTAAATGCGAACGTTGTGATGGATCAGAACACTAGCACAAGTTCAGGTTCAGGTAACAGAATCATCATCAGCCTGGTTACGCCCACAGCAGGGCAAAGGCCTCTCCCATACTCCCCAACTACCCCGGTCATGTACCAATTGTGGCCATGTCGTCCCTGCAAACTTCTTAATCTCATCCGCCCACCTAACTTTCTGCGGCCCCCTGCTACGCTTCCCTTCCCTTGGTAACAAAAAGAAACTATTTGAGGAGCCCAACTCTTTCTTCTCAAATATTTTCTCCTCTGATATGAGCCAGCATGCAACGTGAACCCGCTGATTAAAATGCGACAAGATTACACTGGAGTGTCATCATTGCGAAAAACGAGTCACGTTCACAACTGATATAGCGTTCCTATCTCCCATGCTTTTTCTTAGGTGAAGACCGTCAAGTTGACGGCGGCAGTCTTCGCGGCGTTTCTGGTGACTAACGTTCCCTACATGGTCCAGGAGATGGTGTTGGCCTTCGGAGGTGCGGACGTCTCTCTGGACCGAAACCTGGTGGCTCTCTTCGGAGTTATCTCTGCCTCGAACAGCGCCATCAACCCATACATCTTCCTGTGCTTCCAGAAGAGCAACGCAAAACGGAAGCGTTTCGCGATGGCCTTCCGTAGAGACGTCGTCGCTGAGAGCGAACTCGGGAACGGTCGCTCTAGTTTCGGCGGCACCAAGCACTACGTGACCTCGGTCAGGAATCACTCGACCGTGTTTACTCTGTCCACAAAGGAGACGAACGGAAAGATATCCCCAGAGTTGCGCACGGACTTCAGCGCTTTATGACAGTGGAGGATCTTGTCATGCTTTCTGTGGATAGCAGTCTTCGTCCGGACATTGGGGACCCCGCGAACTAAGGGCGGGACTGCTCCTGCGCCACCCAACGATTCTCTGTGACAATTTTCCATACACCTTGTGACGCTTGGTGATGTTATGGGATAGCACCTTTATTATTATTATTATTATTATTATTATTATTATTATTATTATTATTATTATTATTATTATTATTATTATTATTATTATTCATCTCCTCCGTGAGACAACGGTACCTTCCAGCTCCTTGTGAAGCTCCAGCAAAGCATTCAGAGAAGGCAACGCCGGGAGCCTGTAAAGTATGAAAGAAGAAAGTCTATAAGGAAGGAAATAGCATGTATAGGCACGAAAATTAAACTGGGCCGTGAGCGCAGCTCTTCGGTGTTTTCCAAATCGGGGAGTGTCTGTGTTTTTGGGTTTAGTGCCACCACAAAACACACATATTCCCCAACGGAGCTGTAAGCTTCACGTACAAATGAGTACTAATTAACCTATTGTAGCTAATTAATACAACCGTTCTGTTATGTACGTCTGGCTATTCTGCAATATATTGCAGCTCTTTTCGACTGCTAAGAGTATTAGAGACACTAATTTGCCTCTGTTCTATAGAAGTCTTGTAACCTCGCTCCACAACGGTCATTCACGGCCGTCATATCTCTGGCAACAACAAAGTATCGATGTTATCTTATGTGTGCCCACTCCATGGACACTCCAGGCACGTTTCTGCCGTCGCCGTCGCCGTGATGCTCCGTATAAAGTACGAGGGCGATAACACCGTAGCCGCGTGCCCTACGCTGTGCGCGCGAATGAAAGCGTGCTAAGGGGGCCGATGATCGCGACTCATTCTCGCCCACTCAAATGGGAGGAACGCACGGAGGAAGCGCGCCGTCTTCGTCGCGCGTGAGCCACGCAACGTTGCGAGGCACTGGGGCGAGGGAAGGAGGAAGGAGGCGGCGTTCTACTCCGGCTGCAACTTTTATGTGGCAGAGACTAGGTGCGCCGGCGGCTCGTAGCCTTGTGCGTGCTGTGTATTCTCGGCTCTCATTTTGCATTGAAGCAATAGACAGCACCAAGGCCACTTCGCTCGCTGCTGCTGCCGCATTTCCTCACGCCAGCTTTTTGACAGCGAGTGTGCGCGGCCATCGAGTGTGATGAGTTCATGCTTGCTTTGCGTGCTGACACCATGCTCGTTAATTTACTTAGCAAGCGAATGTCTACAAGATTACTCGGTCGATAAAAGTACTGTCCTCACTTCGTATGGTTGTCGGCTAATTTGCTATCGCAATTGATGCTTCGCCTTTCCGGGGAAACTACGACGTTTTTATTGGAAGAGCATCTCTTCCGTATACAGGTACAAGAAGCATGCTCGAGGCAATACGAAATCAAGCAAATAAATTTACAGATAATCAATTATTGATTAAGATACAATACCTGGCTGTACACTCTGACCAGTGCAAATGTAGACTTATGTCTGAAAAAACAAAACAAATATTTTGTACTCCAGTAAGTATAAGCACGTGCTGCGGCCATTGAGGCGTAATATATGAGTGAAATGCAGACACGAGTATAACCAGAACACCAATCATTTTACATTACTCTGATATTTGGATACAATGATGGATGAATAATAGGCCGTAGTTTGTCTTCTCGCATTGCCTGACGCATGCGTTTTGTTGCTGTACTTATATTGCATATATGCTAGTCATTAAAAGGAAGAAATGGAGTTGGGCAGGCCTAGGACAGATAAACTGTGGTTTATTGGAGTTTCTATTGGAGTAATTGCTCTCAGGGCACTTCTTTTCATAACCTCAAGTTTGTCCCACTGTTGAGCATTCAGTAGTAAGAACTGCGCTTGATATACAGTACTGTATATCAAGTGCCGTTCCTACGACTTATAATGCGAGGCTGCAGGACGGAGCAGGAGTCAGCGAGCCTCATCACTCCGTGGCGCTATTCTGAGAATCACGTGAACGGTTTCTGCTGAAGTTTTCGTTGTCTTCTCGATCCACTTCCCGCTAGACCCCGACTGATGAAGTTCCAGGCCAGGACCCCGCAACTATTCAGTCTTAGGAATCACCGACGGGCCAACCTAGCGGTGGAAGACGCTATCGCAAAATGAATTTCTGCCCGGTTTGTTGGCAACGTGTATGTAGCGAGACTTCTGTCGATATCCGGAGTCCAGTGGACTGCACGTATTCGTGTAACACAACAAGACCTTTCTGCAGTTCACATTGTATCTCAAGGTCTCTATGAGTGGACCACAGTGTGACGTCGTCGGCATAAATGAGAACTGTTATTTTGCTAACGTCCTGCAGTTTACACGCTAGAGGCGTAAACGCAATATTAAATAATAACGGTGCGTGAACGAAGCCACGTGGTACCCCATAGTTTGATGTAAAAGAACTGAGGTCCTGTCTGCCTATATATACGTACAGAAAATGTCGGGCGGGGTGAGAATGAGTGCACTATCTTCTTTACTTGAATTAGCCAGCCGAGCGTGTCCATGTTTCGTAGAATAATCTCGTGATTTACATTATCGTACGCTTTAGCTATATCAGTAGCCACCACAGTGCACACCAAGCGATTTCAAGATGAGACGTGCAGCACTTCATCTGCAAGTATAGCTAGGCAATCTTCCGTACCCAAGTACGGCCTGAATCCTATCTGAGCTGCATGGTATTTATGGTTGTGTTTAGCCACTGTTAAAGCCGAGTAGTCAGCATTCGCTCAAACAATTTTCAGATCGTTGGTGTCAAAGAAGTTGGTCGGACAGCTTCAGAACTTGTTGGCGGCTTTCTTGGTTTAGATATGAGCACCACTGTGGAGTGTTTCAACTCAGGTGGGAGAGATCCCTCGATGCACACGCTATTCATAACCTGGAGTAAAGTGTCAGTGGCCTCACCTTCAAAGTTCTTAAAAAGCTCATACGGCAGACGGTCATGTCCAGGCGTTGATGTTGCTTTGGGCCTTCAGCTGCAGCGAGTATCTGGGCTTTTGTGAAAGGAATCGTAATGTCCACTGTATCATCTGCATCAACTGAAGAAGGAGGTGCTGGTGATTTAAGAAAAACGCTGACAGCTGCTTACAGAGCAAAATCTTCCGGCGTAAAGCTGAGAGCCAGTCGGATTCCTGACAATGCGCCTGCAGGATAACCACCGCGCTCCATGGCCGAAAAAGGGCGCCATAATTTATTGTTTCTTACTCCAGAGCCTATAGGTGCTCGCACCAATCTGGCCAGTGATTTCGTAACAGTCGCTTTTCCGTAGTGCCGAGAACGCGCAGTGGCGCGGTTAGCCAAAGCGCGGGTTTCGTTTTGCAAAGGATTACGATTAGCCAGATGGTCCGCCTGGCGGCGCTGCGCCCATAGGTTGAGAAGGCTTAGGTCAGGAGTCGGTTGGCCCTCATTCACTGTAGCAGAAATCATTGAGTCGTGTAAAATTGTTTGTCAGTTGGAGATGGCAGTCACTGCATCAAACGCCTTTCATCTGTCATCGCCGCGGCCCTCGCCCCAATCAGTTACCTGTATTTTGCGACAAAGTTTGTTAATGTATTTAGTATGTGTGTCAATCAACACGGGTGAGTGGTCACTGAGTGGAACAGGTTTTACTGTTCAGAAACCTCTCCGCTTATCTGGAATGGAAGCGGTATGGTTACTAATGAAATGTGGAATTGCACAGAGTTTATGCGACTCCTGTAGAAGCAACGCCCACACATTAAGTTCCCCGAAATATATTTTTTACTTTAGTTCTCCTAATTTGCTCGAGACACCTCAGCAGTTCCATTGTAAAACTGCTGTAATCGACTAACTGTACGTGGACCATGCCGAATACTTGTTCGAATCAGCTGCGTCAGTTTATTCAGGGTGTCAAGTACAAACGGCCACGTGGCCGAACCAGTAGGGGCTTCCTTTTGCGCTGGCGGGAATCGCAAGGTAGACGTGGCCATAGTAAGTGGCATCGTCGCTGCGAGTTCCTTCCGGCGGGTAGAGATACCCGTGCTTTCCTTTCGCGCAACAGTTCCAGCTGCCGTGGCAGCAGCGCTATCTGTGCGTCCAAGTCAACAGTATCTTGCTATTCAGCTACATCAGCTTTATTAAATGTGTTGCCAGCAGAACGATAAACTGATTTGTCCTTATTTTTTTAATTTTCAGCGCCTTAGAATACGACGGGTTTGCTTGGGTGGTTATCTCTGGCTTTGGCTGAGTGTCTTCTACAAGTGTTAATTCCTGGAAGCGATTGTAAAACAAGGCAGACTCCGGTGTGTCCCGCGTAGCGCTGCGCAGACAGGCCGAGGACCTTAGACGGGCAAGAGCTGAAGCACGTCGTTTTGTTGGGCATATCGGGGACGTGATGTCACCACCACCGCTTTCACCGGAATCAACACACGCGTAAAAATCAACAAAACTTACTGCTCTGCCGAAAATGCTGACACATGCGCAAGCAAATCAAGCAATCCTTGAACACGAGACGCCGTTCGTTGGATTTCACGTTGAATCCGCTATGGCCTCGAAGAACAGTTATGGGCTGTCCAACGAGCCCGCGACGCGGCGGAGAGTCTCGGCCTCTCTGTCACGATGGGGGAGCGGCGCGCAGCACGCTCGCGCGCTCGCTAAAGGACTACAATAAAGTTCATCCATCCATCCATCCACTACATATGGCCTGTGCTCTGCGTCAAATTTTCCCCGTTTTGGAAACCATTATCGCCAACAGCATGTATTTTTCGTACGTAAATGATTTGTTCCCTTCAAACTACGGCCTATGGTCAAAGTTATTGATCCTGAACATTTTTCTAAGTCCGGTTCATTCACGCTGGCAGCAAAGGACGAACTTCAACACACCAACTCTCGTGTTCATCAGCACTTATACTTCACCGCATTCAGACATCTGCAGAGCTAGTTTTATGGCTTTCTTCTTTCTTGTTTTGCCTCAAACAATTTATTTCAGTGCTGTCTGTGCACTCAACCCGACAATGCAGGGTAACTAATATGAAGCATAGCGATATCTGTTTAGATCAACGCGCTGACGATCGGTCCTATATTTTCAAGTATACGTTTTATACATGGTTGTCCACGGCTTACGGCACTTAATCATCAATCTCCTTCCTTTCAGTAATATTTCGCCATAACCAAACTGGTAATGTGCAGTTAGCGCGATGACAAATAGGTAGGGCAAGGCCTAACCTGTAGAATGAGGAAACAGCGACCACAACCAGCTGTAAACCACGGTGGACACAGGGACATGGCGCTCGTGCTCCGCCCTCCCGCCCCTCCCAGTAACGCCACTCCCTCGCTAACGCTGTGGTGTGTCGCAAATGCGCTGACAAGCGCACTGCGTCAGCGTTGCGGAGACCGTGATATATAGAACGAGCGTCAAGACATCTGGCCAGGTCATTTACTGATGGCCTCGCACAGACGAGTAAAAGCCTGCGCGCCTTCTGTGAGTAATGATCGTTCGGAGCTATAAGGCCGATACGAAAATGCGTGTCTTTCTTTCAAGGCCTCCCGCGTGCTGCGTGTTTGCTGGTAAACCTTCTCGCACCCGGGCAATAACTCGGCAATAGCGGTACAAGCGAACAATGGCGCTAACTCGATTATTTATGGTGGATTCCAGCTTCATACGGGGAGGGCATGCGGGTTTCTTATATACGGCACATCGCCAACGCGCAAGTATGGTGTTCCGGCAGCTATGTTTCGTTTTTTTTTTATTTTTCGAAGTCGATCCAGTGTGGTCGCACGTGCCTTTCCGGACTCGAAGTTGGGAAATTATAATGGACGACGCAGACCGAGTAGGGCTGGACGTAGAGTTTCGGCCCAACGCACGCTGCGCTTCGATTGCGTCGAGAAAAAGCAGCGATGCCGTGATTCTCCTGGCATGCTTATACGCGGTCGCGTGCGCCGCAGTGTTGCCTGCACGCTCGACTGCGCCAATTCGTTATTCCGCCCGACTGAAAAGTGTTTCTTTACGTTTTGTGTGTGCGCGCGCGTGCGTGCGTGCGCCCTCATACGCCCGTAATAAACCCCCTTCGAAGACGCTCGGGATGCGAAAGGAGAAATACAGGGGAAGCATATGTGATGAATAAGACGACATGCACTATAAACAGTCTTTTAGACTTTGGCTGAGGCGCGCGCCGATTACGGACGTGCCATTTCCCAGGCGGAGATACAGGCAACTGATCCACTGGCTTACCGGACGTGCTATCGGGAGCTGCCTTCCGGGTTTCTTTTTTCTTATTTTTTTTCTAGAAGTAACCATAAGCATGCAAGCGGATCCCGCAACCGAAGTAAAATGTAGTGAAATGAATCACTGCCGCGTTGAACTCTCGCCTCCATAGTGCCGCATGCGCGATGAGTTTGCTAGCTGTGTCGATGTGTGGCGCTTCAAATCATCAATGCTATTCATGTGCCCTAAGGTGACTGCTTAAAATTATATATATACATATATATATATATATATATATATATATATTCTTTCTTTTCTTTTCATTCTTCCTCGTTTTTAGAGAGGCCGGAAAGGAAAGGGGAAGTGGGGAGTAATAGAGAAAGAGACAAAGTGATGTTCCTGTTCACCATCACCCTTCCCTTCCGCCACTGACATTCGACACCGGCAAGTGCGCCACACCAAGATCTCCAAGCGGTGTTCTCTTCTGACGCCCTGACAACAGAAGAAAAATCGTGGCTACGACAGCGTCAGCTCAGAATTCACCACAGCGCGGCATGTCACGGACGCGTCTCGCTCCGGAAGCACCAAAAGGCATGCACAATATCCCCTGCATGCTGTTAATCTCTGCGCCTGAACACAGCGACAAGTATAACAGCAGCAAGTATACGATGTTTTTTTTTTCGTGTTTTATTATTTTCTTCCAACTTAATTTCTAGTTTTCTTCGACGCAACGGCTTATTATTGATGACGTAGGGATGGTCGGTTCTCTCGCGTTATTCTTTTCTTTTCTCGTGTTTACACCAGTTATAGAATTGCACCGACAACGCACCTACCATCGCCACGACATACTCTTCGTCCTTCCGGTGTCGAAACGATGGCGCCCGAGTGCGTGCGTATAGTCTTTGTCCGACGAACCGGAAAATTGCCTCGCATGACTGTGGTGCAGCTGAAGCACGCAGGGAATGAACGTGGAATGAAGCGAAAATCGTCCGTCCTGTCTTCCGCGTCCACGGTGTCGTAAATTCGATAGTCCTTGCCCCTCGTCTTCGTCGTCGTCGTAGCTTATGGCAGAGTGTTTTTTTTTTTTTTTTTTTGGCCTCGTAACACATTCCGCTCTATACATTCCGCGCTCATTCTTGAGCGCTGCTCATTCTCTTTTCTGTTTTACACCTTTATCACGGATACCTTATTTGATCGCGACGAAAATCTATAGCGAGAGAGAGAGAGAGAGAAACATTAATGGTAGAAAGGCGGAGAGGCCGGCCTGAAAGTCATTAACGCAGAAAGTTAGGCTAGTTGGTGTTGGTGCAGTATCAATGACATAGTTACTAGCGCGAACAAGACTAACGGGGCAAAAATGTGGAATAGGACAGAGCGCTAGCGCTCTGTCCTGTCTTACTGTTTTTCTGTTGGGCGGGCCTGAAAGTATATATAAGTTCCAAAAACTTCTCGGCGAGGAAAATAGACGCTTCACTCATTATTGGTGCATAAATTAATGTTCCCTATTTAGAACTTTATGTTTGGTAAACTGAATAAAAAGGAGTAAGATAAAGGAGCGAGTGAAAAAAAAGGAAGGGAGGACAGTGAGTTTAGCCAGCGTAAAACCGCCTGGCTACCCTGTGCTGTGGGAAGGTGTATTGGGAATTAAAGTTGATAGAAGGGTACCTGATTTGGAATAAGGTATAGCATGGAGTACCTCACATAAGCTGACGAATGGTCCATAGGTCCAGCTATTATTTCCTTTTTCCTTCTTTTTTTTTTTTGTTCGAAGGGGGCCTCCACGTTCTTGTCGTACCTGATTTAAGCGGTTAGCCAAGTGATGTCACGTGGTGGGGAGGGTGGTGTCGGCAATCTGTATGTTGGTTTAAAGATCGCCGAAACGCTTGAAACACGGTGAAAATCCGAACAAGACAGAGGTTCTTGTAATAAGTATGGGCAGTAAACAAGGGCAGCCACCGCCACACCGACGCCAAAGCCAGAGGAGGAGGCAAAGAAGTTATGTCTGCGTGCTACACCTCAGCTACTGTAGGGGTATGGCATTATCAGGAAAATCAGGATTGCAGTGCTTGCGAGGTCGGCTCGCATTATAAACCACATGCGAAGGCACACCGGGTGTCTAAGCTAACGTTAGCCAAGCTCTTCAAAGAAAAAAGAAATGGAAATGGCACGGTACTAGCGATTATAAAACTTGGGGTGTTCGGTGACCAGAGGTCGGACGCCTGATCATCGTAGGACTTGAAATCGAAAATTGCACTGTTCCTTAATTTGTTTTGTTTTTCTTTTAACAGCTTGGCTAACGTTAGCTGGGACACCATATATATCGCGCATATAGCTGCAGGATGAAAGGGTTGCTCCACCAAGTCACCACTTTTGATTACACATTCTCGGGGTTCAGCCCAGTTTTAATTACATCACATCCACGGTTGGTCCCAGCTTAAATTACACCATCTCCGGGGTGGGCCCAGTTTACCGCTACACCGTCTCCGGGATCGGCTTATTTTACTCGGCGAAAAACTTTACTCGGCTTACTTTACTCGACTTACTTCACTTCCTTTTAAATAGCTTATACCCTCCGGCTTTCTGAAAGCGAGAGCTGTTAGTTCAACCAGTGCTTTTTCGCGGCGCAGCGAACGAGCATGCCAATTTGTTACACGTGCACGAGCGAGCCCAGACGGTAGCGTCTGAATATGCGATCGCCTGCGCAAGGAACACAATCGGCTTCGCGAGCAAACCACTACATATCGCGAGGGAACAACCTGCGACGAAACAGGAGCACATCAGAAACATGAGCACAAATTTTTACTCCTTGCTTGCGATGTGTAGCTTGAGAATTTTTTCACGGGTATGTACTATAGTTTCGACCCGAAATTGTTGAAGGAGGAAAAGGGCCATCATTAAAATCGGGCTGGGAACACGAGCACGGATGATTACGTTTCCGTGACGCGTAAACCAAAACCAGAGTTTATTTGACATTGTAGTGCGGGGGTTGACAAGAAAAAAAGAGCGGTATATTTTTGTGCATAAATCTAAGAAAGGCTAGGAGCGAGTTTTCCGCAAGCTATCTCAATAATTATGTAAATTGGTCCTTCGAATGGTGGGATCATATACGTTGCAGTTTTCCTTTTTCTTTTCTTTTTTTCTTTTTTTTTATATATGACTGCGTTTATTTTAGTTATTGGCCATGTTTTCGCTATTGCGTAAAGTGGATGGATGGATGGATGAATGAAAAAGTTTATTAGGGTCCTTTAGGACCCTAATAAATAATAATAAAAGTGGAATATCGAACAATATCCATTCCAACACGCGTTCTGATCTACGTTCCGAGTTCAGTGCTGCTAAACCTCGGTCGGGAGCTTAGACGTCGATTAATCGGCTCATGCAGATCAGGCTGCGCGAGCACCGGCTGCGGCACTACGCATGTCATCAGCTTAGCCGTTGTTGCTTCAGACCACGATCGCGGAACAGTCTCGTGCAGCGTCGCGGCTCAGGACATTAGTACGCCCGGCTGTCGCGCGTGATTTCCATTTCGCTTGCGCTCTTTCTTCGTTAGTGCGAATCCCTCCGATAGAGTGTAACGTTGGGCGAGTTGGTGCATAGCTTTAACGAAAGGTTTGTGGCGTGATGTAAGTGGCAGGAAACTCAAGAGGGACAGAATAGGACGCCATACTTTTTTTTTCCCCAGACGTTTATTCTTCCGCACACCATTCAAATGAATCTATGTTCTTCAGAGATCCGATAACGCACAGAGCGCAGTGCACGCGCAAACAAACTATCTTGCAGCACTAGCTAAAAATAAAGATTCACTCTCGTAGAGCGATACGGAAGGCACACTGACACAATCATCTCTCTTCTTCTTAATATGAAAGGCTTCAAGCACTTCACGTGCTAATGTTCCTGTGCTCCTTCCTATCCCGCGCGTGTCCCCAATGCGTGGTACACGCAGCCGCCTGATGCACACTGGAACGGCAGGTGTGAATCCGCACCATTCTTAATCGATCATACGTGTTTCCTTAGGCAGGTATATTAACAGAGCGGCAGGTTTGGCCTTTTGTAAACATTTCCACTGCTCAATGGACTAAAATAATATACCTGTGGTACAGGTTTGGAGCAGTACAAAATATTCAATCGTTAGATAACGTGTTATTGCGTGTATCTTCACCCCTTGACTAGAGTTGATGTCCGGCCTTGTTTTTATGGCAGAGTAACGGGTATAAAGCTCTTGAAAAGACGAATACGAAGTAGGAGGACACAACGCGGACGCTATAACCTTCAGCAAAGGTAAGTCAAGCCAAAGTGGGATCACTACATCCACAGCTGTCAACGGCACTAACTTCGCCTCCATCGACAATGTCAATAACGCTAGTTAATGATAGGACAGTAACGTTCACCCAAGTAAATCAATTCCAAAATGTGACCGGTCGGATTCTGTACCGAGCTTGTGACGTAAAATAAGCCAAAAGAGAAAAAGGTCAGCCCAAATACGCTTGAACATGCCGTCATTACCGGGCTTGCTGAGCTGCACTTATTACATGCTTTAGCAAGCCACAAGCGCCAGGTTCGTGCTCTAGTAGAGAGAGATAACTTATTAGAAAGGCTGAGAGGTCGGCCTGATCGCTCTAGTAATCACTTATGAAACGCTTTCGTTAACTGGCCTTCGCGCATGCGAAAGTGTTGGCATATTGTGCAGTCTCGCTTCGTGACTACATTTAGTGACACCAATTGACGCCAGCAATCTGATGCTCTGAAGTAACACTGACCGCATGCCGTGTTCCGCGTAACCGCGTATTAGTAATCGTTTTTTTTTTCTTCTTGGAAGCAGACAAGCTCACCTTTCAGCCTCTTCGATCCGCTGTCGTCGTAAATCCATTTCAAAGCAATCTGTCAGGAATTAGCACGTGCAAAATGCATCAAAAGGGCATAGAAAAAGCGCGAAAGGAACTAAAAGCGCCCATAAGAGGTACCAGCCACGATAAGAGAGACAAACAAAACGCTATAGTTTGCAGAGGCCGCAACATATTGGCGATTGGGTTTGCTGACACAGAATAAGTTAAGGTTAAGATTGATAGCATTCATCAGAATTTTGCAGAACCATGAGGAACATTGAGGAGCTGTATAAAGACAAGAACAATGCCCCTCATAGCCTGGTAGAAGGCAGAAGCGTGCTGTCCATATATACTTAAAGCATACGAGAAATAAAATGGACGTGGACGGTCACCCCTCAGCAATCACATTCTGCCTATACGAGGCCTTACCAAATTCCCGAACCAAACAATTTTTTTTCCCGCGATCACTCTCCGGCGTTTGGTCTTTGTTGTGTGCAGCGCAAAGGCGTTGTCTCCTCTGACCCTCTTTGTGGCGACAGCGTTCGCCAGCACCCACGTCGGTGAACTCCAATAAACAGGTGTGCGAAACAAGACGTTGTACCTCTACTTCAACGACGACGTCGGAAAAGTTACCAGACGCTACGGTTCAGAAAGAGCTAGGAGTTTGCGCAAGAAGTTTCAGAACACCCAGATTTTTTGTTTGTTCCTACTGCTGGGGGTTCCTGGCCTGCCCTCCATATAGCGAGTTAGTAGCATTGTCTGGGAGCAGCAACAAAATGCCCATATTTTGCGTCATTGCTTCATTCTTAACCTCGTTACGCAGAAGTTCTATCAACTAGGTGGAACATATTTGCAAAGAAGAAGTCCAGAGCTGTGTGTGTGTGTGTGTGTGTGTGTGTGTGTGTGTGTGTGTGTGTGTGTGTGTGTGTGTGTGTGTGTGTGTGTGTGTGTGTGTGTGTGTGTGTGTGTGTGTGTGTGCGTGTGTGTGTGCGTGTGCGTGTGCGTGTGCGTGTGCGTGTGTGTGTGTGTGTGTGTGTGTGTGTGTGTGTGTGTGTGTGTGCGTGTGTGTGTGCGTGTGCGTGTGCGTGTGCGTGTGTGTGTGTGTGTGCGTGCGTGCGTGCGTGCGTGCGTGCGTGCGTGCGTGCGTGCGTGCGTGCGTGCGTGCGTGCGTGCGTGTGTGCGTGCGATTGTGTGGTGATGCTATGTAATATGTATTTGTGTTTCTGTAAATTTCTGCCAATAAACCGCAGTTGTTAGTTCGGCGCTCCTTGTGGTCATTCTTTCTTGTTCCTTGTGCGTCGCGCTATCCTTCGTCAACATTGGCAAAAATATTCCAGTGTGCCACCCACCCAGTCATGGGGAACGATATTAAGAGTGTGTGCGGCCACTGGCCACTTACCTTCGTCAGTACGTGCAAATCGGCAACATCATTACAAGACGACGTACAAACGAAACTCTTCGGTCGCTGTTCCTTCTTCTGACCGATACTGCAGTCGAGTAAAGCTTGTTGTGCCATTACCACCAGCCCGGATTCCGAATCTACAAGATGCAGAATTTATCCTGCGAGCGCCCTTTGGACAAACCCGGGTCTGCGCCGAAAGGCACAGCGCCCTAATTCTCCCTTGACAAGTCAAGATGCTGAGCCGTCAGGCAGCGGTGTCCTGCGGAGAAGTATCGGCGAGCAACATGTCCAAACGTGCCACCAAGTGCCAGACAGCCCGGCGCCGCACCTCCTTTTCCGGGAGGTCACCGCGCGCGCGAACTTTGAACCGGGTGGCCTCTCGGACGACCGTCGAGTGCTGGCTTTGTATTGGGCCGTTTGAGTGACAATGGTTCTCGGTGCTTATAAGCCGCGACGCGCCGCCTGGAAAACCGGATCCGCCGACCCACCGGGAGCCAGTGCCGCTCTCGACTGGAGTGAGATGTGTCACGCGTTTTCGCCGGACGTCGCCGTGCGGGAACAGTCGCGTTTGCTGTGAGCTCTCGGCCCCAGTGCCGATCCCTTCATGTCCTGTATAATGACCTGTATATAGTGTATAAAGTCCTTTTTGTTATTCTCACCGACGCCTGACTCGGAGTCTTCGCTACCAACGCTCTGTCACGAAACGGGTGACGAGCGCTACGGGACCACCTCAAAGTCGTAATAGTGGTGGCACCGATGCAAAGTCGTAACAAGCTGCAGAGACCAATTGAAGAGAAACAATGCGCCTATACCATTCTGTGCTAACGCAACAAGCTATGCCGGTCACCAGACTAAGCCTAACTCACCCCAAGATGCGGCTGTCATGGAAGCCGAGACCACAGTAATGGAAGGACGTAACCCGTGAGCAGCAAAAGTATACGGGCCACAGCTGCTCGCCGAAAAAAATAAATAAAAACTTATTCGTAATTAAGACGTACCAGCTGAAACTGACAAGTGCGCTGTAACTTTCTTAATGCCAGTTTTGAACTGCATTCCTCAATTTTTAGATTATATTGATCGACGGGTAAGAAAATCGGCTTTATTTCGAAATCCCTAGTCTGTACACTTTTGCTCGGGGGAGTAGACAATGACAAAAACGCACGGATTGACGGAGCATCGGATAACGAAGTACAACTTGAATAAACGACGCCCCTTTAATTTAAGTCGGAGACAAATGCGTCAGTGAAACACTTTAAGTTCGCTAGAATTTAGGTCCAGAAAACAAAGGCTATATCTTTAGACCAATGTGGGGACCCAAATTGAGAAAAACGGGTCATGTAATGTACATATTTATACCTGATTTATAGGAAACTATTTCGCACAGTTGATTATTGATGTTGATTTCGTTATCTCTTGCCGCAATATTATTCAGATTTTCTTCACATGCTTGCTTCACATGCCTACTTGCTCGCAAGAAGTCACAAGATCTCAGGATTTCAAGTGCCTTCAATTGCAGATTACGTAAACTGGACCCCATGCTACGGCTACAACTGCCATCTAGCCCTTCCCGCGGCGAAACAACCTTGTTGTGTCGCTTGTGGCTGGGAGTGGCGTTCACGAACGCATACTCCTACCGTATGGGAATGGCCGAGAGCCCGATGTGCGACTCCTGTGGGTGCGAGGAGACCATCGAGCACCTATTGTGTACCTGCCCTGGCTACGATGTCCAACGCCTCTCCCTGCGGGCAACTTTACGCAGACTGGACTCGAGACCGTTCACCGAGTCAAAGATACTCGGACCATGGCCACACCCGTCACTGGCTCGAAAAGAGATTCGTGCACTAGTGCAGTGCTTGAAGTGCACGAGCTTAAGAGACCGTTTATAGCGTCCTTGTGTATGGTGTCCCTCCCACACCGTACTCAGTGCTTACTCTCTCCCTTTCTTCCTCTTTATATTCCCCTTTCCCCCACCCCTAGTGTAGGGTAGCAAACCAGATGCTGTTCTGGTTGACCTCTCTGCCTTTCCTACCCTTGTTTTCTCTCGCTCTCTCTCTTCACATGCATATAGCCCACTTTTTTCTTGCATTTGGTAAACAAAAATCATAAAGCTGAAATGAGTTCAAGTACTTCAAACGAAGGCAAATATTCATGTACAATGCAAAATCAATCCATGTTTGACTATCTTGAAGTGCACACATGTGACCCGTGCAACTCTAGTTATTGCATGTTGCTCATCAGTATAAACAGGAATGACACACTGCATCTATATGAACAACTTGCCCTGCAAAATGCTAATTCATGTGCACTATCCAAAGGCCATATCTAAAAGTACCAAGCACACGTGCGGCCAACGGCTGCCCACTGATTAAGTACATTATACCTGTAATGCTAAACTATGGGCGCTATAACATAATACTATTCCAAACTTTTCTATTCCAATTATGCAATCAGCGCACCGCGATTGGTCAAAAACTTTTTGGACCACCCCCACTTCACCTGTCTGTCACGCGACGTCACGAAAACCGCGATAGCTCCCCATCTGATATGACGTGTGCACACTGATTATGCATAAATTGACCGAACAAAACAAAAATAGTTATTTCTGATTCGACGCTTCTTTGCCATTAGCCCTCGACTATTGGTCAAAAGTTTTCGGGCTGCACTCACTTCACCTGCCTGTCACGCGACGTCACGAAACCGCAAAAAGTTACCGCTTCAAAGTGACGCGTACGCGTTAAAGATGCATTAATATGCCGAACAAAACTGAATTTTCTTCTGAATAGCCGCAGGCGGCCCCGTTCCGAAAGGAATAAAAGATGGCGGCCGCCGATCGCTCCGGCACTGGCTACTCGCCCCTGCTGGAGAGCGTGGGTTTATTTGCGTGTAATAAACTTTTTGCGTCGCCGTGTAACGTTTTCGAGAGCTTTCGGCACGTTTACGACCTCGTTCTGCCAACTCTTCTTTGCTGAGGATCCGTTTCAGCGTCATTCTTAAGCTTCCATTGCATGCCACCGCAATTCTCGATGAGCCACCGCAAGCTAAGTAAGAGAAAGCGGACCAATCGCAGACGCCGGCACCACACTCTTCATCCGGTTATCGATATTCAGTGCAGTGGCTCGGCCCCATCGAATCCCTCTCCACTTGAGCATGCTCATCGCCTCTTGTGAGCCAATTAGATAAGACAAGCCGCTCAGTGCAGGCAATGTTATTCGTTTTTCAAGCAAACAAAAGTGACCTCCTATGAACGAGGGGAGCATTTGGCTGGTTTGGTCAGACAACCCTGCGGGTGACCGCCCGGTGCTTGCGTCGGCGGTTACGCAAATTTGACGTCAGGAGAGTGGAATAAAAACATATTGGAATAGTTTAACGTTATACGGCCCTATATCATAAAGTAAAATGAATCTATTCATGTTTGTGACCTGGGCCGGCATTTTGTAGCGATGCCTTTTTCGATTCTATGCTCTTTCAGGATTTTCGCGCTTGGCCAGTGGTCAGAGCGACGGTCTGCCCACATTATCAACGGGATCAGGCGGCCGTGTGTGGTGGATGATAAGAATAGCATAGAGTAAGGCATAAGGCATCGCTACAAAATAGCGGCGCTGTATCCCCGTTTATCCTTTTGCAAATAGAATATCATATATCGCCCCGTGTGCTCGTTGGGTCATTAGCACACACTCGATACTATTTACATAGAAAATAGTATTTGGGGATTTGTCGAGTTCCAGTTTATAGTATTCTATTTTCCTCCTCAAGTGCCACGTAACTGCTCTCTGCCACGCGTCGCCAAATTACGTAATCAGTTGAAGCGCAAAAAAGGGATTTTTTTTTTTTTTGCGAGGTAATTGTTTGCGCAAGTGAAGGGGTAAATTCCACATATTTGGGCCTTCACGGCCGCGTCCTGAACGCAGGTACACTGTGCATTGCGGTGCTGAGACAAAGTTGGAGGCACCGTGGTCGAAAGCATGCTCGGCCATTACCTTAGGACCCTCAATTGCGCAATGATTCAGCATCACTTTAACGGAAGGCACTGCAGTAATGACGGGGCTGAATTGAAACCAGAGGCCGTAACCTGGAATCACAGAAAGACATGCGTGTTTTATGCCCGGCGTAGAAGCCGAGCGCCACGTTCGCGAGGGTAAAGTAAATAACCTTGTTGGCTGCCGACAATCCTGCCAGGTACGGGAAAGCGTTGGATTGAGCACGAGAGCTAGGAAGGTTGTAGGCTCTAGGCCCGTGCCTCCGAGCAAAAGAAGAGCACCGATCTATCCGAAAGCGTTTTCGGAGAATTGATTGCGAAAACATATACACGAACGAATGGATCACTGCCGCTGGTGCTTACAACAAAAAACGCTTACACCCGACTTTCCGCGTAACTCAGTCTGACCAGCAGCAGTGCGGCTGCGGCGGCAAACTAGCGAAATACAGCCTGAATGTGGGGTAAGAAATCCATTAGTGCCGGACTCCATTTAATTATCCAACCTCCTACGACACCTGCCTCACCTCTCCTGGCGGTCGATAACACTCCCAGCGTTGTTCCCGCTCGAGGGCAATGGAGGCAGTGCGTTGTATTGCGAAGATGTGACGTCACAGCAGGGCAACGTCATTCCCTATCATTGCTTTGAGTTGCACTATGCGGCCTCATAGGCTTCCTCAACCGGCCTTCTCTTCGACATCACCGGGTTCCGTATATTGCTATACGAATGGCCTGTTTTAGTGCGATAGCATTATTCAGGATACTCACCGTATATACTCACATAATCAAACTTCCTTACAATGACACTTTGCAGTTTTTAGATATTAACATGCTTTTTAGTGGGCTTCGCATTTGCTGTAAATACTCTCAGCGAGCTCGTAAATAACTCTTGCCGTTTGGTTCAGCACATAGTAAGGTGGTAAAACGAGCGATCGCAACACAATGTCTTGAGTCGGTGCTGGCGAAGCCTTGTGCTCACTTGGCTCAGGATTAAGCGCGTACAGGCGGCTGGCTTCCCTCATTCGATTTTGACAGCTGTGTCCGAGACCCTCCTTCAGAAACTGAAGGGCAGGAAAATACCTCGGCAGGTTCTACGAACAAAAAAGCCGGAAATGGTGTCCTACGTTCGGTTGCGCACAACCTGGAGAATGTGGCAAAAAGGTACGACGTGCCTATTGTGTTTTCCGCGCCACGCAAACTTTCAGGGTTGTGCCCACTCATTTCGGTATCTCCGAGGAAACCTGCCTGTGGGAAGAAGCATACTACGCCATACGTCACATGCACCGTTGGCGTTGCGTGCGCGATTCCGCTTAAGTGCGGAAAGGTATATATCGGACAAACCGGCCGATGCATCAACGATCGGGCGCATGGAACATGATCGATCTATAGCTAACAAAGCTTCTTTCCAGTTGCCTATGCATTGTAGGTCCTGTCCCTGTGAGGCAATTCTTTCCGGTATTCGAATTCTAGGCAGGAGCGACAATGCTTTGGCCAGCGAAATCATGGAGGCATATTATATTAGAAAGAAAGAAAGAAAGCGCCTGTATTAGCGATACGTCGGTTGCTTTGCGTAACAAAGAAAAGCAGTTTCTAGAAATGATGCTGTAATCTATACGCTTCTTGATATGATGCATCGCTTGGCTTTATGGACTGTGCGCATGCGCGATCCTGGTCTGCTGTGTATTTAACTAGGCGAAATCGTCACAATAAAATTTAGTTGCCGGTTAGCGCTTGTACTGTGCTTCTGTGTCTTTCTTTTTTCCCGTCTTGGAACTGTGCTTTCCAGTATTCAGTTGTTAAACCTTTTTCTGTTTACTCGGGCTTGACGTGTTCGCTGTGGGGATTCGAATGAGCATGCGAAGTTGTTACTTCGGTCTTCGTGCTTTTCCGGCTTCGTTTTCTTTTTTTTTTTTTTTCAACGATTAGTGAACGTTCGTGTTGAGCGTACGTGTTTTCTTCTGTCTGCCTTCTTCTGCGCTCGTTTACAAACTTGCTCAGCTTTCAGTTTTGACTAATAATATGCGATTATGAAGGGGCGGGGACGGGAGGCTTTGTTCCGGCCGCAAAGCTCTCCACGTCTCAGTAAGGTGCCTGGTGGTGGTCTCGTACGGACGATGCCCTCTCGGTGAGCGCAAATTTCCCCTCATCTTTTAAGAGGTTCAATACTTACAAGCATTTGTCTCGCAAACCATATTTATTTCAAGGAAATTTTCCACGTCTCAATAATTTCTCTCGTCGTATTCGAGTTCTGATTGCCGTGTTATAGTTTGTTAACGAAGCTTTCCATCAAGTCGAAATATTTTAAGGCAGTTTTCCTTGTCTCTAAAGCCGCTCGAGTTCGCTCTTCTCCTCGGGCAGCCATTTTTCCAAGAAAGTATGCCTTCCAACCGACTATCACGGACAACATGAGTCCCTTTCCACGTAAGTGTGAGGCTCGGAGCAGGAGCTGTGGCGCTTGAAAGTAGCCTGTGGCCTGACGAACCAACCGACTGAGCTATCTTTCCGGGCAACATCGAAGGGTCACGAGTTCAAATCACCTGTTATGTTCCTTTGTTTCGCCCCTTTTTCTTTCTTTTTTTTTTTCTTTCTTTTAATGTCTTTTCCTTTATTTTATCACTGTACGGGAACCCTCCTAAAATAAAAAAAGAAAGATATATATATCTTCAAATATGTATGGCCTCACATGTGCAGGTCATAAATACCAGGTTCTCTAGCCGAGTGCCATCCGTGCGGTATAACCGAGCTCAGATTGGTCCACCTTGACTGATCAAATAGGGTACCACTGTATATTAAATGAGGCGTACAACTCCTGCGGGACCCGCCGTGGTTACTCAGTGGCTATGGTGTTAGACTGCTGAGCACGAGGTCGCGGGATCGGATCCCGGCCACGGCGGCCGCATTTCGATGGGGGCGAAATGCGAAAACACCCGTGTACTTAGATTTAGGTGCACGTTAAAGAACCCCAGGTGGTCGAAATTTCCGGAGTCCTCCACTACGGCGTGCCTCATTATCAGAAAGTGGTTTTGTCACGTAAAATCCCACAATTTTTTTTTAAATTTAACTCCTGCGGGGACGGTACAGTATCCACCTCCCGTGCAAGAGGACCGTGATTCAAATCCCGGGCCACACAATTCTCCACCGGAAAATACCAGGAAAAAAAACAACCGTGTGTTGAGAAAATTGCACAAACAGGCCTGAGTGCGGCCTGATCCCGGTGACCAGAACCGGTAACGCACTCTCTCACCAGAGCAGGATTGGCCACCCTGGTGCAGTACTTGCCCACAACCTCCTATATGAACACAACAATCAAACCCCGGCCCTCAGTCCCCAGCAGCTGCGAAGCAACTGACCACGGCGGCGGTCAGACCTGCGACGCTGCAGAGGGTGCTAAGAATGCCTGGCTCCGGACAGGCCGCCATTGGAATATGAACCTGGCAACGTTTAAAGCTAGAACGTTATCTAGTGAGGCGAGTCTAGCAGTGCTATTGGAGGAATTAGAGGGCAGTAAATGGGATATAATAGGGCTCAGTGAAGTTAGGAGGCCAAAAGAAGCATATACAGTGCTAAAAAGCGGGCACGTCTTGTGCTACCGGGGCTTAGCAGAGAGACGAGAACTAGGAGTCGGATTCCTGATTAATAAGAACATAGCTGGTAACATACAGGAATTATATAGCATTAACGAGAGGGTGGCATGTCTTGTTGTGAAACTTAATAAGAGGTACAAAATGAAGGTTGTACAGGTCTACGCCCCTACATCTAGTCATGATGACCAGGAAGTCGAAAGCTTCTATGAAGACGTGGAATCGGCGATGGGTAAAGTCAAAACAAAATACAGTATACTGATGGGCGATTTCAATGCCAGGGTAGGCAAGAAGCAGGCCGGAGACAAGTCAGTGGGGGAATATGGCATAGGCTCTAGGAATAGCAGAGGAGAGTTATTAGTAGAGTTTGCAGAACAGAATAATATGCGGATAATGAATACCTTTTTCCGCAAGCGGGTTAGCCGAAAGTGGACGTGGAGGAGCCCGAGTGGTGAGACTAGAAATGAAATCGACTGTATACTCTGCGCGAACCCTGGCATCATACAAGATGTAGACGTGCTCGGCAAGGTGCGCTGCAGTGACCATAGGATGGTAAGAACTCGAATTAGCCTTGACTTGAGGAGGGAACGGAAGAAACTGGTACATAAGAAACCAATCAATCAGTTAGCGGTAAGAGGGAAACTAGAGGAATTCCGGATCAAGCTACAGAACAGGTATTCGGCTTTAACCCAGGAAGAGGACCATAGTGTTGAAGCAATGAACGACAATCTTATGGGCATCATTAAGGAGTGCGCAATAGAAGTCGGTGGTAACGCCGTTAAACAGGAAACCAGTAAGCTATCGCAGGAGACGAAAGATCTGATCAAGAAACGCCAATGTATGACAGCCTCTAACCCTACAGCTAGAATAGAACTGGCAGAACTTTCTAAGTTAATCAACAAGCGTAAGACAGCGGACATAAGGAACTATAATATGGATAGAATTGAACAGGCTCTCAGGAACGGAGGAAGCCTAAAAGCAGTAAAGAAGAAACTAGGAATAGGCAAGAATCAGATGTGTGCGTTAAGAGACAAAGCCGGCAATATCGTTACTAATATGGATGAGATAGTTCAAGTGGCTGAAGAGTTTTATAGAGATTTATACAGTACCAGTAACACCCACGACGATAAGGTGAGAGAGAATAGTCTAGAGGAACTTGAAATCCCACAAGTAACACCGGAAGAGGTAAAGAACGCCTTGGGAGCTATGCAAAGGGGGAAGGCAGCTGGGGAGGATCAGGTAACAGCAGATTTGTTGAAGGATGGTGGGAACACTGTCCTAGAAAGGTTGGCCGCCCTATATACACAATGCCTCATGACCTCGAACGTACCGGAATCTTGGAAGAACGCTAACATAATCCTAATCCATAAGAAAGGGGACGCCAAAGACTTGAAAAATTATAGACCGATCAGCTTACTGTCCGTTGCCTACAAAGTATTTACTAAGGTAATCGCAAATAGAATCAGGAATACCTTAGACTTCTGTCAACCAAAGGACCAGGCAGGATTCCGTAAAGGCTACTCAACAATAGACCATATTCACACTATCAATCAGGTGATAGAGAAATGTGCGGAATATAACCAACCCTTATATATAGCCTTCATTGATTGCGAAAAAGCATTTGATTCAGTCGAAACCTCAGCAGTCATGGAGTCACTACGGAATCAGGGTGTAGATGAGCCATATGTAAAGATACTGGAAGCTATCTATAGCGGTTCCACAGCCACCGTAATCCTCCACAAAGAAAGCAACAAAATCCCAATAAAGAAAGGCGTCAGACAGGGAGATACGATATCTCCAATGCTATTCACAGCGTGTTTACAGGAGGTATTCAGAGACCTGGAGTGGGAAGAATTGGGGATAAAAGTTGATGGAGAATACCTTAGCAACTTGCGATTCGCTGATGATATTGCCTTGCTTAGTAACTCAGGAGACCAATTGCAATGCATGCTCACTGACCTGGAGAGGCAAAGCAGAAGGGTGGGTCTGAAAATTAATCTACAGAAAACTAAAGTAATGTTTAACAGTCTCGGAAGAGAACAGCAGTTTACGATAGGTAGCGAGGCACTGGAAGTGGTAAGGGAATACATCTACTTAGGGCAGGTAGTGACCACGGATCCGGATCATGAGACTGAAATAACCAGAAGAATAAGAATGGGCTCGGGTGCGTTTGGCAGGCATTCTCAAATCATGAACAGCAGGTTGCCACTATCCCTCAAGAGGAAAGTGTATAACAGCTGTGTCTTACCAGTACTCACCTACGGGGCAGAAACCTGGAGGCTTACGAAAAGGGTTCTGCTGAAATTGAGGACGACGCAACGAGCCATGGAAAGAAGAATGATAGGTGTAACGTTAAGGGATAAGAAAAGAGCAGATTGGGTGAGGGAACAAACGCGGGTAAATGACATCTTAGTTGAAATCAAGAAAAATAAATGGGCATGGGCCGGACGTGTAATGAGGAGGGAAGATATCCGATGGTCATTAAGGGTTAGGGACTGGATTCCAAGGGAAGGGAAGCGTAGTAGGGGGCGGCAGAAAGTTAGGTGGGCGGATGACATTAAGACGTTTGCAGGGACAACATGGCCACAATTAGTACATGACCGGGGTAGTTGGAGAAGTATGGGAGAGGCCTTTGCCCTGCAGTGGGCGTAACTAGGATGATGATGATGATGATGATGATGATGATGATGATGATGATGATGATGATGATGATGATGATGATGAAGGGGATCTGCTATCTGCTTCACCATTTATGTCGGCTTGATTATTGTCTGCTAGCAACGACAATTTAAGGAAATCGGCTACTATAGGATGGCAAAGCGGTAAGGTGGGCTATGTGGTTGCTCAAGCTCGCATCCGTTATCGCAGCGCAATCTCGAAGTGACGCGCACACAAAGAAAGAAACGACCAACCTTGGTCCCGTCTATTTCGTTTCTTCTTTCGCGTACGCGCTTGTCTTTTCAATCCTGCGCTGCGAGAGTTAATCGAAGCGGCTACTAAAAATTTAAAAAAAAAAGGAACCTGATATAGCAAATTCCGTAGTTGAAAGTCCAGAACTGCGTATATACTTAAAAAAAAAAATTGAATGAACGAAATAATTTAGTGCTGGAGACACGGTACTTGAAGTAAAGATGCGCGATTAAAAAGGGCTAAAATTTATTACGGCGACTTTCCCGACCATGCCGCGCGGTACGCCCTTGGCTCACCGGTGTACCCCGCAGCCCGTGCCAAGCGACCGCTGTCGACGCCACGCTACGGTAGCTGTGGAATCGCAGGCGACGTACAGCCAGCCGTGTCAGCTGGTTTCTGCGATTTGCGGGCTCTCGTGACCCCCGTTAGTGAATTGGAACGTTAAAGCGTGTATTGTCTTCCGATGAGTATAGATACAGGGGCTTGTTGGTACGGCATATCTTATTTTGTCGCATAACGCAAGCTGAACGACAAGGACAACAGAAAGGCACATATGACACACACAGCGCTGTGTGTGTCAGATGTGCATTTCTGTCGTCCTTGTCGGTCAGCTTGCACTGTACGACAAAGTAATATTGTCTTCCAAGATGGTGCTGAGAAACCTACGCCTTCCCCGAACGCGTGCCTCATCGTGAAGCAATATTATATACATTCCCCAACTTTACCGGGCACGCTATACGCTTCTCGGTGCGCACATGTGATTCTTAGGCGTTTTGTTTTTATTTTCTGCGGCTTGGACCTATTTAATCTGGAAGCTTTCATTAATGTATATGTGAATCCAGCTCACGTTCGTGTGGGAATGGTGGTCGTGGCGCAATCGCTTGCTATATATGCAAATGCCACGTAGCTGGACAGAACCGAGTTAATGTTGTTTGCCTTCGCTTGGGCGTACTCAGATTATTATTTTTTTGGGCATTCAGCCTAATTACATAATTAGCTTTAATTAGTTAATCAACTCCTCAAATATTATAGTTAGATGAAAAGTGTCAATGACGATATTGTAGAGCAACATGGAAAACTACTGATACAGCTTTCTATTGCTCAGTACGTGCTACATGACAGTGTTTTTCCGAGCGTGAAACAAGGCAGCGAATACAAGCAAATTTGCCGTGCAACTGACCGCTCGAGGCACATTGTGACATTTGTGACTCGAGGCACTTCTTGCTTTCTCTGCAGTTTCACCTAAATAATATGTTGATAGGTCTTTTTCCGCCACTGCTTCATAGAAAGAAATTAGAGTAAACCAGAGCGGGCGAAAATTGCTGTCCTCTCGCGAATTCTGGCGTGGGAGTGTAATCCTATCTCGAAACCAAAAATTGGTTCCCCTCCTGACTGAAGTTTTCAGGGAGTACCAAACACTCATAATTTTAGTCCGTGTGCAAGGGAAGATATTAAATGAATTAGCAGGGATTTTATTTCTTCGACGCGCGACCTCCTTGCGATTTCTTTCTTTTTTTATTCTTCGTTTGAGCACGCGACCCGTGTGCAAGGCGTCATGCCTGCTTCATGGACAGAAATGTCGCATGATTGTGCTCTATACAGTAGTAAAAAAATTGCGCTCATAGTCTACCTTTTTGAAGGAAGGAAACATCACGGAACTTTCTTGCGCTTCTCGTACGCACACGCTGTGAATCCCATTTATATGTGCGTGCATGCGTGCGTGTGTGAGTGAGTGAGTGAGTGAGTGAGTGAGTGAGTGAGTGAGTGAGTGAGTGAGTGAGTGAGTGAGTGAGTGAGTGAGTGAGTGAGTGAGTGAGTGAGTGAGTGAGCGAGCGAGCGAGTATTTGCGCCAACACGTACGTGGGTAGTACAGCTACACATAAAGGTTAATGCAGGGTAATAAAGAAGCAAACAAAATTAATTATGCTCACAGTGTATGCTTACGCTATTCATGACAAGGTTTTCACTCTACATAGGAACCACTTCTGTTTAAATCCAAAGAGAAAAAGACGGCTAGGAAAAGAAAATATTTTCATAAATGAAATTATCGTCGTATTTTCGACTAAAAGAAATCCACAGTTTAACCCCCCCCCCCTCTCCACACACACTCACACACATTTTTTTTTTCTTTACATATTTTACAGAGCATATTACTCACTAATTGTACATGTTACCCGGAGCGTTCTGTTCCCCCAACATTCGACTGAGCTCTTCACGAGTTCTATCGATGCTCTGGCCGCGGCTGCGGACTCAAATCAGCAAATACCGCCAGCCAAATTCAGCAACCTTTCCCTCCATGAACCTTTCACATTTTCGCGCTACCTTTTTACCTATGTGGCCAGATGAAAATTTTGATGACTGCGACAATAGGTAGCTTAATCGTGAATACTCAAAGTGGTTTGAAAATTATTCAGCTGTCAGTTATTGTCCGGTAACCTTAGCAGACACTGGTTTGGTATTTTTGTTTACATTTGTGCGAAAAATTTGTGCGGTTCGGTCAAGAGTTTCTATTTCTATGCTGCTGTCGAAGCGAAACTGACCATTCCACCAGCTCCGGCTCTTCTCAGTCACAAATAGCAACGGCGGTCGCGCGGTTTCTCTAGTTGCCATTAGTTGCTGCGAGCTTGATAGTTTGCTTAGGTGCTGAGATACATGTCCTTGCATTTGGTATCCCACGAAAGTTTGTACTTCACCTCTCATATGCCACAGAGTGTCCTTCGTAACTCTCCAGCCTTCCTCGCTTTGTAAGAGGTACTTTCTTTTATGTTACGTTTATTTGCAATTTCCCCTTTCTATCATTATCTTGGCAGACGACTGTCTGTAAACGCTAACTAGCGGCACTCCTCTCACTCATCTTGGCTTTATCATGAGACCGCGCTGTGTTCTTATGACCATTGGTTTCCTCTGCCTTTGCGGTCACGACCCTTTTAGTCATATTTCTCCCGCGTTCTGTCCTTACTCGGCTGAAGGCCGGCGACTACGGCAAACTCCCAAGGCTGCCCTCCATCTAGGCTGGGTGTTTCACAAATGTCAATTCAGTACCTTTCGGCGAAACGAAATGGTTCGTCGAGAGCCTGCGGTACTGATTCAGCTTGAATACCTTTACCGACAGGTAACATCATTGATGTCGAGTGTCCTTGTCATGTTTGTGTCGCGTGTGATCGGTGCTATTTGTTAAGTTCATTTCCAAATATATTTTGCATGTTTCTAATAACTGGTTAGAATTTAAAGTAAGCTAAAGTCTTATTTGAACAACCAGATCTCATTTAATCGTTTACTTGTGAGCATCTATCTATGTGTAAACAGACTAGTGCGCGAGCAGCTCTGCAGACAGGTTCGTCCAGTTTATACGTCCGCTTGAAACAATGTTCGTGAGAAATATGGACATTCAATATAGCGTGGGTTTGTTGGGCTTAGGGAGCTTCGTTTCTTCGTTATGTAGCTAATTAATTTTGTTGTACAGTAGGTAACTAACGTCGCTTGCCGTTTAACGTGCGCCAATTAATGACGCTGAGTACGCGAAACACACTAATACTGCACTAAAGCAGCGGCACTCCATCATAAGCACCGGTACATACAGTTAACATCTAAAATATTCGTCCCCCATTGTTTTCGCATGCAACCAGTTATATTCATATTGCTATGTAGAACCATGTTTCGCCTTTTTATAAATTGCATACGACTGCAAATTTAGTTGCAAGGTGCTTCCAGCTAGTGCTTTACACTGACGAAAACAAGCCCCCTTGCTGAAACATTGGCTCCGGACGGTGGCTTCCCATTCATCCACCGACGACCACTTTCGTCAGCTGTGTCGACTCACCCACTCTGTGTTCCTCTCTGCTCACTGAATTTCACACCTCCCTCTCACTCTTTACTTCCATTAGCTTCTTCTCTGCTTTCAACCACCTGCCACTTCATCCTGCGTTCTATTGTGCTGTTGCACAGCATCGTCGCCATGACAACAGCATAATATGGGCTACCAAGCGCATATCGCACCAGGTCATGTAAAGGCCAGACAGCCAGCTATGAATATTTTTGAAAATGCACGTGTCGAAAAAAGTGCCCATTTCCCCATTCCACTAGAGGTCAAAGCACCTCACCAATTAAGCATCCCACATAATGCGCACAAAGTACAACTTGCAGCTGTTTCACTCATTGTAGAAGCTGCTTCAGCATGCTCTATCCACCAATGTTTTTTTCATTTGATCGCGTTGCTGAATACAAAGATAAAAAGAACTCCCACCATAGTGTCCATAAGCTTCTTTTATCTTTAAAACAAGTTGAATTTTAATGTCCTAAGTTGCATAGTGCCAATCAGAGACACAATAGTGGAGGGCTCCAATTAATTTTGACCTGGAGTTCTTGAACATTCACCTAAATTTAAGTACAGGTTGCACTGACTGTTTCTTTCACTTGCAAACTTGACCAACATTTTATAGACTGTCAGTAATGCTACAAAGCAAACATTTACCATTTTTGGGTAATCTTAACATGATATGCCCTAATTGAATTGTAATGGTGTCTGACAGACCTTTCAAATGAAAAATTCTATGAATGGAGGTCGTTCTTACCCAGTTTTCTTTTTTTATTACAATTATATGCATGAGACTATTAGCAAGACGGAGGTATCAGGCAACAACTCTATTCCATTTCTTTTTGCACTTCATCATTGTCTAATATGGTTTATTTTCTGTGATATTATTAATAGCAACCAGTAAATGTAACAGGTAATAAAAGAAAAGTAGAATCAAAGGTAAAAAGTTGTACTACACTATGCCCTGTCTACTGTTTCTTTTCATGAGGAAGTAAGGTCAATGCCAACATAAGTATAAAAACGTCTATTGCAGAGAATGAGTGAAACTAGCTTCAGCCTTGATTTTCCGCTGTATGATTGCCCGTATGAAAGTACTGTGAAAGTGCATGGAATCAAATTCAACATAGCAACATTGGTATATTGGCCTAAACACATATATGTTACTGTATTCATGTAGCCAAACTGTCCTTTCAGATAAAAAATGTTGAATAAATTTTTTAACACTACTTTTTATAATTTTGCAGCTTTTATTACTTTGTTGATCATGAAACATCGACTATACTACCAGGCTTCACAATCTCGTTTCGTTTGGTCTATCATGTAGTGCAGTTATTTACTGCATGCAAAGGTTACAGCTATTTGAGACAGTACACATTATCTCTTAATAATAACTAAGTATTTTATGTTTGGCGTCTCTTACGCACGTTTCTTGCAACGAAGCACATTAGCACTTCAACAAGTAATCTTGTTCATCATGGTCTTAAGCACCACAGTGAATCTATACTAACTAGCCGAAATTTATGTATGTAAATAATCTTGTCTATCTCTAATTGCAGGCTTATGTTTTGTTGAAGAAATGCCAGCAGCCCGCAACATTTTGTCTCATGTAGTTGGACTGCACATACCCACATGCAGGCAAGTGCTCAGGTTCCTTATCCTGCTATGGTATGTTTCATATAATTCATCAAAGTTTTTTCCTGCACTGCTTTTAAGCTTAAATGCAGAAATGTGCCCCCTGCCCGCAGTTCAGAAATTGTGGACTGTCTTTCTGTGCCCAGTGACGAAATTCTGCAAACATACAGAAACTGATAAAAGCATTTTCTTTCCCCAGAAGTATCTGCAATGTTCGCCTAAAGTGTAGTGTGAGCACATCTGGAGTGCAGCATCTGCGTAAACTTTCAACAGCTCACTTGCTTGCCAACCGGCCACCAGAGGAAATAGCCATTCCCGTGCCTTACGGCCAGCTGGCTGCCAAGGTTTGGCCGGCCAAGAGAAAGCGCAATCCCAAGAAACACCTTCTCTGCCTGCACGGTGGTCAAGACAATGCTGGGAGCTTCGATCCATTGCTTGAAAAGCTGGATGGTGGGTGGCAGGCTGTGGCATTAGACTTTACTGGCCATGGTCTCTCGTCGCATCTGCCGAAGGGATGCGTCTACACCATGACACACCTAATGTTGGATATTGCTCGTACTGTTCAGTTTCTTGGCTGGGACCAGTTCAACTTGCTGGGCCACAGTGTAGGAGGCCTCGTGGGACACAGATATGCCAGCATATTTCCTCAAAAGGTTGGTGCCTTTTTTTCTTGAGAGCACAAGAGCTTGATGCTGTGTCCCCCATGTTCATATTGTGAACGTGCCTTAACTCAAAGCTGTTCTTTTGCTCTCACAAGTGGAGTGCAGGGCAGAGCGCCCGTATGGGCATAGCTGTCTGCTGAGCTCTTAGACCAATGCTCAAGTGTCTCAACAACTTTTCAGAGTGCATCTGGACCTATTGAAAATTGTCTGGTATGACCACTAAGGTGGTATACAAGAGTTCAGTAGAGCATTGTATGGTGATAGCACTGTTGCAAATGTAAAAAATATTGAGTGCCTGTATAGATCTAAAATGTTATGCAGTTTATATTTTATATAAAGGGGGTATTATATCTATCACTGATATTAATCAGAAGTCCATTTTAATAAGTTTTGCTTGTTCTTCTTTTCAGGAAAATATATTTTTGCATTTTTAACCACTTTCGTGCCTTGAGCGAGCCGCGCTCGTCGTCGCATTTTTGCTAAAGATGGCCAAAAATGAGCTCCACTTGTCAACAGTACTTAGCATTTTCTAGCAATGCCATGGGCAAGCCTAATTTTGTCTCATTGTTTAGTCATGCTTTTGGTAGATGGCAGCACACAATCCATTAGGCAGTGCAAGCAAAAGCAAATTTATTCTTTTTGAGGAATTAAAATGTGCACGCAACTGAGGTCTCTAAAAATAGTTTGGCCATTTTTGGTCAAACATTAAAATAATGGCATGGCACGGAAGGAGTTGAACAAGCACGCACTTTGCACAAGGAAGACAGAGAGAGAAGCAGACAGGCACTTTTTATGTCTTCTCACATTCTAATGTATTGAAATATTCGTAGGAACATTCACAAAGCTGGATTACATACTTAACAGTTTAATAGCATTTAATTAGGTCAGACAGAAGCATGAATACTAAACCTGGTTACTTACTTACTGATGTCAATAAATTGAAGCTTACATTGCATCTGTAGAATGAATTGTCTGCCAGTACTATATTGTTTGTTTGTTTTTCTATAATCAACCAGCTGTTATATTTGTACAGAAGGCTTATTTTTCTTGACCCATCTTCGAAATTTTCCTGGATATAAAACCAATGTTCATCTGAAAACATTCTACTGTGACCTTTGCACTTCTTTCAGGTGTCAAAACTAATACTTGTGGAGGGCTTTGGAGAAACCTATGAAGCTAGAAGCCAACTCCTGGGCACTGTAAGAACTACATTTCAGTCTTTTCTGCGTCTTGAAGAGAAGGACTTCAGTCAACAACCAAGTTATACTGAAGAGGAGATCATGGCTCTCTATGCCAAGATGCCTTGGGGATGCATTCGTGCTGATGATGTGAAGGTATTGATGAAACGAGGCTGCCAGCTCCAGGCAGATGGTCGTTACACCTTTACTAGAGATATTCGGCTAAAGGCACTTTACTTGGACAAGGTCGACAAAGCTGCCCTCGACCCATGGTGGAAGTCGTTTAAAAATGACATTCTTGTTTTGGACGCTGTGCCTGGTTTTGGCAGCTGTTCAGTCCAGAATGGCAGAATGATAAATGCTTTGAAAAAACACTGCCGCACTTTTCAAATGGCAATGCTCGATGGTGATCACCACATTCACATGAATCAGCCAGAGCTGGTAGCCAGCTACATAAGGCCCTTTTTAGATGATTTGCAGGGCACTAGAAATCAGATGTGGTTTGTGTGACAAACTGAAAAGCATCTATCCTTTTTTTTTCTTAGCAGCTTTATCAAAGTCCTTGTACTTTGTAAGCCGGCATAGGTGCCATGGAAAAGATAAGGTCAGATGAATTTATTTATGGTGGTAAAAAAGGAGAAAGATTCAGGTGCGGCACTGGCTCAGATAAATAGATGGCACACTCTTAGGATGGACATCTCGCATGGATTAAAGATAGTGAATCCAGAGTAGAGAAATCAGATTTTTTACTACCTTGCATCATGCCTTTTGATACCTTTGATAATTCATACACAAGTGCCTGGGCACTGTTTCAATACAATGTCCTCTTTACGAAAATACAGCTAGTAAAGGGATATACATGTAGTAGGGAGGCTACAGTGGCTTACTGACATAAAACCATACATGCTTATTTATTAGTGAGTAGCAATGCATAGCATCCATTCTGTTAAGTATTCTTTTGTGTCCAAGTCCTCTCCTATCCTCATCTTCCAAGTGCTTATATGTCTCATTTCCCAATGTGAAAAATCTGGTCATTCTAGCCTTGGCACGAAAGCCTTACATTGTTGTTGGCAGCTGTAATCAACATTCTTCACTTCATCGTTTCACATAGTCTTTCACACACCGACATCTAGCGTCATTGTAATTAAAACGTCACTGCCAAACATACGAAGGTAGACCTGTCTAGCAATTACTTTTTTTTTTACACTGTGGAGGCTTACGATTGCATGGCTACTACTAAAGGAACACTAAGGAGCGGCACCAAATTATTTTAAATTAGCAGAGTAGTCCTTAAAGAATTCTGCTTGCTTCATTTTTGTTTTTTGGCAGAAAGCTAATTGATATTAGATAGAGTGAAGAGGCCAAGCTTTCTTCTCAGAATATTTCACCATAACTCATGTGCTAATGATGTCAATATGAAGTGGCTGGTGTCACTGTATCTTCAAATAGCTTTATGTTGGAAGAGTTCCTGAAAGTTGTCATGATGAGTTGCCGCTCGCTTTTGAATAGAATCATTCTTTGTGATGGACCCTATCCAACCCTAAGTAGATTTCATAGAAATATATGATATCTCAGGGAGCTGGTGCGAGAATTTCAAGCTGGCATCGCCACCTGTCATTTATTTTTTAATCTTTTCCGGCTTTCCAGTCCGCTCATATTAGGACTGATCTATCCGGTATTCCAGAACTCAAATCTAGCAAACGAGCTTAACCTATTCATTCTGTTCTCCATGCTTGTGCATTTACACAACAGAATGAACTCGTACTTTTTTAATGCCAATGACAGCTGTATATGTTTAGAGGTATTGGTTGCAAGACTCTTTGCTTGCGCTGTAACTGAATGGTCACTTACAGATAGCAGAAAGCTACTTTGTTGTGTATAGCCCTGCTAGACCTATATTTCTTAAAGTATCAAAAGTACGTTGATATTTGGGAGTGTTTAAATGTCACAATTTGCTTGTATTCTCAACACACTGCTATTCGCATTTGCTTTATTTGAGGGACCCATAGAAACATGTAACATGCAAATGTAATTTGCAAAAGCCCCAAGCAGGACTCTTGTACAAACGTTTGATTTCATTGCCTACAGTAGTGCTAGATCTTTCATGCTCCACTCATGATGTGTTGTTGATGTCCAGTTTTGTGCCCAGTCTTCTAGTCCTTCCGCTATGTGTGAAAGCCAGTTATCATATTTGTTAAAACATTGGCATGGTTTTACCGCACCGAGCCATTACATAGTTGTAGAATAGGTACACCAAAGTGGAGGTACATATTCCCCAATGAGGGTATGCAGGGCAGCAAGCTCTAGAATAACTTTTTTTTTTTTTCTTGCAGTCACGCTTTGTCTCACGCGCTTGCAGCACCACTGCAGCTACAGGAAAGAACTACAAAATTTTAAATGAATATGAACTAAGTAGTATAACCTTAAGCATCTCATTGTTAATGTTCATTCTAAGTAATAGTATAAATAAATAAGACTACAATCCTGTTTGCGATTCTGAATCTGAATGTGAAATTGTTTCTGTCTGGTCAACCAGCAATGCCGAAACCTTCTGGCTTTAAACCATGGTAGGTTATTGTTCAGTCTTTGGGATTTTTGTGAGGTGAGACAAAGTGGTAGCCTACATCACAATTCATTGCTTGCAAAGCTACCGGGTTGCTCAGAAATCTAGTTAGATTTTAAGACAACAGCCATCACTTCAATGGGTGCCACCATGTTTGTTGGCACGAAGCAGTTTGGACAACCCACTACATTAAAACAATTATGTGCTCAATGGGAACCACAAGTACCATTTGAACTTTGTGCATGCACAGTAAACATGACGCTATGTATTTCTTTTGTAGCCCCTACTCTGAATCTGGATTACTTAAATTGCGCATTGTGTATTTCAAGCTACTAAGATATAGCAAGCAATGTTAACTTCTAATAAAAAAAAGTATTGGAAAGTAGATTTTTGACTTTGCTGACACCAAGACTTTAGGTGATGAAGCCGGCGGGTAACCCTCATGCAAGTCTGCGTGAGGATACTTCGTAGGTTCATCTTCTTGAACAATGTCAGGTGCAATAACGTAATTAAGATTCAGCGTTTTCACATGTACCTTTCATACTTCTTTCAGTGTTTCTCTGAAGACATGTTTTGCTTTCCTAGGCAACCATAAATCTTGACTTCAAGCTTATCAGTCATTATGGTGACATATTTTTTCTTTATTTTTCACATTAGACTGTACTAAGAGTTTATTTTGGGGGCAAAGGTTGAAGTGAAAGCTATTCACATGAATGTCTACCTCTACACATATACCTCTTTTTATCAGTGACCTCTGCGGTATTTTTACTCAAGCCAACTGCAACGAAATTGTGGGCAGCGTAAAAGCATAATTTAGATAGTGTAGTCATAGTTAAGCCTTCGTGAAAAATTTTATGTTTTTACATTTGAAATACAAGTGAATGCATCACAAAAAGCTCGTAGGAGTAGATGTTCTTGATACCGTAACTGAAAGAAAAATAATGCTGCCGTTACCTCTGTCGGAAGTGACGCATGACTCGGCACGTGCAGCTCTTGGCATGACCTCCAAGATTGATTGCAACTTGCAGCTGCCGTAGAGGCGATGTGATGGGACTTGCATCACATCCGCTAACCAACAGGTGTGCGCGTTGTCTGCTCAGGTGCTAATCAAAGGCTGTTAATAAGAAATTTAGACATTTACAAGCCCTGCAGCTTTGCCATGATTGCTTCAGTAGTATATACTACTCATTCATTACCAATTTAGCCAAAGGTAGATTTTGTTCCAGTTGACTTTAAGATCATGCGCTGTGGCCCCTGCTTCATTTCTTTACTAGTGTAAAATTACTGTAGTGGTCTGACAACTATGGTGTTGTGTTGTCGTCAGGCATGTGCAACCAATGCGTGTACGAGCTGTAAAACTCGATGAATGTTCTTAAAATATTGTCATAAGTGGTGCCGAGTGCTGATACCATGGCTGTAAAAAGTAGTGCTTAACTGTTTCATTAAACAGTAGAAAGTAGGGCGGGTATTCACGCTGAAGAAGTCAATCATTTTGTACAAGTGTTATCTTGCTTGCAGCCACATTATTATTGTTAATGTGATGAAGTGTACATTTTACACCTTAGGCATAAAAATTATTATTGATTGTATGCCAAACCTGTACTGCTATCTTCTCTTCACCATTAAAGATTGCAGAATTGCCAACTATGTATGCCTCTTCTTCTTTCTTTCCTGTGCCATTCTCTTTCAGTTAAAACCAAACTTCATTAATAATATCCACCTATCATTTCCTGCATTTTAAAATTTTTACCAAAGATGGCAGACTTTAAAGGGCCCCTCACCAGGCCCCATAGCAAATTTTGGTTATACGCTGGAAGTTGTTACGTGTCCTCTAGGGAGCGTTCTGCTACAAGAATTTTTCAAATTGGCTCATTAATAGCCAAGATAGAAATATTTCAATGCCGCGAACCCACAATTTCAGCAGGCGGGGTCCACTGCCAAGCAAGACGCTCTCTCCACTCGCCCCGTCTAGCCTGCGCAAGCGAAATTCCTTCTCTGCATTCTCCCATACTGGACCTCGAGGATCACATGATGCACACGTCACAGGCCCCGCCTTCATTTTTCATTCTTGCTTTTTTTATTTCGGCGCTACGCATTTCCGCTTACGGAGTCGCACGCGAGCTATTGTCTCGTTCACGCAGCACATGATTTTGCGCACTATGCACAAGGAAGCATGACTAGCGGTATAATTCAGTGCTACACGAATACTGAGGCAGAACAAGCGGATTGCCAGAGCATGATCACGCGCTGGAACACGGAAGAAAATGGCATAGTTGCGGTACCTGTGCACGTGACTGCACAACCGTGGGAACAAGCAGACTCAGCAGAAGTACATCTCTCTTGCTTCGGTGCGAAGTAAAACAAGAAAAGCACACAGACATTCTGTTTGTGTGTTTTATTATTTCTCAAAGCTTCAATTCGTCAATTCAAGCAGCAGATCGCACAGATAACAGATGTCTTGAATAATTCTTTAAGTCCCGTGTCACCACGAGCAACGTCACACTGCAGACATGAATACATAGACGCAGGAACACGAGTACGTCACTGTCCCCCTTGGAGTGCGGCGGCCACGAGGAGAAGGAAAAATGGCATTCGGTTTGAAATTTCAGATCTTTCCACAGCGCGTAGCAATGTAATACTTTGCAGACACGTTCGTTATCGCACAATGTATGCTCTGCGCTTGTCAGCTCGAAATGGACAGACCTGGTGAAAAGCCCTTTAACTATTATGGTTAAGGAAATTTAACACCATGTTTGCAGTCCTCTAGCATTGGACCAGAATTATTCTTTTTCTTATTCTTGTAGATTTCACTTCATACTGCAGGGGAAGCAGTTAATCACTGAAAAATTTCATGCTTTGAGCTCTTTAACAATTACCATGCACTATCACTGTCGTTGCTAAGTGAATTCCACTTAATGGGACCACTTGCCTGTATTCTAGTTTTCAATATTCTATGCCTTCATTATAAGCGGCGGTAGCCCTCGCACTCCTACAACCTAACGTCACCAAGATCGTCACGGACTCACAAGCTGCATACAAGAACTACATATCTGGCTGGGTGTCCCTTGCGGCACTAAAAATCCTCTGAAAAGCTACGCCTCCTAAACAAACAATCCAACTAGTTTGGGTCCTGGCCCACTCGGTTAAGGGCAACGACTCATCAACAGGCCCGAGCACTCGACTCCCAGGCCACCAAGGAGGAGGCAAGGCAATGGCAATCCATCACCATTTATAGATATAGTCAAGTATTACAGGGACGGTAAGAAGACATTCCCGCACCCCCACCACGCCTTGATCAGAGCCAAGCAAACCATATACAGGCAAATCCAGGCAGGATCATTTCCCCACCCCTACCTCCAGAACGAAATGTACCCAGAAAGGTACAAGAACACATGTCCTCACTGCAATGCACTAGGCACCCTTCGGCACGTCATAGAAGAGTGCAATTTTTCCAAGGACCACACCCCACCTATACCCATAACTAACCCCCCTACTATCCCCACCCTTTACAAGCGATTGGAGATCATGCTATCCAGCCCCGCCCTGCAAGACCAGCTCCGACTGATCCACAGGGGCCAGGCGGCCCCGGAAGCATATGGAGCCCGTCAAGAGATAGCCACCCTTAATGCACTCCATTTCATTAAGGGCAAGTAAAGTTGTTTCTCTCTCTCTCTCTCTCTCTCTTGATAAGCAATCTCGCAAGTCTGTTTCTAATGGAGGATGAAATGAAGGAAAGGACCAGATGCAACTACTGACCCATCAAGGCAACAATGCCTGCTTTTCTACTTAAATGAACAAAGCCTCATATGAAGTCTCTATGAGGCTTTTCAATTCATGTATTTGTGCCCTCGGCTTCACAACATTACAGAGGGAAGCAGGCACGAGCAAAAAGCAAAAGCAACCATATAACTATGTGGACCCCTTGCACTGTGGGAGCTGATGTAAGCAAAGCTTTCTGTGCTGTTTAATTTGACAATTAGCGGTAGTGCCAACGGCAAATGTTCAATTTCTTCACTGTTTAGGCCAATACCAGAGTAGTGAGTTGAGGTTAAATTTTACCTTGTGTGCAATGCACAACTGCTGTTTGCCTGCGTAGTAAACAGAGCACACAGTGGGGTGTACTTGCTTGAAGCGTTGTTCTGCGTCATTGTTCATAACCTCCGAAAACATTAGCATTGTCATTGCCTCACACGGCACATCGCATTACGGCAGAAGTGCTAACCTTTCAAATTATGGGGCCAGACATGCCAAAACCACAATCAGATTACGAGGCATGCCGTAGGGGCCGACTCCGGAATAATTTTGACCCAGTTGGGTTCCTTAATGTGCACCTAAATCTAAGTACACTAGCATTCTTGTATTTGGCCCCCTTCGAGATACGACTGCCGTGTTCGGGATCAAACCAGCAACCTCGAGCAAGCCATAGTCGTGAAGCTACCTTGGCAGGTGCAAAAGTGTTGATTTTATGTGTGACTGCTTCTGTAGTGTCGCCTAGACAGTACGGTGCTTTAATGCTGCTTTACGTCTGTACGCCTTGCATCAGTTGTACACTTGACAAATTTGCATGGTGTTAATTTTTCAGAAAAGGCAAAAATGTACCTTATTGTACCTTGAACTTTATCCAGTTTGGCCATGACCACTGTCGTGTCTGGTAGCAGCTGTTGCTCGCCATCTTGCATCACCATTTCCCCCTCCCATCCCCCATGAATGGGAACTGCGAGCAAAGAGTGGCAAGGCTGTCATTCACTCGATTCATGACTGCGTCCGTTCTACTCATTCACTACCTTCTCTCCGTACCTCCTCTCTAACATTCTGTCTGCTGCGCCTCTGGACTGTTGCATGTTAACGGAAAGGTAAAACTAAACATAAAACTAAAGTAATGTTTAACAGTCTCGGTAGAGAACAGCAGTTTACGATAGGTAGCGAGGCACTGGAAGTGGTAAGGGAATACATCTACTTAGGGCAGGTAGTGACCGCGGATCCGGATCATGAGACTGAAATAATCAGAAGAATAAGAATGGGCTGGGGTGCATTTGGCAGGCATTCTCAGATCATGAACAGCAGGTTGCCATTATCCCTCAAGAGAAAAGTGTATAACAGCTGTGTCTTACCAGTGCTCACGTATGGGGCAGAAACCTGGAGGCTTACGAAAAGGGTTCTGCTTAAATTGAGGACGACACAACGAGCTATGGAAAGAAGAATGATAGGTGTAACGTTAAGGGATAAGAAAAGAGCAGATTGGGTGAGGGAACAAATGCGAGTTAATGACTTCTTAGTTGAAATCAAGAAAAAGAAATGGGCATGGGCAAGACATGTAATGAGGAGGGAAGATAACCGATGGTCATTAAGGGTTACGGACTGGATTCCAAGGGAAGCATAGCAGGGGGCGGCAGAAAGTTAGGTGGGCAGATTAGATTAAGAAGTTCGCAGGGATAACATGGCCACAATTAGTACATGACCAGGGTAGTTGGAGAAGTATGGGAGAGGCCTTTGCTCTGCAGTGGGCGTAACCAGGCTGATGATGATAATGATGGTGATGATGATGATGAAGTATCCGCAATGCTTTTGCAGGGGGTCACGAATAATTACAGTTGTCAATACGATAATGTGGCAATGTCCAAGGAGCTCCAGAGAGCATTGTGCACATGCAAAGCGATGGAAAGGTTCAAACGAGTTTCTTGCATCGCCTTTACTCTCAGTGGTGCTCCTGCTATAGTGCCTAAAATATATTCTAGGCACTGTACTCCTGCCATTACATGCATGCTCTGAACCACCAACCGATGCGGCATGGAAAAGTCAAAGCAGTGGAAGTGGAAGCAGTGGAAAAGTCAAAGGAAGAGGCAAAGAAAGCTCCACTCTAAAGAAAAAACATTTTCCAGTAAATATACAGATATGCAAAGCAGTACAAAAATAATAAAGCAGAGGAACACAAGTAGTGCAATACGAAACAAGAAAGAAAGTCACTTGCAGTTAAAGAACAAGTAGCATAGCATGAAAGTGGGAGTGGTGTAAGAGACCAGATAACATTTGCAGAACTGCCAAAACTGATCAACAAGGCGAAAATAAGAGATATCCGAAATTATAATGCGCGAAAGATTTAGGAAGCAGTAAAAAATAGACGCAGCATGAAATCGGTGAGAAGGAAACTTGGTTCAGTAAAAGCTCGTTAATTCGAAATTTCGGATAATTCGAAGCAGCCGCCGCTGTCCGTGCAGCAAGGTATCGAAAGCAATATGTAACACATCCCGCTAATTCACACTGAAATCCGCACCACCACCGATAATTCGACCACCGCGCCATCGTGGATGGGGCGAGTGCTATAGTGTGCGGGAGCATGTTGACGATGCTGTCGTCGCCGCGCGGGCCGCGCAGCTTTGCTTTTTCCATCTGCGGCCCTTTGTTTAGGCCTGACTGCAGAGAGACACATTTGCGCTTGGCCATGGCATGGCCAACGCCTCTGTTGCAGGTCGCAACAGAGGCGTTCTCTCCCGTGAAGTTCCGTATAAAACTGAAGGGCGATAAAATCGTCGCCATGCGCCCTATGCTGTATTGGCGAGTGAAAGCGTGCGGGCGAACGTGGCTCAATCTCGCGTGCGCAAGCGAGGAATGCCGGGCGGATGCGCGTCCTCTCCTGTCGCGCGCGAGGCACGGGAGTGAGGCGGAGGGAGGTGGCGATGAAGCCCCTTATGGGGACGTTCTTCTCCGGCGGCTGCTGCTTACTACGCGGCCATGCGGGCACCGTATCTTGAAAGCGATCTGCGACGTGGTGCGCGCCCGCGTGGGCGTCATCTTCAAAGCGATCTGCTATGTTTGCGGAGTGCGCGTAGTGCCGTTGGCTTCGCATGCGATGTGCTTGCTACGTTTCGTTCGCCTTGAGCGAGAGCTGTACGAAGGTCAATTCGCTCGCTGCTAGTGCCGCGATTCCTCGCTCCAGCGTTTTTCAGCGAGTTTCCGCGGTCATCAAGAGAGATGTGTTCATGTTTACCTGTGCGCGCGTGACACTGCACTTGTTAGTTTAGTTAATAAGCGAATGTTTACTAGTTTAGACGGCCGATAAACCCTATCCTTCCTTCGTTTAGCTTTCTACTAATTTGCTATCGCAATCGATGCTTCGCGCTTTTCGTGCGAAACTACGAGATGTCCAGCAAGAGCCATCTCGACGTTGGGCATGTCGGATCGCGTTGGCCGAGTCCGGTTACGTTGGGTGCGCCAGTGCTTCGAAGTATAGACGTTGTTATTCCCGCCAACGTGACGTCGCGTGTGTGTGCGCGCGCGCTCACGCTTCGTCGGACTATATATACGCGCCTTAACCGAGCGATTTTTTTCTCTTACTTTCATTAGTTCGAATTTTCGTAGCATCCTCGCGGAGCTCGAATTAACGAGCTTTTACTGTATCGAACAAACCAAGATGTATGCACTGAAAGATAAGCAGGGCAATATCTGCAATCTTGAAGATATAGTAAAAGCAGCGGAAGAATTCTATACTCACCTGTACAGTACCAAAAGCAGCCACGATACCTCCATTCGAAGTAGTAATGAACAGGTTACAGAGGCTCCTTCTATAACTACGATGAAGTTAGAAGGGCCTTGCAAGACATGAAACGAGGAAGAGTGGCAAGAGAAGACGGAATACCAGTTGATTTAATGAAAGATGGAGGAGACTTAATGCTTGAAAAATAGGCGGCCCTTCATATGAACTGTCTATCAACTTCAAGGGTCCCAGAGAACTGGAAGAATGCCAACATTATACTAATCCACAAAAAGAGATACGTTAAAGAATTGAAATATTTTAGGCCTATTATATAGTTTACTTCCAGTATTATATAAAATATTCACCAAGATAATCTCGAATAGAATAAGGGCAACACTGGACTTCAGTCAACCGAGGGAACAGGCTGGTTTCAGGAAGGGATACTCCACAGTGGATCACATCCATGTCACCAGTCAGGTAATCGAGAAATCTGCAGAGCACAATCAGCCTCTCTATGTGGCTTTCCTAGATTACGAAAAGGCATTTGATTCAGTAGTGACACCAGCAGTCATAGAGGCATTGCGTAATCGAGGAGTACAGGACTCTTGCATAAATATCTTGGAAAGTACCTGCAGAGATTCCACAGCTACCTTAATTCTCCACACGAAAAGTAGGAACATACCTATAAAGAAAGGGGTCAGACACAATCTCTCCAGTGCTATTTACTGCATGCTTGGAAGTATTCAAGCTAATAAACTGGGAAGGCTTAGGAGTAAGGATCAATGGTCAATATCTCAGCAATTTTCGGTTTGCAGATGACATTGTCCTGTTCAGCAACACTCAAGGAATTGAGCCTCCATGTCATAACTGTGGGGTCGGCAACTACCTAAAGAATCACGCAAGTGGGGCACGAAGTTCTTGTGTCACTACTCCCTTATTTAATTTGTCCTAGGTGCATTAATTGATTTTAAAAGAGAGTAATAATATTGATGCACAATTTGTTTTACACTGTTGATGTCTTCTTGTTTTAACTCATGCAGAATACTAGAAACCATTGAGCCCGCACGAAGAAGGAAGTTCTGTAGCTGTGATCTCATCGACCAACTTCCCACATAGGAGTTCCAGCTGTCCATAGAAGATTGCAACAAAGTATTCCAGGGTGAAAATCCAGAATTTCCGGTTAGCAGAAATGGTGGGCCTCCTAATCAACACATGGCTCCAGGGCCCACACCAATCTCTTTGTGTTAGGCCGGCCACAGTTCAGTTGTAATTCCAAATATGTGTGTGTGGGTGTGGGTGTGGGTGCGTGGGTGGGTCACAATGGTACTTTTTGCAGCCATGATTTAGGCAAAATGAGTCTTTTATAACATTGGTTACTGGAAAGATATATTCAAGAGAGCATTGTGAATACATCTTTGCTTTCCTTTTAAGTTTAAAATTCCATCCAAGTCTTAACCTGTTCTTTCTCTGCACTGCTTGCTTTATTTGAAAATAAAGTCTGCTACATTTAGTGATGCTCTCAAAAGAAGCTAACTGGTCCCTTGTACCCATTTTATAAACAATTGAATTACCATTTTAACAATACTACAATATTTTTATTTGTAGTGCATTGATAATTAAGATTTCTAAATTCTCTGTAACGTTGCATTTACTAGGGACCTGCTCTATTAGTCATGTTTTTAGCAACCTTACTGAATCACATTTGTATTTATGAAATGAACAGCATTTTTTACTGCTCCCTTAAGCATCTATGAGCAATTATGCAATGTTGTCTCAGTGTAGAGACAGGAAATAGCCTCTCCGCATGCTGTTTTATCTTGCTTAATCCACACACTTACACTCAATTCTACTGCCATCAGTACTATATGCAACCATTTAGAGTGCAATTTACCTGAGGTGATAGTAGTAGTTATTGGCTGTATTCATGCAGTCATGGAAGTGATGTATGGGGTCTTGCATATGCATCCATCCATTTTCATACCAGTGAAAGTGTGCTGGCACATAAGATGCACATGCCGTGGAACCTACTCATGGCCTGTGGAACAAGGGAAACAGAATCGTACATTTTTTGCCCTATTTCAGGCAGGCATGCTTATAAGTGCACTGCTATAGCCGGCATGCATGGTATAGTATGCTAATACTGATCCACTAGTATTGCAAAACAATGGTCCTTTCTGATTCTAAAAATGTAGCACTATTTACAGGCATGGCGCTCGAATGTTAAGAATGGATGAACAAAATGAGTAGACTGCAATGCATTATGTGCATTCAATGTGTGCTCAGGCTGAACTGCTACACTTGTTTAAGCTGCATCCTAAATTTTTCAAAATAAAGGGGAGTAATGTAAAGTTGCTTGTTCTGCTTCACATGTGTAGCACCAGATGTCATACTTTGTATGAAAACCTCCAATAATGTTTCATTACCCACTTTGGTACACATTAAAGTTCGTTAGTGATGATGCCACTTGATCACCAGAAATGCATATATATAGTAGTACTTGCACGAGCTTATGCGATAACTGTTGTCTTGCAGTTTACCAGGAGTGGGAGAACAATTACATAGAGCACAAATTCATTTGCATGTGAACATTGGGATAACTATTAGTTGGTGCTATGTATCGACAAAAAGTATTTTGTTGCACTGTATTTATTACTTCTTTAAATGATTATCAATTTGATATTTGTGCAATCTTACAATGGTATAAAATCAAGGGTTTTACTATAGCTCATCTGGTCGGGAATTAACTTGGTACAAGAAAGACACTGACCACACTCAAAGTGAAAATTTTACTTTCGTTGTTGCCTTTCTTTCACTTTTGTAGTGACATGTAGAATAAGAATTCAACCTTCAAGGATTGTCAACATGGTAAGTAGAGAGAGAGAGAGAAGGGAAGAAGGAAAGGCAGGGAGGTTAACCAGACTGAGTCCAGTTTGCTACCCTACATGTGGTAAGTAGAGCTAACTATAACACCTACAAAGCTGAAACAAGCCTGGACATTGAATGTCTACACCACAGCTGCAGCAGTGCTTCCCAAGATGGCTACTAGCCGTAAGTGGAGGGAGCATTAGCTGAGCTACCAGCTGGTTTGCAGAGGTCTAGGTCTAGAGTACAGCTTACAAAAGATGGCTACTAACTGTGGCATTAGCTAGATCAAGATGAAGGTAGACATCTACTAGTTAGCTGCCTGCTTCCTGGGCAGCTTCCAGGAGCAGTTATCTAGGTTGCATCCAATAGGCTACCCCAGCTACTGTGTCACCACGGCTTGTAACAAGTGCTTAAAATGGGTCAAACGGATGGGAGAATGAGTAGAGCACTGCCATGAAAAGAGGCCAGTTGTCATGCCATATGTACACAAGTTGTCGCATAATCTGAAGAATATTGCTAACAGAGACAGCATTGATGCTGTGTTTTCCTTACCAGTTAAGCTAATGAGACTATAATCTTGTTAGAACTAAGCTAACATATATATAGAGAAAGATGGTGGTATGCGTGGTTGTGGTGTTAGGCATGTGCATTTATTTGTGGTGGTGTTGTTTACCAGCTGCCATTGTCTTATGAAAAGACATACGTTGGTCAGAGCAGCAGATGCGTCAATGCGAGATTAAAAGAACACAAGCATGGCCTGACCAGTTCACCTTGTTCCCACTTAGCAGACCATTGCAAGAAGTGCGGTTGTTTGCCTTGTTACACTAACACCATCGTTCTCGCCCGCAGTCATAATCAGCTTAATTGAAGAATCATAGCGTCTTTTCATATTTATCAACTTCAAGATGATTGTATAAGCCAACCATCGATACCTCTGCCACATGAATTAAGAAGTCAAATATCAGCTACATTCTTGCGCCTCGTAATCTGGTAGTACATGCGACTGTATGAATTCCTGTTTATATTGTCCCTATCCATGCCTTTTTTCTTTTCCTGTTTTCTTCATTTTGTTTCTATATGCTTTTTATATTGTGTCCGCCAGGTGGCATTTTTTAAAGGCTTATATTCCGTGTTTCTTCAACTGCATTTGCGTCAGTGCACAGTCCTGTTGTTTCTTTTCGCAGTCTGCATTTCTCTGGCGCTGTTTTATGAAAATATATGTGTGTGTGTGTGTCATGACTTGAATGGCATGAATGACAAGATGCTCGTGGTCATGATGCCATCATGGTCATTTCTTTAAATGTATATGTTGTTGTGCCATACTACGAGCACCTGGTGGCTACCACGAGGCGACGGGAGCCCCCACTTCTCCGCAACGAATCAAGGATTCAACACGGGAGGCGACTTCAAGAAGCAGCCAGCCATCTCCGCAGCGCCCAGCCATCTTCGCGACGAATTAAGAATTCGACGCGGCTGACGTCATCGCCCTGCCCCGCCTGGTTCCTGTCGACGCCCAAACTGGGCCGGTGTAACGTAAAACTATTCCATTTTGTTTTTATTCCAAATGGGCCATCACCGCTCGCTCATTAGTCAAAATATTTCAGGCCATGCCCATTTTGCCTGCCTGTTCCCTGCCGACGAGGGGTCGCCGAAGGGATTTAAGGGAGAACCGGCCCATTGTGAGGACAGAGAGTCGCTTCCAGCCGCCCAGTCAGTCTGATGTGCTCTTACTGCTACCTGTATGCTATCATCCACTATTTGTAAACATTGTATAAATTTTTTCGTTTCTTCTTCGTCTGCGGAAAGAGTCCATCTTTCGTCCTCCACCCCAAAGTCACAGCAATGTACTTGGGGGACTGACTAGATATTTGAATTGTAATCGTGATGCCGTCGTGGTTGTTTAACAGTATACATATGAGGATATGCATGACATGACACAACATAAATGACACCCGGTAACACTTCGCGGAACCCCAAATGATTCTGGATAGCCAGCTAATCTATAGCTACTTACCTGGCCAATTACGCTTCGCATAACATTGATTAACAAAGTGCGTGAGATCTCTGCATAACTTTTGTGAGAGTTTCTTTGCGTATTTATTAACTTTGCCGACAGAAACTGATTTTTGTTTTACTTTAGACTCAACTTCAGTTAGTAGCGTGCCATTCTCCATCACTCTACAACAGAACGCCAGAGAACATGGCCCAGTCACTATGTTTCGCCGTAGTGGTGAAAGCTGGCGCCGCCGTTCAGCTGCATAGAAACTCGATGGTTGCAGTATGCCTCGACATCGCATTCGGAAGGTGGCGCTGATATTGAGGTGGCCTTAAACACAACCTCTAGAGAACTTAAGGCCTTCTGGCTGTACCCTCTCCCCTTGAGCTACGTCACGCAAAAGAGGCCCACATAGAAGTTCCATGTGGTGTGCTACGAAGCTACGAGCGGTGCACCTGTGTTTAAAATAAGACGCGGAAGACCGAGTGGGCTACAATGGCGATAACAATTCGATTAGTTCCGGGAACCCTGCCGTTCTTTGGATAGCTTGGGGGTTAGAAAAGTCCTGGCACGCTACGACATGCTTCCGAGCGCACTGTTTTTTTGGATGTGAACCGTGCATGTAGTCTCTGTGCTTGTGGTGCGATTGCGGTTGTGTGTCCTGCAAGCCTTCATTGCCACGGAATGTGGATTACGTTCATGCCAGGATATGCCTAATAAGTGCTGCGTGCCCAATAGCTGGAGCAATGGCAAATCGGGGCAGAAAAATCATGCATTCATGTTTCCGCAAGATCAATGACAGAATATTGGGTGCCCATGCTAAGGCAAAGAAGAGAAAAGCTGGAATTCTGTGGAATAAGGCAGCTGTTTCTTTGTAAATAGTTGCACGAATGTTTTGTATCTCCATTGCTAAACTCATTCAAGGCGCTGTAAATACATGGACTGCGGTACTGTATGTAAGAATTCCTCGAAAGCTTACTTATTCGTTTAGAGCCTAATCTAGACTGGAATAAATACATGTGTCCCGAATGTGAAGAAGGGCACACTAGTGAAGTTGTCATGAGATATGTGTTATGGTGCAGTGCTAACATTGTGTTGAAGAATTTTTGTGGTCACATGAACGGCAAACAGTTTGACACCGACGATAAATCAAGGCAAAGCAGCTACTCTGAAAAAGAGGGCAGCACTGTGACTTTTCAATATAAGCGTTGCTCCCTGTCATCATTTACCCGAAATTCGTTCTCAATCCTAAGGTAGAACCATTTCATTTTTTATAAACTGGCTTTTTAATATTTAATAATGCAACGCGTAAATAGTTGTGCATAAATAAACTAATCTTGGAACACCCTCTGCGGGCCATATGCTCAACTATGCCTACAAAAATATAATAACTGCGCTTTGGCTAACGTTGCCCATAAGGGCGCGATCCCTTCGTTCAACCAATGCCTGGTTCAACCCGTATCCCTGAGTACGCCGCCGGCCTCTTCTCCGTGACGTCACTCGCCGAGCGCTCAGGCCTTCTCTTGTAGAGGTGGTGCCTTAAAGCCCCTGAATTTATTTTTCAGTAGCTTTAGGCGCCCTAGTCATAAGATTGAAGCAGCCGTTGCTGCAGCATCAGCGGTAGCGTCGTTCCAGACGATGCGAACATCGAATTTATTTAAGAAGAAACTAGTAATGTCCGCAAACATGGTACGTATTAAAGAAGCTTCATGCAAAATAGTACCTCTCTGCGAAATCTGAGATCAGCCTGCGGTTAAACACTGCTGTTTCGATGCAAAACACAGTAGAATGCTCTCTTTTTTAAAGGACATTGCAATTTACGTCAGATACTATGATCTCACTTTGCTCAAATCCTAATTTACTCGTTATTACTTGCCAGAATCGGCAAAGAGAGAAATTAACACCATAAAGCAGGATAGCAAATTGTTTTAAATGCTACTTCTGCGTTTATCCAAGTAGACGTTGATGCCTGAGCCTGCCAGAGCCATATGCCTGAGCAATGGCCTGAGCCGCCTCAGCTTTATACTCCGAGTTCGTAGTATCACAGCCGCCGACCGGATCAAGTTAGTAGCAGCAACGTAGCAGTTATTTATTGATAAAATTATACACGCAGATAACGCGAAATTTGTGTTACTGTGTATAAAAACACATACGGCACATTGGTATCGTCATCATCACAAGTGTTTTGCCGGTTGGTTTCGGTTGCGTCCCCCGGACCCCTGCTCTTGCCGGCTGTTGCTTATCTTGTCGGTTGTGTAGTGTAGCCGGTGTAACGCCTGGTTCGTCGTGTCAGTGTTCTGGATTGCCCACGTGTGCATAGACGGAAGGCACTGGCATGCATGAATGACTGCGTAAGTGGTGAAAGGACCAAACGCAGCTTGCGATATGCTCCTTTGTGTGCCACAAGCTACTGGCTTCATAGGCGGGCTGCTGTAATCAAGAACAACTCTTTGAGTAAATGGCTAAGTTTTATCGTTGTCTTCAAAGACACCTGCCTTTCGCTTCCGGTAGACGTAGGCGTTTCCTCACACATGCCTCATGCATGTCGCAACGTTTTGAGGAAGCGCTAGCACAGAACACCTATGCGCTAGCACGGAGTTTGGCGCTAGTTCCGAATCCGAGCAGTCGCTGTAGTTGCGGCAGCTGGTGAGCACTTCTGTCATTTGTCGACCGCTTAATAATGAAGCTAAACATTGCAAGCATTGTATCGTACTCATATCAGTGGTCAAGCTTGTGTTAGTCAAACATATGTTTTGTTATATGATGCGGAAATGAAATTGCTGGGTTTGCTGCATACAAGATGACTTGTCGTTTATTGTTGTTTGCTCTTTGCCGCCCCCTAGTGTCGAAAGTGTGGGCACGCTCAACGCCTCCTATAATAGGAGGTGTTGGCACGCTATATATGTACAACGCCTCCTATAACTATTATATTATAGGAGGCGTTGATATGTAGGAAGGAAAGAGAGAGAGCAGCCAGCTTTGGCATGGGAAAGCTCCTATACGCCAGTCCCTTTACTACTGCGATGATATAGTGAACTAAAGAAGGGAAGGATGCTTGATTCTGCAACCTGTGCTCCCGTATGGGCTGCAGAATTAAGCGTAATTTCGCTCACCCAAACCACGAAGAAGAATAAAGTCCCTTTGCTCTGTGTCGGCCCAATGCATGACCTCTTGCGTGGAGATCGTGATCTCGACGCAGCAAGAATCGAGATTTGCCGAGACGTTTGGTGCCCGGTAGTTATCTATTCTGTGGGTAGTCCCTAATCGATGTGAGCTCAGCCGGCAGCTGCTCGGCTGCTTTGACTGTGTCTGTCACGTGTTGGGACGACACACTCGACTTCAATCGCGTTGCGCGATGCTTCCTCCGATCCTTTTCCTCCCACCATGTGTAGCAAGCTTTGTGCTTAACAGTTGTCAGCGTAGCGCTGTCTTTCTTTGTAATATATCTGTCGCTGTTAATCTTTCCTTTCCGGTATTTTTATGCGACAATAGTATGTCGTTCAGCAAGCACCAACTCGGCCTAGATAAAGTTAGAATGCAACTATGCAGTTGCTTTATTTCGGAACTGTGATTGTGCGCGTATTGCAACCAAGACTGTTTTATTCTGTGGCACAAAACAATGTCTTATTGTTCTCACGTAAAACCCCGATAATACGCCATTTCTCCACCCCGGGTAAGTTTTATAACAGTCGGATTAAACATGATTTCTTCCCAAAGTTAGTTCTGCCCTTTCGTAGAGGGAATAAATGGAGATGTTAAAAAACCGATAAACTCTTCCTGCCTTGAGTGAGCAAGTGGTGAGGATTTGTGTAATAATTAACATGCAATTAGCATTTGAACTTCATCTAGTTTGCCATATGTTCGTCAGTACGTATGCTTGTACGCAGCTTACCTATTTGCCACCAACGTGGGTGCATGGGTCACTGGGTAGTCTATAGTATAATGTGTAGAGTATCGGGCTGCTGGGCTGAAGGAACTGTGTTCGAAACCAACCGTTGGACCAACTTCAACGGCTGAGTATGTGACATGACATGTGCCGCTCTTCAATGAAGCGCTTTCATGCCAACTTGGGTCGCTGGGTATGTGCTACTGGGTATATGCTGCTCTTCAATGAAAAAATTCTGCAGATCTTGCGTGCTGTGGGAATCGATGTAAGCAAAGATTTCTTTGTTGTTTGCTTTGATTGAAGATAGCCAATGGTGATGTTGATGGAAAATGTTTAATTTCTTCAACGTTTAGTCCAATACGAACGTAGTAAATAGATGTTAAATGTTACCTTGTGTGCACCACTTCTGTTTGTATGCATAGTACACGGAAAACACAAGGAGACATGTTTGCTTGAGGTGGTGTTGTGCGGCATTGTTCATAATCCCTTGATAGGGCTGGGCATTGTCATTGCCTCACACGGCACATCACATTATGGCAGAAGTGTTAACCTTTTGAATTATGGGACCAGACGTGCCAAAACCACAATTGGATTATGAGGCACGCTGTTGTGGCCGACTCCAGAATAATTGTGACCCTGTGGTGTTCCTTCATGTGCACTTAGATCTAAAACACAAGCGTTTTTGTATTTAGCCCCCTTCGAAATGCAGCTGCCGTGGTCGGGATTGAACCCACAACCTCAAGCAATGCCTCAGCCATGAAGCTACCGTGGCAAGCACAGAAGTGTTGATTTGATGTTCAATCGCTTCCATAGTGTCGCCTAGATGGTACGGTGCTTTAATGCGGCTTTGCGTCTGTACACCTTGCATCAGTTGTCTGCTCGACAAACTTGCATGGTGTTAATTTTTCAGAAATGGCAAATACGTACCGTATCGTACCTTGAACTGAAATTTATCCAGTTTGTCCACAACCAGTGTCGTGTCTGGTAGCAGCATTTGCTCACCTTACGTCACCTTTTCCCTCTCCCACCCTCCTCCTCATGTATGGAAACTGCAAGCAAAGAATGGCAAGGCTGTCACTCGCTCATTTCGGGACTGCATCGGTTCTGCCCATTCACTGCCTCCTCTCCATACGTCCTCTCTACCATTCTATCTACCTCACTTCTGGACTGTTGCATGTTGGTAGAAACATAAGCACTGCAGTTCCTGCAATGCTTTTTCAGGGGTCACAGATAATTACAGTTGTCAATAGGATATTGTGGCGACACCCAGGGAGCTCCAGAGGGCACTGTGAACGTATAACACGATGGAAAGGTTCAAACGAGTTTCTTGCATTGCCTTACCTCTCTCACACTCCACATGTATACGCACATTGTGTCCCCCCCCCCCCGCTACGCAGTGTGAAAGACAGCAGCAGAAGCATTGGAAAAGTTGAAGAAAAAGGCAAAGAAAGCGTCGCTTAAAAAAAATTTTCTTTTTAATTTCTCCAGTGCTGGTCTGAATAAAACACACATTATATATACTCAAGGCATATGCCATACAACTTCACAGTGGCGGTGCTAGATGTTTTAGCGTGTCTCGGGGGAAGCACGACAGGAGAGCAGCAGCAGTGCATGCCTCACACGTGACTTGTTTCGGTGCTAGCAATACGGGATGCCACTACGTGGCTCCAATGCTAACTGCATTAAAGTCGACATTTATTGTGAGATAGGTGCCGCCAGAATTATTATTGTTCGTGTATGAACAGGATATATGCTTCCTTTTTCTAAATGTCTAGGAAGAAAATACATATTCAATGCCTGCGGCCTTGAGTAAATGATGACAGTGTTGCCATATTAGTAGTCACGTTTACAGGAATGAGGCAGTGACACGTTACATTTCCTGCATGTTGCTTACATGTAAACGGCTGCAATGTGTTGGGGAGCAAAAGCAGGGCTGACATTGCTCTGCATTGTGAATGGTCGCTTTGACGTTGAGAGGATGTTATCCCAAGTCAGGTACATTCAAAGGCTTGACAGGTCTAGGACGGACACAAATGCTCAAAACGAAATGATAATGAATGTTTTGCTTGTTTAAGTAAACATCTGTGTCTGAACTGAGACCATTGCTTGTGTTAATTTAATCGTTTGTTAAAGGTACCAGGAATGTATCCTGAACTATGGGCACCAGACAACAAGAACCATTATTTCTCCCCTGTTTACCTCATTAAAAATAACACACGATTTTAACCACCCAGATTTTAAAGAACATGAGACAAGTACAAAGGACCCTACACGTAATCGAACGAAACACCTGCAGTATTGTAAATGCATGTGGTGCATTCGTCGCAACACCCTCGCTTGATTCTTGTTTACATGTCGTCACCAGCAAGTGCTCTGTGTACAGTGTGTCCTGTACCATTTTGCAGCAGGTGCTTTCTCCTGTCAATGTACAACTGCAGTTTGAGGTCAAACATCGAGCTCATAGCTAACAAAACACATCTCGAGCTTGCAATCCTGCATTGGCGTGCAACTTATGAACATTAAGTATGTTTGACGTCTTACCCATGCAAGAGGCATTCAGGAGCATTCGGACAATCTAAAAGGGCATCAAATTACGCAGTAGTTCATTCTGCCCTTCAGCAAGCTAACACATGAATGGTAATTTCTCGTAGCATACCTTGTACATAGAAGTGTCCAAATAATGCAACATTTTAATGTGGTCGAATACAAATACTCCTGAAAACGACCTTCGTATATCAAATATAATACTAAATCAAATACTTGTGCGAAGCCCGCTCGACACAAAGAAAAGGCTTACTTATGTTATTTCATGCATGTAATGCAGTTAATGAATGGATGGCAGGTCAATGCAGAAGCTTGTACATGAGAAACAACTGAAAGATGACAGCATCTTCTGCATCATGACTACGACAGTAATGAAACTACAGGACAACATGTCGCCACATTTACATAGTAGAATATTGCGTTTGTTGAGGGATCTAAGTATAAAGCGCAGCCCTGCACATCATTTTAAAGAAATTCAGTGATGGTGAGATTGTCCAAATAAATTGCTTTCCCCAAATCCAGACAACATAATTGTACTCTGTCTAAGGGAAGCATGCTTATTGGATGACGGAACAATTATGCAGAAATGATCTCCACTCAGGAACTTCAGCTCTGTGAATGCTGTTACTTGAATATGTAATCTAAAATATCTTGGCTTTGTCAAGCCCTCATTTGTTTTACTGGTGGCACTCCTTTCTCCTACAGTGACCTGTCTGTGCCAGGCTTGCCTTGATAGCTCATTTTAACGAAGATCGGAGTCAGCAGACCCTCCCTGTTTTTCAGCATGTTTCAAATAACAGCTGCTCTTAGGTGAGTGCATACTGTGCAATTTTTTTGATGCTGGATTAAGAGCAGAGTTCTCTCTTTTTAACCACTCAATATATGCTGTGAAGTAACACTGAAGCATCATAGAACTGATTATTTCTTTTTTCTTTTATGATCATGGTTGCATCTGTGCAATTTGTTCAGTGTTCAACATTGAGGTTTCTCTCACTGCATTCATGTAGTTATTCTGTGCTTGCTGTCTACTTATTTTTTGTTATTGTCTTGCTCCTTCTTTACACAGCACCATCTCAAAGCTTTCATAGTGTTCTGTGAAAAGAATTGGCAGTTATGTGTAACCTTATTCATTTGTAAAGTAAGGGCACTTCATCCAAATTTGTGCCACACTTTTACTGTAGCTTGGAGTGCTTATTTCTCATGAATGTTTTTAAAAGGGTGCATTGGTTCCATAATGGTGTGACAGCTGACGTTGTTATCATTGATATAGCAGGTAATTAAGTCACTGCAGTTACAATCAGCTAATAGCTTCATTAATTGTTCATGACTGAGCTGATGAGTCATGTAATGGTTGGCGCATTAGATGTTCATGATAAACTCGAAAACCTTGGGTTGCAAAAATTTAACTATGGCTGCAAAGAAAACTCAGTGACACATTTGTTTATAAAAAGCTTGTGAACCTGAATGTCTACATATAGTAAAATGCTTGTCTGGTGTGCCTTATTTGACCAATGGGTTTAATTTACAACAGTTGCTAAAATGCACGTGAAAGAAGTGTAATGTTTGTTTAAGCCAGTGTAGTTAATAGCTATTGGTACACATAAAATGCAGTTAGGCTTGTTTATGATAATTTTAAATTTATGTAACATATGCTTATTTTATTGTTTAGCACTATTATCACAATTCCAGGGGGGATGACCCGCCGTGGTTGCTCAGTGGCTATGGTGTTAGGCTGCTGAGCACAAGGTCGCGGGATCGAATCCCGGCCATGGCGGCCGCATTTCGATGGGGGCGAAATGCGAAAACACCCGTGTACTTAGATTTAGGTGCACGTTAAAGAACCCCAGGTGGTCGAAATTTCCGGAGTCCCCCACTACGGCGTGCCTCATAATCAGAGAGTGGTTTTGGCACGTAAAACCCCATAATTTAATTTTTTTCCAGGGGGGCATGGACTATGGGCCCCCTCCCAGTAAAGTTCATTGGAAAAAAATTAAGGATTTCTCTCTCGCTTTAGGGTTATAATGAAGAGAGCACATTTCGTTTTCCATTTATGCCTTAATGAGCTTTTTTATCACTTTTGTTACATTAAAGGAGTAGCAACAGGATATATTCTACTCCATTTTTTTTCCGTTAAAGGAATATTTTATACCTCTAAATTATAAAGAAAATACTGGCATGCCTCAGAGCACCCTGAATACTTTAATATAATAGCTTAATATAATAGCTCTGAAGTCAGTCTCTGTATCTGTTCCCAGGAGGTGACCATGTTGTTAAGTCATGATGCTGAAGGTGGTAACATCAGAGCAGAACATTGCAATGTTTTGACACTAGCTCCAGCTCGCTTGGTTGCCTCCTATGCTGCTACTTGTTGCGACACCTGCTCTAACAGCACAGCAGATGACTGAGTAAGCTAGAGCAAGTGCCAAAATGTTGAGATGTCCTGCTCCTATACATATTACCACCTTCTGCTTCATGACCTCAAAACATAGTCACATTATGGAAAGAGAAACAGAAACTGGCTGTAAAAAAGCTACTATAATAATTTATTCAGACCACCCTGAGGCATGCCAGTATTTTTTTTATGGTTTAGCAGCATGGGACCTTCATTTAACATATAATAAATGGAATAGAAGATATTGTCACTACTCCTTCATCCTAGAGGCATATTTGCGTTTTCCTTATACACATTTAATCAAGGCACATTTCAGGGCATAAGGTCCAGATCACAGTGCTGTATATGGCTTGCTCAGACTAAAAGAAACAGTTATGAGTGCTTGAACAGCACTGAGTGTTGCCTAAATACAGAACCAGTTATAGACCCCTTTTTGTGACACTCCCGTGAGCACCATTGCTTTCCTCAGCCGACCTCTGTTGCCTCTGTTCACAATAGCTGTGTGAATGACACAAAACATTTTCCAAACCTTCAGAAGACGTAAATGTTGCGTATTCATTTTCTTCTGAGCTTATTACGCCTTCTCCAAATGGTGTGAGCACTGCTGTATGGTGTGCATATTAGAAGGCAAAGATAGAAATAGTTTTCCCAAGACACGGCGGTATGTACTTTCAGTCTATGTAATAAACCAGCATTACTGTCATTCGCCCATCAGTGTTTCTTAATTGCCAATGGCTTAGAAACCACCATTTGTCATGTTTTTGATGCAGTAATGTTTTTGGTGCGATGTCATCACATTATTTTATACATAATCACCTGTAAATTTGTCAGTCGCACTAAATTTTATTATGCCACGCTCCAAGCTTAAAACATTTATCTTTTGAAGTTTTACAGTAGCTTACAGAACACATACCATATCATTCGTAACTCATTTACATTGTAACTTGGGTTGAAATGTTTAGCTTTGAACATTCTTATGTAACATATGTAAACCACTCATTGGTCAGCATACTCTACAACGAATGCACTCATATCTAATATGTGACTGAGTCTCCAAGTTTCAATGAATGGGGCTGGACATTAGTGGAGACAAAATAACACTTACGAGGGCGAGCGAGTCTCTACTAAATTTTCGGTGCTATATGGCCATCATATTTTTCTATGAGCTTTGCCTTTGATCAAGAATAATGGAAATATTTATTGGCTACTGCGACTCCTTGGTTTGAGTTAGATGACAGTTCAAAATTTTATTCCGAGGTTGTGGCAAAAAGAAACAAGGATGAATAGACTCGAGGAGAGTGTGTTGGGAGGCTAGTTGGGAGGACATCTTTTAGAGAACTTAAACTGTGCTAGGGACGAAACACCGAGGTAGATGAAGACAGGACGAACCCAGACTAACAACTGGTTTATTGAAATCACACAATGCTGCCTCTTCGAACTATGCACATGGCCAAGCCAGATCGTAACTGCATGACCATGGAACACTCCCTCGCCAAGCCCCTATCTACAACAAAAAATCAAGCTCTTTCTTGAACATATGCTCTGACAGTTCGCTGACGCACCTATTTGAACCATGTCTTGCTATCAAGGAAGCTTCCAAGATTTCACATGCCCTTTGGTCTTTTGCTCGCCCTAACACCTTTGTTTTTTCAAACATCGGCTTGCACTTCTTCACACATGACCTACAATGAACTGGCCGGTACTTTCCGCTGCCATATTTTAATGAATTAGAGTGGTCCGAGTTAGAGTTCTCCATTGAATGATTGTTAATACATCTTCCGGTTTGCCCCACATAGAACATTCCGTAGGTCAGCGGAAACTCATACACTTCCTCTGTGTCTGTCGCATAAAATACAGGTGCACATATGTACCATGTAGAACAGAGGTGGTGTACGAGTTTCCACTGACCTTTGGAATGTTCTATGTGGGGCAAACCAAGAAGATGTATTAACAATCATTTAATGGAGCAGTCTAACTGATTAAAAGATGCCAGCAGAAAGCATCTGCCAGCTCATTGTAGGTCATGTGCGAAGAAGTACGAGCCGATGTTTGACAAAATGAAGGTGTTAGGGCGAGCAAAGGACCGAAGGGCGCGTGAAATCTTGGAAGCTTCCTTGGAAGCAAGACATGGCCTAGATGGGTGCATCAGCAAACCGTCAGTCTATCTTTTCAAGAAAGAGCTTGATTTTTTGGTGTAGATAGGGGCTTAGCAAGGGAGTCTCCCATGGTCACTCGATTATGATCTGGTTTGGGCATGCGCATAGTTCGAGGAGGCAGCATTGTGTGATTTCAATAAACCAGTTGTTAGTCTGCGTTCGTCCTGAAATCATCTACCTTGGTGTCTTGTCCCTAGCGCAGTTTAAGTTCACAAAAGAAAGGACGAATAAAGCCTGGGAGGACAGTACCTACAATGAGGCAGAGTTAACAGAACACCATTAAGGAGCGCTACATTTTTATGCTCCTCCACTGTGAACACAAAGCACTGCGAGCTTTTAAGCTCTTAGCACAAAGATCCATGTGAGCATGCCACAGTTATCACTCCACTAGCCAGGAAGCAGCCTTACCATACAGCATATTTAGCAGATTTTTTTAATGCGTGCTTTAGGCATGCTTAAACTGCACAGTGGGTTATGAGGGACATAGTAGTGCTGCAGCTCCAGATTCATTTCGACCATCTTGTATTCTTTACCCTGTGCCTGAACCTAAGTAGTACCGGAGCGTTTTTGCATTCCTCTCCTTTCCGAACGCGCCCACTGCAGCCAGGAATCAAACTTTCACAGAGGCGATGTAGCAGGTCTCGAGGCAACAAGAGTCTAGGCACGGCACAAGTGACATCTGTTTGTAACGAGTAAACTTGCCGGTGAAAAGGGTCTATACATGACTCTTCTTGCTAAACTGCTGGCTGATCTCCACTCAGATTTTGAATAGAAGTACCATTTTGCATTAAGTTTAGTTTCACTCCATGTTTGTGGGTATTACATACCCCTCCAGTGCTGTCCACAATAGACCCAAAGTTGGTGTTGTCTGCGGTGATGCCACTAAAAAATGTTCGATTCTGCTGCAACAGAACAATGGCGTCTGTTATGGCTATGACGAGAACACCATGTTCACCATAGCTAGGACTGACGGCGCCACCATGATGTTGCAGTGCTGCCACTAGGGCTTCATGCTCTGGGCAGCTGGTCCTGTAGCTTTACAACCTTTTGCCATTGTGAGGCTCTCGTCTGCACCTACATTCTCTGTGTACACTCGTGTTGCTGTCATCACAAGTAATTATTGTTTACTCAAAACAATCATCATGCCACAAGATGAAAGTAATTGGGGCACAGAGTACCTGGAAATTATGTCACCAGCACTATAATGATGATGACGCATTGAAGAAATAATCACTGAAATCACTAATACAAGGAAGCTGCAGTCCCTTTCTTTTCAACCTAAATGGCTACAAGCACATACCTTGCATTTTTTTCTAGATCAGGGTCAGGCATGTAATTCTTTGTGTGCTTTTTGATACGAACTGATGGTGCAACTCCTCTCTCAACAATAGGCACTCGAGCATGTCTATGCTATTTATGAATTTATGAACATGTATATGAAATGCGTATTAATTTATTTATCTGACTTAAAATTGTGAAAAGTTATATGCCTGACCGCATGCTCATCACAAAATTGTATTGGTTAAAATTGTGCAAGTATAAAAGTTAAGAAATGACAAACAAATGTTGCATCTCCCTGTAGGAAACCCACAAAGAGGAGGTGAATAGCCATAAGAGCACCACTTGCAGTCAACTCTTTATGTAAAGTTGCTACTTAAACATCCCATAACAGCCAATTATCTGCACAGGTCTAGCAGTCTCAGTAAGCTATCATGAGAACAAACTCAAAAATAGCAAAGAAACGAAAAGTTGCCTAATTTGAAATATTTTCTGCATTGTCTTTTTCACCAGACAGTCTCTAGCACTTACTGGGCTCCCCATGCCTCACCTTGCACATTTTAGGCCACTCAAGTTGTGACGGTATTCTACACCCTTGTGATTATTGACTATTGCTTCTGCAACTGCAAACGGAAAACTGGCAGGCATTCTTGGAAGTACGTGTACTTTATTAGAACGTTCTTGAGGGCTAGTTGGTTCATACTTGAAGGGAGGATAAAACTCTGCAAAAAAATGAGGACAAGCTTGTTTTTTTGCAGGAGGCACCTTAGCCCAACATTGCAAAGGATGTAAAGGTAAAGGTGAGGGTAAGCAAAAGACTCCTTGCAAGCCGATCTTGGAAAACACAACCTTTTTGTTCAGATGGAGAGACCAGACAGAAAGGGAGATTGTGGACGCATTTCACATTAAAAACTCTAGCGACAAGTGTGTCAGCGCGCCGTCTGTTTCGGTTTTACTTGAAGAAATTGTTTTTTTGGGAAGCCACTCGTCAAAAAAAAAAAAAAGTTGCCCTTGCGCTCGGTTTGTTTGGTTTTTTTCCATGCATGTAATGGCTCGCAGGTTCAGGCTGAGCTTAATCATATACAGGGTCCATTATGAAAGTAATGCGTATGATTTTATTATGCTGCGACTATCCATGGCAGCACAGTAAAACCGGTCGGGAAATGTGGGGAGGGTTCTGCCCTACCAACGCAGCCGGTCGCCAGTTTACTCCGAGCAGTGTGAGCGGATAACACGGCACGATGGAGCGTTCGCTTGAACAGCAATACACTATCAAGTTTTGCATGAAGCTTGGAAAGAATGCAACCAAAACATTCCAGATGCTTCAGGAGGCCTTCAAGGATGATTGAATTTCAAGGTCACACTCCGGGAGGTGGCACAAGGCGTTCAAGGAGGGCCGGGAAGAGGTCACCAACGAACCCTGTTCAGGACACCCAACATTGACCAGAACCGACGAAAAGGTGGATCGTGTGCGCGAAGTTTTGCGTTCCGTCCGTCGATTGAGCATCCAGCAAATTGCTGACACACTACACATGTCCACATTTGCGGTACATGGGATAGTCACCGAGGATCTGCAAATGCGCAAGGTCTCATGAAGCTTGTGCCGAAAGTGTTGACGGAAGATCAGAAAGAACTTCGAGTTTCGTGCTGTCAAGAATTGTTGGATTTGATTCAAAATAAGCCGGGCTTTCTTGACTCTGTCGTAACCGAAGACTAATCCTGGATGTTCGAGTACGGCCCAGAATCGAAAAGGCAGAGCTACGATTGGCACACAAAATCATCCCCCCGCTCCAAGAAAGCGCGAATGAGCATTCTCTTAGAGTTTGCATTCTCTTATGTTATCTGCACAAGTGTGAGTGACGATGTGGTCAAGTACTGGAGATCCTGCTTGAAATAGCCTGTGCTCTGATTTTTAAGAATGAACAGTTGGCAGTCTGTGCTCATGGTGTGTTGTGTGTTTCTTTCTCTTGTCCTCGTTTTTTCATGCACTTTTAACCTCCCTTCATTCTTGGAAAGCTTATTGCCTCTATGAAAGGAGACAGTGTTGAATACTGCAAGAGCATTTGCCCTCACTGGCCACACCACAATGCTACATGCTGTGAGGTGCAAGTTCCCGGTACAACATAAAACCTTGTGTTAAAGCAGTATGGTGTTAATTGTAATGAATTGTAATTAACATAAGAATGACATATGCCTCTCTTGCAGTTCTGCAAAGCACCTGCGGTGGGTGCCTTTCAGGTGCAGGTTTATTAGTCAGTGCCACACTACCGCCAGTGAGGTCCCAGTTGTGGAGCGTGAGGTCCGAGAGCTTCAGATCCCCATTCCGTATGGGCACCTGGCTGCTAAACAGTGGCTGCCCACGTCTGCCGAGGACCCACACCGACGCGTTCTCCTGCTGCACGGTTACCAGGACAATGCTGGTAGCTTTGACCACCTTGTGCCAAAGCTTGACTCTCGATGGCACGCTGTGGCCATTGACTTCACAGGCCACGGCCTATCTTCACACTTGCCCAAAGGGATACCGTGCATTTCAATGCAGTTTTGGCTCGACATATCACGTGCGGCTAACCACCTTGGCTGGAGTCAATTCTCCCTGATTGGACATAGTGTAGGAGGTCAAGTGGGCCTGCACTATGCCTGCATCTTTCCTGAGAAGGTGTGTATTACAATGTCTGCCTTTTAGTTTGAGCCACTAATGCTATTTAAGGGCAACATAGAAAAAAATCTGTGGGCTCTTGCATCAGCGCAATCATCTACGGCATGAGAATGTCACTACTTCCTTCTATCAATGACTCCGAGTGGCATACCTAAAATATGACCCTGGCAACTCAAAATATATTGTGCACCCGTAGCTATGGCTTAGCGTGGCATCATATTTGTGTTCATGCCTTTCCTCAGTAAAGTGCCCCATTTAAATGGTGTCTCTTTGGTACTTGTTGTCAAGTCACCGAGTCTATGACAGTTAAGTTCGAGAACCGCTGCCGAGTGTCATCACACAAGGCACTTAAATCAGACTCTCAGAAAGCAGCTATATCGCTTTAAAAGGCATTTCTTTACAGTGAATGAAGTGTTCATAATGCCGGCAGAGTGGCTACGGAAGCTTGGATGTACCTGTCACGGTAACTTAGTGGCTATGGCATTGCACTGCTGAGCTCGAGGACACGGGTTCAATACCGACCGCAGCGGCCGCATTTCGATGGGGGTGAAATTCAGAAATGCCCGTGTACTTGGATTTAGGTGCACGGTTAAGAACCCCAGGGGGTCAAAATTAATCCATAGTCCCTAACTGCAGCATGCCTCATAATCATATTGTGGTTCTTTATGTAAAACCCCATAATTTAATTCATTTTTTTTTAGCTTGGATGCAATGCTCCTCTGTACATTTCATATTATAGTGTGTTCAGAACAAATTCAGAGCCAGAAAGACCTTGAACTTGACATTTTGATGCTCCATTCCTGACCTGAAACAATAACTAATGGTTCTTGTAGGTTGCACCTCTGAGCATCTTCTCTGGCTTTCTACAAATTCTAAAGTGTTCTAGTGAGCCTTCTACAATTTTCTGCATAGTTAACCTCCAGTAATTTAAAACTTATGTAGCTAAACATAAGCTATACATAATCCTACATACTACAGTAGAACCTCATTGATACATTTTTTGGGGACCACAGAAAATAAATGTATAATCCGGGGAAATCTAACATCTGATAGCACTTGTAGCAGTGGTATTGATGAGACAAAAAGCTACCCTCATGTGAAACTTTAATTTAACTTTAATAGAAAGCCAGCAAATTATTGAAAACTCACTCAGTAAGGCTCATTATTGTTGTCTGGCAGTTAGATTGAATGTTGAACATTTTTTTTTAGCAATTGTAGCCATATGAGTCGCACTAAACATAGCTTGTAATTTCCATTTGTCATTGAGTGAAATCTTCAATAATAACAGCCTCTTTTCGAGCCCTCACAGTCATTTTTCAGTTACCACGCAGCCTTGTATGTCGAAGTAACTGCAAGGCATCGAAGGTCATCAGACAGCATCCACAAACATAGATGCAGGCAAGCCCTTGCGCCTTTGTCCACCTCCTCTTGGGTTTCAACTTCATGAGATATGTTTAGGTTGGTGATCGCCAATGAAACATAAGTGATTGCAATTCTTTAGTGCTACATGGCAGGTTCTGTGAAGTGACCATTTTCAATGGTGACATGTGCAGCAGTCAACATAGGCACCATCGACAGGTGATGCCTTGTGTATTGGTGGTGCGCCTGTAAAGTCTGAAGACCTTGTCGTCCGGTAGACCACAGACTTCAAGTACAAAAAATTATTGTGAGGCTATTAAAAGAATATAAAAGAGCAGCCTCACCTAGGCCACCGTGGTACTACAGGCTAGACTTCAAGTGCAGTGAAGGACAGTACACTCAGAGAGCCTCCACTGCCGTTTATTCCAAAAAGAAGATGAACGCCCAGGCCAAGTCTGCTCAATCGCCACACGTTGCTTTCCTTTCTATTTTCGCAAGCTAGTTCTTTGATTTTATTAACAGTGCTGTCACAGTTTATGGACCTAACAGCTAGAAAGAAAAACATAGTAGACTGGAAACTAGTACACGTAACCTTATGGAAACTAAAGGGGACGAGTGCTTCACAGTGTCAAAGTGGGGAAAATGTAACAAACATGAATATATTGATGAGGATCTGCTGTAGTTGCTAGAAAAAATGCCACAGGTTTGCTCTCACTTATGGCGTCATTTCTCCGTGACGACATATTGCTAAGTCAGCGTGGATATCGAGCAGATTTAATTCATTCAAATAAAGCAGAGCACAATTTTAGGATATAGCTAAGTGCACCAACATGCGGCCTAATTGGTATTATAGAAGGTGTGTTCATATGTTGTTGCATGATTGGCATGGTTATGCATGATGTTGCAAGATCGTGAAACAATCTGCTTTAATGGCAGTACCACTGACTGATTGGCAACATGACATTTGCTCAGTGTATAGGCTGTCATAGCACAATAAGGGCATATTGCATCATGATTAGTTAAGTTTAATGAGTGAATTAATGAGTGATTTTTTTAGTCAATTACGCTCACCCACAGAATCTGTCAGCACATTCTCAATGCAAACATTGCTTGTATCATTGTCATTATTGTTTCCTTTCCTAGCATTTTTGATGTATTTAATTCATCACATCCATGGCATGCTCATGGGTGCTGTCAGCGTCCTTGCACAAAGCATTCTGTGAGCAATCTCATAGTGGAGCAGTTTGCTTCAGAATAGGTATCTACAAATACCCTTTATGTTTCTTTTTTCAGGTCCAAAATTTAGTGATGATTGATGCCTTGGCTCCTATGTTCGATCGACGTAGCAAACTTTCACGAAGCTTAAGAGAATTGTTAGAAGGCAACTTGCGGCTTGAACAGAAGGATCTCAGCAAGCCACCTATCTACACGGAAGAGGAAGTGATAAAGCTTTACAAGCATAGTGTAGTTCCAGGCTACCTTCCAGACAACATTAGAACGCTGATGAAACGTGGTTGCAAGCCTGCTGGAGATGGTCGCTACATCCTGACCAAAGACACACGGCTTAGGTACATCCAGTGGACTCGGATTGACAGTGATGCTCTAAAAAAATACTATAGCGGCTACACCAACAACCTCTTGGTAGTGATGGCCGTTCCTGGCTTTGGTGCCACATCTGCGAAGCACAAGATACTGTCCGACGTCTGTGAACAAAACTGCCGCACGTTTCAGATTGTTCAAGTAGAGGGCAACCACCATGTTCACATGACTTATCCAGATGCAGTGGCTAGTCACATACGTCCCTTTTTAGAACCACAGTGATGTCATAAACAATATAATAATGTCAATTTTCTATTGTCATACCTTATTCTTCCAAGCAGCCATGGAGATAATTTTTGCTCTGTGGTGATGCATTTCTTCCCCAATGTTTCATGTTGTGGATGATGTCATCTATGGCCTCAAGATGACTGTGCTGTGTATACTGCTGTTATTTGGTGAATCTGGAGGTGCATTTAAAATTTATACTGTGAGAAAACCTAACTATATAAGTTGGAATCAGTGTCACAAAAAAGAAAAGCCAGCATGCAGAACCCGGTTAACTTGGATGAATATGAAAATTGGTGGCTGGCATTCATCATCACTTCTGCGTTCCTTCTGCCTTCTTATCGTCTTTGTGCTACTTTCATTCACCGTGTCCCAACTAGACAATAAAAATGCCCTACTTTATTTCAAAACTTATCATCTTTCTGCTTTGCATATAGAAAATGCAGTTGGAGCCATTTTACCACAAGTAGAATATGATGCTCCATATTTAGCTATTTGGGAAGCTTGCTTAAAAAAATTATTCAGGACGGACCTTCTGGGCACTTGCACAGAAAGCATCTGAATTGACAATTTAAGACTGTAGCTTGGATGTCTATGTTCTAACATTTTTCTATCATAATATTGCACATGAACCTTTTACAAGAGAAAGTACAAATCCAATAAGATTTTGTCATATAGAAGTTACTGAGACAATGAGGAAGCTGTTTGGAGCAGTCTTTCGATAAGAATAACATTCACACAATTATATTGAAGCAGTGCACTTCAGCACAGCATAATCCTCTTGAACAAAGATCATTGTTGCAAAATGCTTGTTACCACCTGTGCAAGAGCACATTCATTCTGTCACAAAAAAATATGTACTACTTGACAAGCCTGCCACCTCTAATGGTTTGCTTAGTGTCTTAGCCAGCCCCAGAAGTTTGTTTTTGCCACTGCTGCATTTCACTTCACTATGAAGCAAGTGCAAATTGTATGATCTCCTTGAATGGACGCTGAAGAGGCATATTAGGCTGTATTAGTAAATTATGCAATATAAATACAGCTATCCTTAATAAGGAGACTTGGTAAACCAGAGAAGACCTATAAACAATATACCATTGGCAACACTGCCCTGACATTCTTGCATCAGCTTGGCATGACTTCAAGGATTTAAATAGTGTATGTCTGCTTGAGTATAGTTAATTGTTCATCGTTAAAAGGCTACATTGTATTCTAAAATAGCCAGACTTATCCTAGCAGTAACTGATCCTGCACAATAGTGGCCCAAATACAAGGAAATGCATACTACATAGAATTCTGTGATGTCACATTGATGTACCTGTGCCACGATTTCTGCATGAAATTCAGAAATTGGGCCACCAAAAGACACAGGAATGACATGCAACATCATTTCTGTCTGCCGTGTCTTGTCGTTTGTCAGTACTACTCAGCGCATTATAATATGAACAACCACCAGCTAGCCTAATTTCTTGCCATACTGAGAAAATGGAAGTTCTGCCTTTATTTGCTTGAGTTATAATCAACCATTTATTACAACATCAATGAAAATGAAGTTTTGAAACAATAAATTACCAGCTGCAGTCTTAACTCGTTTAGTCTTCCTCCTTAGTGACTCTTTAATGCCACTGGCATCTTCATTTGTCCGCCTATTCTTCGCATTCTCATAATGGGCACAGTAAGGGCTGTTTGCACTTCAAAGTAAGCGAAGCCTTCATCCGTTATTTATTGAACTGTCCAATATGAAACATACTATTTGTTTTGGATAGCAGCAGAACTTTGAGTAATTTCCTTATAAACGAGTGCTTGCCGTAAAAGCAGATCAGTCCTCGATTAAATGGAAGTATTGCATAAGTATAGTAGATTTCTTGGGCTGTTGGTGATGCCTCACCCCTCTTGCAGCATGCAAAATCAGTCTCTCGCACACAGTATGATTAGTTATATAACATATTTGATGAGGAACGTACCTCTGAAGCGTAGAGACGACCTCAAATGCCGATTTAAGTCTGAACACTCACCTTTCCTAAACACAAAACCGAAATCGAAGAGCTAGAAGTAATATTTCTTCATGCTCACAGTGGGAATATGCTTACTGTAACTGATACTACAGTCTAGTATGGAAATGTTGCTACTATAGTCTTTGTAATTACATGCGTGGGGAGTGCTGCATGCCATACATGGAACATTTGCAGTGGGTATTTCTCATATGTGTGGTCCACAGTTGCATACATCATTTGCTGTGTCTGTGGCTAAGATGTAACGACAACTGTACGACGTGGAAAACAGAAAATAAAAACAGCTGAATGTCATGATGCATATCGATAGGCACTCTTGGAATGTCGTTGGCGGATACCTTGCATGGCAACATTTATAGTGGTAATTGCTTGCATCTTACCTGCTTTTGAGACACGGTTAATTTCTTAATTTCCTCAATCTGTAAGCAGGAAAGTTAAGGTGATGGTTTTATTCCATTTCTCTATTATTTGAATAGAACTGGCGTGCACAGCTGATAATGACACTTGTCAGTAGCTTTGCCTGCGGGCTTGCAACATTCTAACAACATTCAAGATGTCCACAGTTGACGTATAGACCACCCTTGTGGCTTTTCCTCAAAGCTGGCAATGACAATGCACCTAATATGATTACGGCCAATTTTATCCTTGCTAATTGCTGTGGTCATTCGTCTCGATTCTCCGCGGATCACGAGCTGCGGATCTCGAGCGCGAAGGATTTGATGCATTTCATAACATGGGAGCACCTCACGAGGCCTCCGCACATAGACAGCCTCATAATACAGAAACATACAGTACTACATAAATTAGGAATAGGCAGTGGGAGGCATATGACTTGCGGACGAGGGCCGGGAGAGCCAGTAGGCCGCCTTCTGGACCAAGCGACCAAGCCCAGCTAAGCCCTTCGAGCCGCTCGTGCCAGTGGGTCTCTGGAATAGGGGCCCAAACCATCGCGCTCTATTTTATTTTCAATAAAGTTTTCACTCACTCACTCACTCACTCACTCATAATAATCTTGGCAGACGGCCAAAGATTTCGTGGTGAAAGAACTTTCAAAAGGTGATAAGCTAGTCTCTGCACCACTTCCCAGAATCACACACACACAAATAACCATCATCAAGCAGGATAGCAATTTGAACATGCTACGACTTTTTAAGCAGACGATATGATGCGAGCGTCCTCTACTCCTAGGTCGTCGGCGAGTCGCAGCACGTCACAAATGAAAAAAAAAAAAGGCGTTAAGTTGTGCAGACAAGGTTTCTAGCAGCAACGTAGCATTTAATCAGTTATTGATGGAAATAACTAGGCAAATAACGTAAAATATAAAAACGCATCCAGCGTATTAGTATCCATCATCATCAATATATCAACGCTATGTAAGTAGTTTCGTTTGGGCGAACTCGTGTATTTAGTAGTTTCGCCGGTTGGTTTCGGCTGTCTGCATAGTTGTCTCTTATGCTTGTGTCCCCCTGCTCCTGCTAACCTTGTTGGCTGCTGTTTGGTGTGCAGAGATGATTGTGCGCGTGCGTAAAGAACGCACGCAGCCTACAGCCGCTCGGGGCAAAAGTTGAACGATGCGTGATGCACCCCCAAGTTGCCCGTCTCATGGGCCGGCTGATGTAATCAAGAGCAACACTACCTGAATGGCATTTTTGTTTTTAATTTTTTTATTGTTGGCTTCAAGGTTCAAGGACACTTTTCGCTGGCGGTAGACGCAGGCATTTCCTCATGCATGTTGCAACGTTATAGGGAAACCTGAGTTAATTCCGCTCATTCTGGTACGTACGTCACTCCGCGCAGTGACCGTATTCGTCAGTTAATTTCGGCCGCTCGAACTTGGTAAGCAACTTTAAAATTTGGTGACCTCCTAATTATAAACCTATGCACAAGAGCACATTCAATAGTTTTTTTTTTTCTTTGAAGCTGAGGTTGCGTGCGTACTACAAGCCAAACAAACTATTACCGGTGTCACACGGCCACTTTCGATCACGATCCAGCCCAGCCCGGATCGAAATTCTCGACTGCGATTGGCTCCCTCCCGCAGCTTGCACGAAGGAGTCAGCGGCGACCGACAACTTCGATCCAGATCGGGCTCGATCGCTAATCGAAAGTGCGCCGTGTGACACCGGTATATGTTTCGTGTGGCACTAATTGCGGCCTGCCATGATCTTAAAAGTTACGTACCCTGCGGTGCACATAACAACGCTTTCGATCGATCCTTGTTAGCGAGAGCTCTAACCGACGCCTGATAGATTAGAATAGTTTTACGTTATACCGGTCCTGAACGGCAATTCCTTGCAGCATGTCCTTGGGGAATATTTCCAAGAGTTCTAGCTAGCTAAATCATTTTCCGTTGCGTCCTGCGCCAGTTGGTAGTGGTGCTCTATGCTGTCACTGCGCGAGGACAGTTTGAGGTCAAAAGTCGTCTTGACCTTGTGATCCTGACCTTGTGTGCGGCTTCTAAACTTCGAATATATTCGACGTCTTGTCTATGCAAGAGGCTTTCAAAAGCAATCAGACAATTAAGATGACAGTGCATCAAATATTGCATTGCAATTCATTCTACCTTTGAGCTAACCGACAACTGAATGGGAATTCTTTGTAACATATTTAAGGTGAACATTTCCGGGTGTTCTCACTAGATCATGGTAGAGTTCTAGGTGCTAGCCAGCTGAAACCGTAACCATGCGGCAAAACAGCAGCTATGCAAGCTGTAAATTGGACAGCAAACGAGGGTGACTGGACAGCTATTTTCACACTGTCACATCTTGCGTCCTGATTTAATGCTGGCTGTTGCTGGGGTATGCAAAATGTAAAAATAGGAAGAAGCTTCGAAGGTGACGCCACATCTGTAAACTTTGCATGTCTGTTTCAAGCTATACGTGCACATTGTCTGACACCAAACTGTAAATACTCGTTCATTTGGTTTCAGACAGTATTCATGAAATTTATATCATTGCAGATACTTTAAAGTTTGCAGTTTTATTTGTACACACCATGAGGTTTTGATTGCAAATATTAGCACATATTTATGGAAACAAAAATTGCTTATCTCCAACTCTGCGGGTGCTGTCACTTGAGCGTATAATTTAAAACATGTTGCCTGTGTTAACTCCTCATTTGTTTTACTACTGGCACATTTTTCTTCTAGTGACCTGCCCATGTCGGGCTCGCCTCATTTTAACAAAAATCAAAGTCGGGAGAACCTGTCTGCTTTTCAACATGTTTCAAATAATAACTGCTTTGAGGTGAGTATATACTCTAGTTTTTTTGGTGCTGCATCAAACTGGTGCTAAGTTTTCTCTTTGTGAGCACTCAGTATGTGTTGTGAAGCAACGTTAAAGCTGCATTGAACTGATGATTTATTTTTCCTTTTATCACCATAGTTATATCTTTGTGCACATTGTTCGATGTTAAACATTGAATTAAGTTGCTCTCACCGCAGTCATATGTTATTTGATGTTTGCAATTTACTTATTTTTGTTACTGTTTTTGTTCCTTCACATAGCAACACCTCAAAGTTTTCACAGCATTCAGTGAAAAGAATTAGTGGTTATGCATAACGTTATTCATTTGTTTAAAGTGCCACTGAGGGCACTGTAGTCATCCATATTTATGTTGTACATTTACTGCAGCTTAGAGTGCTTATTTCTGATGAACATGTTTTTAAAAGAGCATCAGTTGCCATGATGGTGTGATGGCTAACCTAGTTATCACTCACATAGCAGGTAATTAATAAGCCACTGCTATTGCAGTCGGTGGATAATGGCTTCATTAATTTTCCATAGCTGTGAGCTGATGTGTCATTTCATGGCCTGCACATCAGATGTTTGTGATAAACTTGAACCTCAAAACCATGGATTACAAAGAACTTAACTACTATATGGCTGCAAAGGAAACTCTGTGACGTATTTGTCTAAAAAAGAACTTGTGAGCCTGAATGCCTATATATATATATATTGTAAGCACTATTAACGTACTTCGTCGTTTTCATTTGTACATAGCCATCATCATCTTCACTGTTCTTCGTCTTCTTCGCGCGTGAGCTGGGGGCGTTGCCTTTGGTGGAATAAACAGCGCTGGACAACTTGATCGGTCTCGGTATTATAAAGTGGTGGAGGTACGTCAAGATCCCGACGTCCTCTCGCGTTCCCGTCCTCCCTGGAGCTCCGTTCCGGTCGCCGCCTGCACCCAACTACCCCTACAACAATGGACACTTCCGACCCCGGCCCTTCCGGCGCCTCAAACCCTACCACACAGACGACCCCACCTGCGGCGCCCTCTTGGACTGTGACGAGCCCTCAGCGCGATCCCCCTGTCTTTGCGGGACTCCGCGGTGATGACGTAGACGATTGGATCGACCACTACGACCGCGTGAGTTCTTGTAACAAGTGGAACGACACCCAGAAATTGAGGCACGTCGCCTTCTACTTGACCGGTGTTGCAAAGACGTGGTATTTCAACCACGAATCCGACATCGCGGATTGGTCCACGTTTACCTCGAAGCTGCGGCAAATCTTCGCTTCCTCGTCTGGCCGTGCAGAAGTCGCCAAACAGAAGCTGGGAACGCGCCGCCAACTTCCCCAAGAGTCTTACACCTCATACATAGAGGATGTCTTGGCTCTGTGCCGCCGTGCGAATCCTAGCATGACGGAAGCCGAACGCGTTCGCCACATCTTAAAAGGCATTGGGCCTGTCGCGTTCAACGCCTTAATCGTGCAAAATCCGGCTTCTGTCCAAGACATCACTTCAACGTGTCAACGCCTCGACGAGCTGCAGTCTATTCGTCTTCCACATGACAGCAGCGATCCTCAGGTTGCTCATTCTCCAGATCTACGTGCTCTTATCCGCACCATCATCCGCGAGGAGCTTCAACTAAAAGACCTAAAGCGTCCCCCTGCTGCCTGCGCACCAACCCCCACCTTCGACTTGCGCGAGGTCGTAAAGCAGGAGTTGACAGCGATGACTACACCCACGACGCATCTTGCTCCGGTAGCGCGCTCCACCCCTACCTACGCGGATGTTGTTTCGCTACCCACCCCTACCGTGACTTCCGTGCCTACTGGCGTTTCCTATGACCATTTGGCTTCGATGGGAACCAGAGCACTTGCTGCGCCATCGTACCCTCAGTGGCGTCCACCTCGTCCGGTTTGTTTTTACTGTGGCATACGCGGCCATATATCTCGCTTCTGCCGCCGGCGCCAGCAGGATGAAAGGCGAGGCTATGCTGAGCACGAAAGAGACCGCACTCGCCGATCAGACGACTACTATCCCGGACCGCACTCATTCCCTCAACAGCGTTCTCCGTCTCCACCAGCTGCTCCCAATCTGCCTCATAGTTCCCGTTCGGCCAGACGTCGTTCTCCATCCCCTTACCGGCGCTCTACATCACCACTTCGTCCCACTTCCCATTTTGTCGACCAGCACTCGGAAAACTAACTGTTGCAGTTTTTGGAGGGGAAACTGCTTCTTATCGGTCTTCAAAAATTCCTCCTGTTCGCCCGGCCAACATGCTTTCTGTGACTGTCGAAGGTGTTCCCGCATCAGCTCTCATCGATACCGGTGCCGCCGTTTCTGTTCTTCGGAGTGATCTGTGTTCCCGGCTCCGTAAAGTAAAAACGCCTTATCTTGGACCTATTTTGCGTGGCGCTAATAATGCATTCATTCACCCTGACGGACAGTGTACTGCTCGTGTTCTCATCGACGGCATACGCCACCACATCGAGTTTATCATCCTTCCAACGTGTATCCATGAACTTATACTTGGTTGGGACTTCCTACATTCTGCTTCAGCCGTCATTTCATGTAGAGAAGAAGTTGTCCACATCACAGATACAGAGCTTGAACCTGTTGCGGACTCTTCACTTTCATGCGTGAACTTGGTCCTCGCTTCAGACTACGTCCTGCGTCCTGGTCACGAAGACGTTGTAGCCGTAACGTCCAGTCAGATCGCCGACGGAGACGCCCTAGTCGCCCCTTCTTCCCACTGTACTTCTCGCGGAATTCTCATTGCCACCTGTCTCGTCCGGTTTTCACGCGGCCGCGCCCTTCTGTCTGCTTGCAACACGACCCCAGATCCTGTGATGCTGCCCAAAGGGATGACTGTGGCAACCCTCGCCGACACTCAACCAATCTCTCTAGTCACGCTTTGCCCTTCTTCATCGCCAGCACCAACCTCAGGTTTGGATGATTCTTTCCCTCCTCCAGCCGTTCTTGGTTCTGACCTAACAGCCGCGCAGTCCGAAGCCTTAATGGTGGTCTTGGCAAAACACAAAGCCTGTTTCGATAGCTGTTCCTCTGTGTTGAGCCAAACTCCTGCGGCTACACACCGTATCGAAACCGAAGGTTCCGCTATAATACGACGACGCCCCTATCGTGTATCGCCGTCCGAACGAAAGGTCATTGAACAACAGGTCGCTGACATGCTTGCGCGGAAGATAATACGACCTTCATCTAGCCCATGGGCGTCTCCCGTGGTCCTGGTAAAGAAGAAAGATGGCTCAGTTCGCTTTTGCGTGGATTATCGAGCGCTCAATAAGATCACACGCAAGGACGTATATCCAATACCTCGAATTGACGACGCTTTGGACACACTACAAGGGGCGGAGTATTTCTCCAGCATTGATCTTCGATCAGGATATTGGCAAATTCCGATGAACGAGACTGACAAAGAAAAGACCGCATTCGCTACACCGGATGGCCTTTATGAATTTAACGTGATGCCTTTTGGCCTTTGCAATGCTCCTGCCACATTTGAGCGCATGATAGACAACGTACTTCGTGGTCTAAAATGGAAGACATGCCTCTGTTATCTGGACGATATTGTCATCTTTTCGTCTGACTTCAGCCAACATCTTCAACGATTAGACGAAGTTCTCAAGTGCCTTGCGAATGCTGGTCTCCAGATCAATACAAAAAAATGCAAATTTGCAACCAAAACAATAAAAGTATTGGGTCACGTCGTCTCAAAAGATGGCATCCAGCCTGACCCCGACAAGATTAGTGCCGTTCTTCAGTTTCCTCGCCCCCAGCAACAGAAAGATCTACGTAGTTTCCTCGGCTTGGCGTCATATTTTCGTAGGTTTATACGCAACTTCGCAGCAATAGCAGCTCCTCTACACAAGCTACTGGTTACCGGTGCCTCTTTCACGTGGACTAGCGACTGCGAGTCGGCTTTTCAAGCTCTTAAGCGGCATCTTACTTCCGGACCAGTGCTTCGCCACTTCGTTAATCGTGCCCCCACCATACTCCATACTGACGCAAGCGCACAAGGTATTGGCGCAGTACTTCTGCAACGTGATACAGCATCTAAAGAGCAAGTCATAGCATATGCCAGCCGAACACTTTCTCCAGCTGAGCGGAACTACACCATTACAGAGCAAGAGTGCCTGGCTATCGTTTGGTCGATTCATAAATTTCGCCCATACCTTTACGGCCGCCACTTCACCATCGTCACCGACCATCATGCTCTGTGTTGGCTGTCATCAATGAAAAACATGTCAGGACGCTTAGGACGCTGGATACTCCGCTTGCAGGAATATGACTTCACTATAACGTACAAGTCTGGAAAACACCATCATGATGCAGACGCATTGTCTCGCTGCCCACTCTCACTCTCTCCAGGTAACGCGCCGTCGTCTTCCCAACCACGTCGTTCCGATGCTACGCCTGCCTCTCACCAACTCTCGATAACATCCCTGGACCAAGTTACGCTTTCATCACGCTCTGATTTCGTCTCGCTTCAGCGGGCCGACTCCTACTGTCGAGCTCTCATGGATCGCCTTAGTGGGTTCGCCGAACCGCCCAACAGCCGCTTGCGACGCCAACTTCGACAATTCCGCCTTCAAGGTGGCGTGCTACACCGCTACATTTACCACCCAACAGGTCACCGGTGGGTCCCAGTTCTACCTCGCTGCCTTCGTTTGCGGGTATTAGAGGCACTTCACGACGATGTATCGGCTGGCCACTTAGGCTTCCACAAGACTTACGACCGCGTAAAGACCCGCTGCTTCTGGCCTGGCCTATCCTCAACGGTGGCCAAATACATTGCCTCTTGTGCGTCATGTCAGCACCGCAAACGCTCGACATCCCCTCCTGCCGGTTTACTACAACCTCTCCCTTGCCCGGACGCACCTTTTGAATTTGTTGGCATTGATTTATATGGTCCCTTGCCGTTGACACCCTCCGGTCACCGTTGGATTGTCACTTCGGTCGACCATTTAACAAGATATGCCGAGACTGCCCCTCTGCGATCCGGCACCGCTTCTGAGGTCGCCGACTTTTTCTTGCGCGCCATCGTCTTGCGCCATGGGGCTCCTCGCGTTCTTCTCAGTGACCGTGGCAAGGCGTTCATTTCACAAGTCCTCGAGGAAGTTCTTCGAGCCACTAATACCGTCCACAAATCTACGTCCACTTATCATCCGCAAACCAATGGCCTTACTGAGCGCTTCCACCGTACGCTGTCTGACATGATTTCCATGTACATCCGTCCTGACCACACTGACTGGGATAAAATTCTTCCTTTTGTGACATTCGCATATAACACTGCTATTCAACGAACTACCGGCTACAGCCCTTTCTTCCTTGTGTATGGACGATCTCCTTCCACCATATTCGACAGAGAACTATTTTTCGCACCTTCTTCGCCTAACGCGTCGCTTCCGGAAGATTTCGCTGCCCGAGTTGCACATTGCCGTCAAATCGCCCGGCAAAGCACAGAAGCTACCCAAGCTGAGCGCAAGCGTTACTGCGACAACAAACGCCGTGACCTACGTTTTCACCCTGGAGACCAAGTCCTGCTTTGGACTCCAGTCCGCACCCCAGGCCTCTGTGAGAAGTTCCTTCCACGCTACATTGGCCCATACACCGTTGTGCAGCAAACATCTGCAGTGAACTATCTCGTTCGCCCAGTACACTCCGTCACTGACCGGCGCCGCCGGAATGCTGAAATTGTTCACGTCTCGCGGATGAAGCCCTTCACTCCCCGTTTAGATAATCTCTAATCTGCGGCCAGGCTGGCCGCTTCCATGACGGGGGGAAGTTAGTGTAAGCACTATTAACGTACTTCGTCGTTTTCATTTGTACATAGCCATCATCATCTTCACTGTTCTTCGTCTTCTTCGCGCGTGAGCTGGGGGCGTTGCCTTTGGTGGAATAAACAGCGCTGGACAACTTGATCGGTCTCGGTATTATAATATATATATATATATATATATATAAACCGTAATGGTAGAATGCCTAATGGTTTGCTTGATTTGACCACGGAGTGTAATGTTCAAAAGTTGCTTAAATGCACTTGAAAGAAATGTGATGATATGGAAGCTTGGGCGAGTTGGTGATTCAATGCCAACATGTGTGCACAGCGCAAAAGACGAGGACTGAAGCAAGAACACAATACAGGTGCTGACCTCAACTGATCTTTATTTGTGAAATCGCCTGAACTATGTGCACAAACAAAAGTAATGAAAAAAAAAGACATGTTTAAATGAGTGATTGAAAGAGCACTTGCACCGCCGTGCAAGGTCACCTTGGCATTCACTGCAGAGTCTGACTGCCATTGTGACCCTGAATTTGAAAACTGCGTTGTAATCTCCAAACACCGAGAACAGCTTACACGTGAAATCATAGAGGCTGACAAGACACAGTGGCTGGGCGACCTTTGCAAGTTCCAATAGAAACTTTTCTTTTTGTTCCATATTATAGGAACATGATAAACAGGTAAAACTGACAGCATGTACTTATATTAGCTTGCAGTTGTATTTGTGCAAAGAGAAGCAGTGTGTACAAAAACAGTTTGCTCTACAAAGGTGCATTAATTGTTCATTTTAAAGCAAAGCATTCTAAGCTAACCCTCCTGGACTGATTGTGGTTACTGCTGCTTGCCAAATAGCTCTTTCTTTTTTGGTTCCATATTATAGGAACATGATAAACAGGTAAAACTGACAGCCTGTACTTATATTAGCTTGCAGTTGTATTGGTGCAAAGAGGAGCAGTGTGTACAAAAACAGTTTGCTCTACAAAGGTGGATTAATTGTTCATGTTAAAGCAGAGCATTCTAGGCTAACCCTCCTAGACTGATTGTGGTTACTGCTGCTTAACAAATAGCTCACACAGAGGACGACACTCATATATAATGAATTGTGGCCTATTGATAGCCCCATCTGTACTACCCCTACAAATGTGCTGGCGGCCACCTGTGTTTTCTACAAAGTTACGCAGTGAAACACGAAACAGTACTTGTGAAAATTTTGGATGACAATTTGCCCTTTCATGACACTTCCTCCACCTTGCAGGATTCCACAGAAATGATTTACCATATTCAGTGTTCCTGTGCTTGAAGTTATCGATTAATTTGCCCTCGCACTGCAATTTGCTAGCCTCCTGGTTTGTTCAGATGGTAGAACGACTACCCCGAAAAGGCATTGGTCCCGGGTTCAAATGCCACACAAGGATGAATTTTTCATCAACTGCGCAGCTGTTTTTTTTTTTTTTAGAAGCCCACATGGGTTTCCTTTGTAGCTTCATGCTGCATTCAGGTGGATGACAATTTTTTCTTTCATAATGCTTCCTCTGCCTTGTGGGATTCCGCAAAACTGATTTGCTAAATATCCTCAGTGCAAGAAATGTACAGCTTACAATGCATAATTCCTTTATTAAAGCAAAGTCTTCTGTGCCTTCGTTCTTGATTTTTGGAGTGTGTGCTTTGTTGGCTTCTTGCCAAGCATTACAGTCAAGCACTTCTACGATGAAATTACCTGGGTAACGAAGGAATAATTCTGTCCCGGTTCTATTGTGAGCATCGTGGTGCCCGACCTTTACAGTGAAGTATTTCAGAGGCCTCAAGGACTTCTTTACAAAGGCGTTCAACTGTACTACCAATACAAGTTTCTATCACAACTACTTCTATTGCATCTATTTGGATCTATAAAGCATTTTATTCGTCCCATACATGTTTATACCATTACTTCTATTGCTTCAATTGGGACCCATCAAGCCTTCTTTTTATGAGACATCGTGCTGCCCTGTAGAAGGAACTACAAAACTGGAAAAAATCTATGTTGGACCTATAAGTTTTGCTGTTGGACATATAATTCTTCTATAGTACCAGTAAAACTTTTCATTGGAATAATCCCTAGAGAATTGTAATTAACTTTGTTAATTGTAATTAATATTGCAATTATACATACATACCTCTTGCAGGTCCACAAGGCACCTGCGGTGGGTGCCTTTCAGGTGCCGAGGTATTAGTCGGTGCCGCACTGCCACCGATGAGGTCCCAGTTGTGGAGCGCGAGTTCCACGAACTGCAGATCCCCATTCCGTATGGGCACTTAGCTGCTAAGCAGTGGTTGCCCATGTGTGTTGAGGACCCACACCAACGCGTTCTCCTGCTGCATGGTTTCCAAGACAATGCTGGGAGCTTTGACCCCCTTGTACCAAGGCTTGACCCTCGATGGCATGCTGTGGCTCTTGACTTCACGGGCCATGGCTTATCTTCACATTTACCCAAAGGGGCACCGTATCTTTCGATGCAGTTTTTGCTCGATATATCACGTGCAGTAAACCACCTTGGCTGGAGTCAGTTCTCTATGATCGGACACAGCATGGGAGGCGGTGCAGCCCTGAACTATGCCTGCATCTTTCCTGAGAGGGTTTGTATTACAATGCTTGCCTTTTAGTTTGGACCACTAATGCTATTTAATGACAGCATAAGAAAAATCTGTGAGTTTGTACATGCACATACCTTATAGCCATAAAAAATATTGTCAAGGCAACAAGTGTTTTCTGTTGGTTGCTGTGTTCTACACTAGAGAACAGGTCAAGTAAAAAAACTTAATAGGCAACTTCGTGTCTGCATGCTCAAGAAACAGCATGAAAATGTCAATGCTTCATTCTAACAATGACGGCAAGTGACGTGTAAAATATGACCCTGGCAGCATAATATATAATATATGCCATTATTTGTGGTCCAGCATGGCATCATATTAATTCTGTTCATGCAGTTCCAAAATGAAGTGTCTTATATAAATGGTGCCATTTTGACTTGTTATGAAGTCCCTGTGTCTATGACTGCTGAGCATGAGGACCACAGCGAAATGTAATTACATGTAGTGCCTAACTCATACTCTCGAAAGGTAGTTACATTACTTTAAAAGCTATTTCTCCATACTGAATGAAGTGTTTGCAATGGTGGCAGAGTGGATATGAGAGCTTGGATGCAATACAGTTGTGTGTGTCTCATAGCTTAAGTCTTCAGAACAGACACTGAGCCAGAAAACTTTGAACTTGATGTTCTGATGCTCTATTTTTGAATTACATGAGTAGCGCAAGCACGCAGTCACAATGAAGAGGCGCGCAGAACATGTCACTTTTTTCTCTTCGTCTTGTGTCTCTTCTTTGTGCTTGTGCCCTTGCGCTACACTATGTCATTAAATGAACACCAAGTAGCTGAGCAACAGATCCTTCTGCTCTATTTTTGTCCTGAAACAATGAACAATAAGAAAAATTTCTGGTAAGAAACACCTCAAAGCATATTCTTTGGCTTTCTACAAATTTTACATAGAGCCTTCTGCATCTTTCTGCATAGTTATTCTTCAGTAATATAGAACGTTTGCAACCTATCGTAAATATCTGTAGAGAATCCCACCTACTGGTTGCTAAAAAAATATCCTACAGGGCCACCATCATTTGTAACTTTATTTCTCCCCCACCATTTGTTGCTGTCAGTTGGGTCATTCAGTAGGTTTAAGCATGTGTTGCATTGAAAGGAAGCAGGATGAAGCACTTGCAAGACTGCGTACGTGCAAACTCTCCTGACCTTTTTGTAAAGTTGGCAAATTTGAGGCTTGTTCTGCAATTTAACGAATGTGGTGTCACGTCTTGCGTCTTACGTCAGTTCACGAAACAGTTCAAAGGTGTTCAAAGATGGGGCTGCACAAGATGCCATATACAGGGTACTTCATTTGATCAAGCTTATTCATTATAGTTTGTGAAGCAGGTGAAATCAGTGACAGCGAAGTTGCAGAAAAATCAGTGTGATCGAGAAACATTGCGTTGCTTATCAGTCTCTGCTGTTCCAAGTTTGCCGTTGCTTTGGTGCTTCTTTTAAAGTTAGGTTATCCTTAATGAAGTGCCTATGTAAAGCATAGAACTGCATGCTAAGGACAAAGTTCTTACAAATGCATGTATGAAATTGTGAAACAGTATGGTTTAGTCCTAGTACCATAAGTGACCTCTCAATGTCACATATGCTCGTTGCATGTGCTGAAATAACATGATGAGGGCATGCCACATAATATTATTCACTCATTAAAATGCCTCCACCGCATGTTTCAGCGCATTCTTAATGCTAACCTTGCTTGTCTCATCATCAATGTTTTCCTTCCCACAGCATCTTTTGGGCATATTGAATTCATCACATCCATGGCATGCTCATGGGTGATGTCATCATCCTTGCACAATGTGTGGTTTGAGAAGGCCTCATAATTGAGCTGCTTGCTTTCTGTAACTTTATGAATTGATATCTACAAATACCCCTTTTTTATTTTCAGGTGCAAAATTTGGTGTTGATCGACGTCTTTGCCCCTTGGTATGAGCAACCAAGCAAAGTTTCACAAACCATTAGAGCAGTGTTGGAGGGCAACATGCAACTTGAACAGAAGGATCTCAGCAGGCCACCTGTCTACACAGAAGAAGAAGTGATAAAGCTTTACAGGCACAGCATAGTTCCGGGCTACCTTCCTGACAACATTAGAACATTGATGAAACGTGGTTGCAAGCCTGTTGGGGATGGTCGTTATATCCTGACCAAAGACATCCGGCTTAAATACATCCACTGGATTCGGGCTGACCGTGCTGCTCTGAAAGAGTACTACCGTGGCTACACCAACAACCTCCTAGTAGTGATGGCTGTTCCTGGCCTAGGGGGCTTGCCTGCAAATCACAAGATAGTGTCTGACATCTGTGCACAAAACTGCCGTACGTTTCAGATCGTTGAAGTAGAGGGCAATCACCATGTGCACATGACTCATCCAGATGAAGTGGCTAGTCACATACGCCGTTTTTGTAAATCCACACTTATGTGATAATACATTAACCTAAATTTTCTTTTGTCATACTTTATCCTTCCAGGCAGCCAAGGTGATAATTTTTTCTGAGTGTTGCTGCATCTTTACTGATGCTGCACATTGTGGATGATGTCACCTGTGGCCTCAAGGTGGCTGTGCTGGGTACACTGCACTTAATTGCCAAGTGTGTAAGCTACATTTGAAATTCATGCTATGAGATACCTTAGATACTAGTTGGCATATTATAGCTCCACGAAAAAAGAAATACAACAGACAAAATACAATGAACTAGTATGAGCATGAACTGCAAACTCTTAGTAGCTGGCGTTCATCAAATCTTTTGCATTCCTTTTGCATTACTTTCATTGTGTGCTGCTTCCGTTGGCTGTATAGTAACTAGGCACACAATTTGTCATTTTCTGCTTTTTTGTATTGAAAATGCAGCTTGTGTCATTTTATCACAAATAGACCATGTTACTCTATGTTTAGCTGTTTGTAAAGCTTACTATAAAAAATATCCGGGGTCGACCTTCTAGGCATTCGCTCAGAAATTGTGTGAATTGACAATTTAAGAGATTTGTTTGAACTTAAATACTTTTACATATACAGTTGACTCAATAACAGTTGACTCAAATAAAATACAGTTGACTTCCGTTAATTCGACCCTAACGGGATGGACGAAACTGGCCGAATTATCCGGAGGGTCGAATTAAACGCGCCGTTGATTCACATAGCTATTTTCCCCTTTAAAGTTAGCTTCGACACAATACAACCGTGTTGAAGCATACTAGGGAAAAGGTGCCATTGTTACGGGATATAGCACGTGTTTTTTTTTAAATTTGAACACGTACATGCGTCGACCCCAGCCACAGTACGAGCACCAGGACGCCTAATCAGCTTACTGTCAAATAAGTTAGCAGTTTCAGATAGAGCCCCGCCTTTTGTTGGCCCTAAACGTCCCCTCGACTTTCGGAGTTTTTAATTTGACCTCCTTTCTCACTAGCTTTCCCGAAACACAGATGGTTTTTGTCCGTATCTCGGTGCACGGCGCGCGCGTAGACGCGTACTGGGGCCCGTTAACGTCTCGTATGTGCAGGGATGGGACTCCTGCGCCAAGTGCTCCATTTTGATACAAATGCCAATTCCTGCGCCAAACACAGGAACTTGACGAAAATTGCGTCATGCTGCGCCAGAACGGCTTCGGCATGTGTGCTCCGGCTGTGGCCGCGAACAGCGAGCGGATTTGTTGAGTGCGGCCGTTCATATGCCGCCCATCGCGTGACGGCGCCTTCCGCACAGAATTTTCGCGCTTATAACACTGAACTTTTCGGCGCTTCCGACATGTGGCCGGTGCGCGCGCGACAACTTGGGCGGTTGCATTTAGAGTGTACTAGAATACGGTTGAGTGGGCCGGGCGGCGCGGCACTCCCTGTAATGAAGTTTGCCTTAGAGTTACTGTATATGCTACCAAAGGTATATGCTACCTTTGGTAGCATATACAGTAACTCTAGTTTGCCTGTACATGTCGCGCCACCTAGCAGCGGCGGTGAGCACCCGCGGGTAGGCCTTCACCGTCATTTCACCATTGTCCGCGGTGCGTTCAGGCCCGCCTGAAAGCCTGCTTTTCCAATTTTCCAATGGATTCACAGCGGCCTCTTGGCAGCTCATTCGTGAGAAGTGTGAAGAAAAATAAGCGCCGATACCGCTGCGTTAAGGATTGTCACAACCGCAAAAGGGATGTCGCATCAAATTGTACCTCTTCCCCACAAAACCGGGGGAAGCAACCCGGTGGCTGAAGTGGGTCGTCGTGGTTCCTGTCGGTCTTGCGAATTTCTGTTAAACGAAATGCAAAAATAAGAATAAAGAAATAAAAAAGAACCAGCAGCGGCATCCATAAAAACACAATAAAGCGTCAACTGCATAAAAACGCGTGAACTGATTCCCGCTGTAGTAAATCAGTTTATATTGTTGTTTGGCTCGTCTTGCTCCAAAACAAATGCGAAGTGGTTGTTACGTGTCAAATCTAGCTTCGTAAGCGCTCCATGCTGGAGCTTTGTACGCACTGTGCTTCTTCCTGCGCCAAGGTCACGACGTGAATGCTGGAACCGAGCTCATTCGTGCCGATGTTTTCTCGCGCTTAGAACAACAGAACTAAGGTTGGAGTACACTGCAGCACACGTCGAGTATTCAAAAATTAGCATTTCTCTCGCCCACGCTAGCGCATATTTGTTCAGTCTTCACGTTGTTAGTCTCAGCTGATTGCTCTCTATGATGCTTCAGCAGTAATAACCTCTCACATTCGAGCACGAACGGGAATACCAGAATATGCTCGAGGCACTTTGTCAACGGCTAAAAGAAGCACTTATCTGCCAGTTCGCCAAAACCTCTGCAATTGTGAGATGCAAGGCACGCTCCAACTAATGAAGCTACAAATGACTTGAAAGACGTCCACGGCCGCGTTTGCTCACTTAAGTGGCATAAAATAATGATTTCTTAATTCACTTTGAGTGACCTCGTAGGCATGCTTGCTTCGTTCTGACAAATACTTCGCGACCTGCGGTGGTTGCTTAGTGTCTATGGTGTTGGGCTGCTAAGCACGAGGTCGCGGGATCAAATCGCTGCCACGGCGGCCGAATTTCGATGAGGTCGAAATACCAAAACACCTGTGTCATTAGATTTAGGTCCACGTTAAAGAACCCCAGGTGGTCCAAATTATTCCGGAGTCCCCCACCACGGCGTGCCTCCCAATCAGATCGTGGTTTTGGCATCTGAAACACCATAATTTAATTTAAGCACCTCACTGTGATGTCCGTGCTGTTTACTTCTTTGTCACGATATACATGGTTGTAGTTGTTTGACGTCCTTTCTAAAGCGTCGGTGGTCCAAAATGGGCCTCGATGGTTTCGATTGCCTTAAAACCGCAATTAAAACGTCCGACGGATTTCAAACGAGCGTCGCAAAAGCATGCCTCCGTAGCAGTGGCTGCCTCAGTGTTTCGCGTAACTGACACGGTGGCGCTGACGGCTGAGCCGATCGCTGCGCCGCCTGACCATTGCAGGGAGCCCATAGTTGAGGCCCAAAACAACAAAAAGTAGGCTGAAGGCGCTGCGAGCAAACTAGATATTACAGATATATAGATAGATGAGGGGCTTTATGGGCCAGCGGAGACGGCAGCGGAGCGCCGCACTAGAGTGTACTAGCCGCACGAAGCGAAGAGCGATCCCTCGCTCGGTCGAGTGGTGTGTTCGTGTAAAATTGAGTAAGCGGAGCGCTTTGCTGCGCCACCTGTCGAACAAGGTTGGAGTTACCGTAAAAGATCAGTACCAACGATGTCCGTTGCAGTTGCAATATTAAATTCCCCAAGGGAGCTGCTTGGAAACGTACAAAGCAGCACAAGTCAAAGTAGATAAGCGCTGGCGGCAAGGCCGGGTGTAGTCCTCTGCGTCTTAAGCGTAATAAGAAAGAATTCAGTTGAGTACAAAATTCACATGCAAAAAGAGTACGTTGTGAAACAAACATCACTCGGCGTGGTAAGTCTGCTCGGACAGCATCGAGGTGTGGTGCCTTCCCAAACGTGACGCGACCTTTTCAGCGAAAATGGAACAAAAATACCATATGCAACAACTATTAGCAATTCTCGCCCTGAACTACCTATTTTCTAAACACATTAAAAAAAAACAGTATCTAAGATGCCCGCGGGCGAAAAGAATAAAGCTGTTAAAGAAGCACTTGCTTGGTATAATTCCGATAAGACAGCGTGATTTAGACCCTTTACGAACGAGGGAGGGTGAAAACCTCGCACCTAAAAAAAAAATCAACACTTATGCATGAAGCAACTAGCGACAGTTCAACATGCGCGAAGCCACGCATTAGATAGATGAAAAAGCACGAAGTGTGCGACAGCTGGTGGGAGGATTTACCGGGCCGCATAAAACCAACAATTTCAGTTCTTGCAAGCTTCAGTAGCTTTAACATACAACACAATGCGCTCGTGCCGTCGTGGTGCCTAGCTAGCGCAACGCGGTAAAGAGGCGGCAATCAGTAGAAGCGGCAAACGGCATCCAGAACTTTAGCAAAATGCATGCTGCACTGCAGACGAACTTCGTCGATTACTCGTCTAAATATGATCGAGTTGAAAAAGCACCGACACGACAAAGGAAAGGATGAGAACAAACAATTTCCCGCCGAACGGCGGGCGATACATTGCTACCGTTTCTCCCACTGATGTGGCTTTGCGAGGAATGATTAGAACCGTATCACCGGCACGTCTTCACCGGTATTTGATCCCCCCACCGTGACACAACTCTTCTTCGACATTCCTTGAAGCTTTAGTCACCCCACACATGCGAAGGGTGTTGCTTATTTTGCTTTGAAAACGTGAATAAGACAGAGAAGCACGATCAACGTCGCAGCAAACTACGGCGCGCGGCTGGCTCCTTTCCCGAGTGTTCTGCGCAAGGCCGCCACCAGTGGCGCGTCCATCGGCGCGCACTATGCGCATAGTGGTACGGAAGGAGCACCAACAGCAGGTTTCGCGGCTTCGCAGCTATTCCTTCCTCTCTACGTCACACTTATTATCCGTCTCTCAAGGTCGACTGATCACATTGATAACAAAAGCCCCTTGATAACGCGGCAGAACCGCCGCTCTTAACACGCACGAAACACGAAAAGCAATGTAACATGCATAGCATATTTCGAAATCCCGGCTTTGCTTGCACCGCATCGACAGAGTGCGCGCGCAGCTATATTTCGTGCTAGAAATTTGCTTCGTACCAAACCAAATTAAAGTGACGGTTTTATTTTTCATGCGAGTGTATACCTTCCGCAAAAACAAACTCGCGGCAAAAAAATAAAAGCGAATAAACAAACCGGGAAGCGAACCACGTGTAGAGAAAATGCAAAACCGATGCGGTCAGTAAAGTAAGTGTACCACTTTTAAATGAGCCGAATTGGCAATCAGGACGTCTGTAGAATAAACAGAAAAAGAAAACCATAAGATTTCAATGCGCCTTGATCATCTGTGAATTCGTAAGCGCCGTTCATGCCTAGAGGACGTGTTCGAATAGATGTCCTTCTGGAGCTACGCAGCGCAGTACTGAGTCCGCTTTACCATATCTTCAGTATGGCTTTCTTGATGACAGGTGCTGGAATTCTACGGCAGACATCCGTTATCCTTGCCTTGAGCTCATGTGACGTCGTCGTCTCGATCATGTAAACGCGATATTTCCCATGACCCCAAGGAAAGAAATCGAGTGGACAGAGGTCAGGTGACCTAGCCGGCCAATTCACTGACCCGCGCCTTCTAATGCGCGTGAAAAGTCGCATCCAGCCAGTTTCGTGCTCGGCTGCTGCTGTATACTGGTGCCCCATCCTGCTGATACCACAGAAGTATAAGATGTCACAGCGGGTCTTCGCTGAGAAACTAATCCACCACACCAAGTACTTCGTCCACGTAACCCTATCCAGTCAATGTGTCATCGAAGAACGTGGGACCGATTATAGCACCGGCGTAATTTCCGCACCACACATGGAACGCCCACTGGTACTGGTGCCGAGTACGCTTTACCCAGTGTGGATTGGAGTCACTCCAATGTGTGCATTGTGCAAGTTTACCGGGCCGTTTCTGCAAAAATTGCTTCATCTGTGCACATGATGTTGCTCAAAAAGTCCGGTGACTCATCGGTTTTTGTGAGGAACCAATCCAAGAAATCTAGACGATTCTGCAGGTCCGTATCTTCCAAGATTGTTGCTGGTTAAGGTGAGGCGAGAGAAAGGCCGAGTGATTTATAATCCTCCAAACTGATCACTTGGAAAATGGTACCTGGGCGGCCACGTCCCACACGCTAGCATGAGGGTTTGAGGCCATAAATGCGAGAACAACCGTGCGTAGGCTAGGACTCGAAGATCCGCCGCTTTTTCTGGAAGCTGCTGGTTTGTCTGAGGTTTTCATAATTTCTGATTATAGTCGACGCTTGTGGTCTACCGCCGCACTTCCATGACTGACATATATTTCCGGTCTTCCTCTTATTGCAATTTGCAGCTCCCAAGGCAAGGATCATGTTTTCCTTCTGCTCATTAGAGAAAGACATGGCGACTGGGACGAAACAAAGTGCACCTTTAAACTTTTGCACTGACATTATCAGTTTGCTTTCGTAAAAAAAAGAAAAATGCCATCCGTGCACTTTATCTACGCTAAGACAACAGCTATCACAGCTTGTTTCCAACTAACAATAAACACGACGTGTAATTACTTCGGCATGGGCGCGGCAGGTAAGGCTGGGTCACGATGATTTTCTTTGTTTCCTTAATTTTGTTCTAATTCAGAAAGGACCTATTCGAGGGCGTTGCTTTATGATGCGGGTTGGAGCGCAGTCACGTGGTATTTTTCATATTTCTCGAAGTTTATTTATCAGTCGGAAAAACTTAGTACGCAATTAGCACGTCCCTGAAAATACTGCAGTTAGTGTCCCTTGGATGCGCCTACAAATGCCTCATTGACCATTTGATAATTCGGATAGTACGTCTCGAGTTAGATAATTAATTACAGTTATAACTAAATAACTCTCAGTAATGAAAAATAATTACTGGCGGCTACTCCACTGTACTGGAAACAATATGCACTAGGTTTTCTTCGAGTAACGCAATTGCTCCTTCTTTAAATCTTGGTGCATCATAGTTAATTGGGACACCCTGTATATATTTATGACCTCTGCAAGCAAGTGACGATGTTTCTATCCCTAATAAAGGTAACTTATTGAAAGAGTTTCTCTTTTTCTTTCATGAGTCGTTAGTATTGCTTAGTGGAAAGAGAAGCAACACTGAAACACATATCATTCACGTGCATTTCACACGCCGTTGATAGAAGACTCTGTCGAAGGGGTCACTGCGGTCTGCAGGTTTTTTTCAGGGTCAAAAAGCACGCAAAGCTGTTTGAAGCGAGTTGAACATACAGCAATATATTCCTTCTCTAGGCATGGGCTATCCATACCTTTAGAAATATTTTTTGATTGGCTACATCCTCCTCTTTCAAAAAATAATTAATTGTGGGGTTTTATGTTCCAGAACCACGAATTGATTATGAGGCAATCTTCTTTCAAAAATGTAATAAACTTTGTCCTGTGTATATATTTAAATATATTGTGCATGTGCAGGGTGTTTACAGCGGAAACTTAAAACAATGTTGTAGTGATAAAATACGGATGAAGCAGCCGCCGTTGATGCTTCTAACGCGCTTGTCATCCTACTGTCAGGATTTGAAGAAATAAAGCGAAATTATGAATTAAAAGCTGTGCACGTACGCGCCAATAACGATGCAGGAAGCTATTAGCCCCAATAAAATTTTAGGTGAAAACGTAGAGGCAAGTCAAAAACCTGAAATGGTGTGGGTGACAAAACTCTGGTAATGAAATTTTAGGTGTGTGTGTGTGGGGAGGGGGGTAGCCTTCAGCATCGCTGGGGGGGGGGGGGAGTCTCGGGCCTCTGCCCATTATAAGGAACATCACGGCGATGTCGACGGCAGAAATGCGCCTGGAGTGTCCATATAATTGATATCACAATGAAAATAGATTGGAATAGCTTTACGTTATACCAGTTCGGGGTTGATCGCGGCTCTCTAGGCCTGCGGTGACGTATGGTGACCAATTATGTTACCCTGTCGACTGGACCTCATAATTTGAGAACACTTTCCGCTATCATCATGAGCGTCGGCGCGGGAATATATCGCTCGGTCGTAGTACCACCGATGTTCTCGGCTTTATAGGAAAGCGTGCGCTCGACACACACTTCCATATTCTAGTACACTATAGCTACAAAGCGCGCTTCTACTACGCGCTTCGTGTTGGTTTATTCTGTGTTACATCGTGGTTTCGAAGTGCGCTGCCTCATTCCATTATTCCAGCAAAATTCAGATTGGCCTGCTCTAAACTGCTTCAAAATGAAATTTTATCAGCTCCATCTCAGCTAAGTGAAATTTAGACTGTTAACCAAGTTGCTCCAAAACGCAATTTTACTTTGTCCAAAAACTGCTCCAATATAACTTTGGGCACTCTCACCCCTGTATATACAGGGTGTCCCACGTAACTTGAGCCAAGTTTTTATATGAAGGGCGCGTCGGCAGCGAATTGAACAGAACGCATACTATTCGCACTGTAGCCTACAGTAACTCGGGCAATATTTTGTTGAGTAACTCAATGAGTAACTCACTCATTACTCACTCAAGTTTATTTACCCAACCTTTTTAATTATTGACTGAGGACCCCAAGTATGACACGCAGATTTGTAGAGCACCTTCAGAAACCACCGATCGACTTGTTTGCCGTACGATACGTCCCACGTAGTCCTTTTTTCCAAGTTGCAAAGAGAGGCCGCGAAATACGAAAAAAGCCACGTGACGGAGCGCTTGCGCAGTGGTATTGTAGTGCTCTCGAGCAGACACTCCAGGGCATATGGACACTCCAGGCGCATTCTTTCCGTCCGCATCGCCGTTGCCTTGATGTTCCGTACAAAGTTCAAGGGCGATAACACCGTCGCCGCGCGTCGTACGCTGTATGGGCGACTGAAAGCACGCGAGGCAAGCCGGCCATCGCGGCTCAATCTGGCGCATGCGATGGAGAAAGCGAAGAGCAAACGCGCCATCTTCTGTCGCGCGAGAGGCCGTGTTGGGATGGAAGGGAGGGCAGTAGGCGGCGTCGTGCTCCGGCAGCAACTGCGCATTTCGCGGCCAGGTGCAACAGGAACTGGTGATCGCGGCTCAATCTCGCGCGCCAACAATGGCGGAAAGCTGGCAGGCAGCGCGGGAGGGAGGAGGTCGGCCGCGAGCCGTACCTCGAAAGGGATCTGCAGATGGCTCATACCTTTGCGCTTCTCGCCGCTCTTGCGCTGAAGCGACAGACCGCAGGGCACGGAGGAAGGAAACCATGCCACACGGCCACTTCGCTCGCTGCTGCTGCCGCGCTTGTTCGCACCAGCGTCCAAGCGTTTTGCAGCGAGCGTGTGTTCATGTTTGCTTGTGTGCGCTGACACCACGCTTGTTAATTCAGTTAGTAAGGGAATGTATCTAAGTTTATGCGGCCGATAAAACTATCATCCTTACTTCGCAAAGCTGTGTACTGATTTACTATCGCAACCGATGTTTCGCATTTCGGGCGAAACTGCGACTTTTTTTCAGTAAAGAAGGACTTCATAGTATTTTGAAATAATCGGGCTGGAACTGGCAAATGTCAGTAGCTTTTCCTGCGCCATATTGGTCCAAAATATGATAAAATACTTGGAAATCTGATTTCACAGCGACATACCGGTGCTGAGATTTAGCCATGAAATGCAAGAAACGGAAACATGAAAAGACACTACACAGGAACGACGTCTTTAGCCATGAAATGCAAGAAACGGAAACATGAAAAGACACTACACAGGAACGACGTCTCCCTCTATCGTTTCCGTCTGACATGTCTTTTCGTGGTTGGTCAGTAATACTTAGTTAATCTTACGCTGCTAAGAACGAGGTCATGGGTTAGATTCTCGGCACCGCGATCTGCATTCCGATGGGGGCAGAAATGCAAAAAAAAAAAAAAAACGCCCGTGTACCGTGCATTGGGTGCACGTTAAAGGACCCTAGATAATCAAAATTAATTCAGCCCCCCCACCTCCAACCCACTACGACGTGCCTCATAATCATATCATATATATATATAGCTTTGGCATGGGAAACTCCACAATTTAACTTTTAGCACTATAGTTAATCGCAAGATGTTCAGCCACCAACTGTCCCAATTGTTTTCCGCCATACTTAACAAATAGAAGTTTGTCCTTTATTTGCTTGCATGAGTATCAGCATTTGTTTTCCCAAATGTAGCAAAATAAAATTTTGAAACAATAATTTACCAGTTTAAACTCACTTAGTGTTGCTCCTTAGTGGCCCTCGAACGCCACTGGCGCCTACCGATGTTCTTGGTCCACCGCTTCGCATTATAGTAACATGCAAGATCAGGGCTGTTAGCCGTTCATTGTAAGTGAGGCCTTCTTCCTCTGCTGATTGCATACCAGTAGAAAATGTGCTGTTTGTTCTAGATAGTGGTTATTTCATTACAATGAGTGCTTACAGTAAAAGTACAATCAGTCTGACTAAATCTAAGCCTTGCATCAATATAGTTAATTTTCGGGCCTGTTGGTGATGCATCGCATCTTTTGCAGCATAAAAGAACAGTCGCACACAGTATGATTTTTTTGGTGAGGAACCTTCCTCTGAAGAATATGTAGACTGCTTCAAGTGCTGATTCAGCTTTGGATATTCACCTTTCCTAAACACACAAACCCAAATTCAGAGAGCTAGACGTAATAATTCTTCATGATTGTTGTGGCGAATTGTATAGTGGGAAAGCAGCGTACTGTTAGTGCAGTGATTCTTCATTTTTCAGCAATGTGGAAGCGTCTCTAACTAGTCTTTGTAGTTACATGCGTAGGGAGTGTTGCATGTCATGCATGGAACGTTTTCAATGGCCATTTATCGAAAGTGTGGTCCACGGTAGCATGATCACTTTCATAGAGTTTCATACAATTACTAGAGGGAACTATTGCGCTGCGATCGTTCAGCCACCATGAGAATGATGACTATAGGACATGGATTTGTCCGATCTTCGTGCTTCGAGTTTCAGACATTCTTGTTGCTCCATTTATTACGCTTTATCTGGGCTTAAATTGACCTAATTTCAAAGCAGTTTATGCTTTTATTTAATGCAGAAGGTAGTATATATAAGACTCTGCAAGCACGCATAATCACTGCTAACTGCAGTGGCGCCACTTGTCCATCCGTCCGTCGAGTAATGGTTTCGATATCGGGCATCTGTGCTAGAAGTCCTGTGTGCAAATGGTCATTATAATTATTATAATAACCATTCATTTTATAATAACCATTATAAAATGATTAGTTTACAAAGTCACGAATCCGTTTGAAGTCAGAAGGACGAAGTATCGGCAAATGTATGCATCAGCCATCTCTCCCATGCTGACTGACAAAACACCCGCCGTGGTGGCGGAGTGGCGATAGCGTTGTTGTACTAAGCAGGGCGCGGGATCGAATCCCGGTGGCCGCGTTTCAATGGAGGTGAGATGCAAAAACACCCGTGTACCGTACATTAGGTGCACGTTAAAGAGTCCCAGGGGGTCAAGATTGATCAGCAGTCTCTCACTACGGCGTGCCTCATTATCAGATCGTGGTTTTGGCACTTAAAAACCCAGAATGTATTATTCGCTGACAACATACCGCGTCGGAGGTTCGTGCGCCCACAAATAGGTGGCGGTAAGCGCACAGAAGTTTGTGTATTTATAGAAATTCACCTATCCAAGCCTGGACGACTGTATGGCTTTTTGGGGATACGATACGGAAGGACTAACGGAACGGAGCACTAACGGAACGGAGCAGATAATGACCCCGGCCACCTATGGCCAAAGATTGCTACGCATGAATATTTGTTTTGCCGTTGCAAATGCCTTATCCTACAGCCAAATTTCCTTTCTGCGCGAGACAGAAAATACAGAAAAAGAATCATATCTCATCCATAAGTTCAAGACATTGCAACCAATATGCATAAACATTTCAACGGGAGTTAAGAATCTATTCGCTATGCTAAAATTAAAGCTATAGTCAACAGCGCACTTAGTTATTTTTCATTGGGTTGCTTAGTGTTTTGTTTCTTCCTCTTCTCTTTCCTCCTTTTCTTTTTTTTTTCTTTTATTATAGATTTATTCCATCTTAGTGCATTTTTCTCCACGAGCACCATTTCCTCCCGCTTCTTTTATTCTCTCAGAGAGACGATAGCTCACTGACTTGCAGCGGAGCAGATAATCTCCCCACCTGGAGGGGAGATTATCCAGCGAAGCTGTTAGCCTGTCGGTCATCGGCATTTTTCGCCTCCACGTCCGTTACCAAAAATGTGGGCCGATTCCGGCGGTAGTGCAGGGTATAGCGCAGTGGCTCCTACCCCCGTAAAGCAGATGCGTCAAGCATTCAGCCAAGTGAAGCGAGAAGTGCATACATTATTTGGAATCACGCATACCATATACAGATCAGCATTCGTTTCAATAAACAAGCATCCGAACCACATAATTGATGACAAGGCGCTCCTGAGAACGACGCGAAGCACGTAGCACTCCCCGCGTACGTTTCCCGGTATTGATTGATTGATTGATTGATTGATTGATTGATTGATTGATTGATTGATTGATTGATTGATTGATTGATTGATTGATTGATTGATTGAAAACTTTATTATTCCACACAGCTGGGGTGCCCGCCTCTTAACATATATATATATACACGCAGGTAGGGCGGGGAGGACGAAGCAGTCCCTGCGCGTTGAGGACGGTGAAAGATTACAGTTGCGCAAGTTGCCGTCGCCGCGGCAGATTGCGCATAAGTGACTTCTCTGGCAATTCATATATAAAAGAACCTGCCTAGCAACTGATTTCATTGTTGCTGTAACACCGCAACGGGTACGCAACGCATAACTCCCAAGGAGCACCGTATACGAGGAGCGGCAACGGGAAAAAGAAACGGCGATACGAACAGCGGCGTGCTGCCAAAATTACCATTACTCCCATTACTCTAGATTACCATTACTCTGAAGAATAACGCATACCCCCTTCCGTTGTGGTGGAACAGCGGCGTGCTGCCAAAATTACCATTACTCCCTTTACTCTAGATTACCATTACTCTGAAGAATAACGCATACCCCCTTCCGTTGTAGTGGTGGTTTTCAGCAGCTTCGCTGGGCATTCACTTTCGAATGCATTCATATTTTTTTCCGAATGCTAATGAAACGAGGAGCCACACGATATATTTTAATGACGGACCATCGCCGCCCAAGGTGGCATGCATGGGCACTGGCGGCGATGCCAGGTTTGGACCTTCGCGGAGTAAACATTGCTCTCCTAGGCCGCAAAAGATGTCAGCAAAAAAAAAAAAAAAAGAAAAAGAGGTTGAAAAATGCTCACGAAAAGGGCATTAAGCTGTGAAAGAAGCAGATCACTCTGGGTGGTAAGCTTGCTCAGACAGCAGCGAGCTACTATTAGTGACTTCACAACCTGGAACCTTCGACGAGTCACGTAATAAAAGCCGACGCGCTTGACCCGCAGATCTCAACCCGTCGCACAGGTGCGACATAATGCTAACGCATTTCTATCGATCGCGTTAAACTTACCGCTAAATCCCCGCTAAATTTCTAAACACACCTTCGTTGAGTGTTTGTTTTCTTGCGTTGCTAACTCTTTAATTTCCTTGTATTTCATCTGCACGTTCTACACTTTCGGGTCGCCTGGCATCTTGTCCTCGTTGATGCGTCGAGGCGTAAAAGTCGACTGCGTAGAAACCGGGTCCGGAATGAGCAGAAAAAAGAAGAAGGGGTAGATATTAGGAGCGATAGCTTCAAGAAGCTTTATCGCCGGCTAACTCGCATGTACACTACTGGGAGGCAGCCTATCTCCTGAGGCAAGTTCACCGTTCCCTCTCGTGAAAAGGGTGAAATTATAGTAGCTCTTCTCGAGGGACGGAGACCTTCGGGCGAAGCGAGAGCGATACGATGTCATAGCAGGCAGGCCGAGACCCTGACACGTCACGACCACGGTATGTGATGCGATCGTGACCGAACTTTACGAGTCCGTCAGTGAACTGGGGCGTCCGAGGAGCAAGCAGCTGAACGACTTGTTCGCGGCGCACTTTGGTGAGAGCTTTCATTTCTTCACTGTGCAACTCTGGCTTAACCCACCACCGCATCTCTGACCCTGTGGGCTTTTGTATGGACGGCCGGATTACAAAATCCAAAGGTGGAGATGCGGGATGGGTTGCTGAGGTGAAAACGGTGGGAGGAGGTGGGGCGGGGGGGGGGGGGGGGCATGGCTATTCCTCGGGTGTCATTATAAATGGGGTCAACTTTTTATAACTGTTAGGCTTCGGGTAAGTGGCTACAGCCTCCTATAATATGATTATCGGTGAGAGCATATAAGTTACGAAATTAAATAATCGATTTATAAAGGTGCACGATCAGACAAGGAATGAATAGCAAGCAGCGTGTTGGAGCCTTTAGTTTGGCTTACTGGTTGCCAATACTCTAGTTTATGTCAAACGTCACGAAACAGGCAAGGGCCCGGGCAAGAAAAATAGGATAAATGCTTGCGGCGGGCTTCTTTCTTCTGTTTGTGTTGTTGTGCCATAAAAGCCTGACAAATGGCGTAATGCTTTACATTACATGTTCGTTGTAATGCCTATGCTGTTTAAGGGTTCAGTAAGTGTTTTGCGGTACCTGTTGTCGAGAGGTCACAACATTATGGGCCACCATATTAGAAGACAGAAATTAGGCATACCTGTTGCGAGGCGCTGGGCAAGCACATATTATAAAGTGGCAGGCATTTGGTGTTGGCAAGGGGACAGCATAAATGCACTCTGGAAAAGATATATAGTTCGGACATGTTATGTTCAGTGGAGCATATGCGGTGTGTTCCAGGTTCCAGAGGCTGTATTCTCTGTCGACCATTTTTCGGGTTTAACTTTTGCGTGACGTAACGACCAGCGTGGCGTCTCATTAGAGCGATAGACGTCCTATCCGCTGCATTTTAACCCATGAACGCGCTCTGAAAGTGATATCTCCGAACGTGATCGATCGATAATGTGGCCCCATGGTGGCAGCCACTGTAAGGGCCCACTTAGGCCCGCAAACTTCTCAGTAACTAGTGACGAGGGAGGGGGCAGACAGACGGCGGGATGTGTGTCCTGCAGGAGCGAATATTTATGGTCACAAATTATGGGTCAGTGATCATGACGGAAATTGAATTTAATGACGGCAAACGAAATGAACGTTTCGAGCATGTCCTTGAAATCAGTGTACATTTTTTTACTCATGTACTGGACGCATGTATACCAGACAGCCGTCATCGTTCCTCGGCGCTTGGTGAAAGCAGTGAAGCGTGTGGCGTTTTGTGTATACATATGCTGCGCCCTCGATAAAACAGCTGTGCGCGTGCGGTCAAGGTTCACGGATTCGCATTCGCGAGTGCTCAGTCGACGGCAGTGTTTCGTCCCTGTGACAGCGTAGCGGAGCCTCGCAAACGATCCCGCTTTTAAAAGTGCCATTGCATACACCCCCTGCAGGAGTTAAAGTGCGGGGTAAGCGACCGATAACTGAGAGAAGTAATATACAGAAGAAAAACTGGCTGCCGCTTTTGCACTCCATGCCAAGCATCCACCCGGAAATGTATGGTTGCCGCCCTCGCTGCATGCATTAACACTCCTATCTCATCTATGATGCAACACAGCGCGCACATAACCATGCGTGCGCGTACCGGTGCTTCCTGAATCCACCCCGACGCTCGCTCGGGATTTTTACGCCAGCCTCTCAACCAAAGTATCTTCAATTAATTTATTGTCTATCCCGCACAGGGCGCCAGAGCTTGCCACCTGCTCGTCGGCTGTCTATAAAGAAAAAAGCTTCAGCTGTAATTCTGATCGTATACGGGTTCAGCATATTCCGTTCCCTCCGCATTTCTATATCCCTCGGACGCCTCCATGTGTGTACGTTTGCTTTGCTGCTGCTAACTACTTAGATATCACTGGCGAGAGAAAAGCGACATCGTGTCGCTCACCTCACACCTGAAACAAATGCGTCGCGAAAGGCGGAGGTTTGCAGCGACCCGCCAGCATGGCGATGTTGCGCGGTCGAGTCCGTGACGATGCCGGCCACATGCGTGAGAACAGGGATCGGCACGTGTATGCCGCTTGCGCGAGCTGCTGTTTTAACATGTGATTGGCAGCGTAGATTAAACTGCTACGAGTTGCGTGAGTGCGCCGCGGAGTCGCATTCCGTCCCTGTAACAAATACGCTATTGGTATGATATATATGGCGTAAGAAATGCCTACAGTTTTCATTCAAGCGCCCGCAAGTAGTTATTCCCGTTTCGAACGTAGAATTGTGCTCTCTATAGACACGGCCCTGCTCAGTACTTCGCCCTGTTCAACGAGGGAGGTCGAAACTCACCTTTAGGTGTAGAGTCATCGGTTGTATGCCAAGGGGATTTCTAGGCAGCCGCAATGAACCGCGAAGACGAATGGGCACAATCAAATACCGTCACAATTGTGTCAATGAGTGGGTCTTTACCCTTCCAGAAGAAACCGAAGACTGATGCACGTTGTTGACGTCCTGACAGATCTCAAAATTCTCAACAGTATTTTTTTTTCTAATTTATAAATTATATTTCTTTAACCCACGCTATTCTGTGCAAATGTGTTTTTCGATCGCTTTAATCCTAACATACACATTCTCGAAACCGCCTGCACTTTGGCCCGTCCAGTTGTGGGTACGCGTCAGTATTTGGGGACAAGGCAAGATGGTGCGAATGCGGTGGAATTGGCCAGTCGAGTTGTTTTAATGCGAGAGGTAAAATGTACACGTTTGCACATAAAAATTTGACAGAAACGTCGTGCAAAATACGTAAATCGGCGTAATGCGAAATAAACGAATATTCTAGCGAGGCAAGGCGCTTGCTCTCAAGAAGAGCGCAGTCGTTGACTGCCGATCAAATATAAATGGAAAGGCCTTTGTGGCGTTCCCACTGCAATTTCGTTGCCTCGCGAGGTCGCTCTAAATGCAAACGCTGTTCGTTTTTTTCTCGAGTGCTCTGTCTCCCGCTCGGGCGTGCTAATAATTCTGCGCGAACACATGTGGTGCGCCCAGGGCACGCGCTGAGGAACCCGAGGTCGTGCGTGCGCGTGCCCGTGTTCGAGCACTTCCTCAAGACCTTTCCCGAACCGCAGGCGGTTCTGTTCGGTCGACAGCGCGAAGGCGGCGCCGTCGGCGAAGAAGATGAAGCCGCCCGAAGACGGCGCGGCGACGGGGACGTCCAAGCTGGAGATGCTGCTGTGCGCCTTGTGCGCGTTGTACGTCTTCTACTACGTCCTGGCGGTGGAGCGCAGGCCGCGCCTCGTCGGCCGCCTGGGCAGCATGCGGCGCTTCATGCATAGCAGGTTCGGCAACTTCCTCAGCGCCTTCTATCGCACGCCCATCTGGTGCGTCGGTGCCAACTTCCAGTCGCTCGTGAGCTTCGTGTACCAGGTGTGCAATTCCTCTGCGAGTTCCATCCTGTCCGCCTGTCGGTCCTTTTTTGTCTCTGCCACTCGCGCGACACTATCACTGTGCTGTTCCTTCAAATGAACATATTCGCCCTTGAATCTTCATTCATGTGCCCAGATCTACCCGGTGTCTTGCCTTTTTTTTTTTTTTTCTGACTATACAGAATTTTTAAACACCGCCTGTATCACACGGAAATATTCTAGCCCATGAGACGGATTACTCGAAGAGGTGAACATACTTCTATGAGAAGTAGACATACATTATAATCTAATAAACGAAATTCATAAAGCTTTTAACTGGTTAAGTTACGGCACATATTGTGTTTCACGAATTGTAGCCGCGATGAGTCCGTAAGACATCTCCAATGAAAAAAAAAATTGTGAGGTTGTCACCGGTTTCGAGATATGCGCCGTCAATCTTGCGGTGAACATGCACTGTTGATCCACTTACTCCTTGGACAAAACGCCGTTGTATAGACATTGAAGCCAAAAGCAACCTGAACACCAGCGTATTTCGTCGCAGACTTTGAAAACAACTATCTCGAAATGATGTTGTCATCCTGATAACCTGTTCCAAGTGGATACGCCTTCCAAAAGTCATCGGCTGCAATTGATAAATTGCTACGTACGTGCCTCAAAGTAATTAGTTAAGAACTTAATGAAATATCTTTAATTTATCGATTGTGCCTTTCGATTTCTCGCGAATGTCCGCCTCTTCGAGTAATCCACATCAAGGACTAGAGTTGTGCTATCTACCCCGGACAATTTTTAAAAATTCTGCATTGTTACGTTTCGCCTACAACGCGCGGTAATGCCGGCGCGGATGCAACGGACGCCGGGGCTTTGTTCAAAACGGCGGACATTTTGGCCTGTTCAACGACGCCGCAACGCCTACCCGCCAAGCGTGTCCAGGCGTGTTTCAGTGCCACGTGTCTTCGTGTGTGCGTGTGTGTGTGTGTGCCCTCGCTTGTCAAAGCGCGGCAGCCGGGGAGCGGAGTTCCCCGAATGAGGGGCCTGGAGGTCTCTCGGCTCAACCGCTCGCGCCGTCGTGGGCCCCTGCTGCGCCGTCCCGTGACCTTCATCCCGTGACCTTCCCTCCTTCCCTTTTGGACCGCGACGCCGAGGGTATAAGAGCAGCTGCCCCCGGACGCCAGAAGAGAGGCTCCGATTTGTACTATTGAGTTACGTGCTCTCCCGTCTCTCCACTCCGGTCGACCTGACCGGCCGCTCTTTTGCTATGTTAGAATAAACAAGTTGTTTTGTTACCAGTCTTCTCTTGCTTTGCCGGGACCTTCGGATGCTTCCAGTGCCCCAGGCCGCCAGGCCAACGCTACCCTTGGGGCTTGCGACCCATTGGCAATAACGGGCGTCGGCACCGAGACCCCAACAACTCGTGCCAGCGGTACGATTCCAACATCTGGTTGCCAGCGGTGAGATCGCGACAACGGAGGCCAGCAGCGAAGAGATGCGGTTGACTGTATGCTGAGCAGCACAACGACCATCCGGGAGCAGCGCAACGAGCCCTGTGTGATGACTGGTTGCCTGCAGCGGAACGACTGCGCTGAAGTCTTGGCTGCAAGGTTTGGTGAGTGCGGGACTTTCTTCTTCTGAGTTTTGCCAGGCTTTTGTTAGTGTTAGAAACAGAGCTGGTAATTGTGGTTGTCGTTGCTACCGGGTTAGTTTGCGGCAAGACAATAGTAGGCAGTAGAGAAAGCAGCATTCAGAGCAGCCATGGATTTGAAGTCGTTGCGCAAACCGAAATTGTTGGAGCTTGCGAGAGAGTTGGGTCTGGATGTCTCAGACAAACTCAGAAAACCAGAACTGCTAAGGGCTATTCTTGAGTTAGAAGCTGAGGATGACGAGCTGTCGGAATGCCTTGAGACCATTGAGGAGAGGGAGACGGCAAAAAGACAGGAGCGCGAACGAAAAGAACAGAAAGAAAAAGAAGAGCGTGAACGTAAAGAACAGATAGAACGAGAGCAACAAGAAAAAAAAGAAGAGCGCGACCGTCAACACGCTTTGGAAATGAAGCGTCTCGAGTTAGAGATGGAACGCGCTCGTAATGGAAGTCAGGCACACGGTGCAGGAGAACGAGTATTGTTCAAAATGACTGACCTGATGCGGCCGTTTAAGCTTGGAGAGGACATTGGTTTGTTCCTGGTTAACTTTGAGCGAACGTGCGAGAAGCAGGGGTTCTCTCGGGAAACGTGGCCACAGCGCTTGCTCACTTTGCTACCCGGCGAGGCGGCCGACGTAGTCGCTCGCTTGGAGAGAGAGGAGGCAGAGGATTTCGACAAAGTGAAATCGAGTCTGCTAAAAAAGTACCGGCTGTCAGCGGAGGCGTTCCGTCGGAAGTTTCGGGAAAATGAGAAAGGCAGAAGTGAGTCATATACAGAGTTTGCGTACAGGCTTATGTCAAACATGCAGGAGTGGCTCAAAGAAGAGAAAGCGTTTGGTGACCATGAGAAAGTTCTGCAGTGTTTCGGGCTAGAACAGTTTTATAGTCGGTTACCTGAGAACGTGCGGTACTGGGTCTTGGATAGGCCAGACGTTAGTACGGTGGCTAGAGCCGCTGAGTTAGCCGAGGAGTTTGTGACGCGTCGGGCTCGTGGAGCTAAGGACGGTCAAAAGGGTGAATTTGGCTCCAAGTTTGAGAGGCCAAAGTTCACGCCCATGAGAGCAAAGGGGGACACACGTAGTTCGGATGCGAGTGAAAGCAGTCCGACCGAACGTAAGGAGACGGCGGCAACCGAAGCCGAACGCAGAAGGCGGTTCGAGATGAGGCAAGCGCGCGTTTGTTATACGTGCCAGAAGCCGGGTCACTTTTCGGCGCAGTGTCCGACCGAACGTAAGGAGACGGCGGCAGCCGAAGCCGAACGCAGAAAGCGGTTCGAGGCGAGGCAAGCGCGCCTGTGTTATACGTGCCAGAAGCCGGGTCACTTTTCGGCGCAGTGCCCAGAAACAAAACCAAAAGTCGTGTTTTTTTCATTAGGCAGCACTGACGAGAACATCAAGCTTCTCGAGCCTTACATGCGAGACCTCCTCGTGAACGGGAAAGAGTGCCGAGTGCTTCGCGATACCGCAGCTACGATGGATGTCGTTCACCCCTCTTACGTAGAACCCGATATGTTCACGGGCGAGTGCGCATGGATCAAGCAAGCTGTGGAAGCTCATAGCGTGTGTCTGCCGGTAGCAAAAGTGCTTATTGAAGGACCTTTCGGAGCACTTGAGACGGAGGCCGCAGTGTCATCTATGCTGCCCCCCCAGTACCCGTACTTATTTTCGAACAGGTCCGATCACCTCCTGCGCGAGAAGGGGCTTTTGTTTGGTGAGGCTAGCGTTCAGGCCTTAACCAGATCGAAGGTTCGGGAGCTCGCTGCAAAGGCGGTAGTTGCGGGGCCGACGTTGTTGAACGATGAAAAAGGGTCAGAGGCGCAGCAAGCTGGTATTCGGAGCACGCCCGAACGGGATAAAATTGAGCCTGTAGCGTTAAGGGTACCAGATACTGGAGAGGAAATTCCCGATGCGGGAAAGTTAGAAGAGCTTCCGGTCGAGCTTCCGGGACTAGGCTCAGTGACAAACAGGAAAGACGCCGATCAAGTCATTAGTGACTTAATAAGTAAAGCATCGCTGTCGCCTGAGCAGAAAACAGAACTACACCAGCTCTTACAAGAGTTTCAAGGTCTGTTCTCTGAGAGGCCTGGTAGGACTTCTGTCCTTACTCATGACATAGAACTTACCTCCCCAGAGCCAGTACGATCCAAGGCGTACCGGGTGTCACCCCGCCAGAGCGATATTATGGAGGCTGAGGTAAAGAAAATGCTACAGCTCGGTGTTATTGAAGCGGGTGAGAGTGATTATACCTCCCCTTTGATTTTAGTTGAGGTACCGGGCAAGGAACCTCGTCCTTGCGTCGACTACCGCAGGCTTAATTCCATCACTAAGGATCAAATTTATCCGATCCCTAACATCGAGGAGCGCCTTGAGAGAGTGAGTAGCGCTCAGTTTATTTCCACCCTAGATCTTGTCAGGGGTTATTGGCAGGTTCCACTTACAGAAGAGGCTAGTAGGTATGCGGCGTTCATTTCACCAATGGGGACATTCCGTCCTAAAGTTTTGAGTTTTGGTTTGAAGAACGCGCCATACTGCTTTTCAAGCCTCATGGATAAAGTGTTGCGGGGACAGCAAGAATTCGCTTTACCGTATCTAGACGACGTAGCGATATTCTCCGCATCCTGGCCGGAACATATGGCGCACTTGCGGGCAGTGCTAACCCGCCTGCGCGATGCGGGCTTGACAGTCAAGGCTCCCAAGTGCCAGTTAGCACAGGCCGAGGTTGTCTACCTCGGACACGTGATTGGTCGGGGTCGTCGCCGCCCCTCTGAAATAAAAGTGGCCGCTGTGCGAGACTTCCCGCAACCGCGCACGAAGACCGATATTCGGTCGTTCTTAGGTGTCGCCGGCTATTATCAGAGGTACATTCCCAGGTACTCTGATATCGCGGCTCCCTTGACGGATGCTCTAAGAAAGACAGAGCCGCAAACAGTCGTCTGGGATGAGACGAAGGAAAGAGCTTTTAGCGCCCTAAAAAGCGCCCTAACAAGCCAGCCTGTGCTACGATCGCCCGACTACACAAAAGGGTTCGTTGTTCAGTGTGATGCTAGTGAGCGAGGCATGGGCGTTGTACTGTGCCAACGGGAAAATGGAGAAGTAGAACACCCCGTCCTGTATGCTAGTCGTAAGCTGACGAGTCGTGAGCAGGCGTATAGCGCCACCGAGAAAGAGTGTGCGTGTATCGTGTGGGCCGTTCAGAAATTGTCATGTTACCTAGCTGGCTCGAGGTTTATCATTGAAACGGATCACTGCCCTCTCCAATGGCTGCAGACCATCTCTCCCAAAAATGGCCGCCTCCTGCGCTGGAGCCTCGCTTTGCAACAATATTCCTTTGAGGTGCGTTACAAAAAGGGGAGTCTCAACGGTAACGCCGATGGCTTAAGTCGAAGCCCCTAACGTGGGAATCAGCCTCAAAATTGCTTGTTACTGATGTTTTTCTTCCTGAGGCAGGATTTTTTTCTAACTTATTGCTTTTGTGTAGTGTTTCAAAGTGATGATGTGCTTTTTAGTGCAATTTTTCCGATTTGTGGACGCGTTCTGAGTGCTGCTAAACTACTGTAAGGCACTAGGCAGCAGTATAAAAGGGGAAAGAGCCTGGCAGGGCTTAGTGAGGGTTGTGCCGTGCTTGCTGACTGAGCGGTTGACTTTCAGGCGTGGTTCTAACGCTTACCGGAAACGAGAACAAAAATGTCAACTCTCCCGAAGTCACTTTGCAGTGTCCTGTGTGCACCTGAACGTGAGAACGAGGCCTTCTCTGTGCGCTGCGCTCAAGAAACGCCAAGGACGCCCAACTTCGGTTATGAGCATCATCGAGCGACATCCCTCCGGACAGCGGATGCAGTCCCCTGACCATCGGGATCTCCTTCCCCCGGCGGGGCGGTCTGTTACGTTTCGCCTACAACGCGCGGTAATGCCGGCGCGGATGCAACGGACGCCGGGGCTTTGTTCAAAACGGCGGACATTTTGGCCTGTTCAACGACGCCGCAACGCCTACCCGCCAAGCGTGTCCAGGCGTGTTTCAGTGCCACGTGTCTTCGTGTGTGCGTGTGTGTGTGTGTGCCCTCGCTTGTCAAAGCGCGGCAGCCGGGGAGCGGAGTTCCCCGAATGAGGGGCCTGGAGGTCTCTCGGCTCAACCGCTCGCGCCGTCGTGGGCCCCTGCTGCGCCGTCCCGTGACCTTCATCCCGTGACCTTCCCTCCTTCCCTTTTGGACCGCGACGCCGAGGGTATAAGAGCAGCTGCCCCCGGACGCCAGAAGAGAGGCTCCGATTTGTACTATTGAGTTACGTGCTCTCCCGTCTCTCCACTCCGGTCGACCTGACCGGCCGCTCTTTTGCTATGTTAGAATAAACAAGTTGTTTTGTTACCAGTCTTCTCTTGCTTTGCCGGGACCTTCGGATGCTTCCAGTGCCCCAGGCCGCCAGGCCAACGCTACCCTTGGGGCTTGCGACCCATTGGCAATAACGGGCGTCGGCACCGAGACCCCAACAACTCGTGCCAGCGGTACGATTCCAACAGCATGTAGTCCACCCGTATACCGGGACGATGCGGCTTCAGTGCTTAATTATGTGATTTCCAGGGCGAAGCAAGCAAGACCCTCGTGCTTTTGTCTCTTTTCCTCGACCCCGCGGTTTCCTAACCTTTTCGGAAGCTGCGAAGCGGAAGGAGCTGCGAAACGGTGTAACACTGCAGAGCTGGCTGCCGGAGCTGTCCTACCGGCGCGAGTACCTGGTCCTGTCGGACGGCGGGCGGCTGGCGCTGGACTGGCTCCACGAGGAGGCCGAGGCGGTCCCCGTGCTGCTCGTGCTGCCGGGCCTGTGCGGCGACAGCCAGGCCTACTACCTGCGCTCGTTCATCCCGCTGGTGGAAAAACTGCGCTGCCCGTGCGTCGTCATGAACGGCCGCGGCCGCGGAGGCCTGCCGCTCATCACGCACCGCATCACCCACATGGCCAGCGTGGGAGACCTCACGGAGGTGCGCGATGTGTATGAGCACAGCCCGGCGAGCATCGGGGCAGGCGCTCTTTGAAAGCAGCCGCGGAGGGCATGCAGTTGCCCCCACTTTGCTGTTTTCGAACGGACTCGTATTAGCACTCCAGGCAGACATGCCATCGCCTCTTTAATAATACCGGCATTGGATCTTGTTCTAGCACTGTTACATTATCGTCGCTATGTATACCATCACTTTGTTGTCGTCGTAACCGCGCTGCCCTTCTTTTTCTGTTCGAACTCTACCATGTAGCTTCACCTACTTCAAACTTCTCAGTTGTATCGCGCCTCGAATTCCGCGTAAGATCACCAGGGAGCATTGACCTTCCCACCTTCGTGCCTGTCATAGCCAGCACTCAACATTGTAGTGCCCGCGGACTACTCTCGTTGGGGCAGGTACACGTCACGTGATGTAAATCGAGCCACTGAAAAAACAAAAGCATAATTTATTCAATGGGACCTTGCAGATCACGCCACATATGTTATGTGACGCGCAGGCTCGTAAATTACCGATAGGAGTTATAGTGGGCGCGAGGTATACCAGTGAAAGTGGAAGGTTGCTGTTTAGTATTAACCACCTGGAGAGTGCACGACTTCTTAAATGTTTTTCTTCTCTCTCTCTCTTTTATTCCGTCCCATGCATATACTCGACGTTTCTTTTTTTTTTTTTTTGCGGAATGATTTATTTTAAAAGAAACGCATATTTAAGCGCCTGCCATGTTGCAGATAGGCTAGGTGGCTAGGCTGACGTTAGCAGTGCGAAAAAGAAAAAGAGTCGACCGTAATTTTTTTTATTACCTAAAGTTTGCTCATCAACTTTTTAATTGCTCGCTTTAGGGTGTAAATTTTAACTGCGAAATTAAAGCCGAAGAGTTGTGATCGAAGTCACGCCTGCTTAACAGAAATCCTGATACTGCACCACTTTTGACATATCTGTTCCCAAAATCTGCTTTTGGGAAACTGTTAACTGGAACGCCAATGTATTTCTTACCACGTTTTACCGGTCGAATATCGTACCTCACTCACGTATACACCTCACTCGGCGCTACGCCGAGACGTAGCGGAAACACAGCAGCTGAAGAAGCTCAATACTTTGTCGGAAACGTCCACCTCATAAAAGCGGTATCCCGGCCGTGGTAATTACAGACAGGGGAACCTCGTTCTGGGCCCCGAAATTCTAAATGCAGCTTTGAGACTTGGTGAAACCGCTCACCGGAAAACGTATACCGTATCTGCCACCCGAATCAGTGTCGCGATGTCACAAACGCAGGAGCCAAGAGCACCGATCGAGAAAATCAGAAAACAGGACAGCTAGTTTTTATTGCTCCTAGCCAAGGACGCCCTCTTTCTTTTATGTTTTCCGCAAATGCCGGTATACGCGTCCTTATCGCCGCCTTCAGGTGCACTACAGATGCGGCACACTATAGGCTCCCTTCAAGAGGAAATCGAAGGGACCGTGAACAATTTTTGTTTAATCAAAACTTCGCATTTATGGCAGAAGCGATCCACAAAATTCAAAGCATATACTGTTCCTGACGCACTCAAATATCCACGGCAGAGAACAATAAATGAAGCAGCAACAAAACCAAAAGGGAGATGCAAGAATCGATATTTATTGATTTTTAATTATATAAATATTGCAATTCAGCAAGCAAACGTGTGCGCTGTCACAATTACCATTACAAATTGTATTAAAAAAAATCACCGCCCCTTTGAGTCCGAACAGCGAAGCTGTGTTAATTGCACCGAGTGTTACACCATGCAAGTCAAACTTCGCAAGCAGCCTATATTGTAAATGTTTTGTTTCAGCATTCTTTCACCTCGTTTTCGCTTTTGCGTGCTTCGCGTGATGAGCATGCTTTAGGAGTGCTATTTTTTTTTTTTTTTTTTTTTGCGGTTCTCTCAGAGCTTTTTTTTTTTTTTTCGTGAGACAGGCCCTACGACGAAGAGGCCGTTCATGAGCCAACTCTCGCTGACGCTCGCGGTAGGCAGCTTCTTCCTCAGGAGTACCTGCTACTCGTGGTCTTCCCATAGTTGTAGCTGGGATGGAATCTGCGGAACCACTAATCCAAAGCGCCGTATATTGGGCGCGAGGCTCACCACTGGAGATGCGAGCGCTGCAATCGTTCTTTTTTTTTGACGATTGGTTAGATTGGTTTGACGATTGACGGGACTGCCGGCACCCACACGCTCCTATAGTATAGCGTTTCAATCGCTGAGCACTGTTCGCTGGCCGCAAACAGCCAGCACACTTGTTTCTTTCGCGGCACGGTGGAATCAATCGTCGATAAATTCGATGCCGATCTGCCTCGATCGCCAAAAATGCACCTTGTGACAACCATATAAGATTTGCGTATAAGATAGCATTCTCACAGTGGAAAAGGGGTTGGTGTGACCCCTTTCCCCTGGTAAACTCTTTTCCTCTCCCGCAAGGCCACGTGGGCCCTTTTTAGCGAAGTCCGACAACGACCGCGCAGGGTCCGCATAAACAGCTTCACTGTAAAATTCTTCAGCGTCCCCATGTGCGTTGCTGAAAAAAAAGAAAAGAAAAGGAAAAGCACGAACGTATCGGGGCGTTCTCGATCACCTGCATAACGTGTGAAGAGCCGCTGATTTCTGTGATACCTGGGCAGTGACCTCGCCATAAACTATCATACCGCTGAGGCACCTCTGGAATCTCCTCAACTGTTGTGTCTGCTGTCGGCCCAGCAAGTTTCCGCCTCATAGGTGACGCTGTTGCCACGTCATCATTTCTACGTCATGGTCCACAGAAACGCCATTTGCCTCTCAGGTAGAGAACAGAGTCGCGTCTGCCGATCCGGGCCTATCGCTCACTCAGTAGCAGGCGTCTGTAACGTCTGCGTAAGGTCTGCTTAACCAAATTTGCGGTTCGTGCTAAACGTCCTTTCTTTTTCCTTTTTTTTCTTGCATTGGGTATATGGGGCAGCCAAATGCTTACACGCTGTTTCTCATATTGGAAACTTCAATAGGGGCTCTACTGCAGATACATCGACGGTCGCTTGCTCGAGGTCCAACATAAAGGATCCGAGCGTGAACGTGCTGACCGAAGCGTTAATCAAGACTCGTACGCACGCGCGTAGGTCGTCGACGAGGTTCGCCGACGGTATCCCGGCCGAGCCCTCCTGGCGGTGGGCCACTCGCTGGGCGGCCTGCTCATCAGCCTGTACCTGATCAAGTACGGGCAGGAGGCGCGCATCGACGCCGCGCTGGCCATCTCGACGCCGTTCCACCTGGCCACCGCCAAGCGGAATCTCGAACAGTGGTGGAACTCGAATTACGGCGTGCTCATGTACATGGCCAGCAACCTGGTCGAACACCTCAAGATTAACGAAGACGTGCTACGCTTCAGCGTGAGTCACTTTGCTCCGACGGCGGCTGTCTATAGAGAGCGCTGGAATCCAGGCGCACAAGCTCGGGGCAGTGACGCTATTTTATTTTGGTCACATTTCGCAGGCTTTCTACGAAAAAAAAGAGACTCATGTAGATGATAATGACATGGAAACAACTTTGTGGACTTCTGCAACTATCCAAATCCGACTAGTGCCTTAAAACAAATATTTATAATTTTGCATAATCAAACAACTAATTACTTAACTAACCGCAATTAAAAAAACGCTGTCAGTAGCTCAAGACGACTTTATGAACGAATTATGCCGTTGGTATCACTCGCGCAAAGTGTATCGCTCAGTTTTTAATGTTTAGTTCTAAACTTCTAGCTGCGTGAAATAGACGGTAGACTAGCCAGCCATAGCCATGTCGGAGAACGCGGCATGCAAAACAGCGAACCGTGGTCTATAGTGATTGTTTCACACCGCTGCCACAGCAGCCACCGACGGCAAAAGGTCACGATAGTGGGAGGAAAGAACGCAGGAAACGAACCTCGATAATTATTTTCACTCTGACCACGCAGCGAAAACGGCAACAATATTCGTGGTTGATTCCTATAGCTTTCTGTATGCAATTAAACCTGTTCATTGCGGTTTATGCGTCAGACCGTCGACCATGTCGTAAACGCAGGAGGAGGTCAACGCGGACGACGTTCTCTCCTGTTGGACGCTGTCTCAGTTCGACAGGACCTACACGGCTCCGGTATTCGGCTTCAAATCGACGGAGGAGCTCTACGAAAGTTGCAGCCTAAAGGTAATGTTACTTGCTTGCGCTCGTGAATTGGAATTTTATATGGAGGACGGAAACGGTCTGTAGGAGGGAGCATGTATAGGAAACTATATATATCCTCGACAAGGTAACCTCCCTTCACGCCGCCTCTCCCACTCTATATATTCGGGGCTCATCGGCGCTTGTTGACGTAGAATTTTGCGAAATAGCAAGGCAAACAGATCTACGCTGTTTTTGGACATTATAAAGCCATTATATTTGGCTCGCTGTAGCTCTTAGTGGCGCCCTCATCACTATTGGCTCTCGCCCGTGGAGTTTCCCCATGACGCTCTCCGCTCTACTATTCCGCCCTATGGGCGGCCAGAAATTACCGCTAGCCTATCACGTGGTTCTGGAAGGAAACCAAGGACAAACTAAGGAAACACGTTCACGTTATGCCGATACGCGCGTGTCCGTGTCTGTTATGTTGTTCTCGCGTTTTCCTTGCGCCGTTTCAAAGGTGCTCTTGCCACCGCGGGGGGTATCTAAAGGGACCGGCCGCAATATAGACTCTCTCTACGTGCTTCTCCACATGTAACAATATTGTACCCGAAACAAGTAATCACAACGCTCGTTGTTGGGCGAGTTGGCACTTAGTAGATGCAATGGTGTATCGCCGCAGCGCGAAGAATGAGGATACGAACAGAAACGTTTGTTGGCGTTCGTGCCTGTTTTTGTTCTTACCAGCTTTCTTCGCGCCGGCTATACAATAGTATGCAGTACCAAGTCGGCCAATCTGCTATACAGCTACAAGTACGCCTGGCAAGGTTCTAATGGCGCAGCGTATATACGCAGGGCAAGCTGTCTCGCGTCCGGCGGCCGCTGGTGTTCCTGCTGGCCGGCGACGACGTGTTCGGCTCGTGGCACACCTTTCCCGAGGACGAGATCATCGCCTCGCCGTGGCTGGCCGCCGTGGTGACACCGAGCGGCGGCCATCTTGGATTCGTCGAAGGCTGGCTCTTCCCGCGGCCGCCCTTTTACGCGGAGCGCTTCGCGGCCGCTTACGTGCGAGAGATGCTGCGAGTCGTCGAGACTCGCGGCGTCGACGGGCTCGCCCAGCTAGGCAGTGATATGTAACCGCTCGACCCTGCGTCGTTCGATTATGCAGCGCAACTAAATCTCCATATTGCAGTTCGTCCTACGGATTTCTGAGCATGGTTTCTCATCCTGTCTCTCTCGTTCTAACCTCCACCTTAGTTTCAGTTTCCAATTTGCATTGTTATGCGGTGAATGAGGAATAAGTATAACGCCCACCTACTGGCATTAAAATGTTACCGGGAATCGACCGTAACACGAATAATCTAAAGGATGCTGCTCGCTCATGAATCTATCTTGGTAGAGATTACTTCTCGTAACCCTCCCACATATGTCCTTTCACGCTCACTCATCGAACCTGTTCGTCGGCGCATGTCTCTAACTCATATATATATATATATATATATATATATATATATATATATATATAATGCAATTTTCAAGGATCTATGAAAATGAGTACTTCCGCCCGAGATTATTGCGTCTTCTACATGGGACAGCTTTTCATGGGGCTGGTGTGTTCGTCTCCATACCACGTCTGTGATGTCGTGCGCGCACGTGCGTGTGCAGGCGTACGTGTGTGTGCCTCTGTGTTATGCGCTCACCCCGCTTGCGTGAAATAAAATTTGCCATGCGCGTTTAAACCGTATAGGCCTTCGCTCTGGATCAAGGCACAACAGAACTGCGCCGCACATCCAGTGGTGCAGCGTGGGTGGCAGCCAGTCCGAATGCCGCGCGTTGGTTGGTTGGGCACGCACGATGGCGACGCTGACGGAAATTCGCGTCATACGAATTCTGTGTTGCAGCGTGGGCTGTAATCTGTTTCTGAGCTTAGTGGGTTGTAATCTGTTTCTGAACTTAGTCGAAAAACAAACATCGGGAGACGTGCTGTCGTCAAGGCGCTTGGCTAAAGTGCCAGCTAATTCTGCAGCTTGGTAAGCAAGCAGACTTAACCTGAAATATGCTGTACGTATGTCGCAATTTATCTACATGTGCCTGTGTTTAACTTGTGCGTTCTATGCGGCCTCATGAGTATCGGTTGTACATGAAGTCGTACCTCGTTATAACGAAAAAGTACACGAACCAGGGTTCTCGCGGTAAAGCTGAATACCCTCACCGCCTATGTAACTCGAAATCGCGTGTGGACTGCATGCAGTTCAAACTTGGCATCGTGAGCTTTCCAGTGCAGCCGTCAGTTTCACTTAGTGCATCTCCATTACGAAGAAAATTAGAAGACTATTCGGCGAGGCTCTGGCCTGTGTGCTTTTACTTACGGGCACGTATAATACATGCAGTCCACGCTGCGCCGTTAAATCGCGCCCGCAATAACCTGCTGAATACGCTGAGCAAAGAGATCGTATATTTAACAATCCGTTTAACTTTCCATTCTGTTCGCCCTTCGTTTTTGGCTCTGACAAAACCGCGTCGCTGTTATCGTCGGGATTAGGCGCGGGACGAATGATAGGAATAGGAAATCAAATGTACAACTTCCTCTGCTTTCTGTCCATCGTGGTGCATGCTTTCACCCCTTGCTCAGTTTCTCAAAATGCACTTGCACAATTCCTTTCTGCGCGCAGACCTCATTCCACCTCCAACCTACGTCTCACCATGCAGTGATCACCGTCACAAAGTTGGAATTTTGCGGTGTTGCACTAGGGAGCCTGTATGTCCCCCTGTACTGAGTCATTTCCAGTAGACGAGAACCACCTGCCTGCCGCGATTATTGCTACTGAAGACGGTGCACTATTTCGCACGGCTGTTGCTGACATCGCCACAGGCTTCGCATGCTTAACACCACCTTTTGCCGCGGGCTTTAAAGAAAAAGCTTTCATTGCCTCTTCTCGGAGGTATGGCGTTCGTTGTCGTTTCCTCGCCGCGTATATTTGTGGATATGCGTATACATATGTACGTATATGAATGTGCGTGCCGTGTGCAAATTTCGGAGACTAATACCCTAGTTACACGGGCAGCTTAACCGCGGTTAAACTTAACCGTGGTTAACTCGCTCAACCGTGGTTAACGCGAACCCTAGTCCGCCAGAATTACACGGGCTATCCCGATCACGGTTAATGGTCTGATGACGCGTCACGTCATCTCTTGCGTAAAGGCTTCATTCTGAATAATTTTTCTTGGACATTTGATTACAGTGGTATAAAGATGTTATTTTTCAGCAAAACAATTGTCATATTTGAGAGTTTTAACGTGTAAGACTGCGTTTTGCAGGTGTAGGTCATTTATTTTCGATACTCCTACTCTCAGTTGTGAGCATGCCTGGTGGGCATACAACTATTTAAAAAGTCAGAATTAAGGGTCACAAATGGGTAAATATTAAATAAAATTAATTCCACTGAACGAAAAGGTAAAAAAATATTCTTAATGAACAAATGAATGTTTCGACTAACAAACATTGGCTACATAATTAAAAGGAGTACAACTTTACGCGAATGCACTTTGGAACTATACGCTTGCATTTACAAAAGAAAGAAAAGAATTAAAAAGGAAGAAAAGGCAGTGCTTTCAGGTGTTAATGTATGTACTTTGCGATTTCACACTGCACAAATTATCACAAAAAAAGTACATGTTAAAAATACTGAAGTTATAAGTTTAAAAGCAGCGCCATCAAACTGGACGAGAAAGTGAGACGCACACAAACACACAGCGTTTGTCTGGGTCTCACTTGTCCAGTTTGATTGCGCTATTCTTAAATTTCGAAATTTGTGCGTAGCCGTCATCACTGTGTAGAGGCGCGCGTTTCGACTAATTGAGTGCAGAGCGGCCAGATTATCTGCCCAAATGTGTCGTATCAGTGCCTCAGTTGTCGCGTCAGGCCATATGATACGCTTTTTGGAAGGTATCTGGGAAGCGCCAGCGCTGCACTCGGGAGAAGTACTGTGCGCAATTTTGCCCGTTTCCGAAACGTCGGTTACACTAAACTGAGGTTACCAAGCTCGGTTGGCGGTCAACCGCGGTTAGCAGCCTAACCACAGTTTCGCCTGCCGTGTAACCGCGCTAACCGCGTTTAGCGATAACCGCGGTTACGTTAACCGCGCTTAAGGTCACCCGTGTAACAAGGGTATAAGTGTTCAGTCCCTGGTTGGAAAGAGAGCAACGGTAGGACGAACGACAACAGTTACTCCCCATGCACTTCGCTCCATGCAGTTACTCCCCACATCGCTCCATGCACTTCGTGTCATGGAGCGATGCGGCGAAAACGGTATTGTTTATAAATCGTGAATAGATCGAATTTCGTGCACTGTCTATTGAACTACATGCAAAGCTGCACTTTGCCTCCTCGTGAGAAAATTGCGTGAAACTTAAAAGCTGGAATGTGAAGAGCCATGCCCTTCGTGCGCACACCATAAGTGAACGATGCACATTAAACGCACAAGTCATTAATAGACGGCTAGATTGTCTTGGTCAATAGTACCTAAGTTCCTTCTGTTCCAAGGAGGCCGCGAACTTAACTGAAGCGATGTGTAGCTCAAACGGGACACGTATAAGCGACAGAGAAAGTGACCCTCTCTGTCGTCTTGGGTGTCCCGTTTGAGCTCGCTATATACACGTATACATCGCGTGGTGACTCAGTTTAAATCACCCTGTAGAATACTCTGGCTGATTTATTTTCGCAGTCGCCTATGGTTTCAAGAACACTCAACGTTAGACTCTCACCGCATAGCATGCACAAAATGCCGAGTCGCTTTTATATTGCCGCACTTGCGTTCCGATGCTTAACCTTGTGTCAATATCCGGTCCTGTCAATAAGCGAGCACCGTGGTGAATGTTGACCACGGTACAAAGCAACCCCTCGAATTCAACCAAGTTTTAACATGGAGTGTTTCTGAACGTAATTTAAAGAAAAATGTATTTTTACTCCAGGAGGTACACACATTTTTCGGACGCGCTTAAGTACATCCTGATAAGGTCGGCTTAAGTTAGGTTCACGATACAAAGGATCTGGGAAAATAGAGTCCACTAGTGCCGCAGAAATTGCTTTTCGACTGGCAGTGAACATGTACTCCAGGCTGAATCTAACTTTTAAGAAAAGAAATGTGTCAACAACCTCCTTGAGAAATCCCCAATGAGTATGTGGGACATCTTTGGCATTTGATGACACTAGTATATTAGGAACATAATGAACTAAACGGAGTTGAGACATTTTACGCCAGAACGGATGATCACTTTCCCGAAAGAAAAACAGGCGAGAAACAATTTGCCTGACAAAGAGGTGGACTAATCCTAGACCACCACGTTCGACTCTGTCGACTCCGTCGACGTGCCGAAACCATAGATCACTATTTCATAGACTGTAGGGATGCTGTATCTTTTGGGGACATTCTCCAATGGACGCTTAAAAAGTACATTGACATCACTCCATATTCAATTACGTTTCTTCCGTTTAAGGTTACGGGTGATCCTCCCTATGACATGTTCATAGTATTTGGCTTATACAGCCTATAAAGATGTAGACCGTGTGATCGCCAAGCCGAAAGCCCGGGATCTGCAAAATCCTTCTTTCGCGAAAGTGCTGCTTATGTAAGAAACGTGTACGCTGCGCAGGAACCTCCGCCAGACTGGATGCACTTGTTGGATGCATGTGTGTGTTTGCCTGAGTTTTAAGTGTGTAGTTGTGTCCACTTTGTAATGTACCTTCAGTTTTGTTTTCCATATAATAATAAATAAATACGGCCACCGTGGTGGAGTGGTTAGAATACCTGACTTGAGAGCGAGAGGAATTGAGTTCGAATCCTACTTTCGGACACTTCATTTTTTCGGCTCAGTAATTTTTTTATTTGGGTATAAATGCCTAATTTCATTAATTCCACCTTTGCGGAGCATCGGAAAGAATTACCGTTACTCCCTTGAGGATCGTCGGAAAAAGGCCACTGTTAGACCTCGAAGGAGTAAGCGCATGGGGAGTAACAGTTCAACCCATGTCAGTTAGTCCCCAAAAGGACTAATGGTTGTGGCAAATCAGTTAGTCCCCAAAAGGACTAACCTCCCTGGTCCCTTTTTTTTTTTTCTTATAGAGTGTATCGGCAACTTGGGCCACTGGGCATGCATGTGCCCGGACAGACAACTTGCTGCTGGCCCAGTGCACAACTTAGATCACCGGATGCGTGGCACTGGGCACGCGCCCATTCTTAACCAATCGCCCGAATGGAAGTGATAAGCTTTTATCACCGCGCGCATGGCCGATCCTCCAGAGTGGGTTGCGCCATTTCACTTGGGAACAAGGATGTGCAAATGTTACACAAGCGATATGGAGCCTTAAATCTATTGTGATATGTGTCGTACTTGCATGTGCATGCACCTAGATCTCGTCAACGTTCTTCCTTCGCCAAGCACGTGTTCATGTTCGTCCTCGTGACGCAGACGCAGGCGACGAGGCACTCGTGTCATTCGTCACTGCTGCTACCTCGCCAAACAAGAAACAAGCTTCGCGCGTCATTTAGATTCCAACATTGCGTTGGACTTTCTCATGTTTTTACCCACTTTCGTCTGTAATATCATTGGTCTTCGGGGCAGAATATGATAAATAAATAAATTGATCGTCACAAGTTACGACCATGCGCTTCCTTGTTCTCGGCGATCATTTGGGTTATCAGCATTTCTAGAACGTGCTGGCGAAGCGCTGCTAGCCTCCGATTCAATGCACCTCCCATTATTGGACGCAATGCGTAAAGAAATGCAATTAGCATTCTAGGGAAATCTGTGGAAAGGTAGGGAGGTCAGCCCGACAAGCGTCCAATTTACTAACCTACACTGCGGGGTAAGAGAATAGGAGGGAAGTGTGAGAGAGCAAACACTGTGTGCACGCTTCACTGTGCGCAGCGAAGCACCGTGGCACCGAAGTTCAAGCGGCTGCTGTATATGTCTTGCCTCGCAATTATACTTTGGGCTGCCGTCATCCAAACAGCGCATTCTTAATATACTTCACGCACTTTCCCAGATGATCCTCTTGATTTTCTCCCGCAAACTCGGGTAATGGGTCGTCCATGGTCTAATTGACAGAGCATAGGGCTGCTGTACTGAGGGAATCGTGTTTGAAACCAACCATTTGACCGACTTAGGTCACTGGGTATTTGCCGCTCTTCAATGAACCTCTTCGATGCCATCTTGGGCATCGATGCCATCTTGGGTTACTGGGTACGTAACGCTCCTCAATGATGAAAAATAAACCCTTTAAAGAAGTAAGCAGGAATAGACGGAAAGACAGGGAGGTTAGCCACTTATCATACCGGCTGGCTACCCTGTGCTGGGGAAAGGTGGTAAGGGGAATAAAAAAGGAATAAAAGACATTATAAAAGAGATGTTACAAAAAAAAAGAAGAGCGATAAAGAAAGGGGAAAAAGGAAAGGAGAATACCGCACTGCTTATAAACTCTCTAAGACCAATTATCCTCAACATGTGCAACAACCCTTTAAAATTTCTCCGGTGCTGGGCGGAATCAAACCCGCTCAACACAAAAATACGCGCCACACGCGTATTTCGCGGCGGTGCCGCTAGATGGTGCAGCGTGTCAGATGGATGTAGAGCTACTGTATAGGCTCCCTGTGCCTATGCAGTAACTCTAAATGGATACGCAAGATAGGAGCCCTGCTGCATACACGCCTCGTACATGACGCGTCGACAGTCATCGTCAGATGGGTTCTGCCGGCATTTTGTTGTCTATAAGCGTCCGTTTGCGAACGGCAAAGGGCGTGGTACGAAATAAGAGGCTTGCAACGCTCGGCTGGCACGGTCACGAAACACCTACTTGAGCGCGCACGACGATGGCGAAAAAGGGATTAGCGTTGACAGCTGCATTAGAGCAAGCTGTCACCTCGCTGACGAAGACGCGATTCTAAACAATTTCTTATTGAGCCTCAGTGGTGCGCAGCGGGCTTTTTTTTTTTTTCGCATAGTGGTCACTAACTGCACACCCTCGACTTTCTTGGCGGCCATGAGGGCGGACGATCGTTATAACGAAATAATGAATATAGCGAAATGTAGCTCTCCCTTCATCTTCGTTGTAGCGAGCTTTCACTATAACGATGATGCAAACCAAGCGAATTTTTTTTCTATGTCTCACTGGTATTCACTGGTAAGGTTACGTGTCATGCTGACTTGTCTACACGGGGACCACTGCGACAGGCAAGCGCGTACTCTACACAACGCACGCGGGAGCTTGCAGCACTTTCCGATGCCAGAAAACTAGCGGCTACAAAAAATAAATCATGAACGTAACAGGTGACCAAGCTGATTGGAACGCTAAGATCGTTGTCATCAGCGTAAATTTCTGCATGACAAGAAAAAAGTCGAGATGACTCTTCCGGCATTCTCTAGTTAATCCTCAGCCACGTCAACCAAACACCTCCCCCCCCCCCCCACCCCGGCCAAGCAATATACAGGTACACGAGAAACAAAAATCGAATTTTATTTAAAAGAACAAGGAACACCGCAATAAACTACGGCGTCTGGCATCAAAAAAAAAAAAAAAGGGGGGGGGGGGGGTTGCACACCGACTGTGTCAGCCATGCGTAAACAGTACGAGTTTATATACCAGAAGTTGCAGGAAGAGCGGTCAGGCGAACCGTAATCGTAGGTCACAGAGGCCCTAAAGAAACGTTGTGAGCGGGGGAGTCCTGTACTTTGGCTACAATCCTGCTCGTATCCTGGCGTGCAGGCGTGCGTACATATGGCTACAGCCTCTCGGTGCGATTGCGCGCACGTGGCCAGATGTCTGTGGTTATCTAACGCACAGTCATTGCTGTCACTCGTCCACGAGAACGCAGCCACGCGCAGCTTATGTGCCGATTTATCTGTACGGGCTTTTAACGGGAAGCATTATCTAGGAAGCTAGGAGCAAGATCACGCAAGGTCATTTTCAAATTCTCGGGCCACCTTGAAAATTCAATTTTCCGCTTACAGTCATGGAAAAATAGAGCTACAATCTTAAACTATACCTAATAATGTCAATAATAATGAAAAATCATGATGACATATGCAGTAATTTATTAATGAAATTTAAGATAAACCTCAAGCTCTTGGTTTTGTGAGGAGTGTGAAGAGATAACTTACAAGTCTGAAGATAGCCAACCTGTGTTGCTTTAGTAAGGGCACATTTAAAGTGAGTAAAGTGACAATACGGCACCTTGGGGGGCATGGGTCCTCTGGCCCTCTGGACACGAAAGTCACATCACCTGTCACCGCCACCTTCACGCGTCAGCGGCGTAACTACTGCGCAGCTGGCGCGCGCTTATTGATTGGTGCAGTGATTGAACGACAGTCGCCGCTCGCCATTCTCCACAGCTAAGGTCCCTCGACAAACCTTTCTTAATCTAGGAACCTCATCCAAAGCTCCACAGCTGATTTTGCTCTCGCGAGGGCTGCAAACATACTTTGACCAAAGAAGGTGAGCGTTGCTTCTACGTCATGCGCCAGAACAGCCAGGGATGGGCAGCGCTACCCTTATCTAACGGAAGAGAAGCAAGAACGTTTAGCTCGCAAACGCGGAGATAATAAGGAGCCACTATTGTAATGCTTCGCACCACGATAACTCCCTTTAATTTCGGTCGTGTATTTTTTTTTAATAACGAAAATTTCTGAGCAGTTCGAGTGTCAAAAAATAAATAATAATAACAATTATGGGATTTAACGTCTTGATTCTGCAGAGTGTCTTTTTAGGGACGCCGTGGTGGAGCGCTGTGGATTCATTTTGACCAGCTTAGCTTAAGCTTAGCGTGCACCCAAAGAACAGTACACGTGCTTTTTTGCGCAACAGCGCTTTAGTCGAACTTCGTATGTGCCTGCACCCTTCAGTGAAGAAGTCGTGCTTATTCTTTGAGAGGACATTAACGCCGTCATCTAGTTCTGACTACCGCCGGCGAAACGAAACAAAGACACTGCTTCAAAGTGCTTCACACTTGCGTTTACCAATGTGTTTATGCGTGTGCGTTGCAGCTACGAGCACGTGTATACGGGTTTGATTCCTCGTTCGAGTAAGAAACAGACAAAAAGATTGTGCAGATCCCACGCACTGTGGGAATCTACTTCATGCGAAGCATTTTTCAGGTACCTGGCTATCTGGCATTGTTTACTGTTTCGCAAAACGGCGCCAGGTGTGTCAACGCGTTCATGTAATTGAGTAATTGTGTGCGTGGGTCGCGAGCGTACGTGCGTGTGACGACAGCAGCACGACGACAACCAAGTGGTAGACGATCGTATATGATGGCCATGGTATGCTTTGCACGCCGGCCGTTCGACGCGAGCCTACGACATGGCGACTTTGGTTTCTACATAGTTAGTGGACGAGAGTAAGCGAGAGAAACCGACGTCATCAGCCACCACGTGTTATACAATCGTATACGTATGCATATGGCTATCTAATGCGGTGCATGTCAAAACGACGATGGCATTTGTACTTCGGTGAAAAAATGTTAAAACTTAATAAGTTTGGGCCATCATGAAATCTGTACAACGTCGCAGAGTTTCTACGTACAGCGTAAGCTACAACGAAGAATGTACTGGGTAAAGTGGTCCGGTCCCGGAGATCGTACAGTCTATAACACGGCGCCTCAAAGCGCGAGCTGTCACAAGAAAAGACGAGAAAACGGCACGGCGTGCTTGCGCCAATTGTGTCAAAGACCTGGCTGGCTTTGGAACGAGGGACAGCATGCGTGCGACCTTGGCCTAATGACAAGCAATTGACTTATCACGAGGTGGTATCAGTCCACTTGAAACTCTGTTAGCTCATGCATGTCGTTCAGTTGACCAATCATTTAAGTATACTGAAATTCCGACGAACAATGGGCTCACTGTTTCGGTCCAACGTGCCTATCTTCCATAATCTAGTCCAAGTTAGGAAAAAAAAAACATATCAAATGGCACGCCTTCTCCGTGGGGTGCAAGCAAGTATCGGATGATATACTGATTCAAAATGAAGTCTTTCTTAAGAGTCCGTTGAAGCACATCCCAAAACAATATTGCATCTTTAGAACTTACGAATTGTCATGCTCTACAGTTTCAGTTACGTCATAAAGGCTACAATTAGATACAAGCAGACACAGCGTCGCAAGTACGGGCAACGTACCAGCTCGCTTTCCTTTGTCGAGCTCATTGCCCTCCTCTACAAGAAAACGTCACCCATTTGGCCCTTGCCACTCCCTGAGCTGATGCGGAGGCAACAAAGCAAGCCATGAATGGGAGGCCATTGACGTCACAAATCGACAAGAGGACCAAAAGTCTGCGGTGGGCACTCAGGCACTGGTACCTCTATGAACGCACCCACAGACCTCCCTGAGGTGACTGCGACAACCAAAGGTTTATTCGATTCAGCCAAGTTTCTCTGCGCCTTCTGCACCTATTACCAGTGCACTATGCCTAAGCCTTTTATTCGGCGAGGTGCAGAGGTGCGCCCTGCACCCCCGCACTCGACTGAACAGGGTGCAAGGCAAGGTGCCGCCGTGGTACAGTGAACCCTTGAACCTTGCAAGTGGGTGTGAGTGGGTGCAGCCCGGCACACCATAACTGGCACCACCTATACCTTTTCGTTTGTGGTGCCGTGTACCTTTTCGGAATCGAACAAACCTTAAAAAGTACGAGCAGCGGCGCTGCCAGGTGCAGGGAGCACACCGGGCACGTGTACGGTGTCAGGTAGTGTGGCAGTCGAATGAAAAAAGACCAATTTAGATATGGCGATACAATACCTACACTTGCCTTCTCTTCACAGACGGAAGCATCTGTCGATATAGCGGTATTATAGGGTCTTATAAAATACCATGCAAGTATTGATGGGGCAAATGTTTAGCATTGTTAGCAAAAATGCCACCAAATTCAGTCTTAGTGACTGAAACAAAGGAGTCCGACGAAACCCCGCGTAGGTGAACATTTATTGGGGTGCAATGGTTTTTGTAAGAAAACAACTTGAGGGCAGCGTAAGCGAGATGACCTTGTACAAATGATGTAAATACATTTCTTCTAGTTTTTCATCACGATGCCCGCTTTCGTCGTCGTCTCCCGATTCCTGCGGTGAAACCACGCCTCGCTCGGTTCAGATCATATCACCAGCAAACGGAGGCCTCAGGAGAGCACCCGAGATTGTAATAAAGCAAGCGGCGCAGGATCTCCGGGGTGATCAAACGCTGGAAGCAGGGCGGTTCGCATGGATTGGGGCCGCGGAGGCTGGAGCGTTGCCCAGGGGTGTTCGCATATAAAATTTACGGTCCGTGATAGTGGATAGCCGATCATTTATACACCCCTGGCACACGCAGGCCTTAGAGATCGAGCGCGAACCCACGGACCAGTCCGGGTTCCAGCTTAAGTGTCCTAGAGGCGCCGCCAATAATACCATATAATGACATGTTGTTACAACTAGTAAAAAGAGAGAGAGAGAGAGAGACAGAGAGGAAAACGAAAAAAAAAAAACCCGCCTAAATAAATGTAATCACACTTTAGCGCTGCAGTGACTCATGCACTCTAAAAAAAGTTTGCACCCTTTGGGGTGTATATCTGCCACAGAACGATAATCGTCATCTGCCTTAATGCGTTTCCTTTCTTTAACGCTGCGAGCCCGGTACTTTCCAGTAACGAACGGCATGCGCCGGGGTTATCAGCATGACATAGCATTCCCGACAGGAAAGTAGCGGGCGCGGCGTTTTCAAGGAAGGAAACGCATCAAGGTAGATGACGATTATCGTTGTGTGGCAGAGATACACTCCAAAGTGTGCAAACTTTTTTTAGAGTGTGGAATACTGCAACGTCAGTTAGAACCTTGCACATTTCGGCAGCCCATAATTCACGTTCGTCGGAACTGTAAAATGTGCAGCGGTAAAACTCAGGTAGTGACGAAAATAAAGTACGGAACTCGTACACACCGCGAATCAAAATAAGCAAGCTTATGCACTCTAAGAAATGTTTACACCCTTAGGAGTGCCCCTTCTGCCACACAACGATAATCGTCATCTGCCTTGATGCGTTTCCTTTCTTTAACGCTGCGAGCCCGGTACTTTCCAGTAACGAACGGCATGCGCGTTATCAGCATGATTGCATTCCCGACAGGAAAGTAGCGGGCGCGGCGTTTTCAAGAAAGTAAACGCATCAAGGCAGATGACGATTATCGTTGTGTGGCAGAAGGGGCACTCCAAAGGGTGTAAACATTTCTCCGAGTGTACACTCTAAAAAAAAGTTTACACCCTTTGCGTTGTATTTTGTCCCCAAACGATTGTCCGCATTTCGAGCCCGGTACTTCCTAGTCACGAACGGCTTGCGCGTTGTCAGCTTGACACAGCATTCTCTACAGGAAAGTAGCGAGCGCCGAGTTTTCAAGAGAGGAAACGCAAGCAAGGCAGATGGCGATTATTGTTTGGGGACAAGATAAGCCCTAAAGGGTGTAAACCATTTTATAGAGTGTACCACGACCACTCGCCGAATATACGCGCGGACATGGGTATCCATCTGGCGCAAACGGGCGCCAAAACTGTTCCGACGATCGAGTCATATATGGTATATGGAATAATGATAGTTTACGGGACTTCGTGGCATCTGGACAGCGTCGATATCGCCGCGTTGTGTGCATCCTGACGAAGCTTACGAAAGCGAATGGAAAAGTGAGATAATGCTTGATGAATGGCTTAGCAGATGGCAACACAGGCAACACTGTCGTGAGGAAATTCCGTAAGACTGCATAAGACCTCGTGATCGCGGATCGCGTGTCATAGCAATCGGTCGTGAACAAATATCCCCAGTTCTAATGAATATATCCTAAGCTAGCGTTGCTTTCCAGAGAAGCTTTGGCCTTATTTATGTTTAGATATCTCAACTACTGAACAGTATTCCCGCCATCGCAATGTCCGACAATCCGGGTACGAGATCCGCGAGCGCACCCAGCCAGTGGGCTGCGGATGCTGTGGCCTTCGTCCTGAAACATTCGAGAGCTGGCATCGTGCCCCTTTGCACCAACGTTGCCGCGATACTGGAACAACGGGATAGGTAACGAAATGCTAAGATTTCAGCATGCCCGTGCGCAACGGCGATAAAAACACATGTTTTGGTGGTGTCTAAGTAACGTTTTCATCCGTAATTCCATGTTTCTAGGCTCGCCCACGAAAATGAAAACCTGGGTCGTGAACTGAAGAACTGCAAGGCAATGCTTTCACTGCCCGAAATGGATGAGAAAGTTACTCCGAATGCACATTCGCCGCAGCATGATCCAGAGTAAGTTTGCTCATTACCTAATGGTTTAGTTCACAGCTTTGCTTCTTCAGGACCCACTCTTACCGTTGCATATGGCGAAGACGAATAATACAGATGTAATGGTTAAGTACAGTTGCTCCCACATGCCTCCGTCTACTTTTTATTTGCATCTCGAGCCCCATCATATATATACGAGCCCTTGTTTGCTTCTTTCTTTGACAGACGAGCATGTGCCACAGGACATGATGCATCTACGAGCAGTTTCCAACCACTAACTGTAAGCGACACAGAAAATTGTGGCAGTGTTATTGTGGCACCACTTGTCAACAGGGAAAAGAAAGGTATCATCGATACACTAAAGGTAAGGCACAATTAAATCCTATTTTGTAGGTGGGTGTCATGTTTATTTATATTGGAAATTACAACTGACCGGTGAGTGTTGTCAAGTCTGAAATTCTGTACACAGCACAGGTAGATATTCATGCTGCTCTTGAGGAAATAGTGTGCGGCAGAGAAAACAATCTGTTAAATGGGTGCAAGTTTTGAGTTCAATGCACGGCTCTCAAAACTGTGTGGTTGCCCCCTGGAAAATAAGCAGTCCCTTTCAGGCCCAGCACGTAAGCCAGTATGCATTTGCACCACAGTCAACTGGTTGAGCATTCTTGACAGCACCGATGCCTGTACCAGTGTATCAGTAAAGGCATTCTATGAACTGCGCATGGAAGTTATGAAACTAATGGTTGCAAATACTGCTGCTCACTCTTAAAGGCATTTATATGTTTCTTTGTATGGTGAAGTTCATAAAATAGAATATTTGGCTGCTGCTGCTCTTTTTCTCTTTCCTTTTCTTGCATGTTTGCACATTGAAATGGTTGGAAGTGCATGGTAACTCATCACTTAAATAGTTTTGCTAGCAATTGCTTAACTGATTAAAACAACTACTTTATCTGCATATAAGCTGCACTAGTGCTTATCAGTGAAAAACTACAAGAAATAGCTGGGCTGAGCAGTGCCCTTATCAGAAGTGAAATTGCTTATAATTGATACTTTGTAAAGTAACCTTTTATTGCTGCATGCATGTTACTATCTAGCCTACTGTACTGCAGCAGGCAGTGCTAATTGAGGTACTGTCCCCACTGGGCCACTGGTATGTGCTCGAGTGATATCTTTTTAGGTGCATAAATGAAGCCTCGAACTGAACTACCTCCTTATAACATCCGACATCTTGCTCACCTTACATAATATTATATCGACAAGAATGATCTGTGTTACATCACTATTTTCTGTCAACTGGTGGCACAGGAATATGTACCAGAATAAGCAATTGAGGTCCTCATCATTGAACAGTTATGCAAGTTATGTCACTGATGGCATAAATAACTTGAATAAACGACAGGTCTGAGCTAGTCCACACCAAGTAAACATGGTGTATTTCAGCACAGAAGCTGAAGTGCAAGAAAAAAAGAATATAGATACAACAAAAGCATGTTTACAACTGCATTCTTACTTGGAAAAAAAACAAGCACTCACTGTATGAGAAATAGAAATATGAGGCTCTAGGTTGTCTGCAGTCTCAAAAGCAGTTACAACTACTGCATAAAGGAAAGAATGACATTAGGTATACCATGAGGGTCGTTAGTTCAGTTTTCGCTGGATGCAGAGTCAAGCTTTCTTTAATTGTATCCTTTTGTGATTTTCACACCACTGTCTGTGTGCCCTCCTTTTGAGCTTCGTCTTCTTTTGCTACGGTACTTCAGCTTTATATAACAAATTATATTAATTAATCCAGTGTATGACGTTCAAATATGTATTAGTCTGGTGTGTTAACTCTATTCTTTCGTTAGTGTGCCAATGACATGAAATTTATTGTTACATTACTGCAAGCCTTCTTAATTTTCTGTGAAAGCAATGAAAAACACATGCGAGCATCCTACCACATTGCTGCAGGCCTGGCTCCAATTTTTTTTCCTTATGCCTCTTTGCACGAATTAAACTTACACAAGTATGTCCAGCGATCAACTTATTGGCCAAATTCATAGCTTTTCTAACACCTTGGAAATGTTTTAATTACTGCGTCAGTGATCCATTGCTGCTGTACAAAATATTTTATGTTTGCAAGATGTGCAAGTGGCCACATTGCAATATGTAAGCTTCTTATACATTTTAGCTGTTTCCTGTTGACTGTGCACTGCATTAAAATATTAAGTTTACACATTACATTTCTTGTTGCCTGCCAGTGAGTGAGACAAATATGTTGAAACACAATCAATTTATGAGCTCCTTGGCACCAGTTTGTATGGGAGTACTTTTTTTTTATATGTCAGAATGAGCAAGCACCCAGCATCCTTACTGGCAAAATATTTTGCAAACATATGCAGAGTTACTTAAGCTGCAATAATTATGATGGTGGCAACTGTGAGTAAGGCAGGGAAAGATGTGAAATAGCAGTACTTGTCCTTAAAGCCAGCTTGAGCTTGTAGCCTGTCTTGCCATATCTAACTACCCAAGTGAAATTTGTGGCTATAAGCTTGCTGCTTCCTGTGTTGCTGCTAATTTCAGTGGCTGCTTGCGTGCACATATTGCACAAACGTTACTGTGAAAATGGAGCACTTTGTAAATTTCCAATTACCCTTATTCAGTACACATAATGCAGCACACTCACTTTTGCCTAATGAACGTCTTTTATTGCCAGGTGCTATTTGGAGTAAATATTAGGTGCTCTAAATGCAGACAGCAGTTACTAATAACTTTTATTACACTGTATTGAAAAGGTTCTACGGCAGTTGCATCAGTTTGGGAACCCTTGGGTGCCCTTAGACAGCTGTCTTTGTGAAGCCTGCAAATCCTTTGAAGGAACCAAGGCTTCGCTGAAGGCTCTTACCTTCAACCTTCTTGACAAAGGCCACACCGCCATAATTCGAAGAAAACTCTTGGGAAAGATTTGTTATGTTGGCCACCTCGACACGAGTGCACCACACTGGATTTGGCTGGGTCTTGACCTGCCTTACCCTGGTTAGTATGAGGTAACTGAGAACAAGGACCTATTGCACGCAATACCTAGTGCAGAACAAAAGTGTAGAACATATACATGCCATATAGCTAGTGTTGCATATGATAACGATTCAAGTCAACTTAGTTTTATTTAGTGACAGCTCAGATTTTTCTTTCTTATGCCAAAGAATGCATGTCAATTACTTTCACAAGGGCATATGCATAATGACATGATGCTATGTGTTGTATCATAGTTACACTTTGTGTTATGCTTTATAGTTCTTTGTAATACCGCTAGTTAAGGTTCACAAACGCGTAAAGCTTTATCTAGTTACGATTGCATGCCATCCATCAAACGCACCTTATGCTATTGCTATAAGTATCAATATTAATTTTGTAGCCACAGTAGCCATTATCTTTGTAGCCTTAATTCTAAGTTAGGTTAAAATATTAACTTCTTTTTGCCTTTCTCTGTCACTGGCAGTGGGATTCTGTGATGGGAGACTTGGTGGAAAGACCTACTTTGAGTGCAAGCCATGTCATGGAGCATTCTTCAACGTTTCAAGTGTCACTGCAATAATTGCTCAACACAGCTTGCAGCTAGGCTGAACACATGCGAGCACATCATGAGAGGCAATGTGAAAAATACAATGCATGATGTGAGGAAATATCACACTTTTATTACTGAATAGTTTCACTCTGATGAAAAATGCTTTGTACATCTTTTGTACAGATTGTTTTATTTACACATTTCACATTGTTAGAAATTATAAGTATTTACTTCAGTAGAGCATACATGCTCTTCCTCCTCTGCAAAGGGAATATGAAGGTTCAGGGCCCTGAGAATCTTTGTTACATATTCCGTTCTTGCACAAACAAGGTGTGCAGTGTGATCTTGAATAAATACCTTTCTTTTTCATGAGAAACCTCGTTTAACTTTCTGTGCGTCTATATATGCAATTGTTTTTTGGTGTGTGGGCATTCTGTTGAGGCTGCGTTCTGGCTTAAAATGTGGCAAAACCGGCCTTGTAGTTGCACAATATTGCTTTCAGCGACTGTACACAAAATGTGTTCTTCATAGCCACTAGTGTTTTCTTTAGCTGTAACAGCCAGTGCAACAGCACACACAGTAAGTGTGAGCATAATACTGCTACTAAAAGGTTTATAAAAGCTTTATAAAAGCCCCAATTTCTTTATCACAGTTGGTACTTGCTGGTGTCATGGCTATTCCTTTTCTTGTACTTCACCTGCATTGTTTGTATAGTACCACATTTACATATTTGGTTAAAGGCGATTTGAACAATACCTCTTTGCTAAACCTGATTTCCCCTAAAAGTGGGCGTGGCGTCCTTGAACTTGAATGAGCTAGAAATAAAACTCGCGGTGTGTGCTTACTGTGTATGACATACACATTGCAGCATGGCATAAAGAGCTGCAAGGACGGAAACGAAGAGACTAGTTGTCCTGTAGTGCTTTCACTAGAAGCAGGACCAGACATCCTGCAGCTTGTACAGTTGATGCCATTGTAGTTGTAAGGATCATGTGACTGAAGTTGATGACGATATCAAGCCCTTGCAACGCTTCAAAGTCTCTGTCGGTGCATTATCTGTCTTACGCAATAGCTTGCGAAAATCGAACACGCCAGGCGTTTGCCTGTTCGGCGATGGCTTCGGTGAAGGAGGAGGTTTTCGCAGGATCTTCTTAAACTGGTAGGGACCTTGATTTGGGTCGCTGTCCTGCTGTGTGGGCATCTCACAGTGGACTGGTGTGGTGGGCTCACTATAAAGAACAGAAAAGTTGCCGTAACTCTGTGACATTCTAATGAAAGCACTGAAGATAAATGCCATCTACTGGCTGTGCTCACATTGTGTGGTTTTCTTTAAGTGAGCCTTCTTGCCACCAGGATTCAACTTCAACAATTGTAGGCCTGGGACCACTGCTTAGGCTGCTTGAGTTTCCAGAAGCTGAAAGGAGCAGATAGTCATGGTAGTATTTCTGTTGTTGATTAAGCTTTATTGCCAACAAGTACCAACTAGTAGTGCAAGTACCACTTTGTGTGCCTCTATTTCTTTGTAACTTAAAGAAGACATGGACAACTCACCTGAACTTGCATCTGTCTCATGCTGTCTCCTCTGGTCCATGTTGACTCCATTAACTCCATTGCGCAACTCCCTTGGAGCTGGTTTCACAGGAACCTCTGTGACCAGTATTTTCCTGTAAAATGGTGATGTTTTCATTTGTGAAACTTATGTGACACTTCTGAAAATATGATGTTTTCTATTACAATTCGAAGCAAATGCAAACATAAGCTTCCGCTTCTTAGATTACTGTGAACGTATATTAAGACTGTTTGAATTTGCTTCACTACTACTGCTCTTTTTTAATAAATCAGGTGGATACATGTATACATATTCTGGTGTGGCATTGCCAGAGCAGGAATTTCCTTAAATTTTGTATTCTAGATTGCTCAGTGTACCTCTATTTCACAACAAATAGCACACGGAATCTGCCTGTATTTCCTAATTACTTTTGCAGATTGCATGCTCCTTCAAGCAGTGGAATGGGTTTTGCCGCATTGAGCACAAAATTTCTGCTGGTTATGAGAACTAAAAATAAACATTACCCTTCATGTCAGCTCTCTACAACATATCCACTTTGCAGTGTGCAAAGCACTAAGGACAGATGCTCAGCATTAGTACTCCAGTGTGGACATCAGCCAAGCACAGCAGCACTCTATTTCAAGCCATCCTCATGTTGGCACCAAAAACATTATTCTGCCATTGAGTCATAATGAAGGGACTATAGTATCATACTTTCATTCCAATGACTTCATATTCTCATTGCAATCCCAGTGTATTCTGATTACACTTTGCAACCCCCAAAAATGTGACCATAACATTGTGCGCTTCAAACAATAACACAGAGACAGACAATTAACATTTAAATTATGCCTTTCGTCTTCTTCTTTGTTGTGTTTGCATAAGATTCCATTGCAGAGACTTGCAGTGACAATTTGGCAAGTATGAAAAACAGTAACTGTTATCGCTTGTTGCAAGGCTATTTGTTTCATACTAATAGGATGTGAAACAATGTGAAATACATTCTGCTATAACAGGACATGAAACAGTGTGAAGGTTTCCTGTCCTGGTTTTACTCCACATTGTTTCACATCCTGTTAACCTACAATAATACCTTCTTTCCCATTGCATAGTACTAGTACATTACTATATACTCTGTGTCGTGCTTAGCAGGCAACATTGCAGAAGCTACGCTAGTAGTGCAGTCATAAAAGTCTCACTCCGCCCATTTTGCAGCGCAATCGCTTTTGATGTGCAACGCTTTCTACTGAATAGCTACTTAATATATACAACTACAACTTGCGAACATAGGGCTATGTCAGTCCACATATTTTTGTGCGCAATTGTGTTTTCAGCATGCGACGTAGTATGCTAAGGCTGTGAGCATTAAGAGTGTGCTGTGGTCACTGGTCGCAGGAATGTGCAACTCTGCTTGTTCTGTGGTAAATAGATTCAGGTCTACAGCATAATAATGTAACATTATGCGACATAATGCTACATTGAATTGCATGAAAGTTACGTATGTTTTCCTTTCATAAGGAATGCCTCATTTTTTGGTTGTGAATGCGAACAGTAAGAGAAGTCTCTTGTAACCATCGTAGCATTGTCTGTTATGCATGAAATGGGTTATAGTGTCACTTGAGGGTCATTTCCCCCCCCTTTCCTTGCTGAATTGGTCACATTTACATTGGTTCTGAAAGGCTGATAGCAATACATGCTTTCTTTTTTTACTGTACCTTTCTTCTGCTGGGAGCTTGTGAGTGCAGAGATCAAAGTTGTTGAGATGCAAAGCTTTCTTAGGTTGTGGCCTTTGTTGGTGGTGGTGATCTTGGTTTCTGCACCGACCATTGATTCTTCGCTCACTTGGCACAGGAGTCTCATCCTGTATCATTGAAGGCAACAGTGGCATGACCACATTTTAGTAAGCTGCTCTCCAATGTTTCTTGATGGGCTGTTCTTTTTTTGCTTTTGTGGGAACTAAACAGAAGCCAGATAGTAATCCATTAAAACATGCTTAGAAAAAATTAGGTTTACAGGTCCGTACTCAGCACTGCTAGTAGGCTGATGGGACATAGATGCAGCTTTGAGAATAATTGTACAGAGCTCAGTGTCTAAAGCTGTATGGAGTTATAGTATGCAACTACACTTCTCAATACAAGAATCACGTACCACAATGGTTTCACCGTTCCTGGGAGAGAGACCAGGCACCTGGTGGCAAGTCATGATAAGCTGTGTGATGTTGGTGTTCGGGTGCGCCTTCTTTAGACAGCGATTCCTGCTGCTTGGGCAGTGGTGTACCTGCAAAAGCAGTGCATGTATGCCGCTTTCAATACCGACAGAAAAATGACAATTGATCAGCTGTACTTCCCTAGCCATAAAGCTGTAAAACCTGTATGCTTTCTTTATATTTAATTCGCCGTGTTTTCACAACAACATTACACGTGCTAGAAGTCCATTATTAAGCACAAACTGGGTTGCGGCACATGCGCCAACTTTGCCTTGCGATTCGGCTTCGTGTGAATGCGGCGTGCATTGTCGTGAAACCACACTGCAGGGTGAAATTGCTGTTGTGAAGCCGTACCGCACCGGTGAGAGCAATAATGGTTGAACATTCAACAAATTTTTATATTTGTACCTATTACTCTGCGAAAGCATTTTAAACCATGGATTCAATGATTTACACGCAAGATTATTCGTGAAAGTTGTACGCGCGGTTTTTCCCTTATTTTCGGAGGCTTGGGGTACTTGGAGAACAGCTGAAATCCGGGCTACAACATTTGGGTACAGAATGATTGTGGTGTCTTTGGCACCAAGCAAGAACACAAAGGAAGAGCAGAAACAGCAGGTCAACAACGCTGTATTTGAGATGTTAGTTTTATGTAGGAATGGCTTATACACGCGGAAATGCCACACATGATTTGTTCTCCGAGCAAAAAACGCCAACTTTGTATGCACTTCTGGAACCACCAAGCACAGTTAAGAGCACAGGGGTTTATTTGCAACTCCATCGTTTTCTAACTCCTCTTTCTCCTCTCTTAAGCCATACCCCACTACTGGCTCATGTCTAAAACTAGCTATGCGCCAGAAGAAGAAAAGTTTGCCACAGGTGCCCCCCCCCCTCCCCCTCCCTCCTCCTGCGGACAAGTGGTCGTGGTCACTTGCACAGGTGGTTGAGCCGGTTGGATTCTTGTGATGGCAACTCTGTCTTCATGCCCATTGTGCAGGATTGTGAAATGGTGTTCAGAATGTTTGATAATGGGAAAAGGGCCGTCTTAGCGGGGCTGGAGAGAACGGCAAGGCATGTCAACATGGACAAAAACGTATGAGGATGTCTGCAGGTTTGGGGGTAGGAAATGTGCTTGTTCATGCGAACAGAGGTTGGCGGTGGACGCAAGTTGTGCATGAACATGCATAGATGCTGGACAAACGAAGATGGATCCGCAACATTCGGTGTAGATATGGGGCTGACGAGGTCATCGAGGAAGCGGAGGGTGCAGCTGTAAGGCATCTCAGCTTCAGAGCAGGCAAGTTCTCGGACTGTTGACCGAAGGCCGAGCAGCACGATTGGAAGGTGCAATACCCAATCCTCTGTCTCTCGACGATGCTGTTGGATGCAGAATGGTAAGCAGTTGTGTGTATGTGTGCACAACCCAGAAGGGATGTTACAGACGTGAAAAGTGCAGTCTCAAACTCTGCCCCGGTCGCGGGATCGAATCCCGGCCACGGCGGCCGCATTTCGATGGGGGCGAAATGCGAAAACACCCGCGTACTTAGATTTAGGTGCACGTTAAAGAACCCCAGGTGGTCGAAATTTCCGGAGTCCTCCGCTACGGCGTGCCTCATAATCAGAAAGTGGTTTTGGCACGTAAAACCCCATAATGTAAATGTAATGTCAAACTCTGCCCCGATCAATGGTCGTCCTTGATGGTACACAAAAATGGCTAAATCAGATAGACTGATAAGTATGAACGTAGTCTCTGCCATTATGTCGGGCATTGGAGCTGCTTCAGGCCACCGTGTGTACCTAACCATACACGTAAGCAAATACACATAACCACGGCATGGTGGCAAAAAGCCAACAATGTCTAAATGAATGGTGTCGAAACGTGCATCGGGGAGAGAGAATTTGCCCAATGGAGGCTTGGTGTGTCGTTGCCCCTCGATACGTTGACACGCTGTACAAGTGCGGACCCAGTCGTGCATATCAGCGCGTATACGTGGCCAAATGTAACATTCGGTGACAAGTTGTTGTGCGGCACGTATGTACACCTGGATGGCAGATTGAGTGCAGTGTATCAAAAACAGCACGACGAAGAAGAGCAGTAACAAATGCGGGTACTGTTAGGTGGAATGTCGCGCCAGAGTATGACGTCGTGGTCGGGAAAGTTGACTTGCTCCAAGCGGAGGGATGCAGAAGTTCATCGTCGGATGCTTGAGCCGCCGTGAGTGAAAAGGAAAGGTGGATGGAACTTCTCATGGCGTCTGTGGTAATATGACTGAGAGCGTCCGCTGCCTTGTTAAGGCTGCCTTTGACGTAGCGTATGCCTGCCGTGAATTTGGCAATAAAAGCAAGATGCCAGAGCTCTCTAGGAGTATGGGTGGCACTGCAGGAACGTGAAGCCGAGACAAGTTGTTTGTGGTTGGTAAGAATTATAAATTGTCACCCTTCCAGGAACTAACTGAAATGTTTCACTGTGAGGTAGGCCGCGAGTAGCTCCCGTCTGAAAATACTAGAGCTTTAGTTTAGGGGACGCAAGCAGCTTGCGTACGCAAGAATTAGGGGCAACGGTACTGCGTATGCGCAGACCGCTACGTCTCCATGAGTCTTGGGTTGTTGGGGCAGCTGAAAACATCGCTGCCCCTAAGAGGTCGCATTACCCACGTGACTTCTGCGGTGTATGAGAACTTACGAGAAGCGAGACAAGCCGTGACAAGCCGCCCGTCCCGCCACACAGATGGTGAACATGGCTGCACCGACGAGGACGTGTGCATTTCTCGGCCGATGTGGTAAAGCTGGTCGCAGAGCACACCGGCACGCTGTTGCCGCAACGGCGGCATGTCAAAATTTGCAGGAGGCTCTAAATAACCAAAACATAGACCACAACGGATTATGCTGCGTGAGACGCCTAACTACAGTTTACCAAATGCATGTTTGGATCGCTTTGGCTCGGCCTCAGTCGTATTGTAGGTGCGTAGATAATCTTATAAATCTTTTGCCTAGTGTCAATAGATATCGTTTTTGTATATATAAACTGCTTTTAAGAAAAATAGTTTAATGTACTTTACTTCGTATGCTCGATTTCATATTTCAGAAAATGATAATGCAGCAACGATCAGACGTTGATGGCGCTGCGAGCACATGCGACCTCACTGCGACTTTGCATTTGGCGCCGCTAGCGGCGCCAAACGCAAGCTGCACTGATGTCGCATGCACGATCAGCGTCTGATCTTTCCTGCGTTATAATTTTTTGAAACATGAAATCATACACATGAGGTAAAGCACATAAAACTATTCTTATTAAAAGCAGTTAATAGAGAGGTTTAGAGTGTCCGGTATTCGGGTAAACGCAGGCGGACACCCGTTGGGACGTAGCCGTAAAAGGGAGCGGCCTGCATGGTGCAGCCACCTGGTGGCGCAAAGCTCAAACAGACAAAAACAGCTAATATTGCAGTAACCAAGTGTATTTTACTTTGCTGCGGGTGTAAGTTTTTGGCAGCAACAGGATTACGCCAGTGCCGCAAATTTACACCAGCAGCGAAGTAGAATAGACTTGGTTACAGCAATATCAGCTGCTTTTGTCCGTTTGAGCTTTGCGCCACCAGGTGGATGCACCATGCAGACCACTCCCATTTACTCCCCCACCCCAACTGCGTTTATCCGAATACCGGACATGCTAAACCTCTCTAACATATAAAAACGACGTCTGTCGACACTTGGCGAAATATTTACAAGATTATCTGCCCGCTAGCTACTCGTAAGTTCTCGTACACCGCGAGAGTCTCGTGGGTAACGTGACCGCTTAGGGGCAGCGGCCGCCCCTACAACCCGAGGACGCAAGTAGACGTAGCGGTCTGGACATGCGCAGTACCGTCGCCCCTAGTTCTTGCGTACGCAAGCCGCTTGCGTCCCCAAGCGCTAGGCAGGCCAACGCCTTGCGTCCCCTAAACTAAAACTTTCTACTGTATCGGCGTTGTTACGATTGGCCAGCGGAGGTAGTGACCTGCTAGCATTTCCTGCCTCCCCGCTACGAATCGCTTCGTGAACCCAACAATGCGCCACCCTCGGACAGTGCTACGGCGCAAGCAGGGCGAGACACGTTTGGCGGTCCGTTCACTGTCGCCCTTCACGGACCAATAGGAGAAAGAAAGTCTTGGAGAAGGGTGACCTAAAGCGTTCCCTCACGGACTCCGGTAACCGCCACGGTCGTTTGACAGACGCCTCAGCTAACTGCTGGGTCCTCCCAGGAACCAAGACGCGCCAGCTTGAGTCAAGCGTGACAGATCCTGCCTTCGAATGTCCCTTCTGTTTGTTCAGTGAACAAAGGTGCAGGAGCGAGTGTGCGAACACTTGCCCTCAACACTGGCCCTTCGACGACTTTGGACGCTCCGATTGGACGAAGGTTGGACGGCATTTTCCCTCGCCTAGGGATCTAGGGAGGACAGAGGGGGTGCAGACGTTTTTGGCTCCTTGGTGTACTTAACTTCAGTCATGCTAGACTGATGAGAAACGTTCTCCACTCTTCATGTAGATATTCTAAATAAACCCAGTACGCCTCTTTCTCGATGAGAACACGTTCCTCCTTTCAACAACGTACTTGCGTGGATGAGTCGGACGACGCCATGAGCCACCTACTCCTTTTACATGACCGGCCCCAACTCTTACAGCGTTCAGTGTCGCGTAACTTGCGGGAAAAGAACGAGATGGGGGCCCATGCACCATTAATCCACTGATGAAGAGCGGCTCCCACGCCTTCCGAAGAAGCGTCCACAAGAAATAGTCATCGCGCAGCTGCCTTTGCGCTGCGCGACGAACCGAGTACAGCAGCCGATGCCGCCCATGTCGATCCACCATGTCCACCCATGCCGATCAAACATGATCGGCATGGGTGGACGCAGGCGATGTGGGACAAGACGCGCAATGATGCGACGGTTCAAATGGCGAGAGCGGTTGTGACTAAGCGCTCGAGGCGACATAGTGAGCAAGGAAGGCTGCCCGCAAGTCGTAGAAGTGCGAAAACACCCGTGTGTTTAGATTTAGGCAGTGTGTCGAAATAGAACGAAACGAAAAAAATAATTAAAAAAAGAACGAGAAAGAAAACCATTTTAACCTTAACAAAAACATAAACCGAAAAGTTATTTATTATTTTGTTTCCGAGTGAAATCTCAATATTGATCGGTGTTTGGTTCGAGAGGAAAGTCCGCAATCCGAAACAACCGACGTCAGGCAACTTCAGAATTCACGTGTATCTCAGGGATCTGCGTATGCGCGTATCTCAGGCAGGGATAGTGCGAGTGATAGCCGGTCGAGCGCTTCAGTAATCTAAGCCTGCTGCTCGGTGCACTAGCAGATTGGGATCGTAGCAAAACCCGAGGCCTGCGCGCTGAAGAGCTTAGCGTTTCGTTATCTGTGGGTACAACGCTTTGTTACCGAAGTTTTATCGTTCATTTCTGTTTGTTTAAGTTCATTTTAAGTTAAATACTATGTTTTTATAGTTACATTGCTTCGAAAACTTTTGCATGCGAACCAAAACAGTTATGAACCGTTACGGATAATTTATTTTTGTCATTCTGGAGCAGAACTGAACGTTTTCAGTGGAACGAAACTTAAACCAGAACGAAAAGCATTTTGTTCCGACAGCCTGGATTTAGGTGCACGTTAGAGAACACCAGGTGGTAGAAATTATTCCGGAGTCACCCACTACACCGTGCCCCATAATCATATCGTGGCTTTGGCACGTAGAACCCCAGAGTTTAATTTTGACATTGTGTAGCACATTGCGTGGTCTTAAACCATTTGAGCTCATCCATGATTGTGCACGATACAGCGCCAGGGCTAACAGATGCACCAAGGCATATATAGGGCCACCCACCAGACTACCAAACGTTCGAAGCGGGCCAAAGTTGAGATTTTTTTTATTTGACTGCCATTGGGCGTAATAAAAATGCGCTCTATCGCACACGTACCTTCTGGCAAAAGTCGAGTATCTTGAGGCACTTCCAAGTGGAGCCGTTTGGATCGGCACACTTATGATGCGCCATCTTTCTTCGGTTCGCCGCCTCCTTGTTCTTCTGGATCTTCATTTGACCTGCAGTGTTAGGTGAAATCCCGGCTGAGACAGTAGATGGGCCGTGCCATTTGTATTTTGCTGTTAAAGGCCAACTGCAACCAAATAGCAGATCGTGTGAAAAGCCTAGCTTCAAGGGGCCCTTAAACACTTCTAATCATAGAATGACATCACTATTACGTCGCCTCACGAATCTCCTGCTGCAATTATTTTTCGAATCCTTATCGGAGTTATCGGACCGATCAGCGGCTTTCTGTATGTTTACATTTCCATTAGCGCGCAGGAAGCTACACAGGGTAGACGGCAAGGGGGCGTAAGCAAACGTGTTGGCCTAGAGTTACTGTATATGCTACCAAAAAAAATGGTAGCATATCACGGAGGAAGGAAACTAAGGAGAGGCCCTACCCCACGGAGGAAGGAAACTAAGGAGAGGCCCTACCCCCTCCGCGCGCTAGGAGAAAAGTGTGGCGGAAATGACGTATAGGTTCTCATTTCTTTTGCTGCTTTTTTATTTTTTTTGCTGCATGGCCACGCCTTTTGGGCCACAATGGCGGCGTTGTTCTGATTTTTTGAGCGCGCACACGTGTTGCTCTGGTAGGTTTCGTGCCGTGGCAAAGGCGCTGTGTGGGCGGGTTTGCGTTAGTCACCGTGTCTTGTTGCGCTGTGTTACCTGCACCGTGCTCTGCCGGATGTTGCGCGAGCGCGCGCGCTCCGCGTGCGATACCACGCGCAGCGCGGCGTGGTTTCGCGAAAGATGTAAACAAGAGAGGAGGGTGGCACAAAAGGCGGAGCATCGCCATGAGCAACGCCAACTTCCGGCTTCACTTTTGCTTCACAAAGAGTGACGTCAGGGCCTCTCCTTAGTTTCCTTCCTCCGTGCCCTACCCCCTCCGCGCGCTAGGAGAAAAGTGTGGCGGAAATGACGTAGTAGGTTTGTCATTTTTTTGCTGCTTTTTTATTTTTTTTGTTATATGGCCACGCCTTTTGGGTCACAATGGCGGCGTTGTTATGGTTTTGAGCGCTCACACGTGTTGCTCTGGTAGGTTTCGGGCCGTGGCAAAGGCGCTGAGTGGGCGGGTTTGCGTTAGTCACCGTGTCTTGTTGCGCTGTGTTACCTGCACCGTGCTCTGCCAGATGTTGCGCGAGCGCGCGCGCTCCGCGCGCGACACCACGCGCAGCGCGGCATGGTTTTGCGAAAGATGTAAACAAGAGAGGAGGGTGGCCCAAAAGGCGGAGCATCGCCATGAGCAACGCCAAATTCCGGCTTCACTTTTGCTTCACAAAGAGTGACGTCAGGGCCTCTCCTTAGTTTCCTTCCTCCGTGTAGCATATACAGTAACTCTATGTTGGCCCACTGGCCCCGCCCAAAGGTTGCACGCGATACTGCTCGTGGCGGCACCCCGTGGCGGCTGCGGTATCTACGCTACGCTTTTAATCTCGGAGGCCACCTGCAGTAGACGCAGCAACGCGCAGCTGTCGTGTTTAGACCATGCATGCAAATATGCAATGGTTTTTCTGTCATTTTGAGATCGCAGACATGCGTATATTTCATTTAACTCATATGAACAATAACTGTATTACTAAGAACGTTCTCGCGATCACGAAATCAGCCAATAGCTGCTGTGGGTTCACCTGCTTGCGGAAGCGAGAGCAAGCGATTTTCCTCTGCTTTTGACATGATATTTTAAATTCCCTGCTACGTGCAGTGCAATAATATTTGGGTCGCATGTTCATTGGAGTCTCGTTAAAGGGACCGACAACAAGTTTTCATGGTACCTATTTTTCTTAATGCAATGAATAGCTTACGGTCAGTGTCTAATGATGAAATGGTAACGAGGAAAACCCAGTGGCACATTTTGTATCAGAATTTTTCGATCCGCAGTGAGGACGTAGTCGTTCACTGGAAGCATGCTGAAAACGGTGATAGGTGAGCCATAGCCTCCTAAAATATAGGAGGCTATGGGTGAGCGCGATAGCAATTATACGCTGGCATTAGTGGGAGGCAGGCGACAAGTGCGGACGTAATTGTGAGAGTCTTATTTTGTTTATCAAGTCAATGTTCCTGCGATTCGTGTTTTCCGAAGTGTTAAAGTATTTCTGCGACAATAGCTGCGTGTTTTCGTGGTTTTCTGTCCAACTGCTTTGGTATTTAACCAGCCAAACGAAACCAATAGGATCGAAAACGAAACGACGCTTTCAGACGTGATACGCAGTTCATCGTGTTGCCGTAGCCATGCGTGCGCTTTTGGTTTCCTAAGCATAGAATAAAGCGCAATTGTGTAATAATGTAGCAACTGCAATTTTAAGCAATAATGATGTTGTACCTAATAACAGCCGACTTACGTACAGCAATATCGTAGACTACATCCGAAATACCAAGATTTCACCGCCGGGCCTCGCCACTTACTGGTTTTTTAGACTTACCTTGCCAATTTAAGGTTATAATTCCTATTTAAATCGTGAACGGCGTGCTGGGCTGTATCATTATATATAAATCATGGTCATTTCATTTCCATCAACGTCTTACAACACATTCTGGCCAACTGTCAGTCCCTTTAACAGATCGGCAGCGTTTTTTTTTTCTTTTACCATGTTCAAAAAGTGTTTCAGGGTCCCTATAAGAACACTGTAGCTTAGAAGAGTCTCCTTGCAATATTTAACGTTTGAAATACGCATGAATGCACCACGGAAAGCTCGTTTCTGATACCCAAATTGAGAAAACCGGCGCCATCACTGCTCGTCGGAAGTGACGCGTGCCCATGAGCCGCGTTCCTCGCATACAATGTGGGGCGGCGCCTGCATGTACGCGCGGGCTCTACGCGCGGGGCACTGGAAAAGCTCCGAGGCGACGGCGTGCTGGGACTTACGTTATATATCGACAACCACTAAGTGCATGCGTTGTCTGCTTAGGTGCTGTTTAAAGGCTGCCAATGAGAAAAATACGCAACTACCAGCCCTACGTCTTTGCCAAGATTGCTTTAGTGGTATATATAGAATACTCGAAGCACATTTAGCGTAAGTGAAATTTTTTTGCAGTTGGCCTTTAACAGTAATTGCTTTGACAGTGTTGCACCAAGCAGATTGCATTATCGCAATGTCAGTGCAACATATAATCTAAACAGAACGTTGCGCCTTGCGGCTAGACTTACACCGCTGGGCGACCAGTGCAATGGCAAGTCTCCTCTTCTGCACGTAGCGTTTTGCGAGCCACCTCCGGACAGCCGACTGCGCGATCACTATCTTCCGTATTTGCTGCTCATAAAGTCGAGAAAGGTATTCCACGTGGTAGTACTTCAGGAATACCTGCAAGAAGTGCGCAACCGTGGCAGTTACTTCAAACTCGAGATGCATTCGCTGCACTGAAACGCCCGTTTTCCAGTAGCACCATGCAGCGGAGTGCAGATGTCTTGCTATCGTTTGACAACTTTCGGGGATATCTTTGCGCGACGTCGTGACATCAAGTGCGGCGACGCTTGCAGGCCCAGCCGATAAACGGACGCGGAAAGTGATATCCCTGAAAGCGATCTATTGACAATGTTGCCCCTGCCAGGTTATTATTTTGGTATTAATATTTCCATTCGTGCACACTTGCAAACCTGCTGCAGCGATTCCGCACTGGAGCTGAGGAATGTAAACCTTTTTAATGAGATATCTCGAAGAAGTAGACTCGAAGTGGTTGGGGAAGGAAGTCGAGGAACGCTTCGGCTTTTCAGAATGCGTCAGTCGGTGGTTTGAACTGACAGCGTATGTCTCGACGTGCCATCGCGCTTGAGAAAAAAAGAAAAAAAAAAAAAAACTTCACGAAATGGTATATGACCCAGGAGAAAGAACACGCTTCAAATCTAAAGCGCTATCGTGTGACCGAAGCGCCGCATCAGATAGAGAAAATACTCGTTGATTGTGTCACTCTTATATATCGATGTTATGTATAATGAAAACTATGTTCCGACGTTCTGCTCGACTCGACGCGGGGCGATTAGTGGCTATGTTGTTATGTTGCTGAGCACGAGGTCGCGGGTTCGACTCACGGCCTCGGCGGCCGCATTCGGATGATGCCGGCAAGCAAAAATTAAAAAAAGAAAGAAAGAATAAAAATAACGTTTATGTACCGAGTTTCGGATGCATACTAAAGAACCTCAGGCGGTCAGAATTTGGTTTCGGGACGTGAAAACCTGCAATAAAATTTAACATCTGTTCGAATTATAAACACAAGTGTGCACAAGACCCCTGGTGCGTGCGCGATGTGAGAATAGAGCACGTGGATTTCTGTGCACTGATGTGCGCCGCACGTACCTACATGGATAGCGTCGAAAGATCCCGTGTCTTGTCACTCTCCATTAGCAGCAAATGAAATGCTGATAGCGCCTTACCTTCGACTTTCCGATAGCGTAGTCGTCCATCTTGAGTCGCACGAGAAGTTGATGACACGTATCCCGGTTGGGGACGACCTTCTCGTCGAAGGAGAACGCCAAGAAGCCGTACCTGGAGTTGCAAATTGTAAGTTTTTGCGATCTTGCAATAGCGTTTGTTAAAGCATCAGCACACATTTCTTTACCGTAGGACGGGAACAAACAGTGCTTAATATGGGACGATGAGAGCACGACAGACAAGGGTCTGACAAGACACAGCACCTTGTCTGTCGTGCTCTCACCTTAAGACTTAAGTCTTAAGGGAGGTTTGTTCCCGTGCTAATGATATACAAGCCAGCCCAGTTTAGCACACTCCTGCAGTTAATTTCTTTACTGTAAAGCGCTTCACCGTATTCATAGAGTTATCTTGATCCCGAGAGGGAACATTGTGACGAGTCATATGGCACAGTCTGTACTGACTGCATTATGTTTATACCTTTAAATCGTGAAGCAGTATAAGTGCGTGTCGCTTTAAAGCGACCACTGCTCGAACATAAGCTTTTACGCTGCCTCACTATAAAAATAAACGGAGTATATATAGATATGTGCCATTATCTCAGCTGGATGCAGCGCAGCCATCAGATGCTGGCTTCTAAATGAGCGGTTTTCCAGGGAGAATTGAGTATGAAATAGCATACTGTAATTTCATTCGTCAGTGTACGAGGTTCAGTACGCGATCGACGTCTGAAAGAAAGTCGTGTGCGCTTAGCAATCGAGCAACGGTGGCTGCTTGCCACGCACGGCATACAAGACGCGGCCGCGGCTTCTCGTGCGGTGCATCACTGCGAAGCCCCTCTTCGGTCAAGGCGGCGGACTCCACGTGCTAGAGCCACTGGAAAAAGTCAGTTTCGTCCGAAAGGCAGAGCATCGATTGCGATAGCAAATTATTGCACAGCCATACGAAGTAAGAATAATAGTTTTATCGGCCGTAGAAACTTGTAAACATTCGTTCACAAACTAAATTAACAAGAATGATGCCACGCGCGCACAGGCAAACATGAACACATCTCATTAGATGACCGCGGACACTCGCTGTCAAAACGCCGGCGTGAGGAAGGGCTGCAGCAGCAGCGAGAGAACGGCCCGTCGTGCTGCCTCTCCATTCGACGCGAACTAAGCGGTGATAACACGGCGCACACGAAGCTATCAGCCCTCGGTGCGCCTATAGACTCTGTACCCACCGCAGATCGCTTTCAAGATAAGGGCCGCGCTCAGCCGTGCCATACGCAGGCGCCGCCGCAATGGCCCGGCTCCCAACAGTTGCAGGAGAATGCAACAGCCTGTGCATTGCATCGCATAACGCTCTGCTTCTGGAAATACTTATCCATTAAAACAAAGATGGGATACGACAAGGTGCGCGCTCACCTCTTGAGCAGCTCGGTGAACGAGTACCGGTGCGAGAAGCCCTGCTGGCGGATGTAGATGGTCTCGAGGACGCCCGTGTAACGCAGCTGGCAGAGCACCTTGTCGCGCGAAAAGCCGCCAGCGAGCCGGTAGTCGTTAGGCTTCAGGCAGCGCACGAAGTGTGGCAGCCCAGCGCTCATCTTCTGCAGCAGGTCCATGAGCGAGAAGCGGAACGAGGTGCTCGTCGTCTGCAGCGCCTTCGCCTGGCTCACCAGGCTCTGGGTCGACAGCTGCGCAGGTGGGGAGTGCGCATTAGCGCATTTAGGACGTTTCCTTTTTCTTTTTTAAGCATGAAGCGCTTTTAGCTTTCGTTGTCGGCGACTTTTTAGGGACCTTGAGCCAAAAGCTAGAGCTGTTATCCGGGCAAGTTGCGAGAACAAAACGAGATCACTCGGGCAACCAGTCAAAACAAAATGCGGTCTCTGGCGCCCAACCCTTTGTACAGGACCGCGTTAGATAGGCTAGTTGTTACCCAAACAAGTTACAAAAATATTGTTTCTGAGTTCTTCCTGTTTGTTCCCAACATCACTCAAGCTGGAACTTCTAGCATGCTGCAGTTTTATTTGTCATTTCCAATCGGGCGACCTTCAAAAGGCAGATGCCTTTGGCAGATGCCAAAAGGCATCTGCCGAAGGCATCTGGCAGATGCCTTTTGGCGCTGAGACAGAGTTGCCTGTTCTGTTTTGAACACCAGCGGTCCGTGAGTTCCGTGGCGCGGGTTTCGCGTCGCCTCTAGAGATGGCACCATGAGGCTTCAGGTGCTTCTAGCTGGGCAGTGAGCTCTGTCTCCCTGGCGTCTTTCGCTGCCTGTCGTGCCGCCTGCAGCCGGTCTCCTTCTCCTAGCTGGGCAGCGTCCATATGGACCAGCGCCCAGCTGGTCGGTATGGCGTGGTGCGGTATGGTGTGCCGTTGCGAACATGCAGAACACCGATTTTAAGATTGCGGCTAGTATCATCTCCTATCAATCTGCTTTGCCTGTTGCTATTTCATGCTTACATCTACTCTCGATTACGAGAGAGCCAGCACTTTTTTTTTCGGGAAGTGCTTTCCACCTGCTCATATATATATCTATATATATATATATATATATATATATATATATATATATATATATATATATATATATATATATATATATAATTTGCTTGCAACTTGAGCTTTCTCTTTTTTGTGAAGAAATTCGTGTGAATAAAATTTTACTAGGTGATCTGGCAACGAGACCAATTGTCCGGCTACCCCCTGCTTGTGTAGTAGTGCGTCTTTGTAGTGCATTATTAACGAATGTAACCACGGAAGGCGTGGAACCAGGAGCTCCAGAAGTGTGTCTTGAATGGGGGAGCAGGACCTGGGGCTCACTTCGCCTACACAAACTTATTTTTGGTGTTGTGAAACCGAGGCTTAATTTGCTATATTAGAGAGGGGAGGGAGGGCTGGCCCACAGAGCTCGAGGGGCACTGCCCACCAATTGCCGATGGAACCTGTGCGGTTGCTGTCTCCTAATGCTCCAAGGTTCCGGAGCTCCTGCGCGGAACACTGACTGAAGTTCCTGCGTCTCTCTCTCTCTCTCTCTCTCTCTCTCTCTCCTGGTTGACCAGAAACGTGTCAAGAACATGCTCAGCTTCAGACGGTTACTTGCTGTTCTTTGTATATTTAGTAGTTCTATACTCCTGTAGGAACTAGGCGGGACTCTAAAAGGCATCAGATGCCACGTGCAGACCACGGACCGCGTGTTTGAGACACCTGGCATGCAGCAACTCTTCCGCAAACGATTACGCCGTAATAGCTCCTTACATTTTGGCAGGCGTACTGAGATGGCGTGTACAGCTGACCCGTCTTGGTGAGGGGCGACTGAAAGAGGGTCTGCACAACGGGCAGCTTGGACTGTCGCAGAAGCTGCACGATCTCCGTGGGGAGGAAGTTGCGGTTCTTCTCCACGAAGCAGCGGGCGTCGTACAATACCTGCAATCGTGGAAACGGCCCTACTGAGCACTCTACACTGTGCTTATGGAATTATCAAAATGTGCCCACGCGGCGAGAAAGATTTCTTTAGTTGGTGAGCGTAATCGAAAGCCGTACGATACGCTATACGATATACTTATGATATTAACACCACGACCCGTACTTGCTACCACTGCTAGCCGTGACATGGTGCAGGGTAAAATGAAATCAAAATTTCACGCATATTGATCGACTCGCCTGTCAGCTCGACCACTGAGGCATTCTGCACCATCGTGTGCGAGGCTCTCCTGTGCCTGCTCTCATTGCGCCAACATCGTCAAGACACACACGCTTAGTACGTAGCGTATACCAGTGACGCTATCACATATGCCGGAGCGGAGACAAAGTACCGTGTTAGAAGTTTACTACTGGGTTTAAACGAAATGAAAAAAAAAATAAGAAGTGCTGCGGAAACTAGCAATCGCTATATATTAACTTCTTGGAAGAAAGCATGCTTCCACGTGAAAGGTTCCCCATAACTTATAGCATGATACTGCGCAAATTTATCGTACTTTTTCACCCGCTATTGATGAGGACGAGTAAATGGTCGTCATGACATTAGGCAGTGTATGCCGCTGAAGATATATATATATATATATATATATATATATATATATATATATATATATATATATATATATATATATATATATATATATATAAGGCGTATGAAAAAAGCAAAAGAAAAAGTAAATTGGGTGGTCATAGATTGCGAAGTGCTCACCTTGCCAGCATGATGCCTGATGGTAAATTGCAGGGCATTGGACTTCGGTCGGATGTAATACTTGGACTTGATGTTGTTGTGGAACTTGTCTGTGCATATAAAACAGATGTCCATATTCACAGCTAGTAAACTTGAAGCGCGAAGGAAAAAAGAGGGACGAAAGTACAGACACGCACATGCGCAAATCACCAGTTTAATTTTTATTTCGAAACAGCACTACTATATACACAGCGAAAAAAAAATGATATATTAAAGTATGTGGAGGAACGAGGGACCAGAACAGCCTGCCCATCACCGCACTACGGCAAGGCACGTGCAGGGTTGATATCCAGGAAGGCTAGGTATTTTCGAAGAAGGTGAATGGACGAGATCCTGAGACCCCGTACACGCCTGGCACTGCACGAACCCTTGCAACCACGAGACCCAGCACGTGCCGTGCCGTATATATATATATATAGTGCGGTATAGTGGGCACACTGTTTTGCTGCCTCACCTCCCTTCCTGAATATTTTTTGCGTGTGTATGTGCGTGCGCGCGCGCCCTCTGCGTAACTGTGGCGAATTGTAAGATTTTTCTTTTTCAATTTTCGTCGCGAGGCGAATCCGTATACTCTGAATCCGAATCCACATTCCCTAACCTTACTTAAGTATATTGTCACGTTCCTCCAAATTTCTTGCTGTGTTTATTTGTGAATTAATAATGCTTTCATAATAGTTGTCGCTGGATGCGTAGACTGAAAGGCAAAAGAAGAGACGCACAGTGGTTGGAAACCTGGTCAAATTGATATCGGTATCGAGGGTCATAAGTAAAGCCGTCTCTGTTCGACGTTTGGAGAATAGGAAACGTATATTGCAGAATACGAAACGTAGACAGGAAAGGTGACTAAAGTCGAGAAACACGGAATTCGGAGTTCCAAGTGTCGCGCAGCTAAATAGGAAGTGTCCCACGGCTAAAGAGGAAGACAAGTAGGGCGCAGTAGACAGTGCATTGTTTTCTGCGCACGGATTATCAGCGCTACGTTCAACACTTCCTGTTTTCACAGACGAAGGTATCATCTGCAGTAGGGAGCATCGAACTTACACTCCAGAAGACTCCTTTTCTAACTCAACACTATAAAACATGCAAAGGATTAATTATGTGTCACTGGCGTACAAACATGTGAATGCGTTTTAGCAACCTGTATGTACGGCCACTTACTTGAGTCTAGTTTCAGTATGCAGCTGCTGAGCACGTAAGCGTACCTAGCTATTTCTTCATTCAGGACAACACGTGTACCAGACGTATAATCACCAGGTCACCTGTCGTGTGTCGGTGTCCATTTTAATACCGACATTTTGTATTTTGTTTGAAAGATTGTGTGAAAGATTGTCTTGTTACTGCCTTAAGGGCACGTGTAACCGATGCCACTCATAAAACTATAATACGAGCTCTACCGTAATGTGCCTGGGATCGCAGCCTCACGGGCGCGTTATTTACGCAGGTTCTTCCAGAGTATTGTGTATTTTACATGACGCGCAATCCACTATATACGCGGAACGTAACCTTGAAGTACCTCGACTAGGTCAGAACATGTTGCACCATTTGGTTATCATTCCTGTCCTGGACATATTTATCGCGTTCTGGATTATCTCGGGCTCAAACCTAGCTTCTGTGTTTGGCTAACCCCATTGGAATCGGCGCCCTTTACTTGTTTGAAAGTGGATGCTACGTGGACGAAGCACAGCTCTTGACTCGGTGGCCGTAGGCTTCACAGCACGTCTAGTTGCTACGCAACGGTGCAGATACACCATGCATGGTGCCTTTGCACCAAATTTTTGCTGTCCTTGGCATGACAGGAACATCAGAAATTATGTTATTCACTTCAGGGACTGAACAGGCATGTGACAGTATTTGACAGCAACGGTGACAAATCTGGGCATACGGGTATGAGCATGTCGGCTATATCTGGGCATGCACGTTTAAATAACCGAGTTCGTAGCTCCTGACATCGGAGGTTGCACCACCGGCGTGAACGTTGGATTAGCCGCAGTGTTTCGCACTCACCGATGAGCGACTGGTCCGTTGCGCTGGGGAAGTGGCTCTCCTCGTCGAGAAGCGCCAGCAGTCCCAGCGGTCGGCCCAGGAACATGTCCAGCACGGGTCGGTTGTCGCCGAACGATACCGGCTGGACACTCAGGCCCTCGTTCAGGTACTCTTGCTGCACGCGACGCGGAACGCGTACAAAGGGCGTCATACATAGCTGTCGCCGGTGCCATGTGGCTACTTGGAAGGATAGTTTAACTCCAGACATGCGAGCATCTCACACAAGTCGACATTTGCGACGTGAGCTGCTGGCCTCACCTGTTCCCACGCAAACACGTGCTGGTTGAAGAAGAACTGAATCTGCTCGTTGGCGATGTTGATGCATAGCTGCTCCAGCGAGTTCTTCTGCAGGTCCTCAAAGCCAAAGATGTCGAGCAGGGCAACGGATAGCGGAAGGCCGCTGAAACGAGAGAGAAAATGTTTGAATGCGTGGTGTTTCGCGCGCAACGGGCATATTACGAGTCGGTAAGGACGCCGCAGACCTCCCTGTTGAACCCGAATATAAAGCTAAGCGTTCAGCACTGCTTTCGAATCATGTCACACTAACGTTTAAAGAATATATATTTAGACATTGTTCTCAAATTTCACTGCGTGCATCAGCTTTGGTGTCGTAGCTGACACGCACTTCGAGAAATTCTGCTTTATTACGTTTTAGGTTAGGTTAGGTAAACGAAGTGGACGTTTCACGATAGTGTAGCCAGTGGTAATTGCCTTCACTCTTTTTTTTGTGCATTCCTTAAATCTCGTTCGAGGTAAGAAGAAGGAGATACAGGCGAATGGCATACCTCCAACAAGTGCTGCTCATATTATTGAGTTAGCAGCCATCGCTATACGATTTGCTGAAACCTAGAGGGTTTCAGCAAATCGTATGCCCGTAAATTATTTCCAAATTCAATTTGAGTGCGCAGGCTTCTATTCCTCCTCTTAGAGAGGTCACAACAATGCGCCTCTTAATGGCTTCAGTGTCGACTCACTGTATAGTACCACAATGCCAAATTTAAAAAGCACAGCGAGGGAGAAGGAAACAAGTGGAATGCGCAGCATTTGGAAAATAATTGTAATACTGACATGGCGATGCGTCCCAGCGCTAGATGTCGGTTGATCTGGTTGACGATCCAGTCGAAGAGCCGCGCGTACAGGGCCTTGGCCATGGCGTCCCGCGCGCACTCGGCCTCCTGTGCCGAGTTGCAGCGCGTGATCACCTCGCCACGCATCACCATGCTGCTCGAGGTGAGCGCGTCCCGCAGCGCGTTTCCCTGCAGACCCAGCAGCTGCGCAACTGTCGTCAAGGGAGAACGGGCGAGTAGGTGACAAACGAGAAGGCACATAGACCTCAGGTCATGTCCGCTGGAATGAAGCCATATATAGCCTCTGAGGTGAAGCGCACTGCGCACGCTCTATCGCAGGGGCTGTATTTTGGGTCGATCACTTTTGAGGATATCACTTTAATTGCACATTTCATCGTATAAGCGGATTTGACACCCATTGGTCTGATGAGACGCCGCGCTGGTCGTTAACGTCACGCAAAACTGAAAGTGTCCCTTAATGTGATCGACCAAGAATACGGCGAAAACATTTTTAGAAAATGACGAAGTTCAAAAGGTTCTAAATAGACAGAACTAAATTTAACCACGATGTCTTCGAGGCTAACTCGCACAGTAACAACGATGCATCCGTATATTTTTCCACGTAAGAGCGCAGAGGAAACGTGGTATCCGTGCGGTTATCAATATAGAAGAGTGGTGCGCGTCACTCTCACGTGATACGGTAGCGCTCTCAGTGTGACCTGCAACGACAGCGGCGACAATAACGTATTCCGCAGTTCGTAACAAAGCGTGAATGCCACGGAAAATCAGCGAAGCGAGAACACAAGAATCAAGCCTTTACATCAAACATTCTGAGACGCATCGGCCCAGTGAAAAGCATGGTGCGCCATGCTTAGGATCCAGCTCGTGCGGTCCGTGCGATACTTTGCGTCGCTTTACACATTTTCATTGGAACGCGCCTGAAAAAGGCAAGGTATAATATAAAACCCGTGCCAGGTGAATGAATTGACAGACGCCCCCCCCCCCCTTCCCAACAAACAAAAAGAAAATGAAAAAAAAGAACCAACTATACGACATACGTGCTGGGGAATCCAGCCACAAAATATATTTTTGCTTCTGTTTTTTTTTTTCTTTTTGGCTACTTAGACAAGTCGGAGGTAATAGCTTACTCACTAAAACATCTGGAGCACAATATGTATACGAGGCTGGCCGGGCCCTTTCTCGTACATCATATGCGCATATAAGAAAAACGAATACAGTAGCCACTTATGCAACAAAAAAGAGCTGAGGCGTGCAGACAGGACACAAGAGTAGAGAAGTGGACAACACGAACGCCGACAACGCGAACAGTAGCCACGAAGCGCAGCTGGAGCTGCATGTGATTGTGATCAATTGAAGTCACAGCTCTGCTAGTCTGACACGTTGTTTTTCCTGCAGCGGCAACTATACCAGCTCCACTGTCAGCTGTACCAGCTCCGCCGTCAATTATACCAGCTCCACCGTCAAAGCGACGGTGCAACCTAGAGCAGTAGTCGGCCAAATTCGCGCAACTATTTATCTTCCGCAGAAACTAAGTCCTCGCTTTGCAATGTAGTTCGGGCTATAGTTAAAGATGATCAATTTCAGATTGCTTCGATCTGTGCAAGATAGCATGGACAGTGCACCGAAAAACTAGAAGCTTCGTACACAAGCGGAGTTTCGCTTGCATGTTTTATTCTCCCCGGGGTTGGGCTAGCTCGGAGACGGTGGGTAAAGGAGGATATTTTGCGCTGATGCTGCGCGGATTAGCCGCTACCCCGACTCGCTTGGCTGAGTACGGTAACGAGTTGCAGTGCGATGAAAATGTAGAGGGCCGTCATCAAGGTGAATCCGTGGCGAGTGAAAGGCGGGGCGAATCGCAAAGCACTTTTCGCAACAAAGCAACCAGTGCGATTTCCACGCACAGCGAGAGCGCCGTCAGACCCGGAAGCACGCGCGTTGTAGACGCGTGCGATGGCACGGTGCACCGGCCGGGATTCGCCATGCGTATCCCTGGGCCGCTGACGGTGCTGGCGTGTGCAGCGCACGCTAGACGAAAAAGAGAAGCGGCACTCGCGTGCTTAAGCGTCGAGGGATTGCAGCGATCTTTCTCTCTCACCGATGGGGATCTTTTCGGCGTTGACGATGATGCATGTGTCGTTCTGGAAGGTGGTCTCCGCCTTGCGCACTTCCACGTCTCCCAGATGCACGATGGCCGCCAGGATGCGGTAGATGGTGTCCGTCTCCTGAGCCACCCAGGTGAAAGGAAAAAAAAAGCAAAATAAACAATATATTCCAACCATTGGGCTGCGTGCGGTGTTGAACAAGAAGCGAAGGGGTCCCGCTTGCAGTCTTTATTTTGGGATCCCTTCCTGTGTACAACTCCGTAATTACTTTGTTTAGCGCAAGACAACGGACACAAAAAAGACGACCAGGACAAGGCGCTACTCTCAACTCTCAATATTTCTCTCTGTATACTACTGTTTTTCTACTAATTTACTTATCAATAAAATTGAATTGAATTGAATTAAACGTAATACTTCTCACTTGGGTGCCATTGATGCGCGATGCCGAGCTATATATATAGTAATCAAAAGAAATTGTGCATAAAACAACGCTTATTTTTTCTTCCCCGCTTTTTTTTCCTTGCTTTCTTTACAGCGAAGCTGTTAGCTACTAGTTGGTGAGGAATTTTCCTTTCCGCGTGCGCGGTGCTCACAAAAATGTGGGCCGATCCCGGAGACAGTGCGAAGAAGCAGGAATCGCACAGTGTGCTGCTTCTCCAAGAGGCATCACGTGAAGTAATCAGGTGACATCATCACTTGACGAAGACTTCATTGCGTGACGTTACGTTTAAAGTGGACGTTATCAGATTACGTCGTCAGGCGATATCGTCACGTGACGATGCCGTTGTATATTCGAATTGCAATCCGAAGCTATCATGTTTGCAGCTTGTGTGTAATGCTATGTTCAGACTACGTGCGCTACGTACGGATCGTTCGCACGGAACGTAAGCGTAAACGCAAAAAGCGCAAGTACTTTGTTCACACTACTGCTGCATTTAGCGGAAAGTACGCAACAATCGCAACCAGCCTGGGCGTAAATGTTGGAGTACCCGCTACTTTTACGACTGTTACGACGCCGCCAATGCACGAAGCAGTTTCGGTTTGCATCTTCCGCTCACGGAGCTTCCGGCCTCCCCATATTCCGCGTTTTCATCCGGTGACCGCCTTCCCAGCCATCCGGCGTTGCAACGCTGTTCCTTGCTGCTGCTGCCGACGCCAACCGCCTTTTCCCGGGTTCGCGCCGAACGCGCGCGGTGTCCCTGAGTGCAGTGCGGTTTTCCGGTCTCATTGTGTTGTGTACATTGCCCGTGCCTAGTGATGATGCTAAGTGCGGAAGCTTCTTCGCTGTGCAGCGATGAATAACTAATTGAAGAAGTGGGACAGAGGCCGTTACTTTATGACTAGCGCCTGAAAACTTTGGGCTTGAAGAGCCTCGACCTGCGCTAACAGCCGCTTGCTGATCGGCGCCATGTTAAAAAATGCTAAACGCGGCTGTCCCAGAACGGTGATTGGCCAGTCGTAAAAAACGTATCTTATCGAAAGGCTCAATGGGAACGTAGGCGGTTGCTAACTGCGTAAACAGTCGTTCCAGCAGTTGCGTAAATTGCAATAAATACGCCACTTATAGCGGATGCGACTGTAGTCTGAACGCGGCATAAGTCGTACTTTACGAATTTTCTGACGCAATTTGATAAATTCGATTAGTTCAATAACGCACTTGCGCTTGGGGCAGGGCCGAAGAATGAGGATGTATCCTGCACTTCCGTACATGTGCGTGCGCGTGTGACGTACGTGTGCACATAATGTATCCATCCTTGATGCCTGGGCGCTCTGCCCGTTGCATCGGTCGCACAGCGTATGCTGCGACCGTGATCGACATTATTGCAGGCACTGTCGAAAAAACGTACCTCCACCTAGCTGTCGCGGCCACTCAGCCAGACCTCAAACGGCAGCTGGAAAAGGGCTTTGTCTGAGTTTGCGCGTAACCGAAATATGTTTTCTAGTATATTCGAATTACAATCCAAAGCTATCATGTCTGCAGATACTCTCTGTGCAGGATTCTCTGACGCAATTTACTTTGAAAAATTGAATTAGTTCAATAAGGCGCTTGGAGGAGGGCCTAGAGGAATCAGCATTTATGCTGCACTTCCGCACTTGTGCGTGCGCGTGCGACTTACGTCGCTTGTGGTGGTAGTGCTTGTCTAATGTCGTCTAACGTCGGTTGTACTTGTCTAACGTTGGCAACAGCTTCGCTGTACATGCACTTTACAGGGTGGAATGATGACGGATTTTTTATCCCTGTGCCTGCCATGACAAAAACGAGGAGGCGAGAAGTGGGGCGGAGGGTCTAAGGTGGCTATATATATATTATATTACAAAGTGCGCGCAAGAAATGACATTTTGTTAAGGAGAAACTAAAATTCAGTAATTCAAGGTCACTTTGCATGTTATAAACATAGTGGCCGGTTAGATAAGTTATTCTTGGCTATCGGCGCGCTCCTTTATCTTCACACTGTCACTTGACATGTATTCCTCCTTGCATCTGCTGGAGCTGTCGATGCCTGATGCTACCTCGTGAAAATTTTCTCGTTTCGTCGAGGCTGTTAGTGGCGCCATACCACTTTCGAATACAACTGAGCCTAAACTTGCGTTCACACATTTTTCTGGCTCCTTCATGCCAAAGAAAGAGCATGAGGGGTTTTCTTATATTCCGGAGGTTCTTAAGCTTGAGACATGTTATCTAATAATTGTTTCATTCAAATATATGGGCAGTGTCTGTGTAATTTCAAGGCACCAAACTTTAACTCAAATTCGACACCCTAACGTGAGAACATAGTTACAATGACAAGCCAACTAGTTTTACGAATGAACCACATAATAGAAATGCCGCCATAATGCGCTGTTGTTTTCGAAGAAGAAGAAGAAGAAGAAGAAGAAGAACAAAACTTTATTGGTAGAAAGAACTTCGTTGCCCTTAAAACGGGGTAACGTCGTGTGGTCGGGCCCCTATTCCAAGGCACCGCTGGCCCTCGCCATCCTTTCTGCCCTCCGGACGAGCCTGAGCTGATCCCCGAGGGCGGAGTTGGATAGCAATGCGAAATATTTTTTTTTTTTTTTTGTGACTTAGATTCCACCAATGCAGGCCATCGCACCAACTGCTTTCTTCCAAACTTGGGAGCAACATCTTGCCCACAGGCGCGTTCGGCGATATGCAGCTCGAATAATCGAGCCATGTCTACATGAGGTTGCTCTGTCTGAACTGTGACGCCAATGTAACAAAGTGAGTGACACCGGAATTACATGTCACCGAAAGAGCAAATGTACTGAGCACACTTGCGTAGACTGCGTGACGACGTGGCAGTATGCATCATGGCAAATGTCGCCCACTTCTGCGTGAATACCATACATATAGTACATACGGCAAATTTGAGAGTTCTGGTTACAACTGTACTATTACTAAACCCCATTACTATTACTACTGTCGCGTCCGCTGTATGAAGCTAAATGGTGAAAGCGTCATCCACCTAACCTTATTTCATTTCAATGGCAGGACATTACCGCCGATTCCTTGTTTTTAAGATTCATCGTATACCCCCGTTGCTTTAACATCGTATGCTCTAACGAAGGACGCTGTAGTTGGCTTGGTTGATCTTTACTATATGGCACAGCAGGCTGCAGCTCAGGTTATGCGTAATATTCCGTGACCATATAGAAGCGTCCTCAAAGCCTCTCTTTAGTAGATGTAGCTAATAGGATGCGGACATTTCGCATGCGTCTACGCAGGTGCAGTCATGTCTGCTAGAAGTCTGTTCGAGGAGATGCGATTAGCGTGTGAATTGCTGCTCTGTGCGTGCATTCACGAAAGCTACGCCGGAGATAAACATTGGATTCGGTGTGCATATGCGTGCGCGGTATACGTTACGAAGCACTCTGTGTTTCGCGCACGCGCGCGTGGCTTACGTAGATGTTATAGTTAACGACATGACTAGGCGCGTTGTTAGAGCGAAATGCCACGGTAAGCACAGATGCGCGCCGAAGACGAAATTTACCGCTGTACTTTTAATACTGGCCGATCCAGGGGAGGAGGCGCCCTGCACTCACTCCGCTTCCCCTCGAAACATGCCGGCACTTCAGAGCTGAAATTGAGCGTGCAGTGAGCAACAACGCAACCCGTCCCTCACCTTCCTTGATCCTGTCCTGAATCCGCCCCTGATGCTGTATACTATTTTTCACGTTTGTCCAGTTTGTGTGACCCGCTATCGCCCAGTTTTACAGTTTTACCTTCACATCGGCGACAGAGCACTGGTGATAATTTGTTTTTAACATACGTTCTCCGCTTTAGTCATTTAGACTTAAAATGCTCTAACGCTACAACGCTGACCGTATCGTCGTCACGAAAGTTCTCCGAGTCTTCTTTGCCAGAGTGCCAGCGATACGCAAAGCGTCACTAATAGCCTCTCAGGGGAGATGTGGTTAGCGGTCCGTATATAGGCGCTATGCGTGCGTCCACGGCAAGCGCCCCTAGCGGAACACTAAAGCTATCCAGAGGCACCACAGCGGATGCGCATGATAAGAAGCGATCTGTCACTGCCAGAGCAACCGCACGGGATGATGGAGTTCAGTTTTGTATACGTGTGGCCTGGTTATATCCTTCTCCGCACACTTTCCGCAATTTCGCGCGTGGCTGCACTTACGGCTGACCGAAACCCAAGCAGTTGGAAGCCTTGCTTGATGTTGTTCAGCCTGTCGACGTGAGTCGACGCGGTCTCCTTATCCGACGCCGCACCGTTGAGGTACCTGCGGAGAAAGCGCAATCTTCAGGTGGCTCGAGGCCGAATCGCTGCTCGCTGCGCGTGGATGACGCGCTCGATGTTGTTGCAGACACTTTCGAAGAATCTCAATTACGTGCGCATTTCGTTCCTTCTCGGCAGCTAGCCCGCCCCTCTATACGCTTGTCATGGTCTGTAAGCATGACATATGCGTGACGCGTACCGTCTGGGCCGCAAAAAATAAAAGTGTAGCTCACCGCAAGCGTGACCGCAGCGCGCGTGGCGCTTAGTGAACGTGCTACAGTTGTCGACGCTGACCTGCTTTGATAGAGCAGAAACTCAAGAGGCTATGCAGACATTCTACGCCCTCAAATCGTGTCTGCCCATGTAACTCCAAAAGCACTGCGGTGCTTCGCAGTCGCTGATAGGTACAGTTTTCTTTTGAAAGCCCCCGGACGTACATACGTTACATACGGATCCTCATATCCAGCGTGAATGGTTCCATAACTTTATTTAGTCGCAAAAAAGGTGCCCTGGGATCAGGAGCATTGAACAAGTTGCATAGAGAGCGGGAAAACACCTTTAAGAATATTCTGTGGTTCTGAACGCGTATTTTGCGAGAGACCTGTCGTGGTAAATACTCTTGTTTCTATATGCCATACATTGGGGCGCGTCCTGTACATTCACGTATGTCCCTGTAGACGGCGCTAAGAACGTTTGGAGCTGCCATGGAACAGCTCGCTTTCTTTTCTAGACAATCATTGGCGCTGTTATGAAAACGGGAGCAATTATGTATAGTCTCTCAGCTGTCCATTCCAGCTCAGAGCTCAAGGAAAATGTGCGTTGTTTTAATCACACGTTCTTGAATTGCAACCCTTGGCACTAGTCACTTGCCTGTGCTGCCTTTTGCCAGTGGTATCGAGGTAGTAATTTCCGAGCTGCCTGATGTCGGCCAGACCGTCGTACAGGTAGTAGAAAATGTGGAAGTTGCGCTCTTGTCTGCAAAAAAATAAAACAAAAAAGAAACAGGATTCCCATGATGCTTCGTACTAACCAACGTTTCTATTATTGCTCTATGCCAGTAAAAGGCAATACAAAACACTTACGGTGCTTGCCACACCACCCGAGACTGCTCCAGGAGGTAGACCGATAGCTTACCTAAACATGTGGAAAAAGAGGCATATTTAGCGCTTGTGCTGCCGGATACGCCGGCGGTGGTTTGGTGCGCAGATATGAGAACCAATCACAACAGCGGCCTACAATTTACTTCTGCAGACATGAACAATTGCATACACCCTGCACCGTAGGTATACGTCTTGCACTCTCTTTTGACACCACGCTCTCATTCGCAAAAGTCACACTCAAGGACTAAGCGTTCTCACAACGAATTCGGCGTCGTCACATTGTACTAACCATCCGTGGCGTAAACGCATATGGAAGAAATGAAAAGTTCGTAAATGGATAAATCCAAAAAGAATTGAAACATAGAGAATGGTAGAGGTTCATTCTTAAACATAAAAGGAGTGCTGGCAATGTCTTTGGCCCTGAGGGTATACTAAATAAAGTACTAAAAAATAATAAAACAAAATAAGCTGTCTGTCCCATTTATTAACTCCGTTTTCATTTTTTATTGACCTCAATGTTGTGCGTTCAATTGGTGTACATTAGTGTGCTTTCACCATCACCTCGATGACGTGAGATTACTCTGCTTCGGCCTGCGCCCAAGCAGAGTAAAACTACTCCACGGGGAGGTACAAGAATTCTAAATAAAAATGGAGTTTAGTATAGACTAACTATAGTTAGTTACTACCCGAACTCGAGCTGCCATCTGCAGCAGCAGTTCCTTCGTTTTGAGAACGTAAGCAAGTGTCGACATTCAGTGTATTGCGAAGGCTTCAAAAAGGGCTGGCCCTCTCTCCGTAATGCAGGTTACATATACACATCAGGATTTGGTGCTGACCGCACGGACGGGCCTATTCTATGCACACGGTCCATGCGTCGAGGTATACGCACCTCCGGTGATCTTTCCCTGCTCTGTGAAGGTCAGGTCTAGGAACTTTCCAAATCGACTCGAGTTGTCGTTGATGCCCGTCTTGGCGTTGCCGAACGCCTCCATGATGGGGTTCACCTGCAAGATCTTGTCCTCCAGGTTGCGGTTGGTCGCCTGTGCAGCGCAGCGTCGAGGAGTAATTCTCGTTAAGTCCGTCAGCAAATCCTTCGCGGAACGCATGCGGAGAATGCTAACAAACAAGCCAACGCGCTGTGACAGGAGTAGTATACCATGCCTCCAGAGACTTCAGGGATAAGGCATGGGCGTACGTCACTACAGAGTATATATGTATATATAGGCGCTGAAGACACCTCGCTGAATTTCATGTAGGAGATGCAGCTGTGTACCATACGTGGCGAGATGTTGTGGATTGTGATAGGTTTCATAACGTATAGCACTTGCACAGCAAAGCATAGTATACGCGATGGCACTAATACAGCAGTTCTGAAAGAAGCAGCATAACCGGGAGCAGTTCGTTTTAGCCACCTACAGTAGTGTACTTTAATTGAATACAAGCAAAATAATTCTTGCTTGGATGCTGATTAGCCCTACCATTTTGTTAAGTTACGGATATACAGTGTGCCGGAAAGATGTTGGAGGCCTGATGAGTGCAAGAAAGCAGGTCTGCTAGACAGCGTTAGCGGCCTATGGCGACGCGCTTTCGCTGTTGTCACGCACCTTTCCCAGAGCCACAAGTTGCCTGAGAAGGAGGTTGGCGCTCTCGGTTTTGCCGGCTCCGCTTTCTCCGCTGATGACGATGCACTAAAAAGAAAAAAAAAATGCTTTCGCAAACTGATGCCGTTTCCGAATAAGCATTTCGGAGCATTTACCGATCTTGTTATGATAAATGTCATTACGGTGGCTCAAAAATCAGAGGTACCGAATCTCACCTGGTTCCTCTTTTGGTGCAACATGCTGTGGTAGGCAGCATCCGCGACTGCGAATATGTGCGGCGGGTTGTCCAGTTTGGCACGATTGCGGTACCTCAACGAGACCTGCAGCGTGGACACGTGGATGGGGAGCACGCAGGGAAAGATTTATCGAAAGTGACACTGCGGGCCCTACGCCATGTGATTACTATGGGCACCGTTTCATAAACTAACGTGATATCTGTTTTATTTCAGGGCACTAATAAACTATTAAGCTCGCTTCGTATTATATAGTGATAACAGGTGGTAGTAACATTCCAGGGAAACGTGTTAAGCCGTACAGCTGTATGGTAAAAAAATAAAATAATAAGCGATAGTCCGTGGTCCGCAGGTGAGAAGCAGATTGACCTATTTATCATAAGTGCGCTCACAATGTAGTACCGGCTTACTAATGAGGCAGTGTGGTTGAAGGGTTAAATGCAATGTTTGGAAGTTTCGACAAAGTATGAAATAGAGTAACGGCGATCATGTCACACTCAAGTTTTAGATGGCTCGGCTCAGGATAGCGAAAGCAAACAACAAACTTTGCAATTTGCGGGCCGCATATGCTAGGGACTCAGTGTTTTGCTTCGAATTGCAGCGGGGATAATAAGTGCGTCGCGGTTGCAGATGGGCAGCCTGTACAAAACTTATCCAGAATACCGTGTTTCAGTGTAGCAACGATGCCAGAGCTCCTTTTAGTACTGTGGAGATATACGAATTGCAATACGTCGGAGCAGACTAAAGGCCTTTCATACTCCTAAATAAATGAGAGAAAGAAAAGGTACTCCGGTAGTACGATCTTACCTCTTCGGAGTAGATAGGAAGCTTCTGGAATGGGTTCATGGCGAGCAGTATGTCGCCGATGTACGTGTATATCTGGCCCCGCATGAATCTTTGGTACAGCTGGTCAACGATGATCTCCTGCAAGAGCGGACATCCGATAGCATTATCCCGTCGGTCGTCTCGTAACAATAGAACAGTTTTGATTAACGTGCATTTGGCAAAACAGCCCCAACACATGAGGCGCAGACATATGGTCTTGCCCTGTTAGCATGGAAGCGCGCTATGCACAGCGAATTAGTTTCCATTCATTCCCTGCTATAATTGGTTGTTTCGTGAACTACATGTTCAGAAGTCATTTGCCACTATTGAGTATCTCATTAAGCTTGAGGCTGGAGCTTCTGAAATGATAATTCGAAGGTTCCAAGCACATTTTTTATACTTCTACATGTCTCACCCTTATACTCGTGCTCCGCTACAGTTAAATATGGTCAGCCGCATAGGGCTTCCCCATGGAGCTTGCTGCTTTCGTGAGTCACTTGTGAAGTTATTCAGTCGTTTGTCGCGGTTTTTATACAAAGGCTTCTGGGTGTTGGGGCTTCCTCTAATAGGTAAAAAAAATTATGCTTTGATGTTTGCTTTACCATAATTAGCCCTGTGAAACTTAGTCAAATTTTCCTGTGGACTGCTGTGAACCTTTGGTTTAGATCCGTGAACCTCGTCTGGAATGGCAAGCTACCCAAAAGTTATCAACGCGGTTATTTAGCGTAAAGCTATGTCGTAATCAATTTTATGTAAAGCAGTTTCTGACCGTTTTAGTATATGATGTTTTTCTCAGAAACTAGGCCGTTACCAAAAACATATACATTTACATAAAACTACAATCTGTGGATAGACTATTGTGCTCGCTGTGGGCAATTTCAGGCAGGCTGATTGGGCTTGTTCTGAGAGAGCTATCCGTTTGTCGACCCGAATTAACGTGGTGATTTTACCGGCAGTGCACAGATTAACCATTAATATTTATGGCAGGGTTTGGCATGCAAAGAACTGCCAAATAATTAGGACCTTCGATCGTGGCACTCAGTAAGCGTCTCGTATGGGGAGCAAGAATATCTTCGTTGTTGCAGTGCAGCGATCGGTTATGCACCCGACGACATGAGAAATCGCTGCTATAAACGCAAAGGCGCTAGGGCACTAAAGTCTCTGTCCCACGCACGTCCTGTTGAATTCCTACGGACCGCGAGGACCTTCCAGATGATCTTAATATCGGTTTAATATTTATTTTGTTGTTAATGTTCGGCGCTCTTAACTAGTTTCCTGACATGGAATACATAGCGGTTTGTCTTTTGTTGACGTACGTGGGCGCCCGGCTTATGTCAAAATTCTAGTCGCATCAACGCTTCTTTCTTGTTTATTTCTTCCCTCGTCGAACCGAAACAATGCTAGTAAAGGCGCTTAAGTGGACAGAACAAAACAGAGCGTGATTAAAACACGTGGACCTTGTTTAGCAAGCCTCACACGGTAATTTATTCTTGTTACTTATAGGCCTAAGCTAACAGTGCCCGATTGTTTGTCAAAAGGGTAAATTACTGTTCCACTGCTTTTACAATTCGAACACGACAGTACAATTAAAATGGGATGCATAAGCGTGCGCGTAAGTTTATCCCACGGGAGCACATGAGCACTTTTTTTTCGGAGCACCGGAAATTATAGCTTCGGTTACGTGAATGTCTCATCCGTATTATAGGCTGCTCATGATGGTCTCCTAGACAACTCCGCAAACAGACGATTCACATAAATAGGTCACTGGGCTCACACGAAACGCTTCTGTTCAGCAGCAATTAAACACACGACGTGCTGCGTTTATAGCGTCCTGCAAAATGACCTGATTGCGAGACGTTCCGGTTGCTTGGAAGATTACAGTCGCACAAAAGGCTCTTTCTTATACGGTTCCACGAATTTCAGTGTCTGCACGAAGAAACGCTGCAGACTCAAATAGGTCCAGAAAGAGATGTACGCAGGCTAATTGCCACCGTTACTCATTCAACCCTTCTATTTTCTCTCCTTCATCTCGCGATGAAATTCGGTCGATCGTGCATAGGAGTCACCATCGTCTTATCGAGCTGACCGTTATACCAGACGAAGTTTAATGACCGGCATCGTTATTTTTTTTTCTTTCCTGATTTAAAGAGCGATAGAGAAACGAGAAATGAGGCACAGCTGGAAGAGAGACATTAGTCAGAGGTAGTTTAATTGACTGCACTGCAGGAGGGCTGGGAAAAGGTAGAAAAAAGAAAGGAAATAAGCACGACGACTTTAAGAGCGTACACAATTTAAGCGTAGCATTCGGCACAACGCTTCGGCATGCAACTGAAAGAAGCGCGCTTGCGGCCTGTTGCCCGGACGTCCCCTGGGATCACTGAAACAAAACCCCAGAGTGTGCTGTTCTAATAGCGTTCGATTTGTTCAGTCGATCCAGCACGCCGTCTTGAATCTGTCTTTCTATCTTAATCTTTTTTCTTGCTGATTTCATTCTGCTGAATGAAATCAGCAGAATGAAATCAGCAGAATCACCACAGCAGAATGAAATCAGCAAGAAAAAAAGATTAAGATAGAAAGACAGATTCAAGACGGCGTTCTGGAACGGTTGAACAAATCGAACGCTATTAGAACAGCATACTCTGGGGTTTTGTTTCAGCGCTCCCAGGGGACGTCCGGGCAACAGGCCGCAAGCGCGCTTCTTTCAGTTGCATGCCGAAGCGTTGTGCCGAATGCTACGCTTAAATTGTGTACGCTCTTAAAGTCGTCGTGCTTATTTCCTTTCTTTTTTCTACCTTTTCCCAGCCCTCCTGCAGTGCAGTCAATTAAACTACCTCTGATTAATGTCTCTCTTCCAGTCTCGTAAATGTGATTACGGCGCCATTTCCTTGTTTCCTAAATTATTTACAGTTCGAGGACATTAATAAGAAGCAGTAATTTCTACTTTTGCTGTCGGATTACTGAGTGCTGTTTTTAGTATCTCATAAAAAAGAATAAAGAAAGGAAACTTTTGTAGCAAGCAGATAATTCAACTAAAAATTATAAATTAGCAAATCACATTCACAATAAAATTCGTGAACAAAAGGAATGTCCATGCGCTAATCATCGTTTTTATCGCCTTGATCGACTGTAACGATAGACTTCCTTCATGGCAATGCTTGCATGTAACTCCAATGTGGCCGAATGCGTTTGCACGCGCAAACAGCATAGATGCACGAGCAATATATGCCTTAAACACCCACCGTTCGCGTTAACAAATCATTGACCGTGTAGGAAATTCATTGCTCTAAAATCTGTTCTTTTATGTTCCCTGCTTTTGTGCCACTAGTACTGCAGTCATCTTTACTAATGTCCACCGCAGATTCATTCAGGTTTCCTTCACTATACCTAAATCCCAGATCCCAGATTCATGCCAGATTCATGCTCACTGACACCTCTTGGTGTATAATGCGCCACGCTGACAAAATATGCTCTATGACAAAATATGCTCTATCTCCACACGGCGCAGAAGTAATGTAGAAATCGGCAAAATTTTCTCCCACGGCGCCCTGCTTGACCGGAACCGGTTTCCTCTGCGGTATGAGCGCACACGTACCTCGGTGAGCGTCTCGAGGGCGGACAGGTCGTCCATGAGGATGGGCGTGGGCCTGGACTTGCGGTCGGTCTTGAGCTGGCCATGCTTGGTTGTCACTTCGGGCAGCCGCTTGCTGTAGCCTACCTTGCGCTGCGCCTTCAGTATCCGCATCAGCTCCTGGCGGATCTGGCCACAAGACACGTATCTTTATGTGACGTGTCTCAGTACGCGGCCATATAAGGCCGTGGGGGCGTGTATAGCCTTACGGTTAAACGTGGCACGCTTCGCAATTACGCTCGATTTAGGCAACAGGTGCACTCAACGGCTATAAATGTAACACCTTCATAAGCAACAGAGAGCAGTCGATATTATTCTGCTGATCAATAGAAACTCGTGAATCCGCGTTCGTTTCGACAAAATCTACTGTGGTCTGAACACAGCCTTACACATTTCTGCCGTGCTCTGTTTCGTGAATATTAGTCTATGTATATGGAAGCTACTTATTCTCCGCACGGTCATAAAATGGTAGCCTCACGGTGATTATAGACCCTTATCATGGAAATTGACAATGAAAATTTCCCGCTCAGCGCAATTTTGAGAGAAAACAACGATGCGCACCTACAATGCGTTACATGCGCATATATAGAAGAAGGTCTATAGGTACCTCTTCAGGATGCTTCGGGACCTGAGCGATGAACTTGTGGTTCATCAGGTCCGACATCAAGGGCCTCTTCTCGTAATCCTTAACCAAGCACCTGCGGTAGTCAAAGAACGCAGTTGTCCTCAAGGGTCAACCAAAAAACAAAAGCAAATGCTTCACAGCGTCTTACTGTCGTGTTCTTTTTGTTGCTTTCTAAGCTTTAGCACTCAGAAGATTGCAAACTTCGCTACGCTCACAACGGGTGTGCTGTGCCATGGTACCTAAAGTTAGTGCTTGAGCGAACGGGGTAACCATACCGTTTCTCATATATACTACACAGAGGGATATCCGGCGCCACCGTCTCGAGGGTTTCTTAAAGAGCGCTTTGACACCATATATCAGTGCCGCAATCTGGTAGGTTAAGCTTGTGTGGAAAGTGGCTTGACCTAAAAAGCCATGACTGCTGAAATAAAGCTTTTTTAAATTAAGTATTCATAAGAAAGTTGTGGTGCTTCCGTAATATATGATGCATTTATGTTTGCTCTCTTACGCTGCTTGCTTGCCCTCTGGGCAAATGTAAGAAACTGTGTGTGGCTAGCGCTTCTAAAGTATACTACAGTTACGACTCTTTTATATTCTCTTATAGCCACATTTCTCGGATCTAAATGAGGCTGTTCCAACTGAAGTTTGACTCTGAAAATACGTTGGAAGGTTACCACAAGATAGCGTTAGTAATGCTAGCTCTTGTTATTCTTAACATGAAAAAAAAAAATTACGGTGGTGCAACGATTGTACGACCGCAATAAGATAAACTTGTGTAGCAACGGAAGCAAGTGAAAGAGTACAGATGCTCGAAGGCAGCGATCGAAGACCGAAATAGCGTTGTTGTCAAATTTTCCGAGGGATATAGGCGCTGATTAACCTTCTTCGTGTAGGGTCAGATATCTTGCGCGAGCCTTCAAGGCACAGAAACCGGGTCTCACACCGCAGAACCATATGTGCTTGCGCTTATAGGCGACACTTCAATTGATCTGTCTCAACAATTCCGTGCAGCGCGGCGAAACCTGCTGGTCGCGTCAGCCGGCCAGAAAAGAAAGCCGGAATAAGAGCTCCTCTATTATGCGCCTTTGATCGCTCTCGGCGTGATGCCCACTGAATGGTAGCTTCATGGAAGGATCAGTAGCGCACAATAAGCGAGCGCCTCTCCCTTCTCAGAACATACAACACGCTCTCGTTGCTAATAGGTTGACATGGGCCCTGCCCTTCCTTGCCGTCAGTGAGACGGAGTGTAGTCACAGCGCACCTACAACCAAATTGAATAGTACTTTCATTTAAAGCTTTCGAAGTTAACGCTAGGTCGCTCACAAAATCCGCCCGTCATGTTCACCTTTTTCTGGCACTGGGATACCTTCTTGCTGTAGTTTGTTCATTTGCAAACTTTGCAAACGAACAAACCACGTTTGCAATTTGGAGACCGTTCGATATCGATGTGAAGGCCACCAAGGTAATAAGCTTGCTCAAATTCGCTAATCGTGCTGAACTCTAGGTGCCAAGCAGTATGCACTATATGGGCGTACAAGACACGCAGAGCGCGGTCACGCTCAATTTTGTGCTCGCCGACTGAAGTTTAGTTTAAGTGCGGACAGATCAGGGCGAAAGAAGAGACGCGGAAGCGTACCTACAGGACGTGAGCGCGCCAGTTCCAATACAACCAGCGTTCGAGAGGAAAGGTGCAGCAGGGTCCCCCGCTGGGCTTAAATCTGCGGCCAGGTGCGAAGAAGAGCACGCCGCCGTGAAAAACGCGTCTTCGTCGAGCCGCGCCCGTCTTCTCCGACTCGCGAAGTAGGTGGCCCCGATTCAAGCCTTTATACAAAACCAGTACCTCACCGCCGCCTTCTTGTGCGGACCGCGTCGGGAAGGCACGAGACATTATTATACGTCTGTGCGCGCACCCTCTCATCGGAGCAACCGCGTCATAAGCGACGCGCGTTAGCGTCTAGCGGGAAAACTAATTTTCTCCAATGCCTATACCTCATAGTTGGCCAAGCGGTTCTAATGCATCGCGGTTTTCTCGACACCGTATGTACTTACGCGGTGGCTAAAAATAGAACGACACCGCTCTGCAGCTGTTAACTTGCTCCTGCTCTGCAATGCATGCGCCGGTGCAGGACCTGGGAGCAGACGGGCGTGTGGCTTGCCGTATAGTGTGAATGCATCCTGTATGACTGCGGTCTTTGTTAAGCAACAATTACAAAAAGACTACCTGTTCTCCCCGAACGTCATGGGTTGACTAACAGAGCGTCAGCTGGGCGGGCATTGTGCTTTGGTCAGGAGAGCTTAAGTCTGCAAGCCGTGAAGTCACATCGACTAATGCAGTTCATTTTGGCTAAAGAAATGTTCGCTATACTCCTTTCTATGCATACATTTCTTTAAAAAATTTAAACGTATATTGGTTGCACATCCGTACAGTACCATTAGATGTGTGCGTATGTCCTTTATAAACGTGAGAGCCAATGTCTCAATATCTAGCTCTCTGAATATGACCTTACGTGGAACTGATTTGGGCGGCCGCCGACGGCCGCCAAAATCAGTATAAAAACGTGAAGGGTGTCTCTTGGTCTCCTGACTTTTCTATCTCTCGAATAGGAACAGAGGATTTCTCGATGGTTCTTCTCGTTGCGCAAATGTTATTCTTTTAAGAGCTTTCCGACGCGTGTGAACGGCGCGACATTTCTCACCTGCACTGTCCATTCGATCATGCATGAGCCACGCGAATAAACCCGTGACGTTATTAAGGTGGTGAATACCAATAGAATCCGCGTCTAGATCATCCACGCAGCGTGATTTACGGCAAATGAAATTATGCCTTTCAAGGGCATGGGATGCATGGGAGGCTTTACGATTTCTTCGGTCTGCAGCCAAAACTTAAAAGGCACGGGGCGGGGAACAAGTGCCCAGTAGCCACCGCCAGCTTCTGTGCGTGTTCTCGCCGCCTTATCAGCTGACAAATAGGAAATGCGCATCACATAGGTATGAGGCTAATTTTTCTCGCTCATAGTAGTTCAGCCGATAACTATGGTCGCAAGTGATAAAGGGAGAACATTAGAACAGACTTTACTGTTAGCCGACATCTCAATCGCCGACAGACACCTGCTTGGTATCTGCAACTTCGTACGCTGAATGCGCCTGAGCGGCGGTCCATCGTCAAAGCGAAACTGCTAAGCCCGTCCTAGCTCAGCCCACTCGAGCGCTACGAGCCGGTGCGTACCGGCCTACACTGCAACAAAGTGCCGCAAACGAACGCGAAGCAGGCATGCAGCTACGCACGAGAGGAACAACGCGCTATATACTCACACTGAGAGGAAATCGTTGAAGTCATCGGACCACTCGGCCGGGTTCTTCAGCTTGGGCGGCGGGTTCCTGCGTCAGAGGAGATGCGCCAGCTCGCTGAATTCGGCCGCTCGGTCGCCGAGCACATCATGCACACTGCACTCGCGCCTGTGGCGGGCGCGCGAACCATTACGGGCGCCGCCAGAAGCGCCGCTCCTCAGCGAGGAGAAAGATGCGCGGACGCGTGCGCCGGCAGCGTCCACGGCATTCTCGCTTATTTGCCTCTCTCTCCCTCTCTCTCTATCTCCTCGTTTTTCCTCGGGGCATCATCAGCATCCTTACCTGCTTGTGTACGTACGGTCTCGTATACCGTTCCCCCTCCGATCCCGTTCCCCTCTTTCTCCGGGTCACGTTTCCTTGGCTACTCGTTGCTCTTGTTGCTTCTCGCTCTCATTGCCCCTCTCTCTATCTTTTTTCTTTTTTTTTCTATGCACTCGCTGCTTCTTTTTTGAGTTTCACACGTCTCCTTACGCGGGTTATTATCGCCGTTACGATTCTATTGTCCGTGTGACTCCATTACGCGGCGGTGGCGATCCAAGGACTTTCTTCTTCAACACCGCCGCACTGACCCAGCTTCTCGTGGTTTTTCGTTGCTGTGTAGCTGTTGTTGTTTCTTTTCCGACTTGACCATCTGCATCGGTTCTTGGTTGCGCTTCAAGGTCTAAACGTGCCCTGCGACGTTATGCCGTGGGAGCATCATTCCGCGCCGCTCAGAGACAAGGCCGTGGGATCAATTTTCGGTCGCGGTGGTCGCGTTCCGACGGAGGCGATATGCGTGTATTTGCAAACGCCGTATAGGTGGCCTCCTTCGCGACTCCTCGCATCTTCTGGACGCCCTGAACGTATACACGGCGTTCCGGTGCTTCGAAATGACGCTTGGAACATAAATAGGTCGGTGCATATCACGAGTTCATCACTGGGTGTTTCTAAATACTTGTACAGTTTAAATGAGAAAGGAGACGCTTCTAGCGCGACATTTTTCACATGCTTGATAGGATACAACGTGATATGACATGATATGATATGATACAACTTCATATGATTTTAGTTCCATTATTGTGGAACTTCCGTATCAATTCTGCGTCATCTCATATATATATATATATATATATATATATATATATATATATATATGACGAAATGCGCACGAGCCCCGTACCCCGTACGTAACATTTCAGCATGGACAAAGTGTGCCGGTCAGAGGAACGACGAAAATAAAAAGGTCAGAGTTCTCGCACAGCTGCATTTGAGGTCCATGAGATACTCACACTGCGTTACAAATGTACTCAACGCACCTGCGGACCAACTCACATTCTAGAAGAGCAGTCAGTTATATGAAGTATGCGGTCACGAGACAAACGACGAAGTACAAGTCCCACGCACGTGCCTGTGACCTCTTTTTTACAACTGGTCCTTTCTGCGGGACACCTCGAACAGGAAGCTTCCTCAGTAGGCCACGATTCGCATATGCAGATCGTTAATAGGCAGACGCGCTTGAATTCAGGGCACAGGTAAACTGTACTATAGGTGCCACACACAAAGTACCTTCGCCACGCGGTTACAAACAACCAATTAAGTATGCATAATGTTCGTTGAAAGATAGAAAACGCTTACTCTTTCTCTCTCTCTCTCTGTATATATCCATTATATATTCGTGCTGTAGCCATTCTTCCGCCATTCTTCAAATATCTATTTGTGGTAAAAAAAAAAAAAAACTCGGAAATGGGGCTAAAATCTCTGAAAGAAATTAGCTTCCGCCAGTTGGCGGCCATTACTTTCCATGTCCATCTAGGTGCACATGCACAAATTACGTTATGAACCGCCGTCGTCATTGTCAGTCGAGTCGGAGAGGCGGTATGTGAAGATTGCGTTTAGAAAAAGAAGAGCGCTCGGGAACTAAATCAGGGACAGATCAAATTGACCAAGCTTTGCGCTTATAAACGCTGTCTGTCATTAGCAGATGTGATTCGCCGAATAATCATCATTATCATCATAATAATCATAATCATCATGTTATGGCCACTGCAGGATGAAGGCGGGTGGGGGCATAAAATAAATACTATGTTTTCGACATTACCATTTGACAAATGTCACACGAACCACCGTAGCGGATGGGCAACTTTTTTGAATGTGGGCCCAGATGATCAGGATTGGTAGGGAAAATATACTGAAGTCAAATGCACTTCTATCTCTGTAGTGAAAAAATACGAAGTGGGAAGCGTTGTCGTGATGCACCAGTCAACGCCGTTCTTTTCAAATTCAGAGGCAGTGGTTTCGCAGATTTGCCTGCAGCTACAGGTATATATGCCACAGCAGTGGGTGAAACGGGACGTTTTCACTACTGTGACCGCATCTATGTGCGCAGCTATTGAAGACTGCGAGCCAACTGCTGAAACGCGGTGACTGTGCGAGTTGTCGTGCGGCTGGCCTCCCTCGGTTTCATTCTCAGTGCAAGTCCATTGATCCTAGCCAAAGAATTACACTGGCACGACTCAGGCTGCCTTTGCCAAACACTCGTTGAATAGTGCCTAAAGCTGGAACTCTCTATAGTGGAACTACTACACGTGGAACTACCTGGTTTCCTAAGGAATACTTGAGGGAGCTCATTGTTCCGTTTCTAATACGCTGCGAAAATCGTCAGTGGTCATATGAACTGCGCCAAAGAGACCCACGCAATAAACCCGAACGTGCGCCCACCTGCATGAAAAGTTTCAATGACACAAACATCTGACGTTAAAGCAGGCGACTACAATCCAAATGGATCCGCCGCGGTACGGTAGCCCAGTGGCCATGGTGTAGCGCTGCTGAGCTCGAGGCAAGGGGTGCGATATCCCGCCTGCGTGTACTTAGATTTAGGTGTACGTTAAGGAAACCCACACTGTACAAATATTCAGACCTTTAAGGGTGTTTTCTTGTCGGACTGGTTTTCTTACACCCTTACTGTTAGGGCCTTACAAAAATTTATAGAGGCCGACAACGGAGCTCTAACTAGACGTGCGATGACAAAACAGGTAGTTAAAAACTATGTAATCATTCTGACAGCCTTGGGGTCACAGAAATATCCGACAGAAGAGTTTCATATCTCTCCCATGTGAAATTACCTTGTCGGATATTTCTGTGCGCCCAAGGCTGTCAAAATAATTACACAGTTTTGAACTACGTCTTTTGGCATCGCACCTCTAGTTACAGCTGCATTGTCACCATCTATATATATTTAGAAAGCCCTAACAGTAAGAGTGTTACCGGTGCGACAAGAAAGCACACTTGAGGGCGTAAACATTCTTATAGTGCAGTTGGTCAAAATTATTGGCATGCCTCATAGTCGTGATTTTGTCGTGTAAGACCCCAACACTTAAAAAAACAATTTGTTTGCAATTCCAATGACAGCATTAGTCCCCGAACCTTTGAATCACACATTGTGCGCAGCGAGAAAAGGTTATTCATTTATAGCACGCCTAGGTTTGTGTTTAAGAAGGCAAGATAACACGCCCAGCGCCAACCAATGTAACAAGTACTCACGTCAAGCAGTGCTCACAGCGTATGTCTCTTTATGTAACGGCGTCAACGTACTGCCAGCCATTTCGGAGCCGCACGCTCTCTCTCTCTCTCTCCCCTTCCCTTTTCTTTTTATTCGTTTCTCGCTTCCTGTTATTGTAGATAGAAAACACGCTGGTTCTACTCCAGCCAGCATGTTTTATAGCTTCCTGCCATTCACGCGGTCAGCGCAAAGCGCAGGGAGCGGTTCCTCCTTGTTGAGCTACATATTCACCTGGGTTAACACGTTTCCTTTCTTTCCTTATCTTCGCGGCATGTTAAGAGAGACGGCGACCACTTTGAATTTGCTTGCCTTTTGCACCCATTCATTCTAGTGGCAACCAGAGGCAGGCGAATGCTTTCATTCTGGCGTTCTTCCCTGTCCTCTACGTTAAAAGGGTACGGGCATGATATTTTCGACTGTTCATTTTTTTCTTCTTTCTTGCGTTAAATGACGTGTAAATAATTTATAATAATAGCATTCCTGCAGTCAGTTTTGGTTTCGTTTCTTAGGAGGATATAGTGTCGCGACGTCACGGCACAGTATGGAGTTATGTGGAAGGAAGACATTGCGACATTTTGACACGTGCTCATGGCTTACTCGGTCGCCTCGTATGCGGTTACTCGTTGTGAGGGCCAGTGTAGCAGCATAGCGGACGACTGAGCGAGTCACACTCCCACGTGACCACGCACTGTGCCGTGACGTCACGACAAAGGAGAAACCAAAGCGAAACTGGCTGTAGAAAATCCATTATAGTACATTATTTAGAGCGCTGTGAGGATTGACAGTATCTTTTCTGGAATTTAAAGGTACCGGACCTTCACTTAAAGAAAAAAAAAGGCTAGAAAATATCGTGTAAGTAACTCTTTAAGCATCGTTTTCACCTTACACTTATACAAACGTTGTAATGTTAACACTACCTTCTTCGCCCTCACCCTAAATAGGTAATTGTCAGTCACAGTCATAAGCCACCCGCGCCCTCGCTTTGCTTGCAACGTGGAAGCACTATTCGTTGAGTTTTCAAGGTGATCGAATGTGTTGTGTTCACATGCGTTAACAGGAAGTAATATAGATATGCCATCAACATCGCGTTACTCAAATAAAACATGTTTGAATTGATTAATGTTAGCCAACGGCTAGATGAAGATTTGCGTAGCGTATTGTACTAACTTTGGTAACAAAAATGCACCTTTCGCCCTTGGTTCAAATTTGAAAGCTTTCAGAGAAGCGTGATTGAAAACTGGTTCGCTAGTTTGACGTAATAGTTCTGCGGAAAGCCGCAAGGTGGAGAGAAGTAATTTATAAAGGGTATATGAGACATCTACCCAAACGTAGTTAAGTGCTACAAAGGAAACCCATGCGGGTTCCTCAAAAGAAAAGCTTCGCAGTTGAAGAAAAATTCGCTAGCTTCGCTAGTTAATAAAATTGAATAGAGAAGTAAAAACGCGGCTGTCGCACAAGTTGTGTTGTAATGTGCACAACATCTGCAGCAAGCGACGGCACTGCTTGATCCACAGGTGTTCAATATCGTGCGATACACCGCACAAGCATTCGCTTTTTATAGAACTTGCAGGAAGAAAAAGAAAAATAGGAAGAAAGGAAAGAGTGTACTGTCGCATCCACGCGCGCTCCGTTCTGTGCGCTCTGTGTGAGGCCTTATGTGTCAGCGCTGCATGATAAACGTATACCACGACAGTGGAGTGCATGACTGCGCTTTAGCTTTTCGAGATATGCAGGACTACCCTGACTGTTGGCAACGTTGCAACACTTGCGGGGTGTGTAGACGGACCCGCCAAAGTCGAAACACCCGGCATTTCTGAACCTGTTCATCGAACGTATGGCGAGGTCACGAAATTCTAGCTATGCGCGTGCGACGTCCGATGCACGCGGTGGCAGACGAATTGCAGTCAGGAGCAGTTGAACATCGTCGTTGACGTGAAGCAGATGTAACGCTACTATGTTGCAGCGGAAGTAAGGCTACTTCCATGATATTGACGTGCATCCAAAGTACCAGCTACAGCGGAGGACAGTTTTGCACACACGTGCAGTAATGCGCTCGCAAATAATATGCGCCCGTAATCACGAAACTTCGAAACGGCCTTTTCTGATTAACTGGTGCTCGGGCGCCCGCAGCTCATGATTGGAACCATCTTCCCGCCTCCATCGCTGCAATCTGTGGCACCACTAATTTCAAGAAGATTGCCAACGACTACATATGTACTCGCCAGTCCTCTCTGCAATGCCCTCGGGCCTTAAGAGTATGCAAATAAATAAATAAATAAATAAATAAATAAATAAATAAATAAATAAATAAATAAATAAATAAATAAATAAATAAATGTTCTGTGGGACTGCCAACGCCAGTCCCACAGAACATTTACATTTATGAATTTGGGCCCCGATCTCAAGGTATCGCCGGGCTTCCCGTGCGGAAGCCTACTATAGAATTTATACGGGTTCTGTATCTACGACTATTTAGGCGTCGATCGAATAACCACATAGTCTTAACGTACATGGTACAAACGCCGGAATGATCGCACTTGAGAACAAGGGCATATGCAAGAAACGAATGTCCATGTCTATCATACAATTGAAACTACCACTTGAGCGATTTCTGGCACATGCGCGTTGAAGCTCGTCAGCAATTAGTAAACTGATTTGGTGCAAGTCTCAGTACATCCATTATTTTTAAGGTACAGTAGTAAGAAAAACTTCAATACCAACACGCTTGGTGATGAATTATCACTAGATTGCATTTAGGAGGTGTTACTGAATATTGACGGGAATGTAGACATGAAAGAAAAAAATAAATTACACGCATGCGTAACGTGACACACAAACCATCGTTGAATGCGTAAGCAGCTCACCGAGATGGAAGAGAAATGCCAGTGCGATGCATTACTAACACCATAAAGGATTTATCGGCCGGTGTTTTTCAAGCACATTCACATACATAAAATGCTAATTGCATTTAGAGCGCACGATTAAAAATAAAACCAAACGACATCTGTGGGCTTGTCGTTTTGTTTCGTGCTGCCCTCACAGAAAGGCAAACACAAGGTCGGCGTAGCCTCGATCATATATATTAAAATACAAATGGAGAAAATACGCGCCGTAATACTGGTATGTAGACTAGAGATCAAGTTGCTCTCGAGTTTCTACTCCCCGTCTATAACAAGCGACAAGAATGCGCTACACCTTTATTGATGTTGCCTTCTCCGAACTAAGCATCTAGGACATATTGTATCTCTCTCTGCACTGTTGCCGTCGGTGAACTGCGCGCCCGCTAGTGCAGGCCAAGTGTAACTCCCGTTCCAGGACGCCCAGTACCGTGTAGTTCTGTTCTCCAGATTCGCAGTATAGAACAACAGTAGTGCAGGCGAGAGCAGACGCGATAATGACCGCTTTCCGCTCTGCTAGCAAGCGTTGTTTCCAGCCCCGCCTACCCCAACGGGATGTTTTCCTTCGCTACGTCAGGCGTGGATAACTACTAGTACGCTCAAGTTAAAAAATAAATAAAAAGAAAAGATTACAAGTAGTCGTTCACAGACTCGCGATTTGAGATTTCGAGGCGGTCGCTTTACGTGTGCGCGTGTGCGTAAAGGCTTGTAATGATACGCAAATCCCTTTTCGCGCGGTCTACGGATTCGATGATGAATGAGCGTAGGCATTCACGACGTTTGCGCTGATAGTCACGAAACGAAAGATCCGCTTCTGCTATACACTTAAGTGACCTGATGTGTCAGTATTCACTTGTATTTTACGTCCCGATTTAATGGCTCTTATGGAGTGCTCGCGGCGTCATTGCTTGGGCACGATGGCCACGCGGCCCTCTCTAAATGAATAAATAAGCGATGAAATAAAGTAAACTCGGCAACGGGATCAAAGGCAAGCCTTTTCACGATGCTAAATCGTTTACACTATTAGAACGTTGGAAGTATTGTATGCACTAGAAGAACCTTTCTGGGAATTTCCGGACAGATCTCGAGCGAACAGGGTAAAGGGTATATTGACATGGTTCCGGGAAGTCTGAATAATTGTGGAGGATATTAGAGAAACCGCTGTACCAAATTCAGTATTAAAAATTCAGTGTATCTCATCCACATTGATGATGATGATCCACATTAAGGATTTTCGTGAGGGAAGGTGACGTTAACAAGATCCATCATATGTTCTTAAAAGAGCTCTGTTGTTATGGGGTCGGGCCGGAATAATTAGCCTCTTTTTATCTTCAGGGTGTCTACCAACGGGGAAAACCGGGAATTCTCAGCGATATTGAACAGTCTAGAAAAACTCAGGGAAAACTCAGGGAAATTGTGCTTCAGACAGGGAAAATTACCTGTCATTTTATTGAAAGGGAACAAAAGTCGCCCCACTGCTGGCTCGAGTAAAAGACAGGAATCGTAACGAATTGTCTTTGACGCGGTGCCGTCGGCTGGAGGAGTTGCCAGTGTGCAGTCAACGACTGATTTTCCGGACGCCCGATTTTTGTGAAATGCCCGGTAATGCGGACCGCTTCGCGGCACCACCACGTGCCCCATAGAGTCAATTGATGTATAAGAACATCTGTAATTTAAGACGCAAGAACCCTTCGCTGTCCGTTTTTCCGAACTTTTTGCCGCGACCGCAGGTCCGAAACGGCATTAATCAAAGCCACCACCGCCGTTTTGATTATCCCGCCGCCTCGAACCAGCGCACTCGCACGCAGATACGCACGCAGATACCGCGGCAACGCTAGACTTAGCTGTTTCGACGTTCGCTATTAAAGGGCCCCTCACCAGGCCCCATAGTAAATTTTGGTTATATGCTGGGAGTTGTTACGTGTCCTCTAGGGAGCGTTCTGCCGCAAATTTTTTTCAAATCGGCTCATATTAATAGCCGAGATAGAAATATTTCAGTGCCGCGAACCCATGATTTCAGCAGGCGGGCTCCACTGCCAAGCAAGACGCTCTCTCCAAATGGCCACGTCTAGGCTACGCAAGCGAAATTCCTTCCCAGCCTTCTCCCATATCGGACCTCGAGGATCGCGTGACGCATACGTCACAGGCCCTGCCTTCATTTTTGTTTGCTCCTCGCCTTTCTTTTTCGGCGCCACGCACTTCCGCCGACGACGTCGCGCGCGAGATGTCTCGTTCGCGCAGCGCACGATTTTGCACGCTGTGCACAAGAAAACATGACTAGCGGTATAATTCAATGCTACACGAATACTGAGGAAGAACAAGCGGATCGCACAGCATGAACACGCACTGGAACACGGTAGAAAATGGCATAGTTTCGGTACTTGCGCACGTGACCGCACGACCGTGGGAACAAGCAGGCGAAGCGGAAGTACCATCTCTCTTGCTTCGGTGCGAAGTAAAACAAAAAAAAAACACGCAGAAATTCCGTTTGTGTTTTATTATTTCTATAAACTTCAATTCGTCAATTCAAGCAACAGGTTGCACAGATAACAGATGTCTTGGATAATTCTCGAAGTCACGTGTCACTACGAGCGGCGTCACACTGCGGGCACGACTACGTAGGCGCAGTGGCACGACTACATCATCGTCCGGCTTGGCGCGCGGCGGCAGCAAAGAGAAGGAAGAACGGCGTTCTGTTTGAAATTTCAGATCTTTCCGCGGCGCGCAGCGATGTAATACTGTGCAGACACGATTTGTTATCGCGCATTGTATGCTCTGCGCTTGTCAGCCCAAAATGGCCAGAACTGGTGAGGGACCCTTTAAGGTTCTTGCCGTTCGGCGCCGTGTTTTTCATTGAAAGAGTTCGCCGCTGTCAGTAGTGGCACCGACTCCACCTCTGTAATCCTCGCGATTGGCTCCGAAGCTTAGGAAGCGTAGCGCATTGCATAGTCCCGGTTCCCGAAAGGTAGCTTCGCCTCAGCACCGAGATGTTACGCGGTGAAGCGTACGTGAAGTATTGCGGTGAAGCTTTACAAGCGTGGGAAAGGACAGTTGTCACGGGACACAGTACGTATTCTATAATTATACATGCGTGCACTCGCCGTCTCCTGTCAGAGTACGAGCACCGATATGGATAATAAGTGTACTGGCAGGCCTTCAGAGCTTTTTCGGACGTGTTTGTGAGGATTTGAGCCTTAAGTAAAAGACATGCATTGATTTTTTCGGACTGCCCGATTTGATTTTTCGGACGTTTTCGTGTCCCCTAGGGAGTACGAAAAATCGGACGTTGACTGTACAATTGACCAAGAGGATGCTTAAAATGGTCCGTGGAACGATCGCGCGGCGGAACGAGGACAAGAACAGAAAACCGTCGCATTGAGGAATGATCGGGAAAGGAACTGTGCCGCCTCTTCTTTGAAGGAGCTTGAATCCGCTGTGGTTGCTCAGTGTCTATGGTGTTGGGATGCTGGGTACGAGGTCGCGGGATTGAATCCTGGTCACGGCGGCCGCATTTCGATGGGGGCGAAATGCGAAAACACCCGTGTACTTAGATTTAAGTGCACGTTAAAGAACCCAAGGTAGTCGAAATTTCCGGAGTCCTCCGCTACGGCGTGCCTCATAATCAGAAAGTAGTTTTGATACGTAAAACCCGATAATTTAATTAAGGAGCTTGAGCTCAAGAAGTGTTGGCTGACGCAAAGATGCTGGTCACCCTCATCCAAACCAAAATACACTCTTGAAATCAGTGAAACACAAAACGGAGATATTGTGCGTGGGCTATGAGTATGTGAGGACAGTCGAGGTTGACTTTCCAACTGGTGAGAAAATCTCACTTGTGACAAAGTTCAGGCTCAATACCAATGATTTTGCTGTCACTTGATAGAAATAGCTCATTTTCAAAAATATTTGATTCTGTATGCATCTCTTTTTATTCGTATTTGGAGATGTACGACTCTATTTACAATTGGCTTTATCATTTTTCTTTTTCGAAGATATTTTATTTGCTGTGCATTTTACTATCCCCTACCTTCAGTTTTCTATTTTGAATAAGATAAACACTACTCCTTACTATTCAAACTGGATTAAGTTTTCTTTAATTTTTAATATGCTTACTTGAGAGTGACGGCATCGCGTGACGTGGTGTCAGCCTGTCTTGACATAAAATAGAGTTCTGCATCGCTCAGGGAACTCGAATATGTCAACTTGGTAGACACCCTGATCTTCCTAGTTTCCTTCTCATTCGCCAGTTGTTTTTCGCTTTCTTTTTTCTCGAGAGCTCCGTTTTTCAAGTTCTGAGAGCACATATTGTTTTTCGCAGTGCCTCATCTCAATCCAAGGCGTGCGTTTCGACCTCTTTTGCTTTCCTCCATTATGTTTAAGAGCGATCTTTCTTATTCAAACACCAACTCTTTTAAATCTCCAAACCGTCTTTTCACGAGCAACAGACCGGTGCATTTTGATAGAGATCGTGTCATCCCTGACAAACGCCAATTAACCCATATACAAAACCCAGAGAAAGCTTTATTTCTAGCCATGTTCATGCAAAATAGAAAACTAACAGCAACAAAATGTTGCCTGAGTAAGAAATTGGGTAGTATAGTGGTTCATTAATAGTTCTTCTGCTGCACTCTACTAAGAAACGCTACGGGTACTGCCTGTTTCCCAAATTAGAATTGCGAGATATCAAACTCAGCGTAGCAAAATATGATACTTTCTACTTTAGTTACGCACGTTTTTCCCCCCTTACTGTCACAGCAGTCCTTACTGATGTCAGTAGAGCTTCGGTGGCACGTGTGTAACGGAGTGATATACTATTTTGTGGTGGCCTGGAGTTACGTAATTGATTTATATAGCGCTTGACGTAGTAATGTTAGCGTATTATTTAATGTATTTAATGCGCCGATGCAAAGAAGGGACGTGTTCAAACTGCTTCTCAGCCAATATGCGTAATATTTATGATAATTTCATTCCCTGCTGGCTATCATTGCTTAATTGTGCTGCTTAATAGTGTCGAGTGCGAATCTTCGGATGCATCTTTGTTGTCCTGAAAACAAGTGCGATAACTATTTTGTATTATTTTTTGTGAGTCATGTGAAACACAACACAACAGTCGAGCGATGGCTTTGTCCTGTCCTCCAACGGACAGGCGATAGCTGAATATTTGCGCCCGGACATGTTACAGCACTCCTATTTCGACACCGTTCGCCGAGCTGTCCTGGGTTCAATTAACCATTGTCAACCTGGCAACACCTAAGTTGGTTTGGATATGCCTGACCTGCACACTACCGCATTTGTGCCGGCTCCACACCAATACCTCGTTACTGAACGCTGCAAACCTCCTCATCCTTCAGTCTTCACTATCATCATCAGCGTGCTGCGTTGCAAAGCGTTTAATTGTTTCAGCGAATACCCGCCGCAGTTGCTCTGTGGCGGTGACATCTTGTTGATGACCACGAGGTTGCAAGTTCAATTCTCGGCCACGGAGAGTGCAATTCAGTGCGATGGAGAAACCAAAACGCTTGCCTACTTGTGGTTGCACTGCCTCTCACCAACTACTTGCAGCGCAGCGAAAGGTACGGCTTGTTTCAGGTAATCGGCAACGAGGGCTGGCTGCGTGTTTCAGAGAAGGGACGGGGGTTCGCCCACCTGTGCATTGCTAATCTTCCCGGTACCTCTCCATACAGCCTGTGTCCTCGGAGGGACATTGGCGGCCGACGGTGGGCGAGCCTTTCTTAATTCTAGGCCCGTATACACAAAAAGCTCTTGCGCTAGAACCGTTCGTCAAAGCAAAGTCCAACCAATCCTGATGCAGGACATAATATTTGCCAAGGCAGTGAGCTTGTGGCAAAGAGCACTTGCGAAAAATTACATTATGGCGTTTTACGTTTCATAGCCACGATCTGATTATGAGGCATGCCGTAGTGGGCGACTCCGAATTAATTTTGGCCGCCAGTTTTTTAATGTACTCATAACTCTAAGTACACGAGCCGGAATTTCGCCGCATCGAAATGCAGCTACTGCGGCCGGAATCGAACCTACGACCTCGAGCTCAGCAGTGCAAAACTAGAGACCAGCCTGCTACCGAGTCGGGGACAATTACGAACGAAAATGTTTGTTGATTCTGTGCCTGGTTCTCTTTTGCGTTTGTCTGAGGTACGCCGCAAGCTTCGCTGCACTGCACAGTTTTGAGGCGGAGCCTTCCTTTATTGCGTGTCTTACTGCAAACAGTGCAGCGACGAATTTTAAAACCTTATTAATTCACTAGGGTAATTCAGTTGGTAATTCAGTTGCTTCCTGCCAATAACGAGGTATTTCCGTGTGGTTATGATGTTTACCGGTGTGACAGAAACACACATGGTGGCGGCGTTTTTCTTCTCATTAATGAGTGCCTTCACAGTACTGAACTCCCTACTTCTTTCAATCAATCTGAATCCATATGGTGCAGGGTTAGAATGAGCAATGGCAATTACCTTGCTGTTGGGTCTTTTTACCGGTCTCCTAGTTCTTGTAATCCGGAATCATTTACCGAGCTATCAAACTTTTTAACTGCCGTAAATACTGAGTATATACTTGGGGGTGACTTTAACATGCCTGCTGTTGTCTGGGAAGATGGCAAACCTGTGTTCACAGACTCGACTGCCATATCTCTTGCCTTTTCAGAGTTTATTATAACTAATGACCTAACCCAATTCGTCTCCGAATGCACGCGACGAGATCATTTTTCTGCCAGCACTTTAGATTTGTTTTCTGCTAGCTCTGAGTCGCTGATCCAAAATGTAGCTGTCATCTCTGTTATCAGTGATCACGATTGCGTTGTTGCCACGTCTAGTGCCGCTTCAGTTAGACCAGCCCATAAATATCCAAGAAAGGTTTTTTTCTACGACCGAGGGGATTACATGTCTTTATCACGAGAGCTTTCAAATTTCTTCCCTATCTTTATGAGGTCAGCCAGTCAGTGGACATAGATGAAGCTTGTATTCTTTTTAGAGATAAATTAAAGGCGTTAATTGAAAAATACATACCTTCCAAACTTTTGACAACTAGGCGCCGGAAAGATAAACCTTGGGTAGATAAGAAAATTCGCTCGCTAATTAACAAAAAACGCCGCCTGTATGCTTCGTATTTGAAGACTCGCAATCAGTCTGTTTTCCATGAAATGCGTCACGTGAACTACAAAATTAAGCAAGAAATAAAAATAAATAAACAAACTTATATCTCATCGCTTGACGCAAAGTTGAGGGATAATCCTAAAGAATTTTGGAAATTTGTTAAAATAAATGGTAAAGTGGGCACCACTGTCCCTATTTTGTCAGTTGGCGAGAAAACAGTGCTTGATGATTATGAGAAGGCTTGCTGTCTGAATTCCTATTTTAAAAGTGTTTTTTCTGAGACGTACACTGGTGAACTGCCTGAAATACAAGAAATAGTCTACGAGAATATGCCTATGGTTACTGTCACATATAACGGTGTTCTGAAGCTTATTTCCAATCTGAACAACAAATCGGCTGGCGGTCCTGATGGTATTCCGTCGCAGGTATTGAAATCCTGCTCTCAAGAAATTGCGCATTTTTTGTAGCTCTGTTTATTAAATCATTAAATACCATTTCATTACCTGCAGAGTGGAAGGTAGCCCACGTCGTTCCCATTCATAAAAACGGTCCCAAAAATGTACTAGAAAACTACAGGCCTATTTCTCTAACATGTGTATGTTGCAAAACAATAGAACACATTATATACAGTGCTGTGATGAAACACCTTCAAAGCAATAATTTCTTTTCGAATTTTCAACATGAATTCAGGCCTGGCTTGTCATGTACGACTCAACTGGTAGAGTTATCCCATGATCTCTTTTACTATTTTGACCTTGGATTTCAGGTAGACTGCATATTTTTGGATTTCCGGAAAGCTTTTGACACCGTTTCTCATGCATTGCTTTTACATGAATTATCTTGTCTCGGTATACACCCTGCAATAGTACATTGGATTGGAAATTACCTGTCTGGACGAACACAGCATGTTTTAATAAACGGCACTAAATCAACACCTGTCACCGTAACCTCTAGCGTGCCCCAAGGGTCTGTTTCGGGGCCCTTGTTATTTTTAGTCTTTATAAATGACATTGTCCACACTCTAGAATGCAAAGTGAGGTTATATGCTGATGATTGTGCCATATACAAGAATGTAGAAAATGATTGTGATGTTAGTAGTTTGCAGAATGATCTAAACAAAATTCATGCTTGGTGCATTAAGTCGGGCATGTCCTTGAACAGTGCTAAATGCTAACTTGTGTCATTCACCCGTAAACGCTTTCCTGTGAGATCAGTGTATAAATTGGACGGACTACTTCTTGATAAGGTCCAACACTACAAATACCTCGGGGTCTATTTTTCAGACAATTTAACATGGAACAGACATATTGAATAATTAACCTTAAAATCATGTCGTATGCTAAACCTTGTTAGACGTAATTTTTATAACGCCCCCCAGAAAGTAAAAGAACTGCTTTACATAACAAATGTTCATCCGGTACTCGAATACGCTTGCCAAGTATGGGACCCTCGAAGCTCTAAACTTATAGAAAAGCTTGAACGCGTCCAAAACCGCGCTGCAAGATTTGTTTCTGGTAATTATAACTTCCGTAGCAATATTACATTAGTTAAAAAGGACCTTGGTTGGAAAACACTAGCACACCGCCGATTAACTGCAAAATTAGAACTATTTTTCCGAATCTACTCTGATCTCACAGGAATAAATAAGAACTTGTACATTTTCCCTCCCCACTTCATTTCTAAACGATGGGATCACGAACTGAAAGTTCTTGAAATGCGCTGTCGTACTGATGTCTACCGTAATTCATTTTTTCCGCATGCTTCCGCACACTGGAATAGGCTTCCCAGGAGCATTAGTGAATGTAAAACGTGTTCAGAGTTTCTGTCTTTATTGTCACGCAGTCTGTCGTAGTATAATATCATCCAGTTTTCTTTATATCATTTGGCTGGCATTGCCCTTCATGCGATAGTGTACCCTTTCCATTTCTGTCTTGCAATTTTGCACCGCATTTCACTGAAGGCCGTTTTGCCGTCGAGATGACTCATCGATGTTACGTATTTTGTTACTTTTACCATCTGTGCTTGGCTGTATCAAGCTTTTGTCGAATGTTCATTTTTCTTCAATTTGTCCCCCCTGCAATAATGCCCTTGTGGTGCTGCAGGTACTTGCATAAATAAATAAAATAAAAATAAATTAAGGACATGCTGACGTGCTTTTTACTGATTGCTGAATAGCTTTATCGGCAGCAAAGGGGTGTGTGTGGATAAGCTTGATTTCAGGCAGTATGTTTTGCTTTCTCGTTTGGTCATTAATTTAGGATAGCATCTGTCGTTGTGATTTACTCTTTCGATTACGCGCACTCGCTGTTGTTTCAAGTGCTTACTGACTAAAACGAAGGACCACAGAAGCAGGCTTCTCTGTAGAGCGTAGAGAGAAAAGGCAACTTCAACGCACACTATTGGAGAACACTTACTTAAAATTGCGCCGAGAATTTAGCATTGCCCTTAAAAAAAGGCAGGCAAGTCCTTGTGGAGTCATCTGCTTCGGCAGTATGTAGTAAATGTGTGCCGATCAGTGGTAACGAGGCAGCGCTACCGTGGCCAGTCTCCGTTGGCTCTGTATTAGCGATGGCTTCTCTGCAGTACACGGAAGCTTTAGAAGCGTGCAACAAGACTCTTCAAAGGAGGAGCAGGCGTCGTTCGGAAAACGAACGCGCAACTGGCGGTGCTCCGATAAACTTCATCGCAGTGTTGCACGTGGCGCGTGCATCGTTCAAGTCTTCAAGTCATTCCTCGGCCCCCGCTGTGTGCTCAGTCTGTCGGGTTTGCAATCCTGACTGTCTTGGTCAGAGCCAGTGAGGCGCTTGGTCGTGGTATCGTTCACACCTTGACGGAGACAGTCTAGGGCTCTTGGAAGCTTGCTAGCTGGTGAAACGGTTTAAACTGGCGCCGTACACCTTCAGCACGGGAAGACTAAGGACGAAGCTATAGTACGCGAAGGAGAAATCGTTTTTCTCGGCGACCACTGCACCGAGTTTAATGAGGTTTATTGCATTTAAAAGTAAAGTAAAATGTAGTGATTCTAGGAAGCAGGGCTCGCATTCACAAAATGGCTTCAAGCTAGAATTGTTCGTAAGAGAATATTTCAGTCAGTTCCGATGCTGGACATATTATTAGCGAAGGCGGCCGGTCAAGGAAAAAAGAAAAGAACACTTACAATGAAAAGTGTCGTGAATTTGGCTCCAGATATTTTATTTATTCCTATAACATTTAAAGAAAGTCTCACGATAACAAACTATCAAAAACTGAAGTATCAGATTTACAACTCTGTCTCAGCAATGAAAAGCGATATTATATTTCTGTTAAGTGCACCTAATAGTGGATCTAAAACGGAAGAAATTGGGTGTATGTTACACGGCTCGGAAATATACGGCTAATTTGTGCGTAGGATTTTCCCAAAACCCTCCTAAACATTGTAATAAGTTCACGTACGGTGTAATTGCATACATCTAATTTGTCCGCTTAAGAAGCTTTAACAGATGCAGTTTATAGACCGTTTCATCGGCGAGGAGGAATGTAGCCTCGAACCAGCGCGTCGCGCCGCTTTCCTCCTGGCACCGGTATATGTGGATTTCGTTTTCTCCCATCTGCACCTTTGAACAACAGATGTTTAATTGCGAACTAGTGCAATTCTAACGTGTTTTGTCTGCGCTTGTTGCGATGTCAGATGACTCAACGTCAACGGGCTACCACTGCGCTGTATTCAGCTGCAAAAATAACTTTCGGAAGAGAACGTGAAGTGCTTCTTCAGCTGCGGCGACTTCATGGACTCCGCCGCTTCCGTTGCAGACAAGAAGAGTCCGCTATGTGTTGCCAGCACAAACAGAAAAGGCTTGAAAAGAGTTGGCTTGGCTCGTCTATCGACAGAACAACGGTGACAGGGGCCAGCCAGCCATGACGTAGGCGTGTACTTGGGGGAAGAAACGCGGTACAAATATAAGAAATGGCTTTACAACAACGCGAACTGATTGCGCCAACTTTTTATTGTGAAAAGTGGTTGAAAAGGTGAAAATATAGGTGGTTAACCCAAGTCACGCTCTCTCCTGTGAAACCAGAACGATGGGCGGCTTTCAGAATATGCGAGGTGGGCTATCGACATCACTCTCACTTCTCATCGTTGCTGGAGGAGGGACTCTTACTTTTATAAAGGCTGCTCAGATAAAAACAGGTAAAAAATACTGCTTACTAAATATCCACGCGCTTTTGGAAGCAACGGCTGCAGATGTAAGCACCACCGAAGGTGCAACTTTGCGTTGCGCCATAAGAAACTGGGCCCCTAAAAATCGGTTGTCAGTCCCTTTAATAGAGTTCAAGGCTACTCATACAATAATAACACGTTGCAACTGTGTTACGTATCGACAATGTTCAGTCTTGACTAGCCTCCTATTTCTATCGTGGGCAGAGCTGTAGCAGCGCCTCTAGGCCCGTCGCCGTTCGATAATGAGGCTATTTCTAAATTACAAGCTTAGTAAGGGCACGCGAAGAGGTTTCCCAATCCCAAAAACTTGTTGACACCTGTTGGGAAAACGCGGAAACTTTCCACTCGTCGTCAACAGCACGTTCGCATTGCACCCTCTAAGCGCAATCCCATTTACCAGCATGGCGTCGGACGATAGACGGTGCTGTTATCTCATAATGGCGGTGGCCTCAATAAAACGGTCTATATAACAGCAATATCGGTTTTTGGTGCACAGTTCTGTGCTTGTCAGCTTCGTTCTTCTGCCTTACTTTTAACTTGCATATTATTGGTAATTAAAAAAGTACCCTGTCTAAAATTAAAATTGTACTTCTTAGAGTAGCTAGAGTTGAACGCTTTCTTTCAAATGCAGCAAATTTCATTCCAATTGGTTCAGCTGTTGTCTCATAAAAGCATTTCTGAGCATTTCGCGAAAGGTACAGGTCATGTACTTCAAGTAACGCAGAGGTACAAAGGGAATTTATGCGGGTTCATCAGAAGAAACGCTTAGCAGTTGAAGAAAGAAACATCCGTGTTGGCATTGGGATCGGCGCCTCAGCTTTCAGATCGGCTTTCCAAGGTCCGCACTGTACCAACTGAGCTTCGCAGAGGGTGGGGCAGTATGAGGACGCTGGCACGGTGAGCGGCATCGGAGCCAGCTGAGGTGGAAAACGACGTCGAAAGCGCGAGTGCATTCGTGCGGTTACGCCGAGGGACGCCGACGAGCCAGCTGTGGTAGTAGACGACGACGACGAAGGGGCGAGCAGTGGCACGAGCGCATTCGCGAGGTTACACCGAGCACGGCCGCCGACGCTCAACCCACGAACGGGCTTCCAAGAGCTGCGCTCTAAAAACGGAGCTGCCTTCACAGGGCCGTAGCCTTCGACTGTCGTAAGACAAGGTGGCGCGTCATGTGGCGGAACGGTCGAGTTGTGGTGCTTGTCGAAAAAAAAAAAATATCTTAAGAGGAAGCTTTAACTCGGGCCCAATGCTGACGCGCCTATTCAAATACATGTAAAACGCTGAAACACTTTTCTGAGATAACCCTGGACCGATTTTAATGAAATTTGTTGCATTTGAGAGAGAAAGGTAAATTCTAGTGACTGCATGTTGGAAGCGGAATTTCTATTTAGGGCTTCAATTTTGTTAAAAGAATTTTCAAAAATTCGTAAGTTCGAGAAAAATAAAAGCACAAATTTTACAAATTAGTAGCTCTGCATCAAGAACAGATATCGCAGTTCTGTAAACGGCATCGATTACATCACTAAAAGCAGACAAATCCGATATGTCAATTTATATCTTACGCGAATTCGTTACGTTGTGTAAAAGGATTCTGAAGCAGCTGTATTTCCATATTACTAAACTTCTGAGATTCATGTGCAACATATCAATTTTGTCTGCTTTAGATGTACTATTAGATGCAATTCACATAATTGTGATATCGTTTTTCATTGCTGAGTTACAGAGTTGTAAACTTGAGAGTTTCATCTTCTGAAAATTTGTGATTTTTGCCAATTACTAATAAAAAGTGACGACCTAAATCAAGGATTCGAAACGAACATTCGCCAGATTTTAAGTTTTTCAACAAACCTCGTCAAATTTGGTACAGTGGTTGTCGAGAAAAACGAATTCTCCGTTTACATGATTTAGATAGGAGCACCCAAGCTAAAGCTTCCTCTTAAGCAACGTACATATCGCATGTGTCACTTAATATGAAGCAAACTTTTAAATAAAGTCATAGATCCTAGGACGTTCACTGTAGAACGCTCTACAATTTCCTAATTGGAAGTTTTTCTCTAGATTTACGACTTGCAGGGTTGATTAATTCATTTTGACTAATTATGCAAATACAGATATTGCACAAATTGTGTGGTTTGCTCGATTTAGTGGTCAACAAGATTTCTTTAGTCGTGACCTCCTACAGCTCCACAAATATTTTTTAAACCTTGGCCGAAGATAGCTGGGACACCATGTATATTACGACGGTAATTGATACCGGAGGCACATCGTACAGAGATTGGCGCTGCGACTGTTATGTGTACAAATTGTATTCCTATGTCCACTAAGGAGTATAGCTTACCTCGGTATCTGAAAGAGCGCCCTCATGGGGTGGATGTCGGCGAGCGGCGGCTCTCCCTCGGCCAGCTCGATGGCGGTGATGCCCAATGACCAGACGTCGCAGCGGATGTCATATGAGTAGTCTAGCTGCCGCTCGCACGCCACCACCTGTGCCGGGAGAATGGACCACATTCCAGCTTGCTCACTTTCTTCGTCTCACGTTGGCTTTGTCTCGCTTACAGTTGCCTTTCATATTTCTAAATAAAACTACTCTCTCTCACTGTGAGCGGTCGTCACCTCAAACAAGAGTTTTCTGTTACTATACTGCATCTGAAAGACAAGTGTTGACATGGCGCATTTATAATGCTGCACAATGTTTTCACGTTACTTGAATGTTCACACATCACTTGCACGAGTGCAGTCGAACAAAAGATTGAACCGTTCAGTATATATATATATATATATATATATATATATATATATATATATATATATATATATATATATATATATATATATATATATATATATATATATATATATATATATGTGTGTGTGTGTGTGTGTGTGTGTGTGTGTGTGTGTGTGTGCGTGTGTGTGTGTGTGTGTGTGTGTGTGTGTGTGTGTGAGAAACCAAAATCAAGCTTCTCCTCAAAGCACCAACGTCGCAGGTAAAAACAGTTCCTGCGTTGCCGAGGAGCCTGCTTTTATGCTTGGTGGTGGTGGTGTTTCTCTGAGTGAGTGAGTGAGTGAGTGAGTGAGTGAATAAACCTTTATTTGGTCCAGCAAAGCGCGATAAAACGCGCACCCGGCTAATCCCACGACGGGACTGACAGATCTAGTCTACCGGCCCGATCGCGGGCGCGCTGAACGGCCAGGATTTGGTCTTCAAAGACGGGACTTCGCAGGAGCGCAGGAGCGTGTTTCTCTGATAGTTTTGATAAAATAAACCGTTTCAAAACTTGCACGGTAACTAAAACAATAATGGTCCTTCCGTGCGTTGTAACCGCAGAAGTATTACAACTGACAAATGACATCAACAGAATTCTGCTAGCCAGCTTCTCTGCAAAGCGAGATGCTGCTTGCCTGCTTGCCAGCGACATTCAGCGAAGAAACTTTTTTTGCCTATACATAAACTTTACAAGGGAGAATATTGTTACGGAGTGACAGGACAGCAACAGGTCGCCGGGACGAAGTAAACGGCGTTCAGCCTGCGCGAGCTGTTTGTCCACCATTTGTTTTGCCCGTAGGCAAAACATTCATAGATGGTGGACAGATGCACCTGTACACATCTAACTAGTCTTGTAATATATTTTAAAAGCGAAGCGTTTCCTTGCGAACCTCGCCGGGTTTCGTTACCGTGGGTGCTGCGGCCTCGCCGTTCTCTAACGGAACCGATCAACCAATCACAGCGGAGGCCGTGCGCCGCGCACGCCACTGGGTTCTTTGCACCACCTCCAGACGGCGCTCGCCACCGCGCATTCGCGGCAGTGGCGGCGGCATTGCATTAGCCTCTCTACAATGTCTGAATAAAGCCTTCCGCGTGACTTTGTGCCGATATTCAATAAACACAAACTTGTGTTTCGACTCTTTGTGCCCTCACACAAAGCTTCGCTCTATATAGATTCCAACTCGTTGGATCTACTACATTGTTTCTTTTCCTTCCGCCTCCTTAAAACCAAGCGGAGGTGCTGGGTTTCGATACCAATATCTCTTGCTTTCATAGCAGCCGACGCTCTCAAAATTAGGCATTCACTACTGTAAAATGCCCCATGCCTTGCCGCACTGTGAAAGCGGAAGCTGCACGCTTACAGCATCACCAGCTGCTGTACCGACCTCTGGCTCAACACACGGCATTTTCTGTCCTTTGTGGAGAGGCACATGGTCGGCATGACGAGGACATTGGAAGTATTGGATATGCCCTTCCCACGGGAAGAACACACAACTTTAGCAGCACATACTGCGAAAACTCGACGACCGCTTGAAGCCTAAGAACTTCACGAAGGTCGTGTCTATCGAATCGGCCACCCCGCTGACTTGCGACGTGTTAGATGACTTCCGAACCTTATCGCAGATATGATGAACCGCTTTAAAGAAATGACGAAATCGGTGACCTGGTATGAATATATGATGGCCAATAGCGTTAACAAACGAGGACAGAACAGGGAGAAAGGACGAGGTGCACCGGCACCATATGAAAGGTTTGCTGTCGAAAAAAGTGGTAAAATAATGTTACAAGAAAGTTAAAACCACATTTCTGGTTTTTAACTGTTCTATGCGCTTATGTAGTGTACCTTGGATTTTCCAAAATACCTTAAATTGGCAGTCAGCGCTCGTGCCTTCCGCTCTTCTTGTGACCTTGTCTTTTTGTTTTCTTTTTTTTTCTGCGATGTACCGAAATTTGCGCTGATATTGCAACACTATGACAATATTTGGGGCTGCGTGCTGTCTAACATCATTGTTCGACATATCTGAATTGAAAATAGCCACTAAGATGGCTCAGTGGCTATGGCTTTTTGCTGCTGATCACGAGGTAGAGGGTTCGATTCTCTGCCGCGCTGACCATGCTCTGATAGAGGCGGAATGAAAGAGCACTCGTTTGCCCAGTAAATGGTAGACAACATTTTTCCGGAGTTCCACATTGCTGGATATATAATAGCTCGTAAATTCCTTTAGGGCGTTTAAACACCATAAATTCATCTCGTGATATGAAAACAAAATCAACTTGATCACGCCTCCATGCGTTAGGCTATCTTGTGTGTGTAAAAGAGCAAGCTTTCTCTCAGGCCACCCACCTCAGGCGCCATCCAATAGGGTGTCCCAACGGAGGTGTTGCGCCTGCCCATCGTCTCGTCCAGGTGAGATGACACACCTGCGACCAGAAAACGTGTTCACAGTTCAGGACACTTCCATGGTGTATAATTGACGCGGTCTAATTTCAAATTAGCTGCTAGTCCATTTTTCTGTCTGGGAAAGGTGTGAACTGAATATGAATAAAAGGTGACAGTATTGCGGCGACGTGTGATAGCTGAATGTTAGGAAGAGTATTTGGAGAGCAAAATACCAAGAGCTCTGCCCATGCACATGGTGGTCGTGAATCACAATTCAAAAAACTACAACGAGGAACAATTACTTCAAGGACATTTCACGAAGGTTCCATCACAGACCCCATATTGGTGTTTAGGAATGATAGGTTTTGTTTAATCATGCGTTGCTTTCCGCTATTATAGGGACCAAACGCCTAGCGTTGCAAGCGGAAATTGGGAAATTAATTTTTAAAGCCTCCGCACTGTACTGACGCGAAGACTCGGTGCCAGAGACAGCTACGGTCTACCATACGAAGGCCATGTTTAACATCCCGAGTGTCCGGCCACAGCGCGCGCGCCTGCAACGGACGGGTGTAATCTTGTTAGGCATGTTTCGGTACAAGGACTATCTGAGAACGGGCGCTCCGGGCTGTGAAGTAACGAACTAACGAACCTGACGACTATTACAGATCAGGATAACACTTTTCTTAACTCACTCTTGCAGTAGGTGCATGAAGCGAACCTACATGCTTCCATTTAATTGCATTCCCCCGTTATGCCGCATGGAAGCCGACGCGATATTAAGGAAAAAAGAAAAGAGAGACAGAGAGAGCTTGTCTGTGACATACTTTTATACACTGGCTATTTCGCGGTGCAGCATGACGCTTTTCATTCTTCGAGAGATCTTGGAAGTGCAGAAAAATGAGCAACAAGTTGTGGTCGTAAAAAGGCTAGAACTTAATCTGACCGCAACATAGCTTCTCTGCGCAGATTGTTGGCAATGCCATGGGCATTGCCTTGCTTTATGAAAAAAACAAAACATTTATTCAGGGTTTCCTCGAATTCAATGTAGATATCATTGTAGAAGTTATTCATTCTAATAATCATTAAGTAAACCACTGCTTCGTTATTTAGCCAGCACTCTGTTAAAAATGAGGTAGCTAAAGGAGGTCCCAGTTAGTCGTATGAGGATATGTGAGTTTGTACAGGTTTCCCCGCTCAATTTAATCGAAGCGCCAGTCAATTTAATCCGAGCGCCACTCACTTAATCCAAGCACCACTCAGTTTAATTCAAACACCAGTGAATTTAATCCAGGCATAACGGAATTAAGAATCTTTGAATTTCAAGGCTTCTGAAAATTTGCGGACATATTATGAATTAATACCTTGAAAATGAAAGCGAGGTCAGAGACCAGTAACTATCCTGCCACGTGACTAACGACCACTTTTGGAAGTTCTTATTTTCTACTTCGCTATGAGAGCGGCACAGCAGATGACAATTCTCGAAATAGATTGAGAGGTAACGTCAAAATGAGTACGTTTAGTTAATGATACACATGCGATTTGGTCGGGGCTATCAAACGAAACAATAACGAGTGATTCGATGATAATCACTAGGCCCTCGCCGGGAGGCTTCTGTCGCTAGCGAATACGATTCACTATTCTACTGCGATATCCGCAGCCTCTAATCGAACACCTTGTCATCGATACCACTAAAACACTCATGAATAACATTTGCATAATACACCTAACTGATATGGTCCAGTCACTAGTGAGCACAAGTGAAATATAATGCGCAGTTCAGGGTTCTCGGTGTTTTGCACAACATAACTTCATATATAGCCAATGAAATGCGATGAAACGAGTGAGTGACTGACTATGCATACTATAACACAGTGCTTTAGTTCTGTTCCTCTTTGCGAGCCGCGATGTGGAGAATGAGCAGCAGCAGTGTGGTGCGCCGCTTGTGATGACGCAGCCGCATTGCTCGGCGTCGATTCTATACCGTCGCGAATCACGTCAATTGGTGGCGGTACTTACCGAAGTCAACCAGCTTGACGGTACCGGTGTCTGTGAGCAGGACGTTGTGCCCCTTCACGTCTCGGTGCATGCAGTGGTGGGCGTGCAGAAACCGCAGCGCCTGCACATATTGTATCAGAGAAGAAAGGGTTGGTTGGTGAGAAAACATTCGTTGCTGTGCGTCTACAGAAACAACGGTGTTCGACTCTCCCTGTAGTGACCACACCATATTAACCAAGCCGACATTGGAAACGCGATGGGATGGTGTGCCAAAGAACTGTAGTGCGACTAAAGAAAATCTGGAAGGACGTCGTTATGAAGGCTCGAATAAAGGAACTGCGTCTGTGAAAGGACCACTGAAAGATATCAACTTGAAACGTATAGCCCAATAGCCTCGTAGCCATTGGATGATCTTTGTCGCACGGTATGAGTGTGCTTAATATTTAACCGAGCTCTGCAATACATGACTGAAAACAAATGTAATCATGAAGCGTAATCACGCAGGACACAGAGAATAAACAGGAGAACTAGGGTGCCGTTATGCGCTCCTTCTCGCCTTCTTCAGAGCCGGGTGAGCGAAAACGCATCGAGGCACCCTAAGTAGAACATGTCACCAGTGCCGCGTTCGTTGTCTTGTTTTACGAACTTCCGTTCATAGACACTGATAGTACGATACAATGTGAATCGACAAGCGGCGTAGGGAGGCGTGCATTCGAACATTCTTAATTAGCTACTTTCAGCTGTGTCTCTTGCACATTATTGCGGGACCGAGTACAGACAGTTCACCGTGCTTTGGCAAGACTTACGTTGTTAGGTATGCTCAAGTTCTATGTAAAACTGGACACACATGTAGAGGAAACATGTAGCAGCGAAACGACTCAGCACATTTTTTTTGTTAAACTGCGCGAAGAAGACGGGACAAACAGAAACATAGACGCGCATGCAGAGCGCAGACTTCCAACTGGCTTTATTTTGTGAAGGTAGATAATTTATAGGGTTCTCCAAAATATAAGGTTCTTCACAAAATAAAGACAGTTGGAGGTCTGGGCCTTGTGTGTGAGTCTATGTTTCTGTTCATGTCCCGTCTTTTTCACGCAGTTTAAAATTTTGCTAAACCTATGAACTGACTAGCCCAACAACATGCCTTACTACGAAACGACTCTCAGCCTTGCTGAGATGCTGGGCTCGATTCTCTGATCGAAACGGATCATTGTCCAGGGGCACTATAAAGGAGAGATATTCCAAAGTTTTCTATTCCAATTATGCACTCAGCCCTTGGCGATTGGTCAAAAACTTTTTGGACCACCCCCACTTCGCCTATCTGTCATGCGACGGCACGAAAACAGGGATGGCTTCTAATCAGACATGACGTGTACACACTGATTATGCATGATTCAACCGAACAAAAGAAAAATAATTATTTCTGACTCGACGCCTTTTCGCCATTAACCATCTGCTATTGGTCAAAAGGTTTCAGGCTGCACCTATTTCACCTGTATGTCACTCGACGTCAAAAAATCGCGAAAGCTCATTGCGTCGAAGTGACGTGTACGCGTTAAATATGCATTAATATGCCGAACAAAACTGGACTTTTTTCTGAATAGCCGAAGACTGCCTCGTTCCGAAAGGAATAGAAGATTTATTCATTTATTTACTTATTTACTTTATTCCCCACAGTGCCTTAACAGGCATTACAGTGGGGAAGGGTGTACACAAAAAAGATAAAGAAATGCATACAGTGTGAGTCACACAACCAATAAAAATAACCACTAATCACAATCAGTCACAATATACACATGTCATTGGAACAAATTTAAACGCGGTTATGCTAACATAGAAAAGAAAACATCATTAGACATAACAGAGGCAATATTTGACGGCAATTGGTTCCATTCGCGGATTGTTCTAGGAAAGAAAGACAATCAAAATAAATCAGTTTTGCATGCGATTTCCCGTACCTTGAACATATGATCAACTCGGTCTGAGACATAGTGAGGTGCAAGCAAATATTTTGTGTTCTCAATACCGACCGCCCCGACCATGGTAAACAGTATGAAATAATTTCAATCGCAACTTACGTCGACGATTATCTAAATGCTTCCAATTCAGTGTGTCTTTTATACTTTGTGCCCCAATAGTCCTGCGGTAATCGCCTGACACAAACCGTGCAGCCGAATTTTGAATCCTTTCCAAATTATCATTGTCTCGCTTTGCTGGAGGGTCCCAGACTGTGCAGGCAAATTCAAGAAGTGATCTAACATTGATTTTGTACAATGATTCTTCAGTAGGTACAGGAAAAGTTGTGGCATTCCGACGCAAAAAGCTCAACACTTTCCCAGCTTTGGCTGCAACGTAATCAACGTTTCTGCCACCTTAGCGAAGATGTAAAATAAAAACCTAAGTATTTGTAATCTGATAGTTGTTTTAAAGGTATGCTGCTCAGATTATAACTGCTCATGTGTGGATACCTTTTTCTGGTAAATGTCATGTACACAGTTTTTTTCTCATTTAACTTCATATGCCACTTTACACACCACTCGTTGATTTGCCTATATCTTGTTCGAGAACAGCCACATCATCAATGCATTTCACTTTCCTGTATAGCACACAATCATCGGCGAACAAACGCACCTGAGACTGGATACCATCAGTTATATCATTTATCTATAATAGAAATAACAGTGGACCCAACACATATCCTTGAGGTACACCGGACGTGACACTCGCGATGTGAGATTGAGCCCCGTTAACAATGAGAAACTGCTTTCGTGATGCGAGATATCATCTTATCCAAGAAATAACCTGTGGATGTATATTATAAGCTCCAAATTTTTCCATTAAGGAAGCATGGAGTACAGTGTCAAATGCCTTCTGGAACTCCAAGAAAGCACAGTCTACTGAGAGTCGATGATCGAGGGATTCAGCTATGTCGTGTGTAAATTCTGTTAATTGTGTAACGCAGGAAAGACCTTTCCGAAACCCGTGCAGAGCTGGATTAAACAGACAGTGTTCATTAATATGCGCTACAACTGTAGTACACAAGATATGCTCTAAAATCTTGCAAGAAATACATGTCAAGGACACTGGTCGGTAATTCGCTACTTCACTGCGAGCGCCCGACTTAGAGATCGGCACAAGGCTCCCAACTTTCCACTCGTCCGGAAGACAGGACTGTTCTAGAGATTGGTCATAAATTATCTTGAAATATGGCGCGACTGATATTGCACAGAGCTGGAGAACTCTGTTTGGAAAGCTGTCTGGACCACAGGCCTTTGAAGCATTTAATCCCAGCAACAACACCTCAATACCACGTGCGGGAAATTTAATGTTATCCATCTCGCCTATTTCGCTCCGAGGGTCCTGTGTCTTCCCATCAGTTCTGACCACTGGGGTGAAGACAGAGCTGAAGTATTGATTAAAATTTTCGGCCTTGGCAATGTCGTCATGTACCGTGTTACCGCCAACGACCAATGACGGAACAGCTACCTTGTCCTTACCATTTCTTTTAACATGCTTCAAAATTCTTTGGGATTTTGTTTTAATCTAATGTGCATAACAATCCTTTAACATCAATCCTTTAACATCAATACAATAACAATCCTTTGCATTACGAGTAGCAACTTTAACTTCACATGTTATATCCTGCAATGTTATTTTATCCTCTTCTGTAGGTACCTCTCGAAAATTGCGATAGCATCTCTTCCTTTTCTGTGTTAGTCCGTACAACAGTTTTGTAAACCAGGGTTTACTTTTAGCGCGCCTTGGGGTTAACACCCAGGAAGGAACAAACTGATGCTTTAGTTCCACTATTTCTTGTTTAAATAATGTCCACAGATGAGCTACACTTTCATTCTCAAAGTTGAAAACCCGCATGGCTGTCACCGATCGCTCAGGCACTGGCTACTCGCACTTACCGGAGAGCATGGGTTTATTTGCGTGTAACAAAACTTTTTTTCGTGGCCGTATATCGTTATCGAGCCCTTTCGGCCCGTATACAACATTGCTCTGCCAACTCTTCTTTGCTGAGGATCCGTTTTAGCGGCATTTTTACCTGTCCGTTGCACGCCGCCGCGATTTTCGACAAGCCACCGCAAGCTAAGTAAGGGAAAACGGACCAATCGCAGACGCCGGAATCTCCCTCATTATCCGGTTATCTTTCTTCCGCAAGCTCGTTCGGCCCCATCCAAGCCATCTCCACGTCAGCATGCTCCTCGCCTCTTGTCAGCCAATTAGATAAGAAAAACAGCTCAATGTAGGCAATGTTATTCGTTTTGAAAGCAAACAAAAGTGACTTCCTATAAACGAGGAGAGCGTTTGATTGGGCTGTTCAGGCAACGCTGCGGATCACCGCCTGATGCTTGCGTCGGCGGTTACGTAAATATGATGTCAGGAGATTGGAATAAAACATATTGGAATAGTTTTACGTTATAGGGCTCCAGTTGTATCGTTTGCTCTCAGAGTGGAGTTTGTATACTTTAAGGCGTCTTCATACTATTAGAAATGCCGCCATCTCTTTCACTTCGCAGATGCATTCTGTCGTGCTCCCAGTGTAGTGTCGAATAGTCTGGCATCGCAGATGCATTCTGTCGGGCTCCCAGTGTAGTGTCGAATAGTTTGGCATCGCAGATGAACAGCAATGTTGGCTGATTGGTCCACATCCGCGAGATGTCGAGTGATCTTCTCGCCTTCAGACTAGCTCCAAATGTAGGCGCTAGCTTCGGTTTGAATCAGCAGATTAGAACTTTCTTTTTCTTTACTAAAAGTACTTGGCTTCGATAATCTGAGCTAGTTTTTGTTTCAGCGCTCAGCTAATTAGCTACAACACTCAAATTTTCTTCGTGAAACAAAGACTCTTACAGATAACATTGCACTTGAAGGCACAGAGTGATGCGAGAATATGGGAAAGCTTTCGTCAGCTGGCGTGGTCTCTGGCGCCGACGAAAACAAGCGAAAGAGCTTCCTGTAGTCGAACAGTGCTGCTGTTAGTGCCTGATGGCTGTTCTTCGTCACGCGCAAACGCAACAACTGTCGCTTCTTGTCTTAGTTTTTTTTTTCCTTTCTGCAGGGAACGCGTGTCACATGGAAGCACTTACGTCGATGGTTTCCCTCAGGATGTAAGCGATGATGGGCTCGGGAAGGTTGCTGCCTGACTTGCGCAGGTTCTGCACCAGGTCGGTGACTGAGCCGCCCGTGCAGAGCTGCGGAGAAAGAAATGGAACATAAAAAGAAAAATAAGGACACCGCCGCAACATTCTCGCACGACACGCTTCAACGTACGACGCTTCTGCAAGGCATTACATTCTTAGAATTATCAAGAGATGCAGCGGATTCTGCAAGGCTCACTAACTGATGGAATGTTGTTGTCTGTAGAACTAACGGCTTACAAATGCTAAAAAGCACTTTACTACGAATTCTCAAAGTTCACGTGAATTTGAAGTAAACGCCACAAACCTTAGCTTCAAGTACACCTTGGCGTTGTTCATCAATTTATAGGATACCTATTATAAAATGACAATAGATTGTGAATAGACTCGTCCAGAGAACGAACGAACATTTATCCTCCAATGAGCTTATTAAACGCATTTTAGAAATAAGTTAAAACGATATAAGTCGACTTCCGTTAATTCAACTCCGGTTAATTTGACCTTTTGGTTAATTGTATCCCTGTCAAAGGTCCCGACTGCACATATGCATTTCTATGGGCCCAAATTTTGAATTTTATTGAATACTTAGTGCAGATACAAAAGTATAGATATTTAGTACAGAAAAGGGAAATTTTCGATACTAAAATTAGCCTTCGCCGGATAATTCGAACTTTACCAGTCAACGCGTACGCGCCCAACCCCTGTGGAGATTCGAATAGCGACCACTTTAGGCAGCGTCTGTCTCGGCGGAGATTAGGGGTAAATGCGGAAAACACATGTCATCTCCCGTCGAAAACGCATATTTGTGGCCTTCCTTAGGAAGGTTTTCAAGCAATAACCATAGCTCACAATGTCTGATTACGGTATTTACCCGATTCTAACAAGCGCTTTTTCTCATTTTTTTTTCACGATAATTCGGCCGCAAATTCCCTGAGCGGTGCAATCAGATACAAAACCGAATATCAAAACTGCTTTCGAGGTGTTTGTATGCTTTACCGCAATACAATATTGTCTTGCGGCAAAGTTAATTTTAAAAACGATGCGGCAAAGCTAACTTTAGAAAACTAGCTACCATTGTGCAACACGTATTAGATCCTTGCCCATATTTCTTGCTAAAATATCGGCTGCTCGTTAGATCTCCAATTTGTTTAGGAGCTTAAATGTAATTTCTACGTTAGTTTTTTACTTTGGACACATAGAAAGTGGGCGCGCGTTTGATTCGGAGTGTGTAAGAACCGGGCATATACTGCCAAATGAATAAGCGGTGTGTTTGACGGTTTTTCTAGGTTTTGTTCAATTCGACCCGCTGGATAATATGATCAGTTTTGTCGCTCCTGTCAAGGTCGAATTAACGGAAGTGGACTGTATTATCATCTTGTTCAAATGTAGCTGTTGCAGTGACTATATTCACCACTGTCACTGTCATCGTTGTAATAATCTACATCACGCGATATAAGTCCACACCAGAGCACGAAGGCCCCTTCAGTAATATTTCAATAACTTTGTCCTGGGCCGTCCGAACTCATCCCAGGCCTGCAAATTTCCTAGTTTCATATTGCTTCTTCTAATCCTATCCCTCCGCGCATAGACTGCGTCTCCGGTTCCTTGGCAACCATTATGTTATTGTAACAGACCAGCGGTTTTCTCTGCCACGCGTTGCATGATGTGCTCAACTCCACTTTTTAATCTCAACTTGGCAACCTTGGCAACCATTATGGTCCAACTTGGTCCCTTGGCAACCATTATGTTATTGTAACAGACCAGCGGTTTTCTCTGCCACGCGTTGCACATCTGCCTTCGTTTGCTTTCTAATCCATACTGCCGTCTTTCCCTCTGTGGATGCTACCTTGATGCAGTGATGTTAAATCGTCTTTATCATATCTCAGGATAAGAAAAGGGCTGGCACTTTAGGGCGCGCTTTACTGCTATAGCAATTATACGGACACCCTAGACGCACTTTCGCCATCGTCATTGCTGTCGCCGTGCTTTCCTGTAAAGTTCAATTGCAACGAGAAGGAGCGGCCCGCGCACCGTATGTTGGTGGCCATATGATGCGGCAGGTCATCTGCTGCTGCGGGGGACAGGGTGCAGGGCGAGCATGCAGACTTGATGTGCGTAGATGCGCGTCTTCCCACGCGCCTCCTGTCGGAGGTCGCATAGGCTGTGTTTTAAAGACGCTGCACAATTGAAATGTTGAAGCGAGAGACATCCGAAAACTTTCGCTTTGGAATAAACACGCGAGCTTCCGGCTGCCGGCACTCCTTATCACACCTGCGTTGCAATAGTGAGTGCTCGCGGTCACCGAGGGAAATCTGTTCATGTTTGCCTCTTCGCTCGTTACACAATATCTGTTTAGTTAGTAAGCGATCGAAGGTTTACAGCAGTTTATGCAACCTAAAGAACTACGAATCATACTTCATGTGATTGTCTAATACCCTGCTATCGCTGTCATTGCTGCGCTTTTCGGACGAATCTGCGACTTTTAGTTGGCAAGGAATAAAATAGTCCAGTCACGAGTTAACGGCGGTGTAGCGCAGTCTCTGTCAGGAGTGCAGCCACAAGGCGTAGGGTTACTACCAACTGGGAAAACTGGGAATGCTCAGGGATTTTGAATAATCTGGAAATACTCAGGGAAAACTCGGAATGTGTGCTTCGATCAGGGAAAATGAGCAGTTATCTTGTTGAAAGGGAACGAAAGTCGCAGTAATGCTGGCTAGAATAGCAGAGTAATCGTAACGAGTCCACCTTGACGCCGCGTCGTCCGCTGGAGAAATTGTCAACGACCGACTTTCCGGACGCCTGATAATTCGAACGGCATCGCGGCACTACCACGTACCCCATGGAGTCACTGTAGAAGAACGTCTAAAATTTCGAACGCGAAAACCCTTCGCCGTCCGATTTTTCGGGCTTTTTGCCGTGACCGCAAGGTCCGAAACGGCATTAATCAAACGACCACCACTGCCGCCATTTTGATTACCTTGCTGCCTAGCTCGAACCGGCCCTTTCGCACGCAGATCCGCTGGCAACCGTACCACCACCGCGGCAACGCTAGGCCTAGCTGCTGCGATGTTCGCTATTAAGCTTCTTGCCGTTCTATGCCGTGTTTTTCATTGAAAGACTTCGCCGCTGTGAGCAATGGTATCGACTCCGCCTTTGTGGTCCTCGCGATTGGCTTCGAAGCTTGCAAAGCACAACGCGTTGCATAATGCTGGTTTCCGAAAGTCAGCTTTGCCTCAGTATGGAAGTGTTACGCAGTGAAGCATACGCAAAAGTACTGCGGTGAAGCATAACAAGCGTGGGAAGGGGCAATTGTCAACGGACACAGTATGCGTTCCTTAATTATACACGCATGCATCCGCCATCACCTGTCACAGTACGAGCACCTATATGCCTAATACGTGTACTATCAGGCCTTCGGAGCTTGTTCGGATGTGCCTGTGGCGATTTGAGCCTTTAAGGGCAGTAAAAGGCATGCATTCATTTTTTCGAACTGCCCGATTTTTCGGACGTATTCGCGGCCCCTAAGGAGCACAAAAAATCGGACGTTGACTGTACAAGTGACTAAGAGGAAGCTTCAAATGGTCCATGGGGTGAACGCGCGGCAGAACGAGGACGACAATAGAAACGACTTACGCATTGAAAAGTGAATGGGAAGGAAAGTGTGCCGCCGCTTCTTTGAAGGAGGTTGAGCTCAAAAAGCAAAGTGTTGGCTGACGCCGACATGCAGGTGTCCCTTATCCAAACCAAAATAAACTCTTTAAAGCAGTGAAACGCAACACTGAGGCTTTGTGCGCAGGCTGAGAGTATGTCAGGACAGTTGAGGTTGACTTACTAAATCTTGAGAGAATCTCACTTGTGACAAAGTTCAGGCCTCATACCAATGAGCTTGCTATCAGTTGATAGAAATAGCTCACATTCGAAAATATTTGCTTCTATATGCATCTCCTTTTTATTCGTATTTGAGAACGTTCGATTCGATTTGCAATGGGTTTTACCAATTTCTTTTTCAAATATATTTTATTCGCTGTGAATTTACTAACTTCTGCCTTTTGTTTTCTTTTTGAGTAAAATAAACACTACTCCTTACTGTTCAAACTCGATTAAGTCGTGTTTTATTTTTTAACATGCTTACTAGGGAGTGACGACATCGGGCGACATGGTGTCAACCTGTCTTTACATAAAACGAAGTTTTGTGTCACTCAGGAGATTTCGCAAAGGCGCTCACGCAAAACCTGGAAAACTCAGGGAATTTGGAAATGTCAACTTGGTAGACACCCTGAAGGAGCCTCCCAGTACCTACGGCCAAGGCTTTGGTGCTCGTATTGCATTAGCAGCGCTAGCGAGCGCAGCTCTGGAGGCCGGCGAAGATACGCGCTTTTTTTTTTCAGTTTCGAGGCGCAGGGTACGTAAAGGGGTCCGCGCGACCTCAGTACTTGTGCGTGCGCATTTCCCCGTACACTATTGACAAAAGCTGCGCGTAGAGTAATGAGATAACACTGTGTTCTTATGACTAAGTAATAATTATCTTTGTGTTTGCTTGGACGTTATCATGATCACAACGTTTGTGTCACTTAAATTAACCCAGCAAACACGGCAGAAGGACCAACTAAGTACACATGTGAATTCTGTTTTCGCTTGTTTGTCGTGTGCGTGATTGCGCATAACAGACTGACTTACTTGGTATTATTTCGCACCAACTGTGGCTTAATGTGTGTAGTGGACCGACAATACGTAAGGTCCGTATTGGGCCATTAAGCATCTTCTCCGCCATATACTATATAAACTGGTAGAGGCTGATCTATACTATACGTGCTGTTAGCGTGAAACGTGCTTTAGCGGAGCTTCGCACGTGACTCTAACTGCTGCAATTGAGGACAGACTAGGTCTTGCGTAAAAAAGTAGTGAAGGCGACATAAACTGCCTTCATTTTTTTGTATTCCTGGAATATCCGAAAGGCTACACATACCTATCGCCTCCTCTGGAAATACCATATCCTTATGAAAATGTAAAGTTATATTTTTGCAATGCCGCATCGCGCTATGTATGGGGCCGGTATATCCTTGACAAGATGACTACATGTTAAGCTGACGCGTTATTTTCGGGTCTCCGCTGTACGGATGCGGCACTCAAAGTTACCTTGCGGACATTGTTCACCAGTTGCATCCCGCCTTACCGGCGAGTCCTGCCGCCATGACATGGATACCGCAGCTATTCCAGAAAGTCAGTTCATCAGTTTACAAAGAAACCGCGCGCGCGGATTTGCAGTGTGGACCTGTAAGCATGTATATGTGGTCGTTCCTCGCTGCGTGAATCTGCTTGCTCTGATTGTGTCTTTTTATTGACGAAGAAAAGAACCTTAGCCAGAACTTAACTCAGCACCTTGAATTCTCTAAGTGTGCGATAACATACTTAGACTGTGACGTCGCGACAGCTGCGCCAGCGCGCGTCACGGGCGATCTGGCACACTCTCATTTATCAAATTGGCGTTTATAAACCACGCATCTTTCACAAACTTGCGATTTTGTGCACACTGTGACACCGCTCGCATACGCTCAACATACTTCGAGTTTTCTGTTAAATATCTACAAAGTGCGTCAAGTTCGCATACATTGCTGAAAAGAAATGCGTGACCGATGGTGGAATCGAGCGTCTGTCTTCCAGCGCAGCAGCCTAATGCTCGCAACGCGTGCCCCTCTCTTGCCTATAAGCCACTCTTTGAGACGTCTGGCGCGTGCGTCACGTGGCAATTTCTCGCATTCTTCCCTCGTGAAAGCTAGCGCATTGAAGTGCTGTGTTAGACTGCACTGCCCTCGGAATCGGCCCGTATTTTCTATCAGATGCATCCAAAGTGGCTGAAGTCTGCTTATAATGCTATCGCATTGAAATAACGCGTTGCAGGGGATGCACTAACAAAGAAGAGAAGCGCTGTCATTGGTTCGATTACGAGCTCAGTATCTGAGGGTCTCATCGACGAAATCTGTTGTTTCATAGGAAAGTCAAGCTCGGTCACGAGGCTGAAAGGTGCGAATGCTGCTTCTGATAATTATTTTTGCTGCCAAGAATTGCTCACTGTTGAATGTAAGATACCTGTTTTTAACGTCTAGGGAAAACACGGAGAAGGAGAGAGATGGAAATTCAAGACGATGAGCAAACCGAGAACAAGGTAAAAGCGGGAACCAACGTTTCGACAAGTGGACTTGTCTTTTTTGAAAAAAGACAGGTCTACCTGTCAAAACGTTGGCTCCTGCTTTTACCTTGTTCTCGGTTTGCTCACTGTTTTTAACATGTTATTCAATCCCATCAAGGATGTATACCTGAATGTTGGTTTTGAATGATTCGACTTCAATGAAGAAGGGGCTTTGTTTTACACATGTAGATCGAAGTAAACTGTTGATGTAAAAGAAACTGAACGTGTAACTTTCTGGTGCTGCTGCGGAGCAATTCAAACAGGAAATTGTTTGTCTGAACAAGTCTGACATCAAGAGCATCATTGTGCGATCAGAAAATCATACAAAAAGAAGGACATTTAGTGCGCGTCGTTTGTCAAAGCAATATAAACGATTAGTGAGCATTAGGGGAGGCATGATAGTTAATCTAGGTACATTAGTCCTCGCTTTCTCGTGCAACATCGATGCAGCAGCCATTCTTTCCGTGTACTTATGCCATTTCTTGCGAGATAGCAATTAAGGGCTAGTGCAAGTAGAAGGCCCTGTGTAGATAACATCTTACACATTACGCGTGTCCATAAAAACGTGTACCTGTGTTGATACCTGCCGAAAAACAAGTAAATCAGATTTTCGGTTGGCCAGGCTTTTCCCGAAATGATAGCAAGAAAGTTCATGCCGGCGTAAAACACGGTATATATGCTTAGAACAAGTATCATTGCAACTGCGTAGCCCCGATGTAAACTATCAAGTGGGTGCATCGGGTATTGAATACGCGTGCCTCGCATACGTAATACAAAAGAAATAACTCAAGATATTGTCTCGATGTTTTCAACTAACGTATTGCACCTGCGGCGTAAGTCTAATTGTTTGCCCTTCTCAAACTGCTTGGACTGTGTACAAGGGTGCTCGAATGTTATCGCACGTCGAGTGACGTTACGGGAACACGTAGCTGCACGATTTCTTTCGTCCGAAGTTTGTGTGCACGCACCTCCATAACGAACCAGACTTGGTCGTCCTCCCTGCAGGGCGCCGGCTGGAAGAAGATGCCGAAGTAGGTGGGGATGTTCGGGTGGACGCAGAGGTCGCGCAGCACTCGGTGCTCCTCCTCCATCTCTTCCACGTTGTCCGCGATATTCTCCATGATTTTGACCGCCACCAGCCGGTCTGCGAGCACAGAGCCGGAGACCAATAAGGTAACGCTGTCGGGCAGTTTCCTGCGGCACTTCATGCGGCATTTCTTCCCGCATTACTGCATGCCGTACTGTATGACCACTAAACAGGATGGGAACAAAGTGGTTGCTGAGTGCTTCGAAAAAAAAAAAAGAATGGACCGTAGTGCGAGAACTATAGCTATTCTACGGCAAAGGAGATAGGCGAAATTAGCAGACCATAGAAATCACTTTAGAAAGGACAAAAGTAAAGGGGATGAAGGGTGGATAGGGGGGCGGGGGGGGGGGGGGCTGTCGCTTTTTTTAGCCCCATTCTAACGGTAATATAGCGGCTTGCGCTCAACTTCAACAAGTGATGTCGATGTGCGACACAAGTTATCATTCAAGTTGGTCCAGGACAGGCTCGGAAACATTTAATTTCCAGCCCACATTTCCTTTCTACCGGCGTCACCGAGTTTTCGCTCCCGCTACATCATTGTATATACCGCAACGCCTGCCGGAGAGGCGCTTCAATTGGTCGCAACAAATTCCGTGGATATCGCTGTCGTACGAGTTGACCGTAAACATTGTGAAAAGACAACGAAAGAGAGCGAGGCGTAGGGTGTGGTGCAAGAGACTGAACACATTTCCGTGTCTCCGCAAGGGCCTGCACAATCGATGAGCTCTAGGGGATAGTAAGCGCAAAGGTGTGAGTGATCTTAAACGAGAAAAGGAAGAGATAGGTACAGCGCCGTTACTGCCTCTCGTGCGAGGGCACTTCCACAGCGCTGTACTGGTGGGGGAAAGGGATAAAAATAGTAGGGGAGAAAGAGTGTATAGAGAGGAGAGAGGAGCCGAGCGGTAAGGCACGTCAAATGTATCGCGCATAAGCGCAAGATCTAACGCATCCCGCTCGCGCGGACGCCTACTGCTAACTGCACGCGTGGTATAAGCCTATTTAGGACCGCTTTCGAAGCTTCGCGAGGCGCCTTTCAACCAGAACACTTTGAATCTGACAAAAAAATAAATGCCATCATCACCGATAGATCTTTATATACGCTGTAGTTGTACGTATGAGCTTCGATATTGCATTATCTTTAGTGGCGACGCAGAATGCATCGCGTATATTGCAAATGCACAATGTCTTTATTATACTTCCCTTTCCCAAAGACGAACATAGGGTCGCCTTTACTCTCTTGGCGCATATGAACCATCCCCCGTAATAAAGCTTTAGCTTCAACATCAAAGCTATTTGTGAGGCAACATTAAAGCGCTAAAAGGTTGAGTGCATCAAAGCATTGCGCGCTTAAATGAAGCGACGTCTGACACGGGTCCAGCAGACAACGAGAAATTCCTCTAGGTATAGCGACGAACGTAACAGAGCACGACCAAAACAGCTCCGGGACGAAAATAGCCCTGCCATATGTGGTAAGCGCTACGTTGTTATCATGTGCTGCTCTGCCGATCTGCTGTTGTGTCTACCTCGTTTGTGCCTGTGCTGCTTTGCCAGCGCTTTGACGTACGCTCTTTCGTACTAGTGAACACCAGTACACCGGAGTGGCTCCGGCGGGATTGGAACTTCGTGCATTCCGACAGGACGCGAGTCTTAAAGCCATGCAAAAAAAAAAAAAAAAATCACATGTTTAGACTGGCGAAGTATCATTTCAAAACTCTTTCGAACTCTTTGCCAGAAAAACAATTATTGACGTATTTCACTGTATTTTTACGTTTTCCTGTTGTTTTTATGTAATAAAGGTTACCGAATGTTTCCTGCTCGTTTCTTTGTTTTGCTTTTGTTTACTTCATTACGCACACCAGTCTCTAATCAGAATAAACTCCGAGCAGATGGTGGAAAACCCATAACGCGGCGTAGACCTGGTACGACAATTTCAGGACGTTGTCGCCGCCGTTGTCCCGTTCTTACGTTTTCTCTGATCTAACAAGCCTCCGCTCGCAGTCCAACTCACGCATTCGGTATCCCAATGAGTGTAACACACCTATCTGGTGTGCGTGTGGACGCCAAGCGGGCGTGTGCGGAGCAGGGAGCTTAGTAAAACGGGAGAGGGCGCATACCTGTGAGCTTGTCCCTTGCTGCGTACACTTCGCCGTACGTGCCTTCACCGACCACCTTGACCAGCTGGAACCGGTCACCCGGCGCCGGCATGCACAGCAGGTCCAGGTGCTTCGAGATGCCCCGGTAGTAGGCGGCCACCTTAGGATCATGCTGCTGGTGCTGCTCGGGAGACGCGCCTGCGCGTGCGCAGCTGCATTAAGGAACTCGAGCATTTTCGATTCTGGGCGCTTTAAGCACACTTAACCGTTGTGCCAAAGAAAAAAGAAAGGTAACTTACACATCATATCACCAACGCTTCGCACCCTAAAGGAGTTTTATTTTATACTTTCATGTCGACCCACCATCTTAACGACAACGAATGCACTTGTCACTCAAATCTGGAGGTACCATGGGAGCGGCGTACGCTTTAGATACAGATTATTTATTATTTATTTATTATTTACAGATACTACCATCTTGCGTTAGCAAGCCATGTCAGGAGTGAGTTCATAAGTCTTGAAAACAAAGAAAGATTAGCAAACATAATTGGGCAAATGAATGAATTGAAGCGTCCTTGCGTGAATGAATTCATGCAAGGACGCTTCAATGTTATTCCAAAGTTCAATGGGGGGGGGAGAGAAGGAAAACCTAAATTAATCCAAAGATGGCTTTAGGGAAACAAGGTTCAAGGGATGGTGCCATCTGGTACGGGGTGCTGTGCAACTTATGAAAACAGTGGGCAATAAATGCTGGAGTGTTGATTAACCATTTTCTGCATGAGACTGATGCGCTCGCGTTTACGTCTGAATTCTAGCGGAAGCAGTGATAGCTCGGCTGCACAAGAGGTAGGGGAGAAGAGGCGATCATGGCGGCGAAAAATAATTTGCACTGCTTTCTTTTGCTCTGATTCAATATTATGTACATCGCAGACATGGTGAAAGGACCAGACAATGGAAGCGTATTCGAGTACTGGTCTTACCAAGCTTTTGTAGGCGGTCAATTTGCATTCTTTAAGTGCATTCTTAAGGGTTCGCTTTAAGTAGCCTAACTTTCTCTGTGCTTCGCGCAAAATTTTGTCTGTGTGCCTGTGCCATTTCAAGTTAGACATGAAAGTTATTCCTAAGTATTTATACTCTTTAACACTGGCCAGAATATTACAGTTATAACCACACGTGAACCTTAGATGTTATTTTTTTTTACTTGTAAATGTAATCGATACAATTTTCGTAAAATTAATAGCCATCTATACCATTTCCTGCTCTAGTGACAGAAAAGTGAAAACGCTTCGTTTAGTTTCTCTTGGTTAGTTCGGTTAGAAACACTGGAATAAAGCCCGCAATCATCAGCGTATAATCTTATTTTAACAGAAGAATCACCGATGGCCTCAACAACATCATTAATATAAATAAGAAGCGCGAGTGGCCCCAAGACCGAGCCTTGTGGGACCCCCGAAGTCACACTGATTGTTTCCGACTGTGCATGAATCAAATCAACGTACTGAGACCTCGAACGTAAATAATCAGTTAACCAGGCAAGGAGCTTATCTTGTTTAATGATTAATCCAAGTTTATGGAGGAGCTTAGTGTGACATATCGTATCAAATGCTCTTCAGTAATCTATGGATACTGCGTATTTCTGTCCTAATAAATTTAATGCTGAGGCAGTGTCGTGGCTGAACTAGATTAGTTGCGATGAAGTAGAAAAGCCTGACAGAAAGCCGTGCTGTGTCTGAGATAGAACGTTAACGTTCGGCTAAGTACTCCGCAATATGTTTGCGAATTATATGTTCTAAGAATTTACAGTGGGATGGTCTCAAGAATATTGGCGTGTAGTTGGTTATAATACGCCTGCTGCCGAATTCCCGAATAGGGATGATTCGGGCATTTTTCCAGAGTAAAGGTACAGTTGATGTTTCCAACGACTGCTTAAATATTACTGTGAAGTATCGCGAGCTCGACTCGAATATCGTCTTAAGAACATATATGGAATACCATCTGGTCCTTCACTCATTGTTGTGTCTAAATTAAGCAATAGGTTATGCACACCGGGTGCGACAATGTATGCTTGGGAAGGGGGCTAATATTACAGCGGCATTAAAAAGGGGTGTGGTTCCGTCGTCCAAAGTGAAGACGGATCTGAAATGATCGCTGAAAGCCCGAGAAATGGCCGAAGGGTCAGAGCAGGATACATAATTGAGAATGAATGAAGAAGGGTTCTGATCAGGAGGAACGGCTGCTTTCCAAAACTTGGCAGCTTTTTTTTTTCTTTCATGAAAGTAACCAAAGTATTTTTGAAGCAAAATGTTTCGCTTCAGTGATTCTAGCATTTAGTGAAGCTTTTAGTGACGCCATTAGGCAGGCCTCGTTGGGAGAAAGAAAGCTGCGGCGCTTCCGGAGCCTTCTAATGCGACGAATGAGCTGAATTATTTCTCGCGGGTAGCAAGGTTTTCGACCGTTGCGCTTTACAGGCCTGTAAGGGACGTAGTGATGCATACAATGTTTTACCGTGCTACAAAATATTGCCTGCAATCTGTCTACATCGCAAGAGTTACTACATGATAAGAAGTCTTCAAACGATGAAGCAAGCATGTCAATAATACAATTGTCGTCCGCACAGGAAAAATTAGGAACATTTCTGTAGGATGGCTGTAGGAGCACAATTAATTTTTCCTAATGTTTAGTTTTCATTGTTGTAAGTCTTGGTTGACAAGTAGATGAAGTTATGATTGCCGCACTGAAACTGTCTAGCTTTTAGGTCGACACCTCGACAATGGCCAGCAGGCAGGTTGATTGAATATGGCAAATAATCGAGATAGAAACAGACGAAATAATGTAGAAGGCAGGGGTGATAGCGAAAAGTAGTTGCAATATTGCAGCTAGCTCTACGTTCATTTTAGCTTGCGTGTGTGCTGCACACCACCAGGTTTGCCAGATTGGGCTATTAGTAGCCAAATTGGGCTACTTTTTGTCCGAGTTGGCGTCAGAATTTTCCTTCTGGCTATGTGGCTATTTTCGGGCTACATCTTTTTCCTGCGTAAAAAAAAAGTAAGAATAGTTTAGCAGAAATGAAAAGCACGCTGGAATCAAAATGCAGACGACAGCAGGTTAAAAAAATTGAGCGCGTCTGTTAAAAAATCAAAATTTGCAAGTTCTACGTGAGAGAACACATATGCATGTCAAAAGGTCAAGTATCGCATCCTTTTGGTAATTTGAATTAAGCTGGCCTCAGGAAACGCGTCTCCATCCGCGAACTAACGCTACCCGCGCGCGCGCGCGTCAGTGAGCATAAGACTGTTGCTAGCTGTCTCTACATGTGAGCTTTCGGCGTCCTAGGTACGTTTTAAGCCTGAGATGCTTTTATCTCCCGTTGACGGTGCGCTTCGGGTGACCTCGGTGCCAGAACGGAGGGACAACACCGAGCTGAACCTAACCGACATTTGCCGAAATTTCTGCCTGCCGCATGGCGCCTACGAGGCAATTCATTCGGACCCTTCCTAGCCAAATTGCCCTTGCTCCAACCCCAACGTAGAACATATCCTCTTCCGTTGCCCCACAGCCACCACAGCCATCCGTTCCATACACAACTGCAAACCCTCCTCCGGTTTTTGCTATCACTACCCGTATCAAATGCCGCCATCGAACGAGTGTTCAGCCAGGTCTCGCTCATTAAAACCGACCTTCGAAATAGAATGTCGAACGAGACATTGATAGCGCTCCTTCACGTGATGTTTGTCCTGTCCAGGAACGAAGGCTGCTGCAAGGATTTTAAACCGGGCCAAGAACTTTTGTCCCGTTTCAGCTATGTCATTTTGTAAGGACCAAGCAGTTCCACTTCGCAATAAGCTCGTGATGCTTAATCACAGCATACATTTTATGTCTATATAGCGTACTATATTTTGTGTTAGACTTTGTCTTGCAATTTTTTTGTAGTTTTACGTTTAGTGTATTCTGTGGTGTTAAGCGAAATTATCATGAGCTGTAAGTAATAATACTAAACGCCTGAATGCATGCCATGGCTTAGCGTGTTTAGTGCGCGGTGCTATTTGTGTGTCGTTCTTCTCGTGATATTTTGGTGCTCTGAGAAAAATAAAACAGTGCATTTGCAATGAAGACCGCATTCGCCTTATCATGAATTTGCATGCATGCCAGTGTTTCTGCCCTTCTTGCGCTTGTGCAGCATCTGTTTTCCGTGCCGCATGACCTCCGTGACGATGCGCGCGGAGGTCATGCGTGGTCATGCGTGGGAAAACTAATATGAAGGTATTCTTGCCGAAAATTAATGCAATATGCTTAAGAAATGACTTTACAAAAAGACAAAGCTTTTTGGCTACTTTTGGACCACTCAAAAGTGTCGCTTTTGGCTACATTTGGGCTACTGCGGATGCCAGTTTGGCTAGATACCTGTGGTTGGGGCGATCTGGCAACCCTGCACACCACGTATGCAATGTTTACGGCACTGTACTGACTACGTCGTTCGCCAACTATAGAAGAGTTAGGCTGTGAATCGCGACTGCTCTAGCAAGTCACAAAAAGTGTATGGCGATCTCTGCGCCGCAGACGCAAGGGCCGCTTGAACGGTTGCGTTGGAACACGTTCGGAGTTTTCATTCATTCGTGATAGCACTAGCCGTTGTGTTTTCGATAAACACGGGGAAGCACACGCTGGAACACAGCGCAACATTTACAGCAAAAGCTGTATATGACTAACCTTCCTTAGTTTTTTCGGCCTCCGGCAACAGAAACAGGCTTAGCGGTTTCTAACAAACCCGTACACAATGGGTTTCAAAGTTTGTTTGTGATCACGTTCGGGTGCAGTGCGGCGGCGCAGATGTTAAAATTCGGAACAGATTAGAACGCTCACCGTGAAAAATAGCGTGACGTCAAAGTTATCGCGGTATATAAGCAGGACAGGTATAACGGCGCTAAAGAACAGCCGCGTTATCGATGAGGTGGACACGTATAGTTAGTACACCCGAAGAACAACATGCGTACGAGGAGCGCCGGAGGGAACAGCAACGAGCATGTAAACGGCGCCGGCGCGAAACGACCACCGACGAAGAACGTTCCCGCGATGCTGAATGAACAAACGACAACCATTCCACTCTGTGAAGATCGAATGGCAGCGAAAGCACTTTGCTTTTCGTTTGAGAGCTTTGACTGTCGTCAGCTTTCGCTGACATTTCATCTTCACAGAGTGGAATTGTTGTTATGGTGCCTCTTATGTGTCCCGTTTGAATTTAGCTTGCTAAGGCGAGAATCCGTCAATGCCACGCAACAAGTACTCGTCATTGTTCATAATAAAAATTTTTACCATGAGCACCTACCTCCTCCTCCGCCTGCTCCGCCATTGTAGCTGCTGCCAGTGTTGAGGGGAAGGGGCTTCAGCAGGCGGTACCGGTGAGACTCCTCCATTATTTCACTGTGTCTAGCGAGGCCTGCGACCCAATGAAAAGAATTCTGCATTACTGACAGGTCATTAGCATTGCTGTCACAACTGTTGCCAACAATAGTGCCACTACATCCCTACTACTAAGAACTCGCGGTGCTTGCTTGTTTGCTTCGTAAGGAAGTCTCACGATCTCTACCGCGAAATGTGAAGAGCTTTATTGAAATTACTGTCAACCAGTGAATGACAAAATGTGCCGAGCATACCGAAGATGAATAAGCGAATACTTCCAGGTGGTCTTGTGGACTTAAAACTGCGGTGTTGGTTTTGAATAGGGAACATCGCACTTGGTCCGTCTGAACATGTGCTAGTTGGCGTGGCTCCATATTAACAAACCGCTCAACAGATTCTACGTGGTTAGAGACTGCGCTTTGCCCTCTCCTTACCTATGTCCACACTTTTGCAAAGCTTGTTAACATGAAATCGTGCTTGGTACCACATTATTTGCGGCAGTTATATTGTTCAGGCTTGTTATGTACCAAACATCGCGGGGCCAATGTATGAACCGGTGTTCGGAATGCTTCTATTTCTAAAGCGCCATCAACTATTTGCCGTCGTAGGGGCTATCGTATGGTCATCACGCCGACTGGAACGAGGGGCGAACACCCGAACTCGGTCCTCCGAGGATGCGCTCATACGCATGAAACGTTGTGTATATGGGGCGTGGACTTCCAAATAGTCATTTCGTAGAAAACTTGTTCCAAATGTTGAGTGAGAACGTTGCAACTCTAGTATGCAATACGCTTCTTTCGCGTAGGGATAGCCATAGAAACTTTCACTCAATATGATTAAAGTAGCACATGGTCGCTTGGCATATATATGCTAAAAATAGTAGGCAGCGCTACCATACGTTCTTCACAGTAAACTTTACCACCGTGAAAATGATGTTTCTACCGTTAAATTTTGTATGTTTTTAGTGCGTCTCGGCAAGTCCGGACGATTCGTTACAAACGACGGAGTCAGTTATTTTGTTGAACAATACGCACCAAAGAAGGCAACCTTGTCATCAAGATAGCGTGCCCCTCCCCCCCCTTCAAAAAAAAATGAGAGAGAGAGAGAGAGAGAGAGAGAGAAAAGCAGCTGTAAACCCTTAGCATTCTCTTAAAGTTATTAGGATCAAAACGCAGGTCGCTGTACAGCAGTAAGCCTACTATCGAGCAGCACATAATTTAGCAAGTAGTGTTGACTCTCAATTCAGAATAAATAAAGGCATGCAGGAGATCACTGAGACGCATCCACTCAGTTGCAACCAAAACGTCGGCTCCGAAGAGCACACCGGGTTGCGTTCCGATTAAAGAAGCAACGGTCAAGCAACGCACCTTCGCCTTCGTTCTTGGGTAGTTCATCTTGACACGGACCTGGAATGGCAGAGCAGGAGGCGCCATTAGGTAACGGCAACCAGACGCACGTACACTTCGGCACAAGCATAAAAACAAGCGCACTCTTAACGGCCGTGATCCCGTGCATCCTTTTGACCTGTTCCCGCTGAACGGCCCAACACTGACGCCTTCGGCGTTCCACGCGAATGGCCATAGCCATGCGGACGTGGTTCCTTTCCGAGAAGCTCCCTTTCACGGCCATGATATTTACTTGCGATGCTGTCGGCATCGGTAGTTGCTACGTAGATTTCGGTCTGTGCTTGCCTCGCGGCGACGGGCGGGAATTTTGACGAAGTGAGTCCAATTCGCTTAGCCTAAGCTTGAGGCGGACGACAGAGAAGTCCCAGTCACCCCGGACTGGGGCAGAACCCCGGCTGGGGGTTGACCAGCCGCCCGTCCACGCCGGCGGCCATTGTGGACACTTCGTTGTCCTTATAGTTTACCTTTGAGGGCTATATCCCACAGTGGGTTTGTGCCATTATACAAGGGATCATCATCATCGTCGTCATAATCGTTTGCGAGCGTTTCCGTCTGCTTCGCAATCGACCGTTCAGCTGTAGCAGTTACGACCCTCTATCTCACTGAGAAAATCCTAAGGCAGACTCGTATATATCATTCTTGCACTTGCTCGTCAGGACCACCCTGATACACTGGCCGAGCAAACGCAGCCCAGAGGACGACGGCCGGCAGTTCAAGAAGAATGACCTTAGACATCTGAGAAGCTCGCTATAGTGACAACGTAATAGCTACTGACGCTTTTTTTGTGCAACGAGAAGCCAGAGGTGGGGATATTCTTTGACTCTCTGCAGGGATTTTACCATGTTCAAGGCTTTCCACACTTCACGTCCATATTTCAGCCAGAATTACTAGCGATTGCCTTACCCTTACGAAAACGTCCCCAGAACGCTTCGTTATCTATTATTGTGACTGACTTCCTTTCTGCATATGCACAACACTTACCGCATCCCCAAATTCGACAATTATGTGACCGTTTTGTTAAGTGGTTCCTCCGCAGTTACGACAAGTTCGCTTGCTCGAGCTCGGGCTGGATCGCAAGCGTGGTCGGCTGCGGCGTCCGCCGAGCTTTAGGCCTATAACCGGCCTTATCGCTGGCTGTCAGCGGAGCCGTCAATGGACAATGCGCCGTTGTAAAGTGTTTCGTCGTGCGCAAAAGCTTAATTTCAACGAACTGGCGGATGCACTCGCAAAAACACCTTTCGGTGGCCCTGTTGTCTCTGTTGTGCCGACTTTTGACCGCGGCTAGATATGCTACCGCGGATAGGTACACAGACATTTCTCCATATCTGAAAATTTTGCAAAATCCACTCTCACACCTTCTTCTCACTTCCATAATCTGTGTTTCCCCTGGAATAATAATTGGTGTCCCTCAAGACAATTTGGAAATGTTATTTTACAACACAGCGCTGTCGTACTGTGCCGTTAAAATCTTATATAAATAGGTCTGACCTGGCTTTGTCCCCTCTGTGTTATTTTCGCAATGTACCTGAATCTATTGGGAATTATTTTTCTACCGCTGGTTGTCAAGACAAAAAAAAAGAAGTTTAATTCGGCCAAGCTTGCCTATCACTAACTATTTTGAAACGGCAACAACGTATATGAAAGCCATTCTCTCCCTCGGGGCGTCTTCGTTGTGATTCAGCCTTTATTACAAGCGATTTTATTGCGATCTATAACTTTATTAGAGACACAAGACGATTGCGTTATTAAACTTTTTAAATTATTTATTGATACTTTCATATTATTTCTTGGTATTACATTATCGCAAAATGTATTATAACGTCTCGTTTCTACATTTTTTTTCTATAATTCACGCTTTAACATTCTAGGTTTCATTTTGATTGTAATCGTATTAAAGACCCTTGTAAAACACTTATAAAACAGCTTGCTTCTTGCCCCATCCCCCGTAGTGGGTATTAGCCATTGTTGGGAAACAAAATGAAAAAAAAAATCATTATCGCTCGCGGACATTCTCACAATAGGGGCCCTTTATATGTAACGTTACCGTGTCTAGAAGAGTAGCCACGTTTTAAAAGATGTATGCGGGTACCTTCGCGACTTCAATGCCGCCACTGGAAAGCTTCGTTGCTAAATTCTATTCGACACCCACCATTGTCTTACATTTACATTTACGTTTACTTTACTTGTTATGTTTGCATTAAAGAAATTTATTCTTTTTATTTTCTTATGCGTATGGGTTGCTAGGCTGTCGTGTGTAATAATTTACATTTTTGCGTCGAGCCCTGGCTACAGCCCCTCCCCCCTCGCCATTTTTTTTCTTTTATGTGCGGCGTCTTATTACATTCTGGGCGCAGCAGCAACAAGAACGATGACGACAGCGATGACAACGAATTCACCTGCATTTATCGAGCTGGTGGGAAAATATTCATTATTCAGGCTCAACTTTTTTCCGCGTAACAACTCTCTCTGTCATCTCTCTCTCATCAAGCTCACTTCATTTAGGTATATCGATTACCCCGCTCTCTGTCCTCCAACGATGAGCTGTGATCGCTTATATGAAAGGTTCAAAGAGAGTGGCCGTATCCTAATGAAATAAGGGTGTGTTAATCAACCGAACAAATAACCGCAATAATATATGCCATTTACTTAAAGAAAGTACCTTGATGTCTTAAGTTGGCAAGTTGTTTGTAGAAGGACACCATGGGAGGGCCTTAGCGTCGCCGGAGATCGCGGGGGGTTAGATAAGCGCTTAATTACTTATTTCTTGACATCAGTATTAGACAATTTCATGCACCTTAAGGTTAGCTCACAAGGTTATGTTAGAACCGACGACCCCTAGAGGGGTGCACGGATAGATACTGCACGTAAGGTACACGGTTATGACACAAGTTCTCAATCCTGCCTGAACACTTCGTTTCCCTGAATGCTCATCATGGGCGATTCAACATCAGGTCCGCAGCACCAAATTTTTGACATTCCCATTACCTAGTAGAAGCGGCATACTCGAATTCCTACATATCTACATATTCAGCGCATTTTTTTTTTTTTACCTAATAGCTAAACGTCGCTTGCTCTATTGTGGGGAACTCGTCATGAAATGGGGCTGAGCGATCACGTTCGGAACGCTGAATCGCCTTTAGCTTGCAACCAGGCTTTAATTTACCCTTTCCTCCTTTTGCTCCATCATAAACCGTCATGCTTGTGGCAAAGCGTCAAACAGAAGAGAAATTTTTACTACTATTTCTTCTTTGCGGCCTCTGCCTGTTCTCTGCCGAACAATGAGTCTTGGAGCTAGTGTGGAGGACACACCCCACTTCCTCCAGTGGCAATGTTGTCCTTCGAATGTCGGTGCCCTACAGCACCTGACTCAGTCTGCCAATGGGTGTGAAGCGACGGCTCGTGCGGCGGGCCACAGACGATTATCGTGTTTAATTAAAGATCCATGACCCTGACTGCTCTGCCAGGCGACGAGCGCTGCACAGTGTAGCAACACGTCCGGCGAGCGGTCGTTCGAGTCTGTGCGGCTGATGATTCATAGGAGGAGACAAGAGGGGCCTGTTGTACGCGATCAAACCGTGCTCTCTATAAGATCGATGGCCCTGAAAGCTGCGCTCGAACACTACAATGTGTCTCACATGTCCGCAAAAAAAAAAAAAAAGACGTCCTTACGCGACGGCCGACCACACGCGCGCCTGCCCATACGAGGAGGAGACAAGTGGGCGGGATATGTGACCAGGTCGTGAGCGCGCGGGAGGTTGCACAATGGATAGCACACGGTGGTGCGACTACGGCAGCATGCGAGGTCACCCCTGGGCCAATTTGCTCCGTCGACACAGCGCGCTCTCGCGGTGGCTAATAATGGCGTTGCGCGGCATTTTGGGGCGACTCCGGGCCCTGTGTCGCCCCCCCCCCCCCCCCCCTTTTCTCTCGCCGCCACCCTGCCGGTGGCTTTCCTTTGTGGTGCGCTCGGCTGTGGCCGCCCGGCGACGACACGTCTTTGTGGAGCGCAACAAGGTCGCCCGTCACGGTCTCCCGGCGCCCAACTAGCACCGCGGAGGAGAGGCCTGGAAGAGGACGCCGCCGCCCCGAAGCCAGGAAGATGGAGATCTACACCGTCAGCCACGCGCCAAGTTTGTCACGTGCCAGCGACTCTCCAGACAACGGCACGCCAGCAACTCGTCTCTTCAAAATAAAAAAATAAAGAAATAGAGGGAGAGAGAGAGAAGCCAATTTGCTCGCGCCTATGGCAACGACGGCTCTGCACTGTGCGCGTGGTCTCGAGCGTAGCGCTGCAAGAAACGCGTAAAGAAAACGCAACGGCGCGCGGTGGTTCGTCTTCGCCGCACCGAACGCACACACGGCAACCTATCTTCACCGCAGTGCGTCGGACCCGCGACGCGGTGAGGCGCGTCGTGATTTTTCCACGCGGGTAAAGTATACACGGGAGCCAAGTTCTTTAACGGAAATGAACAAACAACTGCGTGTATTATGTGCGAACCGCGTACTGCTCAGGCCGTAATAAGCAGTTAAGCACCAGACGGCATCGTCTCCCGCCACAAACAAACAGACGGCTTGATTTTAACGTTCGGTGTTTTGTATCCCCCTAGTTATTTTCTCTGCACACCACATTGCAAACCTTTGTGCACTGTTTTGATCTCTTGTAGTCAGGCTTTGCTGTTGCTCTGCCTGGCTGCGATGCAGGCAGGAACTGCTTTGCGTCTCACATCATAAGTCAGTCCTCTCTCCTCGCACAATGCGAAGGTGCAAGTTCATTCCTAACACCCCTTGTACAATATGTGGCCCGTTGCCTCCAAATCCCTTTTTTTATTTTTTTTCATTCACTCCAATGCGATTATTCAAAATATTCATTCCAGATATGAAGTCCGGTGCATGTGGAACTTTGCAGAAGTGAGTCACTCATATTCTTGTCATACGCTTTCCAGAAATTTGGCACTGAATTTATCTAGACCTCTGTGCTGTCACAGACGGCGGAAAGCAACCTTGAAGTGTGTTTCTAATTCTTTGAAATTGCGTGAAAATCCAGGATGCAACAGTTACATGGCCAATGTACTCACGTAGTTTCATATTCAACTTTGCGTTTAGGCAATGAAATGCCGTTTCCATCATTGCAAGCATGAGGAGATTACTTCTTTCACGTACTAGGAGTCGCAGCTTTTGACATCTTATTGCGGTATTTAAATTTGAACAAAAAAATTACGAACCATTCCCCTACCGGAAAATGGGGGTAAGCGAAGCTTGTCCTGCGTGCACCTGACCTTCGTCACGGTTAGGTAACCCACAGGTAACGGTAACGGGGAGCTATGCAAAGGGGGAAGGCAGCTGGGGAGGATCAGGTAACAGCAGATTTGTTGAAGGATGGTGGGCAGATTGTTCTAGAGAAACTGGCCACCCTGTATACGCAATGCCTCATGACTTCGAGCGTACCGGAATCTTGGAAAAACGCTAACATAATCCTAATCCATAAGAAAGGGGACGCCAATGACTTGAAAAATTATAGACCGATCAGTTTACTGTCCGTTGCCTACAAAGTATTTACTAAGGTAATTGCGAATAGAATCAGGAACACCTTAGACTTCCGTCAACCAAAGGACCAGGCAGGATTCCGTAAAGGCTACTCAACAATAGACCATATTCACACTACCAATCAGGTGATAGAAGAATGTGCGGAATATAACCAACCTTTATATATAGCTTTCGTTGATTACGAGAAAGCGTTTGATTCAGTCGAAACCTCAGCAGACATGGAGGTATTGCGGAATCAGGGTGTAGACGAGCCGTATGTAAAAATACTGAAAGATATCTATAGCGGCTCCACAGCCACCGTAGTCCTCCATAAAGAAAGCAACAAAATCCTAATAAAGAAAGGCGTCAGGCAGGGAGATATGATCTCTCCGATGTTATTCACAGCGTGTTTACAGGAGGTATTCAGAGAACTGGAGTGGGACGAATTGGGGATAAGAGTTAATTGAGAATACCTTAGTAACTTGCGATTCGCTGATGATATTGCCTTGCTTAGTAACTCAGGGGACCAACTGCAATGCATGCTCACTGACCTGGAGAGGCAAAGCAGAAGGGTGGGTCTAAAAATTAATCTGCAGAAAACTAAAGTAATGTTTAACAGTCTAGGAAGAGAACAGCAGTTTACGATAGGTAGCGAGGCACTGGAAGTGGTAAGGGAATACAACTACTTAGGACATGTAGTGACTGGGGATCCGGATCATGAGACTGAAATAATCAGAAGAATAAGAATGGGCTGGGGTGCGTTTGGCAGGCATTCTCAGATCATGAACAGCAGGTTGCCATCATCCCTCAAGAGAAAAGTTTATAACAGCTGTGTCTCACCAGTACTCACGTACGGGGCAGAACCCTGGAGGCTTACGAAAAGGGTTCTACATAAATTGAGGACGACGCAACGAGCTATGGAAAGGAAAATGATAGGTTTAACGTTAAGGGATAAGAAAAGAGCAGATTGGGTGAGGGAACAAACGTGAGTTAATGATATCTTAGTTGAAATCAAGAAAAAGAAATGTGCATGGGCAGGACACGTAATGAGGAGGGAAGATAACAGATGGTCATTAAGAGTTACGGAATGGATTCCAAGGGAAGGAAAGCGTAGCAGAGGGCGGCAGAAAGTTAGGCGGGCGGATGAGATTAAGAAGTTTGCAGGGACAACATGGCCACAATTAGTACATGACAGGGGTAGTTGGAGAAGTATGGGAGTGGCCTTGGCCCTGCAGTGGGCATAACCAGGCTGATGATGATGATGATGATGATGATGATGATTAACGGTACCGGGTTGCTTCGGTATCCCGCTCCCTCAGCTCGGGATCTTCTCGTTGCTGTCGGATTGCCTGGGCTGGGGCGACTCTAAAGGCGCGTTTATAGTGCGACGTTATCGGCGCGCGGGCGAGCGTCGTTAGACGCCGGGCGCGTCGGAGCGCGTTTGCCGCTTCCGGTTACGTTGGCGGCGCCTGTGCGTCGGATGATCGGTCGAATTATAGACGCTGTTGTTCCCGCCAACGTGACGTAACGGGCGCGCTCGTTCACGCTACGGCTGACTATGTTTAGGCCTTAAGGCCCGTTTATAGTCCGACGTTATCGGCGCGCGGGCGAACGTCGTTCGCGGTCAGTCACGCTACGTCGGTTGCGCTGCGCCAGCCGAGATGCCATCCCCTCTATACTTCAACGCGCGCGCCGTAGGCTGATATCGTCGGAGCATGCGCAGAAGGTTCGCCAAGTCGCGCGCCGTCCGCAAAAGCCGTCTGCGGAGTTGTGTTGGCGCCTTTTTCTTCGCGCGCAATGCATTGTGGTGCCAGAGTTCCGCCGACTTCGACGCGCGAATGGCTCAGGAGCCATATCGGCGCCGGGCCCGTCGGAGCGCGTTGGAAGCCGCCGGTAGCGCGTGCGCGCGCGCGCGCGCGCGTGCGTTACGTCGGACTATAAACGGCCCTTTAACGGCTGGGTCGGCGCGTCGACAGCGAGCCCTTTCAAGGCCGAGTTCTCGCCGCCGTTCGTCGAACGCTGCCAGTTCCTTGGGGGAACGCGCGGCTGTCCCATCCGTTTTCCGTGAATGAACTGAACGGGAACGAAGCCGGCGCAGTGCGCGCGAAATCCTTTCCTGCCCTTTCCCTCCCCGGCGGAAGCGGAACGGCTCTGATTGGTTGCGGAATCCTTGCTAATGACTCACGCTCCGGCGCCGGCACAGTTGACAACTTATCAAACCGTCCTTTACCGCAGCTGCTCTGCTCTGAGAGCAACTGCGTTTTTGCGTGCCCCCGACAACGCCACTTGCGAGGCAATACAAGTTTCGCTTGAAATGACATCGCTTTGGTAACATACCAGTCGACAATAAAACGCAGCTTGAAGAGCAATTGTGTCCCATAGCTGTATTCGGGTCTCAATAAGTTATAACGCCGCTTAAAAGGCGAGAATACTGAAGGTGGCAATTTTGTTCGATGATGGTATAAGGTATAATGGTATGACAAAACAACAACAACAACAACAACAACAATAATACTACTACTAATAATAATAATAATAATAATAATAATAATAATAATAATAATAAGACTGTGCTCTCACTTGTCCGCATAGTTAGGTCGTTCTGAGAACTAGGTATACGTCAACTATACGTTCGTGCTTACTTGAGTTACCGTAATGCTTCGAAAGTATACGCGTTTGCGAGACGCATCGACCGTCTTTTGCCTTCTTACTTCTTGCATGTTCGGGAAGACAACCACACAGAGATAACGTTTCTTGGTCCGTGCGGTACGAATAGCGAATGCAGCGAGTTCGGGAAAACGTAGGCTCGCTGTGGAACGCTGCTCGAACCCCTTTCTTGATTGCCCCGTCGCTCCCTCGCCGTTCGCATCAGTGACCATGGATCCATCACGTTGGCGAGAACGAGTTCTCGCGCTGCATTTCGTCCGTCGCAAGCCACTGCGTCGCGAAACTGGTCGCTTCAACGAATCCGAGGGATCTTTCGATGGCGCGAAGTTATCCTTTGGTTCTTCTGCGTTCATGAACCAGCTAGCGGCAGCCGGAGCGTAGCGTATAGGCTTCGGCCTCTCAAGTCAAACTCGCGCTGAAATGAAATTCTCCGTTCCATGGTGTATAGTGACCGCGAACAGGCGCGGCCGCTGTCAGTCAAGTACTGCACCGCTGCACATTCATCACTATTTGGCGTGCATGAACTGCCCCTGAGACAGGACCGTGAATCGGAAAGGAGGAAAATTCGACGCAAACGCGGAAGGCAGAGGAGCGCGTATGCGCGTTCATCTATACTACACGAACTGGGTTTCGTTTCTTTTTTTTTCAATTTATATTGTAGTGCACTGGGTAATGGCACTTCGTTCTAGCCTTGCCGTACGCTGAAGCACCGGTACACTGGCCATAGACGCGTCCCACAGCGACAGCCGTTCTCTGAGCCCCCCTCCCCCTCCACACACACACAGACAATCGTGCTGTATACGTATACAAGAACCGCACGGACTGTGTGCACGAAGCTGAAGGTGTGGGCGGCGCGCCATAAATAGCCCACACGCAGCTCCTTAAGAGTCTTCGCACATCCTTCTAGAGCTATAGCTGTTGCCGCGGTGGTCACGGTGTATTGAGACGCGCCAATTGAACAGTAGAAAGAGGTCGGTGTGTGCGGTTCTCTCTCTATCTCTCTCTATCTCACTCTCGTTCCGTACGGATCTCAAAGAAGCAGCGCCAAAGTCTCTCGCGCGGATGGTGGGCCAGTCGATTTCGTCTATTTGGCTTTGTTGCTCTCGTCCCGTTGCTCCGAGCTCTGCTCATCTCGAGCTCAATTCGCTTTCTCTCCCTTTTTGAACGCTTCTGCTCGACTGCGTCGCGTCATTAGGCAAGGAAATCGAGTGGAACTAATCGGTTTCCTCGCGCTCGAAGCGCCCGCCCCCTAGGCAAAGTATTTGCTTCTGAAGAAGGCGCCCATCTGCGCGCAGTCGATGCTTTTTTATGACGTTTTGAATGCTACCTAATTGAAAGCGTTCAGTTTGTAGCCACACACGTAACAACACCTAACCACTTCTTCGTGGATGCAGCGATACACGACATTTTCGCAGCTATGTATGTCCATGCTATTAATAGTCGACTAGCTCGACTACTCCGCTACGAGGTCAGCCGTTACACATGCAACACTAATAATTGCAGGTATTTTTTCTTTTTGTGCCCCAAGAGTAATTACAGTTTGAAGACTTTCCCCGTGTTCTTAAACGATCCTCGACCACAAGCTCTTTCTCTACTCGACCGAGTTGAACACGACGCCTGCCTATGACGGATGAACACGCCACTATTCTCGAGAATTTCCGTGGATGACCACAAAGCGAAATGAACATTTCTCTCGAGCGATGGCGCTGTCATTTACTTCCTTCAGACGAGATGGAGAGTTGAGTGGAAGAAAAATGTTCTAGATACGGGGGCTTATCATCCAGAATACTAGAAAGTTAGGTGCGTCGTCATTTACTCGTGTGCTAGCGCTTTAGGTGTTACTTCAAATAGGTGCACATGCCCGCAGCTATAATTAGTGCATGTGTGTTCGTTCTCAACGTTAAAATGATATTTTATGTTGTTTTAGATGAATGTTGTTATTATCGCCGTGTTCGTTTTTGCTAGTCAATAACTTAGCGTACTTTCATTATTCAACTTGCTATTTGACTATTTTATATATTGTTGCTACTTAGTATTTGATTCCAGTCCAAACAAAGCCTGGCCCTTTGGCGTGCAGTATAGTGAATGAATCTATAAATTTTAGTAAACAAACAGATACGTGGCATCACTCGTGCATGCGACGGTGATCAAGAGCGGTAACCGCAAGCAACATTGCGTGTTGATATTTTTTATTGTTTTTCCCCCTTATTTTTGCCAGAGTATTGTAATTGGGATTTGGGGATTGTCGGCCATAAAGCGACCAACCTTACCATTTTTCTATATTTAATATAAAATATATTAAGAGCTAAACCCTTATAATGTCTGACTTGCATGTTACGCGTCCAGAACAGCAGTTCTCGTCTATGCATTATGTTGCGACAGGGGCCACAAATATTGCGGACGCGTGTGTAGTCAGTCCTCTTCGTGTGTAGACGTAAGTTGCCACAGCGCTTTGAATGTGGCTGGCGAGCTTTCAGATTCATCAGAATGGGCACGATTAAACGTTAAACAAATCGAAATGAAAGCGTGCTACTGCATGAAAAATTTAAGAACTGTTTTTTTTTCTACTGAAATATTTTTTCTCTGAAATGCAATCAGCGTTTGTCCATGCGTCCTTCATTCTGAGGCAACCTCAAAGGATGCGAAAGAATAAACGCTTTTTCTTGGCGATCCACTACGATCCTGCCTTGCATCCCCCTATAGCTCTTGCTCGTGATTATTCTAGCTATACCACAAATGCTCCCTTCAAAACCACGAGATCCATCTGGCACGAGCCCACCTCAATCCACGCTCCTCGGTATAACGTTCTTTTCTACACGTGCCACGTACGGATCACGTAACAAGCGCGCACGCGCGTGCATAGTATGCAATCTCCGATCGCGCGCGCGCCTTGCGGACCAGTCAAGGGCACGCCTTTTTATCGTAATCCGATGCGCTTAACAGCGCGCGCAAGCGCGTTAGCCTCGCGCATAATCTCGCATTTCAATCTGCTTTTCCGCGTCTCGGCGAGATCGGCGCGCAAACGCGGGCATTTCTCGGCGAGAGGAAGACGCGACCCCGGCGCGGCGCACGCAGCACCGAGTGCCTCTCGACGGTGGAGGCCCCGCTTGCATGCATGCACAGTTTAAACGTCCCAAACGGTACGCAGCAACTGTGAAACACGGGACGCGCGCATCGGTCGGCGCCAGGATTTTGGAGATAAAGCCTTATCGGCTCGACGGCTACCGTCACGTATACGCGGCACGTGTGTTTGTGTGTGTTTAGCGCGCACGATCGCATCGTGCGTTGAGCGAGAGAGCGCGCAGCTCCCCTTCCTTCTGCGTTTATCCGGGTCACCTAGTTTTTGGGAAATGATCGTCTCTTAGCGACGGGACTCTCCGCGTGCTGGCGCCGTTGGCCGACGAGGAAGAGGAGGAAGCATCGGCCGCGCGTTCGCCGATATCGACGCGATTGCCACGACTCGCCGCTGCTTCGACCGCGGCGTCGGATGTTCTCTCGCGTAAGCCGTAGCCGCCACGAGAAGGAGCTGGGGGATTTTCCCTGCGTGTGCGTCTTGCTTCGCAGCGTCGCAGCGGGAGAACGTGGGATGGGAAGCGAGAGCTGCGGCTGTTTTCGTCAAGTGACCAACAAAGTGCGCCGGATCGGAAACCCGCCGAGTTAACCGAAATCTTAAATCGTCGTGTGAGGCCAGATGCACCTTGTCCTTTGTTTCCTTTGGGTCTTTAACCTCGTTATTAGTTATTTTCCTTACTGAAGCTGCAAACAGGACAGCATGCATGTTTGAAGAAAAAAAAAAACATTTCGGGAGTTTTCGCGCGGCAAAATTACGATGCGATTATGAGGTACTCTGTAGCGGGGGACTCCGGATCCTTTTTGACCACCTGTGAACCTAAATCTACAGGAGCGTTCTTGCACATTTCCCCCGTCGAAACGCCGCCGCTGCGGCTGGTATCGATGGTTTCCTCGCACCTACAGGAGTCGCACATCGGGCTCTCGGCCATTCCCATACGATAGGAGTATGCGTTCGTGAACGCCACTCCCAGCCACAAGCGGTACAGCAAGGTTGTTTCGCCGCGGGAAATGCTAGATGGCATGCCACGATATGCCTGAGCCAACCATTTCAGTGGCGTGCTCCGGCCGCACACCGAATGCACATGGAAGCTGCTTGCAGTGCAGCGGATGTCCTGCCTATTGCCCGTTGTCCTTCCGTTTGTATTCGTTTTCAAGGATGATTGGGCGGGCATTCCGCCCAAAGCCCACAGTGTACAGTCGAGTCCACTGATAACTTAAAGATATTGACATTTGACCCCCAACGACAATTAAAAACACTTTCTGTCGTAGCTTCTATCATACATTATACCCGTCCATCTTATGTGTCGATATCTTACTCCTCACATCGCATCACCAGAAGTGTTATATCTGTCAATTTTAACGTACCCCTAGAAAATAATTTATATGGAGAACGTACTATACAGATTCTCGGAGCCAAACTTTGGAATCAACTTCCGCTTCATATAAAAGAGTCTTCTAATTTGTCGTCTGTCGTTAAGAGATATATTGTGCATAACGTTTCAACAGATTTTTTTATAATAAAAATGTGTACACTTGCAAACTGACAAAGAAGGTGTATCCGTGTTTGTCATCAAATTTAAGGTGTTAGGATAACCCCTTTTTGTATATCTTATGTGTAGTCAATTTTTCTTACAGCTGTTTCTTTTCTCTCTTTCGTGTGTTACCAAATAACGTGTTAAATCTATGATACTATATTCATTTGTAATAGCGTCTCTTTATTATGCCAATCTAACTGGTAAAACATTATTTTTTCTTACTTGCACCAACACTACTCTCATGTGCTAGACCCCTAACTAGCCTCTCTGGCTATGGGTTTAGACAGTTTCCGTGTATTTTTTATGTGATGCAAAAAGAAAGAATCAATTGAATTGAATTGAAACAAGCGTTCCCGTTACGTGGGATAAATTCGTTATATCGGAACGTTTGCAATAAGTACAGTTTGCAGAAGACGGCGAAACGTGTGAACCTATATCTTAAAACTCCAGTGACGCGAGGCAAACGATCGCCGTCTGCACAATCGCAGCAGGCAGCAGCGGTTGAGAGAGAGAGAGAGAGAGAGAGAGAGAGAGAAATGGAAGACAGGAAAGGCAGGGAGGTTAACCAGACGCACGTACGGTTTGCTACCCTGCACTAGGGGAAGGGGATATGGGGATGAACAGAGAGAGATTTTGAAAAAAGCGTATATCCTGCGAAAAATCGCAGGTTTCTTTTTCTTTTTCGCATTTTGCACCTAGAGAGTAGCGGAGTACTTGGGCAGTCACTTCAGCACCAAGTAGCGCACGTCCGAAGGCAGGGATTAATTGATTTACGGAGTTCTACTGTCCCAAAACGACACTACAGTGCTGCGAAAGTCGCCGTAGCGGAAAGACCTCGTTCTTCATTCCGTCTAAATTCGCGAGCGCTCTCGCCTTCCGACCCCGCCAGAATGCGGCCGCCGCTGCCGAGGATCACGACCTCGCACTCAGCAACACGACGCCGAAGCTTCGCGGAGCCACAATGGCGGCGAAGAAAAGAAAATGGCAGAGAGCGATCACGATGAGCGAAACGAAACCTGAAATGCAAACTACGCGGCTGCGAAATATTTCTGTTGACCCTGCGTGCTCGAACCTGCTTCCGTGTGCCGCGAGCAGCCTTAGTCAAATCCGCGAGAATTAAGAGGGAGCTTTAGCTCCGGTCCAACCCCGATGCCGCCTATTCAAATATATGTACAACGCAGAAACGCTTTTCTGATGTAACCACTCGGCCGATTGTAATGAAATTTGTTGCATCCAAGAAAGAAAGTTAAATTCTAGTGACTGTTGGAAGCGGAATTCCGATTTAGCGCTTGCATTATTTTCAGAGAAATTTTCAGGAATTGGTATGTTCGAAAAAAAAAAAATATAGAAGCACGAAGTTTACAAATCCGTACCTCTGCACCAAGAACAGATATCGCAGGTCTGTAAGCTGCATCCGTTAGAGCATGCAAAGCGGACAAATTTGATATGTCAATTTATATCTCACGTGAATTTGTTACATTGTTTACAAGGGTATTGCAAAAGTTCTACTCATATATGAGTGCCTTATCTGAGAGCCATGTATAACATATAAATTTTGTCCAATTTAGATGTACTATTACGCGCAGTTTACAGAAACGTGATATTATTTCTAATTGCTGAGTTACAAAGCTGTAAACTTCATAGTTTCGTTTTCTGAAACTGCGATTTTTGCTAATTGTAACGTGTGTGGCGCACCTTCCTCAGTCTTCAGCTGATTTTGCGGCTGCTTTGTCAAGTACGATCGCGCATGTCAGTTTCGTCAGAGACACAGCGAGACTCCACGCGCACAAAGTCTGGCGTCACAGTGGCCGCATATAAGTTCAATAAAACAGGAACGTACAGAGCAGACAAGGGAGAGCAGAATCATACTACCTGATCGAGTTAAGTTCCACTATCCTCTTTTCCTTTCCCGCCTGTGCCCTATCTAAACCTTCTCAAAAGCCGAACGTCAACCCCTGCCATATTTTCGTGCCGTCGTGTAGTCCCTTCTTTCCGCCCAAGTCCCATTCGCGTTTCTTTTGCTCACCCAGACGGCCGTCCTTGTGTCCTCCTTCGTAACAACCGTATACGAGCGCTGTGAATGGAACCATTGTGTGTTGGCTCGACTGTATATACATACTACCGTAGCAGCGTTGTTTCTGCAGTGACCGGTCTGAGCGGTATATCGTTGTTCACCGATGGCCCCGTCCTCGACGGTAGCCTCGGCGTCACTGCAGGAACGCGTGCTCTCCTAAATGGTACCACGTGACGCGCGGGTAGCCACGCTCCGGGCTCCTCGCACTCCGGCGTGTAATCGTGTAAGCGCGATCGCGACGGCAGCGATTGTCGATACGCGAAGCGCGCAGCCATTTACGTGCGTACTTGCTCGCACACTACTGCGCCTTCAACGGCGGCGTCGATGCGGCGGCAGCGGCATTCCTCGGGGCGATGCGAAAGACCTGTCCTTCGACGCGCGCAGAGCGCTCCTTGTCGGTCGAGGACGCGCGCGCGCGCGGAACCCACACGGGCTTCCGCTGGCCGCCGCCCTCGATTACCGGCGGTCGACGCAGTGCCTCGGTGCCACTCGCATCACCCACTTGCAAGGCCGGAACTGGCCTTGATGCTGCTTTGATAGACGGTGCCGCCACCTAAATCTTCAGATCCAGTGACGAGAAAATTGAAATTGCATTTTGTGTCTTGCGGACAGGGCGTGCACGCTTTCGGTTGGTGCAGGAAAATATCACAGCATTGTCATATACGCAGTAGAGAAGTATAGTGGAAAGGCGCCGGGTCAGCCCACTGATTCAAATAAGACGGTCAGTGCCGGAATCAGTTTCCTTGTCCTCTGAACTCCAGAAGGGGCGGAGATGTCCGCACCTGTCGCCTTCTTTGTGGGATCGCCAAGTCTCTGCACTACGAAAGCGCCCAGACATAAAGGAAGCTCAACAAAACGCGATATTGAGATTTATGGGGCCCCGGTTTGCTTGGCGCCCCGTGGTTCTGTCAGCGGGAGCAACAAATATAACAGACCAGGGCGAATGCTATAGTTATTATTATCATTATTATAATTAATAATCGCAACCGTCGGCGCAGTCAACAACGCTCTCAGCTTGAACGGCTCACCCTTACTGAAACGGGGCGCTTTCTTCTGTCCACGCTTGGCTTCACCTACCATCAGCAACAGGGCCCCAAACAACCGATCCTGAACGACATCCGTAGCTGGATCTACATAGACCCTATCCCTAGAAATATGCACCCTGAATATAACAGGGCCCGGCGCCAAGCTCGGGCCGGAGCTATCATAAAAGCCCTTGCCCACGTACCTGGCGTCACATTTGTTGATGCAGCCCAATACTCCCATGGCACAAGATTTGTGGCCGTCGCCACACGCGATGGAGTCCTACACCACGCCTGCAGCGTCACTACCCCCACTGCGGAGACGGCTGAAGAGGTGGCCATCGCCCTAGCCGCTTTAGATCCCACCTGTCACACCATAGTGTGTGACTCTCGCTCAGCCGTTACTAACTTCAGCAAAGGCCGTATTTCTCCCCAAGCTCTTCGCATCCTCTGCCAGGCACCACACTCTGAAGACAGCATAATCTCCCTAACATGGATCCCGGCCCATGCCGGCCCTGTCCACCCACACCTCCCCAATCTCAACGAGGTCACCCACTCCATTGCGCGAGGCCTAGTCAACCGCGCCGGAGTCACTGGAGATGAGTTAGGCACCAGGGACAGTATGACAACTTATAACGATCTCGTGAAGGCATTTTACCTCAGTCGCCGAATCTTCCCCCCGCCTCACCCAAAGTTCAGCCGGGCGCAGGCTACCACCCTGCGTCTATTACAAACAAACACGTACCCTTCACCCGCCCGCCTCAACCTTATATTTCCGGACGTCTACACTACCCCCAACTGCCGGTGCTGTGGAACTCACCCGGCTACACTTCCGCATATGCTATGGGAGTGCCCAGCACAGTACACCCAGACTAACACCACGACTCTCTCGTCGAGGTTGCATGAGGCTCTGCGGAGCTCCGCCCTCGACGACCAAACCTGGGCGACCCAGCACGCCCGCGAGGCGGCGGCGAGGCAAGCCCTCGACGTCCCTTCGTGGGAGGCTTAGGCCCGGCCATCATAAAGTGCTGGTTCTACAATAAAAGTTTATTCCTCCTCCTCCTCCCTCGGCGCAGTCAACATCATCGTCATGAACAATCGCCATCTCCAGGTTGGACTCGACATACGCTGGCGCGAGCTTTAGAGCTTTAGCACGCCGTGTTGGGCCTGCAAGGAGATCGCACTTCGCTGCCATCATTGAGAGCCGCGCCAGTAAAATTACTACGTACATCACTTTCAGGTTCGAGCAGTGACACTACATCTATGAGAACACTTACATGAAGCCGACAAAAGGGGGTCGAATCGGGTTGTCCTTTGCTTGATGGTGGTCGTGTAAACAACGCTAGCCGGTCGGGCTGAGCCTGCTCAACTGCGCAGGGTACCTGACTCAGGCCAATCCGTTCGCAGCTCACACGTACACGCGGCCGGGTCAAGTCGGCGTTTCGTAGCCAGGAACGATGAATCGGGCACAATGCGTTTTATCTCTCACATAGACAAAGGTTGAACAATGTCGACTCGTCAGGTACGAGTACATATAAACGCTGTCGAGTCGTCCTGTCTGAGCACAACTTATGACTCGACCCGCTATTGCGGCGTTCGTGTAAACGCAGGTTATTTCGCGTTCTGATGTAGTCACTAATCGGATGGCGGGCCGATAACGAGCTCAGCCTCGTGGACAATACATTATAGTCCTACATTACTCGTCGCGAACGTGGACATCGGCACCCGCATGGGCTGTCAAAGAGCCGGCTGCAAACTGAAAGCCAACGAGACACAACCAAGTGGCTAAGGGGAGGGGGCCTCTTTTAATGCGTTATCATTAGGAGTGTCAAAGTGGAAGAGAGTACATGTGTGGGAAGCCGGCCATGTGGTAGAGGTAGAGCGGAGAGCTTAGAAGAGCATCTATGTATGTATGTATGTATGTATGTATGTATGTATGTATGTATGTATGTATGTATGTATGTATGTATGTATGTATGTATGTATGTATGTATGTATGTATGTATGTATGTATGTATGTATGTATGTATGTATGTATGTATGTATGTATGTATGTATGTATGTTAGTGCAACTGACAGTGATCTGCACCGGACCACCGTCGGTTGCACTTCGCTCGTCCAAGAGACAGGACGTGTGTCGAGTGAGTTCCTAAACACTTTGCAATGTGGTAAACGCGGTCTAAATCATGAATCCAGGACTTCAAAATGTGCGACGTAATGCTAACGAATTTCTTTCGGATTTACCGCTAAATTGCCACTGAAGTTTCCTTAGTGTGATGACAACTATTGTAAGGGTACTTGCCGCTGCCATCTAACATAGGAGTGGGGGTGTTAAACGATGTGGGATACAATATGGTGGAAGACCAGCCAGAAGATCCACGTTGCACGCACCGTTGATGACGTCACAGTGATGATCCTTGTTTTTTAATATTTGCCTTGACTAAAAATTATTGCTTTCCGGGAAAGAACGCGCGCTTTAGCGCGGAATCCGTCCGCGACTGGGCGGTCTGACGCTCTCCAGTAAGCATGACAATGGGGGTAACAATACAGCATTTACAGCGTGTCCCACGTAACTTGAGCCAAACATTAAAAATATGCAAATGCCATGTAGCTGTACAGAACCAAGGTACTGTTGTTTGTCGTCGCTTGGAGATACTCAGATTATTTCTTCATTCCGCCTAAGTATATAGTTAGTCTTAATTAATTAATGAACTTCTCAAATATTATAATTAGATGAAAGTGTCAATGAGAAAATTGTTGAGCAACATGAAAAACTCCCGATACAGCTTTCTGTTGCTCAATACGTGCTACATAAAATTGTTTTTGCGAGCATGAAAGAAACCCACCAATAAACGCAAACTGCTCAAGCGGCCAGTCACGCGGCAATATTGCGTGCATTTGCGGCCATCTTTCATGCTCGGAAAGGCACTTTTATGTATAGCACGTATTGAGCAACAGACTGCTGTATCGGGGGTTTTTCATGTTGCTCTACAATTTTATCATTGACACTTTCATCTAATTATAATAGTTGAGAAGTTCATTAATTAATTAATTAAGACTAACTATATACTTAGGCGGAATGAAGAAATAATCTTAATATCTCCAAGCGACGGCAAACAACATTACCTTGGTTCTGCCAACTACGTGGCATTCGCATTTCTTTAATGTTTGGCTCAAGTTACGTGGGGCACCCTGTATATACATTACGATGGAATACTGGGCTACATAATGTATTTTGCGCGAGCAGGGCAGGTCCACATTTGACGGCGATGACGACTGTATACGAACGTCGCTCGTACGAGTGTCATAACGTGACGTCACGCAGCTTAGGCGACGCTACCGCCAGTTTCAGCGCAAGCAAAATATTCAACAAAAACTGTACTGACTTAATAGCATCGGAAGAAAAGGCTATTTTTGAGGTTAAGAAAGTTTAGTGCGGGTTATGGTTCAGAGCCATCTATAGCGAAGGATGAGAGATGTGTCAATGCGCTTCTCCGAGATTTTTTTTTTTTTTTTTTTGCCTACACTGTATGCGTCACCACGCATCACCGCTTACAATCATACTGACTGTCTATACTACAAGCGTTATATTCCTCTCTTTGTGTGCGATTGTGCGAAAACTTGATCGCGTAAAGCAGCACTGTGCGTCCGTCGCTGCTCTCCATTCTGCTTTGCGATGTTTGTCACCAGCTCGCTCGACTGACCTTGTCGCGCCGCACTTGTGACGCGCTGAACCGCTTGCTCGAAAAATGGGAGCAAGGGCAATGATTGACGCCTCCTCGCTTGCGAGGTCGACTCCGCTTCTTATCCAACGCCACGGACGACGGTTTAATGCGTCGCTAAGGTCGTCGCAGCTGTGTCGCGCGGCAAGGTGCGACTTTCAGACAAGCACAGATATGCACATCGGCACGCTGAGAGCGGTAGCCTGTAACAAGGCGTCAAGCGGGTCAGTTTCTTAATAACACGGTGTACCGTATCTGCGAGCTCGTTGGCATTCGATGCTGCGCATTAATTATCCGCAAATGTTTTGCCTGGCGCTGTAAGGTTGGGAGATCTCTGCGTTTCCTGAGATTACTTACGATTCACAAAGTGTACCCTGCAGGGTGGGAGAGAAAAATTTTATGAGCAAGGCCTCCTAGCTCGTTTGCCAATCTGTCTGGCTTTACCTTCAATTTACGCCTTGTTTTTGTTTAATATACGCATGGCGGTAACGAGTATGGTGCTTGAACATTCAATACAAAATATTCGTTGACTTTCTATATACCTTTTATATATTTTGAATGTCTTTTGCATAAGCTCAGTCGAAATTCAGCGCACCTTTGAATTGGGTAAAGGATCCAGAGGCACCCACGTTAGACGTATCGTGCAACAATCAGACATGTTATGCACACGCCGCGTCCATTTAATTATCGCGCTGAGTGGACGTCCTTGCATGCTTTGTTGGTTAAGTGATACGTCTTGTGAGCTTTTCATAATTGGACGTTGCACGGGACCAGGACCGTTTTCGAAACGCGCGAGAACAAAATAACATAGCATGGCATGGCTGTCCACGGCGAGCGTGCATCTATATAGCGTTTTCGTGGCAGATATTTCTGATACGTAAATGTGTAGGAAGTTACCCAGAAGAAACCTTAACGCGCCTAATTCGACTAATTCCTGACTTTCTGTGGTTCTTATCTGGCGGCGTGAACCTTGAAATCAAATGATGCCGGTAGAGCTGCAATAGTCATACACAACACACATTCGCGCTTCGTGTGGTGCGCTTTTCGTGCCTTCTTAAAAGTTAATTTGTGCTGCTAAACAGGGCGTTTATGCAAAACAAATGAGGCCGTTCCCACGCTGCTGTCGGTATGCACGCGGGCTCGTTCAGAACTACGATATCTATAACGCGCGGTGAAACAAAGCCCGGTGCGATCTCGACCCGCGCAGTATCATTTGGCAGCGGAAATGCCTTGCTTGCTCGACCTCGCCACGGCAGGCTCAAGAATTCATGCTCGAAGCCGCGGTGCGCACTGGCTTACGCGCACCGGGCGCTGCCAGCTTGGGCTTTTGCCGCGCACGCACGCTGGCGAGAACAAAACGCGCAGACAAAGTATAATAAGATACACACACACACAAAAAAAAAGAAAGAGACGCAATTGCAGGCAGGACCGTGCTGTGCAGCCTATCGCGCAAGAACGGCAGCGGAGAACAAAAGGCGCACCTTCTTGGGCGACCGCGTGACTCGCGGCCTTCACGCCGATTGCTACACACTCGCGAGGGTCTCCACTGCGATCGGAAGCCGCGACCACAGCGGAACACGATTTACGGCGAGCAGCAGCCAGCTGCGTGCGCGGCCACGTCTGGGAGACTGCCCGAACGGCGCTATACAGTTGGTGTACTATGTACTCCGAAGTGACCTTGCGCCTCAGTGGGCATGTCTGTGCGCACGCTTTTGCTCGGCAGTAGCACAGTCCCCGGTGCACTTGTCTACAGACCGCGGGAGCCGTGCGCTCAAAAGTGTTCGCGCGCCGTCTATACTGCGTAACCCCGTTGGTTGAGACGATTTGCTTTGAACGTGCGCCACCAACGAGGCACGGTTCCCGATGTATATTACATATCGTATACGTCCCTCGCTTTGTAGTTGACTTGTGCGGCCAACCTTGATCAATGACACCGTCCGCGGCTCCTATATATGGGCCAGGCGAGCCTCGGCATTCGCCAAAGCTCAAATCACCGGCGCGAATTATCGCCACGCATGGCCGATTGGCCACCTCAGCGCCTGGCTTTGTTGCGCAGTGAAAAGCCTGCGAAGCAGTGACCTGCAAATCACGCTGCGCTAATTTGGGGGAAATTCTTTCTAACCAGCGTCTCAGCTGGCGAACTTATTCAGGAGTAAAGCGTTCCAGCGTTCCGACAAGTGCAACGGGGAGCTGTACAGTGTACTGGGGATTTTACAGTTTCGAAGCTACTATCTGAGCGCCAAGTGCTTCCCTCAGGCCCTCGAGTAAGTACTTGGCGCTTTAAAAGGAATTCTTTACTACTTTTTGAGTGCTGGACAGAGTCGAACCCGCTTCATAACACGTATATGCGAACAATCTTGTCTGAATATCTCAGCTCATGCGGGTCACGCGCGGACTTCGCGGCGGCGCCGCTAGATGGCGCAGCTAGTCCAGTGGGAAGCGTGAGAGAGGAGCCCGGCTGCAGCACCCGTTTCATGCATGACACGTTTGGCGTTGGCACTACGGTGTGTCGCTACACTGCGTGAATGCTAACCGCATTGATCATTAATCGTGAGATGGGTTCCGTGGTATTTTTCTTTTCTTTTTTGCTGATGCCGTGGTCTCTAAAATTTCGCTCCCGAGTGTACATGTAACTGCCACGACGGTTATTGCTAGTGCACGTGGTATGTTTGCCTTCTGTACCGCTGTGTTGGTTCTTGACGAGTATAAGTACAAAGGTAGTTTGCTTCCCGGCTTCTCTCGCGACTTTTGGCCGACGTTTCTCAGCCGTGTACGTTTCACTCAAATGTACGCCTCATCGACCCTTTCTGCACTGAAAATACGGTGTAGGTGCCTTAGTGGAGGTCAGTGTCCCACTCCGTACGTTATACGCATATAATTTCAAATTATAACTCGGTTATACTCTTCAATATACTATATTGTCTCAGCGCTGACTACACAACGAATGTCAACTTGTGTATCGGAGATTTCTCCACGACAGCACATCATATGGTGTCGTATTCTCGTGTTTCTTTAATTTAGTTATTTATTTATGTTGGTGACACTGTGGCCGCACACGTGGATCGTTCAGCGGTAGTACAAAACCAAAATTATTCCATTCTTGAAGAGCCGAGGAGGATGTGAAAGTAGCGGATTGCGGACAGAAAAAGAGGAGAAAGAAAGTAGGAACGAAAGAAAGAAAGGAAGAAAGAAAGGGGGTAATGGAGAAAGATGAATGCCACTGAACGTCTCAGCACTGCCTGCCTCTCTCCCACCTAAACAAAGTTATGTTTCAGCTCAATCGGGTACTTCTAACTCGAAAAGGGAGCAGAGCGCTCTGGAGCAAAAATGTTGATGGCGGGTGAGGCAAACGGAAAGCTATATATAATAGGCCGGTGCTTTTCAAAAGTACTTTGCGGGCCTCTAAAAGAACAACAAGAAAAAGAGAGCGATAAAGAAACGGAGAATGAAAAGGAAGAAAAGGAAAGAAAAATGTGCGAAACGTAGGCAAGCGCAATGTGCGGGACCCTTCCCTCCCACCACCTTCTCCGCCCTCAGCGCTCCAGTATACGGGCAGCGCCGCATAGCTTTCGGCTGCTGCATGCATTCTAACGACCAACCACGCGCAGACTGCGGCCCCCATTCCTTGCGGTCGCCGAGCCATTGAATCGGATCGTGAAGTCTTGATCGATTCCGACTGAATGGCTTTCCTCTGCGCACGCGCCCAGGTCAGGGTCCCATTGTGCTTTGCTGGTGGGAGAGTCACCGCGCGGGCTGAGCCGGCCGCACTGCGCTGAACGCATTCCCCTTGTCCCGCACTGAGCGTTCACGTGCCGTATAGGCGCACCGGTTTGCGACAATTGCTTCGCGTTATGGTCGTTGCGAAACTCCGCGACCTGTCGCCGTCTCCCATGCGAGGCAGTAATTGGTTCACTGCCTGTGACATATGCGTTGACGTCTTTGGCGCGGGGGGGGGGGGGGGGGGGGGGGGGGCGTACGTGCGCGCGCACCGACCTGTGTATGGGGTCACGTGTTCGCGGTAAGCCGCGCGATTACGTGGACGCTACGAGGACGCTTCATGCATGTGTGCGCGACAGGCGGCACCGCTGTGTTCTCAGCCCGTCGTGCCTGTTATGGAGGACGCGAATGGGATCCAGTATGAGGGTCTGATTGATTGCGGTACATTGCTGACCTAGATATGCGCCAAAGGCCTCTCTCTCTCTCTCTCTCTCTCTTCCTTTTCAGTTAATTCGTAAGCAATCGTAGTTTTCATCTTCTGTCTTCGAAGCTCGGCTACCATCGGCTACAAGACGCGAGTTGCAAATCTATAGCAACTGTTGAAACAGGAGGCAACGGCCAATTCGCAAGATATATGTACTTCGTGCACGCTTTCTGTTAACTCTTGCTGCGCTTCTTAAGGAACTACTCTGCTGACCACTCCTGAGTACGCTCTAAACGCTGTCTTGCATGCGTGCGGATCACTTCTTGAGGCTTTTCTCTTTTTTTCATTTTTTTATTCCTATACCCATTCACCCTCACTGGGAGAATAATGTGGCGAACCTGGCCTGACCTGCGCATCGTGGTTAAACTCTCTTAACTTTTTCTCTATTTATCTGGAGAAATAGTAAGCACTGCCCACGTCACGGATCGGCATGCCTGCACGAAGCATGACGAGTGAAGAGGATGCTTTCCTACCAAGCTGTCGCGTGCCTGTTTCTGATTCCGATTCTGGCTCTCCCATACAATCTTTCAGAAAGAGATTAGTGCGGATTTAAGTCGGGAACCAGACCGACATGACGGAGCATGTGTTCAATACAGGTGTCACCCTCGAAGCAGGGAGACATCACCGAAGCAACTTGCTACGTCGGGCCTCAGCGACGACTAAGTTGAGTTCGTTCGCTACAGCGGACATAAGGAATGGACGCTGGGCAAATGCGACAGTAATTGCTCGCTTTATTTTGCGGCTGCTTCTTACCAGCAGAACCCAGGGCTCCTGACTAAAAATGAGAACATGTACGCGTCAATACGTTTCCAAGAGGTGTGGCTAATCCACACCGCTATAAAAAAATTTAAAGTAGATAATAGGGCCCTATAACGTAAAACTATTACAATTTGTTTTTGTTCCAATCTACTGACGTCAAGTTTACGTAACCGCCGACGGAAGCATCGGGCAGTGACCCGCAGCGTTGTCTGAACAGCCCAATCAAACGCTCACCTCGTTTAACGAGGTGACTTTTGTTTGCTTTCAAAACAAATAACATTGCCTACATTGAGCGCTTTTTCTTATCAAATTAACTAACGAGGGGCGAGGAGCATGCTCAATTGGAAAGGGATTCGATGGGGCCGAGCCAGCGCAGTGAAAATCGGTAAACGGATGAGGAGGGTGGTGCCGGCGTCTGCGACTGGAATTGCAAATGAATTTCTTTATCTGCAATTGTACACTCCCATCCTACATCCGGGGGAAACATTTGGAGATATGTGGTGCTTTCTTCACGCCTGCATAAAGAAATAAGGCTTTGTTACTATCAATATCCACAATAACGGTGATTCCGGTTTGCAGACAATCATTGGCTGACCTTACTTGATGACGAAGACGAGAATTAAGGGCCATGACTCTGAGAGCCATGACATGTGTGGCACGTGCGCGGGAATTATGCAATCGGCAGTTCCTCCGCGTCACAGGTTTGCGAGCCCCCCGTGATCAGCTGTGAAGCCACGTGATTATCAGCTGCGATGACTTGCTGTGTTGCGCTCGACTAGCTGCGCCTTTGACACTCGTTTCGAAGTGGAGCCAACGCTGCCCGCAATTAACGATTTCATCATTAGTCATTCGGGACACAGCTACTTATAAAAGCAACAACATATATATATATATATATATATATATATATATATATATATATATATATATATATATATATATAAAACCAGAAATGTATGCCAGTACACATTTGGAAAATTTTTCTCACGCCACAAGGTCCCCTTATCGGTAAGTAAACTTAGGTCAATTTAGTAGACTAGTTTTGTAGGGGTAGCAAGAGGCTCTGTGGAAGCGGGATGTGCTTTGAAGGTGTAAACCACCCGCGAGCCACCACGACCTAAATCCGGTCCTGCAGCAATCGGTGTGCATATCGTATTGGCAACTAAGCTGTCGTTTTACACGGCCGTAATTACTGACTATCTTATTGTTTTAAACCTGCAGATACAAGGGCTTGCAAACAACTTTCGCCCCCCCCCCCCCCCTCCTGCACAAACGCAGAGAAAGTGGGCGCTTGCAATCAAAAGCTTGCACCGCCTCCGTGGAACTTGCTTTCTATCGCCGTTCGACCACGCGCGCGAAACAGCGCCCCTGGCTGCCAACCGAGGAGCAAGTGTGAAAGATGACGTGCTCGACTTACACACTAACACAGGTCGCGATGTTTGCATTGTAACGGACCGTACAACAATAGAGAGAACCAACGATAGAGCCGTGTGAGTTAGAAATGACAGGTCAACGATTACGAGTGAGCGCTCTCTTGAGACAATACCGGTTCTGGCAGGTAGTACATGGTTTCGAGCGCGATCTACCCAGCGAAACAATACACAGGAAGAGCGTTTTCTATACGCGCGGCGCTCGCCTTCAAAGGTGCGCGAGTGATAAAAGAGGTCCTAGCTACGAGCCCAATCGAACGATCGTCCGAATTCGTGCAAACTTGTCCGAACGACCGTAATCTCCGCCACAGTCATCGTTCCACTGAGCGCTTCGACTTCCGCCTCCTTGCGGCCTCGTCAATATACTGTACGCGCTATACTATATGTGCGGGCGAGCACGATAACACGCCCGAGCGACCGCCTCGCGTTCGGGCGTCTTCATTCAAACGCGAAAACGTTCGCCGCCCGGAGGCGACAGCTCTCGCGCGCAACGCCCCTGCCGACCTCCGACCTCACGCTTACCTTTCCCGCGGGACTCGCATTACTGTCTGGCACGCTGGATGTGCCGCCGCGAGGCACGTCGCCGACGTCGACGACGTCCCAGTTTCCCACGCGAAACGTTCCGCTAACCGGACACTCGCGCGCAGGCGCGCCGCTTTGTGCAGACAAGGCCGGGGACTCTATATACCATGTAGCTATCTGAGAGAATAACAACCGCGCGAGTGGCCGCCGTTTAGAGAGACTTCGCACGCCGTAGTATACGCGCTCACGGAGGTATACAACTTATCGTCTGAAAGCGAATCTCGCGCCGCCCATGGGAGCGGAGCTCCATGCAAATGACAGCGGCTTTCCCACCACGGCGGCGTCTGCTCGCAGCACTGCGAGGCAGGGTCGTTTATCCGTTTGTCTATCGATACGTGCGGCAGCGATGCGTAAAGCTAAAAAAAAGCGCTTTGCAGTTGGTATAGTTCGTTTGGTTGAAGCACGCGCGGTAAGCGCTAAGGCTATAGCCCATAGAACGTTTAATGAAAAAGGACCGGGCGCACGCAATGCTTCACATGCATGCAGTCTCGTTTATCTTCGAAACGAAGAACGCCAACCGAAAAAGAAGAGGGAAAAAAAGAAGAAAAAGAAAGGAATGAACTGCTTAATTTCCGTGTCTGATTCCCTCTTTAAGGAGTCCTTCTATATGCTTTCTGACGCGTATGTACTCGACTGAGCATAAGACAGATAAGAACTATAGCTAATCACAATGAAGCTTCTGTCCTGTCCTGTTACTTGCTAGAATCTTCGTGTCTGTGACCGGTATAGCCGTTTACCACCCCCTCTCTTTACAGCGCTTTAAGCGTTGAACAATCAGGAGGGCGCGGTCGGCGGTTGCTTGTGCTGTCGTGCGTAGTTAAGGTACATATGTATTGTTATATGCGAGAATGCATGCGGTTAACCAAAGCACCAATAGGTCGCAGTGTTGGCTATACGAACCACTGGCCGCCACATGACGCGGTAGAAACAGAGAGAGAGAAAAAATAAAGGAGCTTGAATGAAACATAAGTCAACTTCGCCACCCTGCACATGAAAAGAGTCGTAAGAAAGAAAAATAACCAGGGGTGACAGTATAGCTGGGAATTTCCTATAATGTCATTTGACGGCAGATTCCAGCATCGCTCGTATGTCGCTCTGCAGGCGAAGTGCAAGAAAACGCCACCATAATATTTGCTTCCGTGAAAGGTCAGGCGCCCAGTTTCCTCCACGCACTTTGTAGACGTCGGCGTTGGACTTCGATGGGGAGACAGTGTCAGAGGTGTTGGGGTAGCCCCTTCACGAAACGCCCCTTCACGAAACGCCCCTTCACGAAAATGAAGAGCCCAATTCCAACGAACAAAAACAATGAATTTGCGAAGCCTACCCCCTGCCACGTGCGACATAGATGTAATTCATTGTACGCGAATGAGGGGCCCGTTAATGACTGCAGTCATAACGATGCGTGGAGGTTGCGTTCGTGGCCATTTCATTGAAAGGACGGTCAGCGAGAATTTGATGCAAATACAACCACTACGCAAGACCATTAAAACGCGAAACCGTAAAACCATACTGATACAGAAATTGTGGTGCTTTTAATAGAGCATTGATATTTAACAGATACTGCAGTCTTTCCTCGAGAACCTTGGCCGCACGAAAGAAAACTTCAATAATTGTTTCCGAGGAAAAGCGTGTAGTCGAATGGACATCATCCGTGTACCGCATAGCTTACGGGCTATTCACATCAACTAAGCGTACAGCGCGTGAGGCTTGCGTAAGTATAGCGTGAGCAGGCTAATGCGACTTCGCTCAGATTCGCTTTTGAGGAATAACTTGCGAAGCACGGCCTCGGCGCCACATAGTGGGCCAATCACTGTCCGTTCCTTTCCTTTTTTTTTTCGTCCCTGTAAGTTATTTTCAGGAACAATGCGAGAATTATATTCGCAGTCGCTTTCTAGACGGACTACACCGGCAGCGCAGAGTAATAACCACAGCGCCACGCTAGCAAAACCTCTTCCTTTCCTTTTTGCTTTCTTTGTTTTGTTTTGTTTCTTTCTTTTTCTGCTATGATGCGTGGTTCTTGGGCTGAAGCGTCCGTTCCGGAGAGTGGCTGGGTATCCCGGAAACGCTTTAAATGTACAGGAAAAAAAAAAAGCTAAAGAGGAGAAAAGAAAGACAATCCGGCTGTCCACCACCGTCCGGTTTCTTTTCCTTCCTGCCTCGTAACGGGAAGCGTCGTTGCAAACACGTACCGAAGCGCGCGCTCAAGTGCGCGTTTAAAGCGAAGCGGTGGTATGGTAGTGCGCGCATAAAGGGCTGCCGCAGCCCCCCCCCCCCCCCCCTCCTCCCCCAAGGCGCGGCGGCGAGGAATTTCCACGCACTGCGAACGTAATTGCGGCCGCGCTTGAGCACGACGACTGCCAAGCCGCCTTCTCCCCCCCCCCCCCCCCCCTCCCCTTCCCCCGGCTCTCCCATCACCGCTTGCTGCCGTAGTACATACAGCCGCGTGCGAATTGGGCAGCGAAAGTGCTCTTGCCACGAGTCGTAATAGATGCGAATCGCGCTGTATGTTGGTCGCGTAAACAAGAACGCGGTTACGTGCAGTATATTTATGCACGCGCGGATCGAGGCCCCCCTCCAAGTTTTATTTCCTTCCGCCTTTGCATAATAGTCCACAATCTGCACACTCTATAGAGCTCGATGCAATAAGTGCGCCTGCTATTCGTTCCACTATGTTATCTTACGTCGGTAGCTGTACTGTAACTCGCGCGGTATATATCCGGCCGCTACACGAGCATGGTGCTTAATTAAAATTACCCACAGGACACGTTCCTTCCTGCTTCTTGAAGCATGCGTCTCGAGCGTGCAGTGTCATCTAGGTTATCTCTGTAAGCAGAAAAATTGTACTCTGTGCATAGCCCTGGTGCGATATGAATTACTTCGCGGTTTATTTTTCTTCCTCAAATTTTTATTTTGCGCCTTCTCTCTCTTTCTCTCCGCGTGTGTGTATTAGACCTCTTAGACGCGTAAGTTTATTCTTATGTTACGTTTTGCGTTTAGGGGATGGCCGGCTCTTCGTTGGCCTACATATATATTTTCGGAGGTTTACATCGCTTAATAAACGACGACTGGTACAGCGTTTTGCTGCGAACGCACGGCAGTCCACACGGTGCTTCTTGCGTTTCGATGCTCGCAAATTGGGCACGGCGTACTTTAAAACCCTCTTCCTTCTGACCATATAACCCCACATATCCTTCGGCAACGGAAAACATGAGAACTGGTACAGCACACTCCACAACGAACGATCTGTTCAAAGAGTGCTGCTCTGCACTTATACTGCCCGCACGCTTGTGGCGACCTCTTCATTGCTTGTCGCGCCTTTCGTTCAAGTAACCAAATACATTCCAGATGATGTTTCCAACTCGTACGTGCGACGCCGCCGAATCGTTTGAGCCTTTCCCAGGGGTTTAGGCGTAGGAACTATAGACTGGGCCCGTGAGTGTACGAGGAAAAGTTATAAAAAACGTCAGGGCTTCTGCGCCGTGCTTTGGGAACATAAGGAAAAGCTGGAAAATAGAAGAAGGACATTAAAACTTAATGAAGGAGAAAAAATAAGTTTAAGCGATAGTGTCGACCTGAGGAAACAAAACAGACAGCGCGTTAAGTATGTTGGCACGCGTTGGACGATCAAATTAAAGAGCTCGAAGAAGTGCGCCCGTAGAGGGAAAGTAATTCACGAAGAAGGCCAGAGGGTTGCGTGCAAGTGAAACGAGAAGATGCGCGGCAGCCCACGCGGAAGCTGAAGCGACCGGCGACGTGCCGGCGGTCGCTACCGTGCGGGGCCGAGAACGCGGGAAAGGCGAGGGTCGAACGCGGAAACAGCCGGACGAAGACGGATGCGTGGGACGACGGGGAAGTTGTCACCGCGAGTCGGTCACGTTCCCCGCCGAGTATCTCTCTCCCAGCGACAACAGCCGCGGACGCTGCGGGAACTGTCGTGTGCCAAGGCTGGAGGCGGCAGTGTCTGCCTTCCTTGGCGGACAACTCGGACAGGCGAAAGTGAAAAGCCGCTTTCCTGCTGGCGTGTGAGCAGAAGCATATGTACGCCCGAGGCGGAGCACGTGACATGCAATACTGCACACCAACGGGGTATGCGTAGCTAACTCCCGAGGTCATACATCGCAGTATCTACGTTACTTGCACGCAAAAGCCGGCTGCATGTATATGATATATATACGTGCGAGAGGGTCCAGCGGCGTGTGTTACGAACCGCAACACAAAGCACAATACAAAAAGCGCGGTGTCGCGGTTCACGTTTGTTATCGATTTTTCTTTCAACATCCACATAAAATGGGAAAACAACGATGAGGCTCCGATAAAAGGATGAAGAGAAGGCAATGCTTCGGTTTTGCTGCGTGGCTTTGGTGCCAGCGGTGATAGAGATCAAACACGAAGAACGTCCAGCCGACTGCACCGCACGATATTGCGTGGTCTCGTGGCATTGCACAAAAGCAATGACAACAAATTATTGCACGATGTGTGCTGCGAGGTTATATTACCTGCTGCGCATATAAATTTAATAGCGCTGTAGTAAACGCTGATGCATCATTTCACGGGTGTCTTGGTACTTTTACATAGGCACAGAGCTTTGGAAAAAAGAAGGGTGGCTCCAGATTCCTGTGCAAATGATGTTTCTTCAACGAAATTTCGCTTTTAGAGCTAGACACCCTTTCTGAGTACAAGGGTGTGAGTTTATTGACAAACTTACACCCTTATTCACTTTAAAGGGCGTAAATTATTTTACAGTGTAGTGTAATTACAGAAACTTGCTAACGATACGAATAAACTAAGGTGTGAAGAGCGGTGGTGAGAACGGTTGTTGATTATACGAAAACTATTCGAAAAGTATTCGATTCAATTCGATTTTTGCACTACTCGGTTCGTATTCCATTCCGACTCGAGAATTACACTATTGATACAACCCTACTTTTACGCCTGCATGTAGCTGCTAGGCAGAAGCACCCGCAGCAGCACTGCAATGCACGCACGACATGGCGTCCCGAATCGTGCATGTACTCTCGTAATGGCAAAGGTAACGGATCAAACGAAGCAAAAATAACGGAAGCACTGTGTTGTAAAAATATACTGTACTGCAACGAAATAAACAATAGCGTCATTAAATGAGCGCGCGTTGTGCTATTTTTCAGCCATATGGGCTAACTAAAAAGGAGGACAAACGAAAGTAAATTCGGTTGACCAGGTCTCAGCCACGCTAATTGGGGGAATAACTGAAAATACTGAAGAGCAGAAGAGAAGACACGCGTTTAATTGGCGTTTAAAACGATGGAGATGCAATAGAACTTTAGGCTGGGCCGCAGAGCTGGTCCATTTGGGAACTATGTAGGCCGAGCAACGCTCAAAAAACACCCATCACAAAAGGGGCGCGTCAGGGACTGCACCCGTCCTGTCTGACGTGTCGTTTCTGCGTCCTTGTTTCTTGCCGCGCTGCCCAGTCTGTACGTGCTTTGGCAAAGATGTGCTCGAGTGCTCGCAGCGTCGTCGCTTGGCAGTTACCGAAGCTGGCTGATTTCGAAAACTTCATATCTTTTTGTATTCTTTAATGTTTTTAGTTTGCTGCATTCTTCATTGACTTGCAAGGACGTATCGCCAAGCACTTGCCTTCCAGGAGCGTCTTCTGCTTAGCTTTCATCAGACGCACCAAGAACTTGTCCCAAAAGTGCTCTCTCTTTCCTCACCGTTGGCAGTTGTCCTTCTATCGGCGATATTGTCGCGCCACTTCCACACTGGGCAACATTCCGAACTCTTAGTAGCATCATAAGAGCACGAAGGGACTGCACAGCTCTCATATGCTCCTCACCTGACAATGACGTTTTCGTTATGTTTCCTTCCCATGAAAAACTATGTGAATTGCCTTTCGCAGAATGGCCGCTATAAATCCTAGCGCATGTATTTGATCATTACATAGTGTGAGAGCCGGTCTCCAGGCTCAAAACAAAACTGAATATAACTTTACTAATAACACAATGAAAATTGTACAACCGTATTTTATTTTATAAAAAGTGATCATAGAGAAGTAACATTACAGAAGAGCTTGCGGTTCGGCGCGTTGCAAGAGAAGCACGTGAGACAGGCGATGAGTATCAGTATGAATTTTTTACAACATAGCGTATGTAGCATGCTTAATATATCTTTGGGGAAAAAAGAGACGTCGAGGGTCACCAACAACGCACGGTGCGTTTAAAAAGGTCATCGATGCGATTTCCACGTGTTTTTTAGGTGTCGCGCAGATTACCAAAGCTTTTGCAACTGCTGCAAGCATACACGATATGGCTTTCGTTATGGAATGTAAATGATGATTATTATATTCTTTATGACGGTGAGATGATGATGTCTTGTAATCGACACATGTTTATTTATTGTAAACGAGTATGGGATGCACGTACGACTACAGGACTCAGTTTTTCCAATCATGTTTAACGGCCTAAATGTGTCCTTGATACGATCAATAACGAAAAGAATTCACGAGTCATTCAAGTCTGTGAAGGTGGATGACCAGCGAAGCTGTTTAATGCACGACACAGAGGTGACCCAGAATATTGAACAAAGGTACAAACATATTTATTGTCCTAATCTGTGGTCATCGTGACAATGTAGGCACGCACACACGTTCGCGTATGACCTCTGTTATTAAATGTGTCCGCCACGTAAGACAATGAACGGCTCATACACCCTTAAGCAATGGCTCAGACCCCCATAAACGCGGCCTCCCCATTACGACGACAGAAGTTAAATTCCATGCTGGAAGAATGAGCGGTAACGGAGCCACCTGTGGAGACGACGACGATCGAGCCATTGATGATGATTATAGTTCTTCTGCACAACAGAACCAACTGCGGAAGAAGACGACGACGACGAACGCGCGAGCAGCGGCACTAGCGCGTTTGCACGGTTGGCGCCAAGAATGTTTTAACAGTCCTCTTTGAAAAAGTTGTACAAAACATTTTTTTAAACATCTGTTCTTACCCTTGTGCCAGGGACCTCCTTGGGTCCCGCGTGGGACGAGGGTAGTTCAAGCACGCTTTACAGATCCCCGAGTCCACAGAGGTATGTGTAATTGAGCTTGGACTCTATCTGTACTATCACCAGGATCGGCCCACATAATGATTCGTTTTTGTCAACATCTCGGACACATTTTTTTCCCCAGATCCTAGCCATAGAGAGCTTCGCTGTAAAAAAAAAAGCCGCCAATGACCCTTTATTCCACGGTTCACCCATTCAGTGCGCGCCAGCAGGTCCGCCGCGAAGTAGCGCTAGAGCGCGCGATGCGTTACAGCGTATTCGGCAGATGCTATCGGCGCGCGCGCCACGCGAACTTGACCGTCAACCGGTGGTGCTTGGCCGACGCCGTCGGCATTCTGGCCACACCGCGACTGCTCAGCCGTCCTCGGGTTATTTTCTACGCAGGCACTCTTCGCTGCCGAGGGCTGTCTGGACCTGCCGGTGCCTCTGCTCGCTATAGTGTAGGGGCAAGGAAACCGCGCCCTTACAGCGACGGCCTTGGCCAGCGAGAGACTGTCGCCGTGGCAACTGCCCATGTTACATCATGAAGACGTCTGCGAGTCATTGCTTTATTCTCGCTAGAAACGTGAAACGGCCTCTGTAATGTATACTCCAGCCATGAAACGGGACGCAGATAGCGAGATATAATTTGAGTACACTCTCAACATAAAGCCAATAGAGGAGGTCATAATAAAGCCCGTGTTCGGCTCTCCCTTAACCAGTGACGCCTGCAAGCTTCCCATGGAGATTCTCACTGAGAAGCGCACCGATGGCATACGGGTTTCAAAAGTTGTGTAAAAGAGGGAGAGAGAGAGAGAGAGAGAGAGAGAGAGAGAGAGAGAGAGAGATAGAGAGAGAGAGAGAGAGAGAGAGAGAGGGTTGGAAGGAAAGACAGGAAAGTTCATTAGATTTTACACAGTTTGCTACCATACACCTGAGGTGGGGACGGGGGAGCGGGCGAGAAAGAGAGAGAGAGAGAGAGAGAGTTCGAATTATGCGCCTGCCCTGGACGATGCCCAGCGCTTCTACAGTCGGACACTCAAGTCTGTCGCGTTAAGGTATTGAAGAAGAGCTCGTGTGGCTTTCTGGGCTGATAGGCTCTGAGGCCAGTCTCCCAGAACTTTTGCTTCAGTAAAGTGTAGATCGTCTGGTCTGCTCAAGGCACGCTTGAGAGTCTGACGATATGTAGAAGTATTTGTGTTTTAGAACCAAAGCAGTTCAACGCAGAGCGTGCACGCCTAACAAGCAGTTTCGAGGCACTTCTAAAACTTAAACACATTCAGGTATGTGCAATAATCAGGTGGGTCCTAGCGTTAACGCAAGTTACGTTAAGGACTTGGCAGAAAGTTGTTGGGACACCAGGCCACAAAAGGCTCCTGCTTCAAGGGACATTTCAGATAGGCAATATCTTATCTAATATATATATATATATATATATATATATATATATATATATATATATATATATATATATATATAGTCGAGTTTGGAGCTACACAGCAAACACTAACAAAAAGAGACCGTATATTATTTCGCATGGACACGGGCGAATCGGGGCGCCGAGATACAGCAGTGGTATCTATCTATCTATCTATCTATCTATCTATCTATCTATCTATCTATCTATCTATCTATCTATCTATCTATCTATCTATCTATCTATCTATCTATCTATCTTTTCTTTCTTCCTTTCTTCTTCCTTCTTTCTTTAACACGAAAGTGCTTTTACCCGCCGTGGTTGTTCAGTGGCTATGGTGTTGGGCTGCTGAGCACGAGGTCGCGAGATCGAAACCCAGCCATGGCGGCCGCATTTCGATGGAGGCGAAATGTGAAAACACCCGTGTACTTATATTTAATTACACGTTAAAGATCCGCAGGTGGTCGAAATTTCCGGAGCCCTCCACTACGGCGTGCCTTATAATCAGAAAGTGGTTTTGGCACGTAAAACCCCATAATTTAATTTAACGAAAGTGCTTTATGTCGGGGTCCACCGCCAACTTCCTGTAACGGATGTGACGTCGGCATGAACGCGTAAAATATGCTCTCTCTTGACAGGGATGGCGCCACCATCTAGGAGCGGTGAAGTACTGCATCATGACACTAACGAGCGCCGACAGTGGGCGCTTCAGTAGTTTCAGCGGAGCAAAGACTCCAACGTGGTGTAGCCTGGTGTAGGCGGTGTAGGTCTGCTGCTGAGGTGACAACGCAGTTTCTGCGCATAGTTTGCCTTTCGCGTCCAATTAGCCTGACCAATTTGGATTTAGATCCGGTTACTCTACTGGCCTAGCACTTGCATCTCTTACTGATCAATTAAAGAAAGCCATTGATAACGGTAAATTCGCCGCATTCTTATTTGTAGACTTTTCAAAGGCATTTGATAGCATTGACCACGAGATTATTTATCTTAAACTAAGTTCAATTGGTATCACAGGTCCTCCTTTACTACTATTACGCAGCTACTTACGAGGCAGATACCAGGTTGTTAGTGTTTCCGATGCTCATTCTAAACCTAAAATGACTAATTTAGGTGTACCACAAGGATCCATATGGGGCCCGTTACTCATTTTACTTTATATGAATGAGCTACCTAACTGCCTCGCATCTTCTAAATCTATACTATATGCCGATGATACAACAATTACTAATTCTGGCGAATGTCTGTCAACGGTAATAACCAAGCTTAATAGTGATCTTTATAACTTGTTAGAATGGTGCAAAATGAATAGACTTGCCATTAATCCTACTAAAACTAAATTTATTTTATTCTCATCCCAAAATAAATCATCACTAAGCATTCCGCCCATTTCCATTGGTGACCATTTATTACCAGCAAGTGAAGAATGCACGTACTTAGGTGTTATTATTGGCTGCTACCTAAAATTTCATCGCCATATAACGCATATTAAAAAGAAGTTATCACATGGAATACGCATTCTCATCAGGGCGCGTCCATTTTTTTCACGACCTGTGTTGCTCTCACTCTATTTCGCGTTTGTACACTCTCACATTACCTATTGCATAACCTCCTGGGGTAACACATACGCTACTCACCTAAAGCCGATGCAAACCATCCAAAACCAGGCAATTAGAATGATCACGTCGAATCCACACACCGCCAATGCTAAACAGCTACTACAAGCAAATAACATTCTAGACGTTGCAGCCCTTGGCAAGTATAACCTTGCCACTTTTCTTTTCAAATTAATAAATGACAAAATATCATTATCGCTAATTCCTATATCATCTCTAACAAACACTAACTCAACTCGTTTTGCGCTGCATAATAACTTCATTCTGCCCAAAGTGCGCACTAATTATGGGAAACAGACAGTTCACTTTGCAGCCATATCATCATGGAATAATTACCATTTGTCATAAAACTCCTGAAACCCCATCGATAATGTGGTGAACTTAAACATTTCCTGTTATGTGATATGTAAGTGACACTATGCACTGTATTATCTGATATTAGTTTTAGACCTGCCATTCTTACGTACTCCAACGTGTAATTAATTTTTTTTCTGTAATTTTTTTCTCTTTCTTGCTCTTTTACTTTAGTTTTATTTAGTTTCGAAATATTGCTTACTGCCGTTATATTGTCTATTAATTACTTCGTCTACTTAGATTTGTATCTCATTATTTATCATTGCTGCAATTGTGCCAATTGAGCTGTCGTTGCTTGCCAAATGAACTTTTATGTTAACCATGAACAGGAGGTCCCAATTCAGTTTTAACTATGGGACCTCCTTCTGTATACCTCTATCTGTATATTATTTTTATGTAATAATAAAAATTGATTGATTGATTGAACGCCTCGTCGCCTACGGAGTGCAGCTTCAACATGCATCAGCAGTGCTTACTTACATGCCGCCTTCTGCTTCGCTTGCGATGGCACCAACTAAGAAAACTGCTGCGCTAAGCGGGGCAGAAAGGCAACCGCGTCGACGGGCTAATCTCGTTTTTGTGCGGCGAGAGACACGCCATTGTGAAGCAGAACGCCTTCGCGCGTTCTACCGATTCCTATGAAAGAGGGATCAACTATACCTTTTTATTTCTTTGTTCATCTATGTGTGCTGGCTACTGCGTATAATTCTGGCGTTTACTCCAGGCGGTCCCGCTTTTTCTCACCCTTTTTTTGCTACCTTCAATCAATATTTCGGCTACACGCCCCCCACTCGGGCTGTTGTGATTCTTCGCCCAGTGGGACATGTAGCGAATATACCGTCCGGATCACCGTATCCGAAAACAGGCCTAAGTGCCAGCCCTTCCAATAAATATATTCCATCATCGGCAGCAGGTATATGAGCTGAGGTACGTTGGTTAAAGAACGGCTGCATATTTCTTCTTCTGAACTTCCCCTGACTCCTTTGACGAGTACACAGTAAAAAAGTTGCGCACTTGACGGTGTTGGTTGTTTCCATGGGCAAATTGTTTATGAGGAAAATTGAAGTTTCTTTTTTATTTGGCGGCTCTTTTCGGCAAGTAAACATGAAGACACGAAAACAGACGACACGAAAAATACATGAAATTAACTTTCACAGCTGTCACTTTCAAACTCTCTCGTCAGATATTTCGGTGCACACGAAGAGGTCAGAATTAGTACACGTTTTCAACTATGACGTGTAGTTCATCATAGGTGTAGTTAGAGCTTGCTATCGTGTACGTTAAAAAAGACATCACGCAGAAAGTCCTCTGGTAGTTGTCTTAACTATGCGTAAGCATTGTGCCACTTGCTCAGCGCTGCGGCGACACGAACTGGTGCGGACGGCGCCGCAAGGAGCATCGATGACGCAAGCAAAGTAGTGCAGTTGGCGGCGTCAGGCGCGCTGATGACGTTCCGATCATTATAAGCCGTTATCGCTCTTTAGCGCCTTATCCATGCGCGTCGAACCATTATGAACCGCGACCAAACGTAATCGGGCGGCGGCACCACCGCGCCGACCGTACCTTGAAAGCTATATGCGATGCCGGCAAACAGAGCCGACTGCTGATACCTTCGCGCACTGTGTTCTCGTCACTTACTTATAGCGTTGACGAGAAGACGCACGGGTCCGTATCTTGAAAGCGATCTGCGAAAGTGGCTGAGTGCGGCGTGTGCTGAGAGCTCCGTGAGCGCTGTGTTCTCGCCGCTTCGTTGGCGTTGAAGCGAGAAGCAGCACGAAGGTGAATTCGCTAGCTGCTGCGGGCGGTATACCTTGAAAGTGGTCTTCTTACGGGACGGACGGACGGAGGGACGGGCGGTTTTCTCGCTGTGTAAACATAGAAATTCTTACGCATCGAAATAAAAAACATTTTTTTACAGTGTTAAGTGTAAGGCTGTTAGCCATTTGACCAAATTTTAACTGGGTATTCGAACCCTCGAACACAGGCCGGGACACAAGTTCGCGCTCACCGCCGCTAGCGTGCCCTCTCCCACTTCACCGCCTTCGCCCAAGAGTGCACGTGACGGAGTTATCAAGAGCGATCAGGAACGCTGCTGCCACCGCCGTCGCCACGCCACGGCAGCAGCCGTGTAGCTCCGGTGAGGGAACGACTTATCCGGACGGGCGCGCTCCCCTTGGATAGCGTGGCACACACTTTTCGTGACCGGTCACGCGCTGCCAGCAACACGTGACGTAGCTCACGTAGCGCGAGACCGGCCTCAGGGCAACGCCACAGCCGCATAGCACTTGATAACGCCACGCTGGCTGGCACGCACTAGACCGAGTGCGTCTGCACCCCTCATGGAACATTGACAGATCCTCTTGAAAGCGAGAGAATGAACTTTAAATCAGAATGATGGCTCCGTGACCTTAGCAGGTGTGAGGGTCAGTGGCGAGGACCATGAGCAAAAGCATTTACCTGTGTTTCCCGCGACGCATAAACGCTGGAAATATGGCGATAAAGTCACTGTTAACATCTCGGATATCATAGAGTATCTGACAATCACCTGGAGGGTAAAGTGATGCCGCGGCGTCGTTCTACGCGTGTGAATGCCGGAAAGCAGGGACTACAGTGATTGTTCAGCTGTACTCGTTCTATATATGCTAGTAAATCTTACTGCAAAACGAGCTCAACTAAGGTAGCTTTAATTGCGCAGCCATGACGTTGTTCTAGACCAAACCACGTTTAAGAAAAGCCGAACCATCTAATGTATCTCAGCATTCTCGCATATACGGTGTCGCCATATTTGTCTCTAAGTCAGTACTGTAAGAAACTGTGGTGGTTGGTATGCAAATAAAGCATAATTCTGGTTTTCTCTTTTTATGTTTGTGGTCGTGTGTATTCCTCACCATCATGTCTAATGTACAAGAGGAAGAAGTGTCCAAAAGCAGCGGATTAAATAATCATTTTAGCCATATGCTGGCCTTCAAACTTCAGCCATTGGTGCACTGCGGGAAATACAACATCACGGTCTTTGGAAGGGTCCACTATACTGTTATATCTGTCTTCCTAAGCGTGAGTCGGAGAAAGAGAAGAGGCGAGAGAAAATTATGCGGCAAGGCATAGAGCCCGAACACAAGAGTCATGAGAAAGTACAGAGGAAGAGAGGATCGGCTATGTGATCACCGCCAAACGAAGGTCAAAACGTTATCAGGAGACCTAAGTAGCCACACACGAAACACGATGGAGCCCTTTTGCGAGGGGGCCAGCCCCCGAGCCCACTGCGCGCCGCGAGCACGCGCTACGCCGCAGAGCACGCAGTGAGGGCGAACGCGTGGTGGTGAGGCAGAGCCACCGCGCGCGCGAGCGAACGGGCCGTCGTCTTCATCGACGAGGAAGGAGCTGGATCGCCGCTTTCTGAAGCTCCACGCCCGCGCCGTGGCCTCGTGGCCGTCACGGTCCGCGTGGAAAGGCGGGGCAGGGTGAGTGAGGGGCCTGCAGCAGCGCTATAGATCGGCCCGTTTTGTGCACAACAAAAGGCCGCGCCGCTCCGGCTCTCCGCCGGCCGTCGACCACAACACCTCACCTGCTGCTGGGCACGCGAGGAAGGGCAGGAAGAGGACCGCGTCTTCTCCGAGCAAACAAGGCGTGCACGCGATAGCTCTTCTCCGCCCGCTAAGGTCGCTCGCTCGCTCGGCCGCGCCGAGATCGTCTCCCCGCGTGTCGTCGACCGACGACGTACGCAGCGCCCGCTTCCTGATTCGGAGATGACTGCCGGGTGCTTTCTTCGTAGGCCTGCCATTGCGCGCGTAGACAGGTACCCTCCTCTGAGAACGCTCGGACTGCGGACGCCTTCTTCGTGACGGGGGGAACACCGGCCTAGAAGCGTGCGGTTGTGGAAACCGGCTGTGGCATTCCCATTGGCGTTCACTGGGCGGGAATGAATGTAAAAGGGGAGCGTTTGCTTCGCTTCCTTCTTAACTCGCCCTCTTACAGCGGCCGCTCGGGTCGAGCAAAGAAAACGCTCCGTTTCCGTTCCAACCATTGGCCCTGACTCACAAAGCACTTCGTCCAGACAAACAGGCGCGAGACGATCGTGACAGTGAGCGTGTTGTTAGTGAAGGCAGTCGGTCAATGACAAACATGTCTAACGAAAGAAAAGGACTATGAATTCTGACGATTACCCTTACTTCCGCCTTTCGATATGTTCTAGATATCCTGCTTTGTAAAATTTTGTCGTGTGTGTCAGAAAGCCGAGTACAGTGGAAACCCGTTTATACTTTCACTCCTTTGTTGCGTTTTCCTAGAGGGTATACATTGCGTTTGCGTAGTCGGGCTCCGATGTATGGCTTTTACACTCTATAGCTCGTCGTTTCGCAGTGTCGCTGAGGCTTACGTTGCGTCTTAGAAGAAGCAATAACACAATTTCACCTTTGGTGAGGAAATACGCAGTTTACTGAATAGACAGAGACGAAAGAAAGGAGAAAGGCAGGGAAGCTGACCATAACAGAAAATCCACTTTGCTACCTGGCAATGGGGGATGAGGCGAGCAGAAAGAACAGAGAGAGAGAGAGAGAAGCAGAGCACAGACATACTATCTCAGCCAGTCTCGATAACCGCACACGATCACGGGACAGGATCATGTGCAAGTACGATGAAGGCTAAAGCCGTTTGTGCGGGTTTGTGGTCCTTAAGGATTGTAGGCAGTGCCATCATTCGTGGCGATGACTTACGAGGCCGGCATTTCGAAACGATTTGTTCTGACAGGGGTCTGTGATCAACGCGAGCTTTAAAGGAAGCTTTAGCTCGGAGCCAACTCCGAGTTCGCCTATTCAAATACATGTAAAACACAGAAATACTTTTACGATACAACCGCCTGACCGATATGAATGAAATTTATTGCATTTGAGAAAGTTAGATTCTGGTGACTCTTTAATAAGCAAGTTTTTTTTTTATTTATTGCCTAAACCTTTTTAGAAGAACTCCCGAAAATTGGAAAGATTAAAAAATTTTGAAGCACAAAGGCAAATCCGTAGCTCTGCACAAAGAACAGATATCGCAGATCTTTCAAAGGCATCTGAGCATTTGAGTCAGGCAAAGGCATTTGAGCATTGAGTTGTTAGAAATTTCGGAAATGTCAAGAATTTTCTAGAAAAGATTAGTACCCTAAAAAAATCAATTTTTCTAGTTACTAGATTCGAACTTTCGTTTTTAAATGCTGCAAACCTCATCAAAATTGGCGAAGTTGCCAATAAGAATGGTTTCTCCGTTTCCATGTATTTAGATAGGGGCGGCCGAGCTAAAAGCTGCTTCTTAACGCCACCCTGGATGGGTGGGCCATGCATGCAGTTGATGGCACCGTGCTATCATCGCCGTCGCCTTTTTGACCTAGTCACTATCCGGCAAATGACTTCTGCGGAAATCAGCAAGGTGGAGGAAGTTCGATGAAAAAGGGGAAGAAATCCATAATAGCCATGTTACCTATTCACAGTATGCTCTTTTTTTTTTTCTCTTACTGAATTATCCCGTCAACCCCTATCTTTATTTGCGTTGTTTCAAAATACGCAATACCTTGAGAACATACCGCGTCCGTTCTGGCAGTGATGCTTTTCTCTGTAATCAACATAACCTGAGTCGAAGATATGCCGAACTCTATATGGCATCGATAGCGGTGATGTCTGACTGAACTTGAGGCTTTCTGTTAGTGAGTAAGCACTTGCTCTTGCAGCAGCGGGCAGGAGACTCGGACACGATCGTATACTGCTCTTGCACACGCAGCCCTCAGTTATAGTGCGCGCGTGCTCCCTGCAGCGAAACGCTCGATTCGACTACCGTCAGCGAGGAAGCGAGCGCACGCCGACGAAAGTGCTTGGTGCGCGCTATAGAAACAAATCACTGCGGCAGGAACGATGGTCGAGCTAAGCTCCCTGCTGAAGCCCGCCTACTCGTTTTCCCGGCCGCCCCCACGCAGCTGGAACACGCGAATTGACGCAAAGTGCCTCGTGAGTCACTTTCGGCGAGCGTGGCCGCGAGAACATTAATTTCGTGAGCCCGGTGTACACGCTGAAGCTTGGGTACGGCTAGGCGTTCTTGTGGCGCGCGCTTCTAAGAGTGCGTAAACACCATGATCACCTGATGCGTTGCACGTACGACGCTTTTCCGAGATTCTCGGTGAGGCGCCCATTACAAGACCGAGCGCAGCCTCCGTGGACTCTGGCGTCCAAATAACTGGCCCGAGTAAGCCGTACAGTATATGTGCTGTGTAGGGACTGCTTCGTTCTGCGGGTGTCGCCCTTCCGCGCGCATTCTGTGGTGCGATTGTAGCGTGAGCACCTTTACTTCCTGAAAGGAACAGAAAGACCCCGCGCGCACACTGTCACTTGGGGTTGCGCTTGTGCCCAACGGGCCACATGTGCATGGAAAGTGCACATTATTATGCGCTGTTATCTGTATAGTCTGAGTTACATCTTACGTTGCCCTTCCTGCTTTGACCAGAGTAGACCTGCAGTGTATTTGTAGATAAAAGAGAGAAAGAACTGTTTTCTAAGTTGTTCAAGTCGCTTTGCGTGCGCGATTTACTCAACAGTCACTTTTAAGTGCATTCCAGCGTGATGACATGCCGAATGTGATTGATGTACAAGTCTGTGACTGCCGCAATGAAATGAGAAAAAAAATGGTAACCTGAGTAAGAGGCGGAAGAGGCTGACCTTGAAACGACCGCTTGTCCGCGTTATGGAGGCCAGATACATAGGTATACATCAATTTCCGCGGCAGTTTTCACTTTTGAGCGATTGCTGCAAAGGTGCGCACGGTCAGCTAAAAAGAAACCACTCTCGCTGTGTTACATCCTTCAATACAAAACTCTTCGCACTGTATTTAACAAAAAATTGCGGTCAAGAAAGCTGAACTGCCAACACTGCCAGCCGTTCTCAGCTCCAGCTTCCAAACGCTCTTCGCGGTGCCGCGGTGTCCTGCGGGTAGCGCTTCTTCGTTATCCAAGAATACAAATAAAGGAGTCTTCCTAACGTTTCCTAACGTTCCTAAATACACGTATTCCCCATAACTCCTATATCAAATAACATCATATGACATATATGGGATTCTATATGTTTCATACCGGATTATTGGATATGAGATCCATGGGGCGTACGAATTTTTCAATATATGCTAAGCAAGGGCGAAAAGGGGGAGGGGGAAGGGAGGTGAGTCGGTTAAACATGTCTTAAGCAAAAAACCCGCTCGTACATCCACCAGAACTTCAAGAGCTATAACAAATGCGCAACGATAACGCGTAACGGGTTCTGCGACCACGGACGCCGATGGCTTTGTCTCGCAAAACTATTCTGGAACATCCAGCGCCAACATCTGTTTCGTTGTTTCCCGCATTGCTGTCACCACAGCAGGAGAGACAGCGACATTCATTTTATCACAAACCCGGGCTGTGACAAGTCTTCATCTTCAAAGACTCCGTTCGTAACTCTGAGAATTCACAGCTGTCTATTCTGTACCTAGGCAGCATAGTGTCATATATTTTTTCTTTGACACAAAGCGCCACACAATTTCCGTAGGCACGAGTCGATTCAAATGCAAATTCCGTACGCATACGAATGCTGTCGCGGACACGGCGACGGCACTTAGAGAAAAGTATTCCTGCTGGCGCGACGTGCGACACTCTCTGAACCATTGTCTGGGCAAGTCTCTCTCTCTCACTCTCTCTCTTTCTTTAGTCTGGCCACCTGCATGCTAACTACTCGGCACAGCAAGACGCGGCGAATGTCGTATGCACGTGGCACTCAAACCCGCTAGCACAAGCAGAGCAAACAGAACACGGGGTTATTCGGTGGGCTTCTTTTTCTTCGAAACTTCTTCCAACCCGTCCCGTCCTTCCTTTTCTTTTTTTCGACTTGCGTTTGTGGAGCGAACGAGGCAGATGGCATGAGCTATGCGGACGAAAGAATCAGGCGGGTCGCATTCCGAAAGCTGATGGACGACCGAGACGTCTTTATCACGCACGGCATCGAGCGACATCTCGAGCGTATGTAATATATGCGCGTCGGCTGTAATTGCCGTTTGTCCTATATGAAGCTCTCCAGTGTCTCCCTCTTTCTTTAGTGGAATAACCATCGTTAGCTGAGGCCACTATCCTACTCTCGACCATCCACGAAAGGACAAATAAATAAAGTATCTTATTGCCTCGAAAGCGTTTCGTACACATGTCGAAGTCACGTCGTGCAGATTGCTTGCATGCGGGGAGGAGACCTCTCCGTACGTGCGATCACGAGCAAAAAGATCTCGTTACCGCTGCACGGAGCCTACTATTTATTTATTTATTTATTTATTTATTTATTTATTTATTTATTTATTTATTTATTATCTTTTGCGGCAAAGGAACGGGGGGGGGGGGGGGGGGGGGACTAGCATAACGTGAATGGGCATTGCAACGTCACAGTGACGAAAAACGGCTCGAATGCAAGTCGACCAGCACTAGAGCTGTACCCAGCTATACACAGACTTTCATGTTCCATAAGTTCACTCTGGTTTCTACGAAGGTTATGGCGCTTCCCGTTGTCCGCGACAGATTAATTGCGCTCGCACATTTATGAGCGGAAGCCACGTCAAATTCTCTTATTCCAGTTTCTCAAACGTAAGGAACTGAGAAGTTGTTAAGTCACAAGGAGAACAGAGGTGCAATAGCGAGACTCCTAAGGAACAAATGTCGCAGTAATTTTTGCTAGGATAAAGCCGCCTATATGATACGCACAACTGCGACTGCTGCTGCAGCAGCATCAAACATCATTCCGTTCAACAAAAAGCTCGCCATTAGAAAGTTATGGGCTTACAAGAGACATGGAATCTGGTCCTGGTACGGTGCACGTAGCGGGCGTAAAGCCAGTATACCGGGTGTTTCAGCGAACACTTTCAAAATTTTAAGGAATTGCCTGTGGCAGATAGCACAGTTCTATAGTCTGTGAATTGGTCCACTCGAAGAGGCGTACATTACTTGCCCAAAAAATTGAAATCCATAATTGACTAATTAACAAAAAATCACTAATTCAGTTTTTCAGTTATTACCTTATGGCACATATTGCACTTAACAAATTCTAGCCGGAGAGTTCGCAAGGCGAATCCACTTGGAACGAACTCTCTGGGCGACACCAGTTTCGAGGTAAAAATCCCCGAACTTTGGGGAGAAATGCATTGGCGTTCCAGCTACTTTTGCACTTCAGTGCATAAAACAACGTTTTGTTGAGAAAGTAAGTGGAACGACAGTGCATTTTTACCGCAAGTTTGACGGCGCATATCTCATAAATGGTGTCATTCACACAATTATTTTCCTGTGGCTATGCCTTGCGGTCTCACCGTCTAGAATTTGTAGAGAGAGAGAGAGAGGGAGACTCTTTATTAGAAAAGCAGAGATTTTTGCCGGCGCGTATACAACCGCGGGCATGCTACTCTGTATAGGGATGGTGAATGGGATTAAAGGATTCCAGAAGAGAGTGGCAAAAGAAGAGAATAAAAATAAATATGAAATGCGCAAGTGGACCTGATACTAATATTTACGGTTGATATGGCGCGTAAATTTAGGCTTTTGCGTATGAAATGTTCAATATTTAAAGCGGCGGGTTTTGGATTTATTGTTCAAATACCTGTCAGAAATCGGTCTAGAATTTGTAAATTGCAATATGTGCCATAAGGTAATCAGTTATAAACTTAATTAGTGATTCTTTGTAAATTAGTCGATTATGCATTTCAATTTCTTGTGCAAGTGATTCTGCCTCTTCGAGTAGACCAGCCCATTGACTAGAATTGTGCTATCAGCCACGGACAATTTTTTAAAAAATTTTGAAAGTGTTCGCTGAAACACCCGGTATATACGCACACAACCGGCCGCGAATGCGCGCACGCGCAGTCGCGCTGTAACCTATAGACGCATTCCTCGCCGGTACCTGGTCCCCGGCTTGCTTTATCTGTCTGTTAAATGCTATATGTGCGACGGCGGTAATCAAGCAGTGCGCATCCCTCTGCATTGTTTCGTTAGGAGCAATACCGTGTGCGACTTTCCTATAGACTTCCGTCTTCTAAACTCGGTTGTCTTGGGTTAAAAACCACGCTGCCAAATCCGCGCAGTAAATAAACCGCGTCGCTGTCACAGCTAAAACAGTTCCGAAACGCGGCATTGAGCCAAGCCGCTTGCAAGAAGAACTTCAGTTTGGCCTATAGTTGGTGACCGCAAATTGACCATATTGACCATATTGACCGCAAATAAAGACGGTTTTTTTTGCGGTCAATATATGGTATGCAGTGTATACGCTTGCAAGAAAGCGAGCGACTTTGTTCTCAGGGTGTCTGCTTCGCTATAGGATGAAATTGAGCGCGCTGAAGTGGGTGGCACTTTCTCGCGGCCGATTTCGCGACCACCAGAGTTCCTTAACGCACCCGAAATCTCCAGTGCACGCTTATGCGTTCTCTCATTGTATTCCCATCGAAATGCAGTCGCCGCGGCGTCGTTAGCGGGTCTCTCGGCGAGAGTTCACTTTCGTTCCCCCCACCGTGCAGTAGTAATACCTCGTGACAGCAGTACTCCACGGCTCTCCCTCTCTGTAGGATCGTTATGCAGCGATGGCCGTGATCGTGTGTGTCCCCACGTTAGACAATGTTCTGAACAATGCCTTCTTCGCATCATCATAATCCGCGTACGCGTAGCTGCGCTGGTCGCGCGCGGCAGTCCCTCCGAAATGCGCGCCCGCATGCTCTGGCATGCATGCGCCTGCAGGAACCCCCGAGGGCCGAAGCGCGGACGCCGTCCCACATCAGGCCGGCGAAGCTGTGCCGCATACCGTAAAAACCCGCGCGTTACACGAACACGAGTATATATAGTGTGCGGGTTTGTCGTAGGGAAACACTATGTACAGATGGCAACAAAACTCGACTGTCAGCCGCGCACAGTGCGACATATTACACCGTCAACATTCATTCGCGCCACGTTCCGAGCTCATCCATATTCATTTGCGCAGCCGGCGCCCACAGCGAGACGACCTTCAGCGACAACTACTGTGGACTCGCGTTGGTTGCAGCGCCAGTAGGATTTCGCGATCCTTCCCCTAACGAATCCTTCGCCAGACTTAGCACGTTTTCCCGCCCTCCTCTCCTCTCCGCGCCGAAGCAGACGTACAGCTACGGTGTTTCGAGTGCTTCTTGCAGATATGCGCGAGCAGCGTCGTGCTGCCCACGATAGTATCATCTCACCGACATTGTATACGGGCGTTTGCGTGCCCTACATCAGCTGCTTCTCGTGACCTCGGTTAAATTGTAACCGTTTTCCCGTAAGCTTCCAACTGCACCTCTTCATGCAGCTCCTCAAGCCGCCGCGGTATACCCCAGTGGCTGTGGCGTTGAGCTGCTCAGCTCGAGGTCCCGAGTTCGACCCCGGCCGCAGCGGCCGCATTCCGATGGTGTGCAAAAGCGCTCGTCCACCGCGCATTGGGTGCACGTTAAAAAACCCCAGGCGGTCAAAATTAAAACGGAGTTGCTACGGCGTGCCTCATAGATCGTGCTTCCCACGCGTAAAACCCCAGAATGCATTTATTTATTATCATTACTTTTTTACAGCTCCTCCGACAGTTATGATCAACGCTGTTGCAACCGGCATCACAATATGCCCGCACTGTAAGACGTAATAGGAGTCCGAGCTTAGAACATAATATAATTGATCTGAATACAAATAGTAATAATTACATTCTTATCATAAAGTAAAAAAAAAAAGGAATGCAAAAGTCGTTGCGTTACACGCGGGATTTCACGGTATCCCGCGAACACCACAGCAGCGAGCGAGCGGGTCGGCAGCGAGCAGCCTCGACGTCGAGCTGCACGAGGTCAACGCACCGCAGGGCCGCCATGATGACAATGGAAACTCGGTCAGGCGACCCTTCAGCCGCTGGACAGCCGGCAGCAGCCCGAGTGGACGACGCGGCGCCACTGTATACGCTGCCGGCGTGCGGTTAGCGCTGTGCTGGGAGCCGGCCGCTGGCGCGACAGCGCTCTCCGGCGTTTCGTATTGCGAGGCGTGACTGGGCGTGACAGCGGGGCGTCGCGGCCCGCGCTGCGTTGCGCCGCGCGGGGCTCCCCTCTGTACATCGTGGGACGATCGACGATCGAGCCACGTCGCCCGGAGGGACAAGGCGCTCGCACGCGTAACGTCTTGCGCGCGCCGTCCCGAACAGCGTCTCCCTCTCCGTTCGACGGGTTATTATATTGCGATGCGTAACTCCTCCAAGCGGCCGGGGACCGTTCGCTTATAGATATACGCTTGGCTAACGCGCCGGTGACGTGTTTGCGCGGCCCTATCTCCTTGCGTAATGCGCGAGCCTTAGGAGGAGATGCAGTAGACGATTGACTGTATATATGTGTGCTGCGGACTTGTACGCGTAACTCTGATATAACGATTGACTGCATGTGCTGTACCTGTAACTTAGAGCTAGAGGGAGAAACATTTTGTAATGGATGCTGGAAACGTTCGCCTGATCGTGCGCCTGGCCTGTTTTACTCCGGATGACGAGGGTGACGTGTGAAATGGCGCAATCGTGCGTAATGTACACACGCACACGACATGTGCACACCAACAAGTACGACAAAGGATTTGGTCTGAGAAATCAGAGGTGTATCATAGCTAATGTATTCGAGCAATTGCTAGAGTAACGCGGTCTCGAAGAAATGTTTCAAATCAACAGTCGTTTACTTTATCTAGAATACTCATGTGAAAGCAACTTATTCGCTTTCATAAGACGTTATTCATAAGACGACTCGAATGCATTTGCGGACAAGATGGAAGAAAGGAAAGAAAAAAAATCTTGGAGCGTTCTTTTTCTTTATTGCTTAGTGGATTAGTTCGAACAGGCTGAACGCATTATTTAATAATAAAATAATAAAACTCAAGTATTTTGTCGTTTAGCTCTTGGGCTTTGGCAAAGTAGGTTGCTATCATATACGAATTTTGTAACGGATTTTCCGGCGGTCTGAGGCCACCTGTGAGAAAGTATAATGTCGAACAAAATATACGAGGCATTTCTTTTTGTGCGGAATACTTCTCTTTAAAAAGGAGAATGTGATATCTGGGCCCCTTCGTTCTTGCAGATGGGCTACGTGACTAGGCGCACATAAGCAGCAAGAACATGTTCAACAATAACTTCTCTAGTTAGCCAAATGTGCTGATTAACTTTTTAATTACCAATTTCAGTGTACATGTAATTGCGACATTGAAGCCGATTAGTAGTGAAGTCTTGTCTACTTGGCAGAAATGCGAAGACTGGCACCACTTTGAGATATCCGTCCGCAATAGCTACTTTAACATTAATTTTTTTTATTGCGAGGATAAATGCCTCAGGGCATACAAGGGTATGGGATGGGGGTGAATAAGGATGATTAAATGAATGAAAATAGATTTGCTGACCTAATGAAGTCCAAGAGGGATCGATAATGCGGTCCCTGCGTCCAAGCAGTGTAATGGCTCTGATTATGCGGCGAGAGTCCCGCTGCTGCGAGGTGCCGGAGCCTCGTCGGTTTCGGTGCAGGGCAAACCCACGAGGCTCGACGTTCCACTTAAGTTCGTCCACAACATTTAAACAAGACGCTTTTGGGAAACTGTTAACTGGAACGCCCATGCACTTCGTAAGACATTTCAAAATCGCATATCTGGAAAGTGGTGCTAGTCACGTCATGGGACAATGATATTGAAACATCCATACGGCAGTTAATAATTGCTCATCTGATTTATTTATTTATTTATTTATTTATTTATTTATTTATTTATTTATTTATTTGTCGATCAATCGATCGATCGATCGATCGATTTATAACTCGCAAAACTACACCTTAGCTGTGAGAGATGCAGCAAGCTGAAGTCTGGCGATCTGACTTTGGTAACCTGGGACGGAGTTGGGACGCGGTCGCCACAACCTGGATTCGAACCCGCTACGTCGTGTTCACCAGCACAACGAAACAACGCCTTATAGCCTCGTCCGTGTAAGTACAGCGCGTGCTCACTTGACGGCTATTTCGAGACGAGCGCTATACGCGATGCGTAACTCCTCCAAGCGGGCACCGCTCGCTTATATAGATACACGCTTGGCTAACGCGCTGGTTGACGTGTTTGCGCGGCCCTATCTCCTTGCGTAATGCGCGAGCGTTAGGAGGAGGTGCAGTAGCCTATTGACTGCGTATGTGTGCTGCGGGCTTGTACGCGTAACTCTGGTATAACGACTGACTATAACGAAGTTTCGTCACTGCACACCGGTGTCATATATAACGCCGTCCACGAGCCTTTATGACGAGCGGGACGGGCGCTGTGCGCTGGCCGTTTATGCTATGAGTGTGCATGGTATTAGCAGAGTCGTACGACGCTCACGCATTGTTATACGATACGCCAACATCGATCGATACGCTGGCATATATATATGTCAAAGGTAAATTATTTTGCGCTGGTCGCGGCGCTGAATTTATAGTAAATGACACGTCGATCATTTCATCAATGTGCTGTTATGTACGAATTATACTCATCTCACAGACTTGATTCGCTTGCTTCGATCTTGCAAGTTAATTGAAAGATAATGAACACACCTTGGTCTTTGAAGAATTCATTTGCAGGAGCATTGTGGTCGGTGCCCTCTGTACAGAGGCTAAAGAAGACGTGCGTCTTCCATGTTTTGTTTTTCAGTTTGCACATCGCGCATAGATAGAAGATCGCTGTGCAAAGAGAGAGAGGGACAGAGAGAAAGTGTAGAAAAGACAGGGAGGTTAGCCAGTGTAAGTACCGGCTGACTACCCTGTGCTGGGGAAAGGGGTAAAGGGAATAAAAGGTGAAAGAACAAAAAAAAAGGAATTGTGAAAAGAATTCACACAATAACGCGGTGCTACGCGCTACAACATTCAAAGACGGTCACACAATTCACAAGCCCTTAAAAACTTGAGCAGAGCCTTAAGGCCTTGACTACCGAAACCCGTCAGGACCAGTGTCGTAGAACTTTTTATCCTGCGAAGGGGCGATCGTCCAATCTTTCGAGCGCGGTCGCGAGCACTTTTCTTGACACAAAGTTTTGCACGGGACTAAATATGGTCACTGGCAATGAGCCGGCATCATCGAAAGCCCGTACGATCTCGATGAAATAATCAGAATAAAGGACGCGTCAGAACGCTAATTAGCGCAAGCAGGCGCAGGAAATTACGGGCGGCTGTCCCGGTGTCATTTACTCGGTATACTAGTGTGGTTAACGAGCGAGCCTTTGGCGAGACCTGTATGTAAGATCCCATCGGGCTCCGACTGCAGGCTACCCGAACGAATGCCCTTCGTGATTGCCATTCGTTCCATGCACAACGACCATGTATAGCAAGACGTGCCCGGACGCTCGTCAAGGGTGCGGTCCTTGCATAGCCCGTTGACCTTGAGGCCCGGGTTCCCCTCGTATAAGCACCACGGTATAGGCGCGAGTGACGCGGCCACTGGAAATGGTCCCAGATGGCTCGCAATCCATAACCGCTCTGGGTGGCCGAAGCCAAGAGAGGCGTGTTCGGCATTTCCCTATACATAGTGCGGCGGATGCGAAACCGCATCACGTTATATAAACACGTCTGCGAACACGACAAGCATCCGTGCACGTTTAAACAATCGTCGATGGACGTGGCCGGGGCCAACAGTTTGTTTGGGTTTCGAGACGTCTGTGGCGCAAATGGAACGTTAACCATGACTAGTGGACCCGGTGGTAGAGCGTAACTTTTGTGATATTGCAGGTATAACGTCTGATGCTCTTGTTCCGCCTTCTTTTTCACGCGTACTGTACCATGACATTTAACGATACTTTTGCTTTCATACAGAAAGCCCTATATTTGTCCTAGCAACATTGTGCATATTGTCTGTTACATTAATTAATATCCTAAATGACCATTATACAATGACGAGAAACGTCTTAAATTGAACGAATAGACACGTAAGCGTGGAAGTTACGCACTTGGTGAGTGTTTCCGGGGTATCTGACGATAAATAGATCTAGTGCAGCATGCTTTATGACAATTCAACTCAGCATTCGACAGGTAGTTCGTATGAGACCGTATGAGACCTAGAACATATTCCGTGTAAACATCGAGGGCTTTTTTGGTGCAGTGCGGACGACGAGAACAAATAATTGCAAACGTGATTCGAGCACTACGAAACGGTGCGTTTCATGTCCGCAGACGAACACGACAAACCCTGGTTACCCTCAGCGGTAATGCCTTATGGGGAAGCTTTCCTGCTGCTCTCTAAACGTCAGTCAAACTCGTCCGATCGCTGGTGGGCGTGATGCATCGAAGACGCACCTGTTCTTTTATATCTTCATTTTATGTCATCAGAAGTCCTTCTTATGCGCCGCTCTCCAGCCGGGTGCGCCGTCACACAACCAATGGGTCACTTCGCGTATACGCCCAATATGTGCGAAAGTAACAGAGCAGACAGGTTATCACTGCAGTGCATTCCGCATAACACAAACTCGAAACGCGTTCCTCTACTATAACAATGACAGTGTTCTGCATGCTTCACGTGCCCATCATATACGTGGGGCACACGTTGCGTGGCCGGCGCTCATAAAACAATAACAGGTCACCGAGGACGTCGCAATGAGCACGGAAAGGCATTTCCTCTTATAGAGCCAGAAGCAAGAACAATGCGAAAGAGAGCACGCGGACTTTCATTACCTAGGTTGCTTTGGCGCAGTGTCCCTTTTCGGCAACAAGCAGCCAAGTGTACCACATGCAGGTCACCGCACGCGTCGAACGCCGAGGCAAACACGGCGTCACAGCGGAAGCCGCCGTTGATACGCGTCGTGGCTGCTTCGTACGTAACGTCGCAGTAGCACCAGTGGCGTGTATGTAACGCGCGGGCAGGAGGGTCGTGTACTTCCGCCCCCGTCAGTGCACGTAACGGTGTGCCGTCAACGCCCAGCCCGTGAGAAGGCGTGAGAGTCCGCATGACTGCCGGTGCTGCAGCCGATGGTGGTGAACCGTCAAGGCCGACTGAGCCCCGTCCTGCGGTCGCCGATCTTGGAACAATGGCCGATTAGCATGGACCATTACACTTTCAGATTTTCCACACGAGGTGCCGTTGTCGTGGACATCCATGGGCTCGCGGGCAACTGAAATTCGGCCACGCGGTTTCGTATACGGGACACCTATGCGACGAGCATGCGAGCCCAGAAGATTGAATCTACGGATATTTATAGATTATGTTGAAAGATTAAACTGCCAGCGTGCGTGCGTGCGTGCGTGCGCAAGTGAGTGAAGTGAAGTGAGTGAGTGAGTGAGTGAGTGAGTGAGTGAGTGAGTGAGTGAGTGAGTGAGTGAGTGAGTGAGTGAGTGAGTGAGTGAGTGAGTGAGTGAGTGAGTGAGTGAGTGAGTGAGTGAGTGAGTGAGTGAGTGAGTGAGTGAGTGAGTGAGTGAGTGAGTGCCCACATTATTTCGTCTATGCGCATCATGCAAATGGCGGTTATGTCCGTGCCTCGAGGAAGACGTCGGAGTGAAATCTGCTATACTTACATCCCCATCCTTCCAAAAAGTTATGAACACAACAGAATCACATTGTTGTTTCGTCTTCGCTGCACCCTGTATATGCAATTATAGATACCTCCGCATCATGCCTACACCTGCTGGATATGTACGCGCACGATGCTAATTACACAATCCACATAGCATATCTCGCAGACGTGCTACGCACTGACAAGCACTTGCTTTCCAAGCTCGCCATCTTATCATTGTTCATCATCGGTCGTCAAAGCTTATCCGCGTAACCATAATTCACCCTGACAATAATCATTGTTTCCTTTCCTTTTATCGCACATGCCGTGATATCGATGATGTCGTCAGAAAAAGAAATTATAGCAGATTCGTGCAACTTATATTAAGCATCTATTTACTAAGGAGATCGTCAGCCGTACAACACGGTGAGCCCGTACTGCAGCCGAGTGACCAAGACATCGTCGGCACGATGTTCGGGTTGAAATTAGCAGAGCTTCTCAGAGTTTGTTTTTTCAAGCATCTTACCCTTCATTGTTTATCCAGCTCAAAGCATTCGTAGCTGAATCGACAATAGCAATAGCGGCGTGACTACGACGACGACGAGGAGAGACGACGACACAGACGACGGCTACAGGATTATTATGGCTTGTTGTCCTTATGTGTAGCGGTCGCTGCAAAGCCTTCGCAGCACCTTGAACAAAGGTGGTACGCCGTAAGGATGTATTCGGAGCTCGCCGTGGGCAATAACCAAATGCGCTGAATGCTAGCAACTGACGCTGTCCCCGACTTGACCGTGTCCCGTCTTTAAGGGGATCAACGGTTGAACTTCGGCCGCCGCCGTTCTTCCGAGACCATGGATTTGTTCACGGCGCCGAGCGTTTGTTTTTCGCCGCACGCGCGCGGGGAAGCTCATAGACCGAAGGCGCAGAGGGGCCGCGATTTCGTGGGCTCCTTCCTCGCCCCCCTTGCTTGCCGTGTTGTGGAAGAAGGTCAGTCGCAGGGGTGAAGGTCTCGCCGGATCGGCCGACCGCCCGAGTACTGGAAAGACGTATACCTCCCTCTCCAACCTGCCCTCCTTCCGCATGAGCACAAGTGAGGAGTGATTTTTCGTTCAATGTGCACGAACGCACACACACACACACACACACACACACACACACACACACACACACACACACACACACACACACACACACACACACACACACACACACACACACACACACACACACACACACACACACACACACACACACACACACGCGCGCGCGCGCGCGCGCACACACACACACACACACACACACACACACACCGCAGACCACCTCTGGGCCACGCGTGAAACCTACTTTCCCAATTGGCCCCACATAGCGGCAGCGGCCGGCGATTTCGTTGTGCTCTGGTCGAATCCTATATATGCAGTTGCTCGTAAGCATTTCTCCTCCGCACCTTTCATTGTTTTGCTTGTTTTTATTCTTTCGCGTTTTATTTAGTCCCACCGTGCGCTCTTTTTCCTCCATTTGTATCGCACGTATATTGCGTGCGACCGCACGCACGAATGGGGAGCAGGCAGAACGAGAGACAGAGAGAGAGAGAGAGGGGGGGGGCGACCACACTCTTAGAGAGTTCCTCCTCTTTCGTTTATGTTTGGCGCATCTTCCTGATTAGTTCCCGCGAGATTTTATTTGGCGTCCTCGAAGGCAGCCGGCATCTGGCGGCACGCTATACCTTTATAACTGCGCTGGTCTATACAAGCAGTCGAAAAAGAAAAGAGCAAAAAGGAGCAACAATGCCTCTTAGAGAATAGGTCAGACAGTTTCCAAGGAACCACTTCCCGCAGATACTATATCTGCGAGCAAGATTTCGTTCTGAGATGAGGAAAAGGAAACGCGCGGAACAACGACCGGGCACCCCTGTATTTGGCTTGCCCTGAGCGAACCCGGGTCACCCGCTTAGAGTAGAACGAGAGCAAACACTGCGCACGACGAAACTTGCTCATACACATCACGCGCGGGACGCGGGTGGGGTGCTTGGGCGACGTGAAACTGCGTTTCCCTTTGTTAAGCTCGCTGAGCGAATTACTTATTGTGGTCATGAGAATCTGTTTGTACAGTTGCTTATGTCCTTGAAGGCGCAGATTTTGTACGTTGTTCAACAGTGCTACATCGCTCGCTTGCTTCCTTGACGCTGGTGCAGAAAGCACAGCCTTTCTTTTACGGGCTGTTTGCTACCGTTTGGCACGGTTATACGGTAGAACGAAATTTCTGTAGACAGCGATGAAGTTTAAAAGACGACCAGTGCCGCCTCCTTTACGGCAGCGTGATCCACCTTCGGACCCGGTTTCGAATGTTAGAATGATACGCACGAGCGACGGATGGCGTGCTGCAGGGTAAATGTCTTGGCACACAGTGTTCGTTGCCTAAGGAAAGGTAGGAGAGGTAAGAATAATAGAAATGGACACCGGCTGCTCCACAATCATTGTAGCAAGAAAGAAATGTTATGACGAAAAGCATAGGTGTGCGCACAGTGTTATACCGTGAACCCAGAATTCGGACAGATAAATGCTCGTATCGTACCGTATTCCATAAGAAAAACACGGACAAGTGCATACATCGCGCAGTCGATCCTTACCGGAATTCATTGACAGTTATAATTTTGGTTTCATTGCTGGGGCGCTATAACGTAAAGCTATTCCAAACTTTCCTACTCTGTTTCTGCAGTCAGCCCCCCGCGATTGGTCAAAATGTTTTCAGGTCCCCACCATTTCGCTTGTCTGTCACGCGACGTCAGGAAAACCGCAAAAGTTCCTCATCTGATATGACGTGTATGCACTGGTTGTGCAGGATTAGACTGAACAAAAGGAAACTAATTATTTCCGATTTTACGCCTTTTTCACCATCAGTCGAAAAACTTTCGGGCTGCGCCCACTTTGCCTGTCTGTCAAGCGACGTTACAAAACCGCCCGCGAAAACTCACCGCGTCAAAGTGACGTGTACGCAATAAAGATGCATTAACATGCCGAGCAAAACTGAATATTTTTAGAAATAGCCGGAAGCTGCCCCGTTTTGAAATGAATAGGCGATGGTTGCCCACTGATCGCTCTGGCAATGGTTATTCGGAGCTACAGGGAAGAATGGATTTATTTGGGTATAATAATAATTTTTAAAAAATCCAAGGCAGTATATTGTCAGGCCCTAGCTTTCAGCCCGTACCCGACATCGCTCTGCCCAATTTTTTTTTCACTGAGGACCTCCTTTAAATGCATTTTTACTTCTTTACTTTCTGCCAGACACCGAAAGCTAAGCAAGAGAAGCGGATCAATCCCAGACGCTAACACCACCCTCCTCATCCGTTTATATACTTTCTCTGCGCTAGCCCGGCCTCACCGAAATTCTCTCCACTTCTGCATGCTCCTCGCCTCTGCTCAGCCAATTAGAAAAGAAAAAAACCTTTCAAGTAAGGCAATGCTATTCGCTTTGAAAGCCAACAAAAGTTACCTCCTATAGACGAGGAAGCGCTTCATTGGCCATTGCAAACAACGCTGCGAGTCACCGCCCGATGCTTGCGTCGGCGGTTACGTAAGTTTGACGTCAAGAGATTTGAATAAAGCAGATTCGAGTAGCTTTACGTTATAGGGCCTGTGTGCTGTGCGTCGGCACATGGCAGCGATATCGGCCGAGACTGGATTATTTGGTTAAACTATGGCGTGTACCGAATTATAGAACTTCTTTCTAAGAATTATGGGTCATAATACGGTAATCTAAACTACAGCCAGTAACAATAAGGTTGAACAATGACGCATTGCATTGTGTGGCAGAGCATTTAATTGCACGGCGCCGTAAATTTTATCCTAGGAGGCGGTAGCCACCAGCACCAGTGCCTTCAATATACAGCCACTAGATCTACTACGTAGTCTCCATCTCTCAGGGAAGCTGGGCCCGAATTCACAAAGCTTTTCATTTGTAATATTTGCCGTTGACCTGCCGCCTTCGCCAATGATATGTTTAGCACCATGATTGGCTGAACATTTATCTGAAACCTCCTACACCGAAACCTTCTACACAATGCTACTGTAGGAAATTTCTGTGAATATACTGGCCGGATTCCAAGTTTCAGTGCTCACGTGAGTGTCACCAAACAAATAGGTTCGATGGACAAGCGTTGAGTCCGTGCGGTGCCAGCGACTCATTCCTTCGTTGAAGAGCGAAATCCCTCGCTTTAAATTGGCACGGGCTCGCGGCCCAAAAGCGAGAGCTGGTCGCCCCTTTGTGTGGTCTAGCATATTCACGTTATAAGCCTTGCCTGGCCGCCCGTGCGAAGACAGCATCGGAGTGCATGCCCTCGAAGTGGTGATCTTGAATTATTAACGAGGGAGTCTTCTAGCTACACTTCCCAAGTGAGCGTTCGGGCCAATTTGAGCGAAGCGATACCATCAAGCAACCCCAGGCGTGGTCCACATTAACTTGCGCACAAAAAAGTTCTAACGCTAAAACTTTTTGTAAGGGCAAATGCTAGCCAATCGTTTGACATATTCTAAGCGCAAGCGGCTGGACAATGGCAAACAGCTTTGACAAACGAAAAGCTTCGTGAATTTGGTCTCAAATGCGTTGGCTTATGCGCGAGTTCGCGGTATGCCGTAATTGCGCTCCACAGTGAGAGTGCTTTAAGATGGCGTAGAGCACAGTGACCGAATCAATTAGGGTCGCGTAAGGAGCAGTTTGTGTGTGGGTGCGCTCCTTCGCGAATAGCGGCAGGCTGTGTACGCTGCGCATACGCAAATACAAGCAGCGCACACCATGGATGCCGGCGGTCGTTGGCCCTAAGCTCTATAGGAAACTCGACGCGCTGTCACTGGGACGAGCATTCGCTTCACGCATCAACGGGCGCGAGCCCGGCGAGCGTGGACGCCATGGGTCCCTCCACAGTGAAGGTGGCGGCGGCGGCGGCCACTTCTCGCGGCTGCTCGCGGCACCTGTTCGGCAGCGCGCCTCCTGACGCCTCTTTGTGTGTGTTGGCGGCGGCGCAGAAGGCGCCGATCCAGGGAAGCGACAGAGGAACCTCGCTTTGAAAGCGACACGCGCCCAAGTCGTGGTGCGCTCCCTTCTCGCCTCTTCAAGCGTGTGCGCCTCCTCTTGCCTTCACTTTTCTCACGCCAGAGAGCACAAGGCGTGCGACGAGATCGTACAGAACCGGGCCCGTATTCGCAAAAAGCTCTTACGCTAGAGCTAATTCCAGTCAATCCTGACGCTGGAGAGAGAGAGAGAGAGAGAGAGAGGCAGGGGAAAGACAGGGGTGGTTAACCAGAGATTATCTCCGGTTTGCTACCGTGTACCGGGGGAGGAGGTAAGGGATGCGAGTGGTGACAGAAAGAAAAAGAATTAAAAAAAAGCATACACACCTGCACACACACGATACATAACTTTCTGCGGGCACTGTCATGCAGTCTGAGAAGGCGTTCGTAGTGTTACGCAGTGTAACTGTCCAATCCTACGTCACACAGTGTGCAGTCACAATTTGTCCTGACGCTAAAATTATTGTATAGGGAACGCTGCCTACCGACGGCAAAATGCACTTACGAATGAAAAGCTTCGTGAACAAAAAAAAAGTTGTTCTCACGTTAAAGCTATTCGTGAGAGCATATTCTAGCCAATCACCTTATTGGCGCGAAAAGGAATATCATTGGAATGGAATCGCTAAAGTTATCCCGGCCGTCGTTCTGTACGGTTAGGCATAATTAAGGGGTTGCTAAACCCGTTTCCACGACTGTTTGTCTGGCGTTCCGCTGCTGAGCACGAGGACGCGGGTTCGATTCGCGGCAGCGGCGGCTGCGTTTAATAGGGGCCGCATGCTTAGATTTAGGTGCACGTCAAAGAACATCGACTGGTCCAAATTCATCCTGAGCCCTGTACTAAAGCGTCCCTCAAGCCCCAGTGTCGCGTTGGGACGTTAAAGTCAATCAATCAATCAATCAATCAATCAATCAATCAATCAATCAATCAATCAATCACGCTGTGTGTATAATTGCCATAATGACATACGCCTCGAGCGAAAAATCTTACTATGGAGAGCCCAGGGCAACACTTTTAGGGGCCCTCTTCGAATATATCTTGGCGTTAAAATTGTAGCGGTAATTCAAATACGCAGGCTCGTTTGTTTCCTTTCTATGCTCAAACAAATGTACAGTGCTTAGCAATTGAAACGCGATACTCGTACAACGTGGCGGTCGGTACTTCCTTGCGCCACCGGTGGTGGGCGCTGGTGACACTGCGATGATGCATTTTTGTGTCACGTGAAAGCGAGAACCTTTTTGATGCATCGTAACTGCATTCGGCCTCCTCAGCGACCACCCAGCGATCCCCGGGGGTGCAAAAAGTGCCAGCCGCCATGCTGTCTGAGTATCGCGTTTCAATCGCTGAGCTAAGTACGTGCACGCATCGGTTAGCACTGGTGGCTTTCGACAGCCGCGAGCATGACTACTCGAGGGGGGGGGGGGTTATACTATATTATGTAGATGCGCGGAGCTTAGCTTGCGGCTCAAGCCTTAATCGCTGGGTTAAAGTCTTTCTCTGGAGACTCGATGCCTGCCACAGGGCCGTCGGCCTCTGCAGAATTTTTACGGAGACAGCAGTTAAATGCTCGAAACTGGGTTTCCAGCGTCCGTGCGCCCACCGTGCCGACGACGACGTCCATCATCGTGAAGTCGTCTTCGTTATAAAGTCGTCGTTATCGTGTCGTCGCCAGGGCACCTCCTCACCTTGAGCTTCATCCCCGCCGTAGGACGAAGAGCAACAGTACTTTGCCTTACGCCACTGCCACTGGCATCCGAACTCGCTAACCAAAATATACGCTCGCGCGCAGCTATGGCGCTTGGTAATTCGTGCGAGGTTTCGCACCTTACACTAACTCTGAGAGTGATCGCGTCTGTGCAAATATTTCGAAGGCCACAACAGGTAATGCCAATAGCCGATAGCGGACGAAGGCGACGTCGTGTGCATCGCAAAGTCGTTGTTTTTGACAAGGTGGCGGTGTCCGTTGTAAACGCCTAGCCTAAACAAATGGCTTCGTAGCCGGATAATTTGCTGAAGCGTTCTGTATTTTTTTTTTCTTACGCTCCTTTCACGCCCCGACCTAGTCAGTGCTGGGCAGTATCGAAGGTGCATGTATCTTTGATACTATCTTGGATACTCTTTGGGCATCTTGTAGCTGCATCAAGATACGTCTGGCAAGACATGCATCAGTGTCTGTATTTCCGATACACGAAACAATGTATCGTGTATGTTAAGATACAAGATACTGGTTATCGCAACATCACCGCGCGAAACTATAACGTTGGCTGAACTCCTCAATTTGATACTGCTACCAGTAAGCCACCTGAATAAAACTACAGGCAGAGCCATTCTTTTATCTTTCCGCCAGAGCCCTCCAGCGAGGGCATGCGATAAGGTCTGCGCGTCCATATTGGTGGAACAGAGTCACGTGGTGGCGGTCCCGCCGTCCCGACAAAAACAAGCGCGCGATAGTCTGCGTGCAGCAGTCCTTGTGTTTTCTTGATTTCTTGTTTTTAGCTGCGTCGGTGTCATGACACTTGCTCATATATCCGCCGTACTTTGCTGCGTACGCCAATGCGTGCGGCGTCTCTCGCGCAAATTGTGGTGCCGCGATATATAGTGACGTTATCGAAGTTTCTCTTGCGTGGTGCTTTGTTACAGTCTGAAGAATGCAAGAAATGGGTTGCCTTGCGTGTTGTGGCTTTCACACATTGTTTTGGAATGAAAATATTGTACCTTGAGAAAGAAAGACAAAACTTTTGTGACACTAACAGAAATTTAATTCAAATGAAACAAGGTTCGTGGGAGTTATAAAATTTCCAAGCAGACATATTTGTCCATACGTGTTTGCTGCTGCATTATATAAATCTATAATAAGACATTTGCGAACGTATCGAAGTATATCTTAGGATACAAATGGCAAGTATCGTATCGGATACAAGAATTGCGGAAGTATCTTGTATCTGTATCTCAAATACTTGTAGCCCGAGTATCTTGTATCATAATACAATTGCAAAGTATCTTTGCCCAGCCCTGCCTACAGTGAAAGTGCTGTTCACTGCCCTGAATTTCGAAGCGCCAAGCGTGTTAAAGGATCAGAGTCGTAGTGCCTGTTCGTACGAATTTCATCCCTCGCGGAGCGGCTTCAATGCTCATGAGAGAAATTGTACATGGTTTTGCACTCGTACACTTCACCCTGGCGAAAGAATAATGAAGGGGCTATATCTATAAGGAACGTATGTGACGAAGGCTATGTTGATGAAAAAGGATGACGAAGCAAGTGTTCGCCAGACCGCGTTGCGCACAGGCTAAAGTGATGTTGCTCGGAGACCAACGGTAAATTCTACTGAATCACATAGCAACTCTGTGTGGTGTTCAGTTTCCACAGGTGGTAAGCTATATAACAAGGTTACACGTCGAACCGCCCGGAAACATCTCTCACCATCACAGCGCCCATTAACACGTCATCAGATCGTAGAGAAATGCCAGACTTTACGAGTCTGCATGTCTCTCGTATCGAGATCACTGCGTCGATTAGCGGTGCTGGCAGCGAGACAAGTAGCATGCACCGGCCGCTACGGATCTGTTAGGGCAGCAGTTCTTAATTGGGCGAGCACGGGTCGCACACAATGCCCGCGATTTTCGTTTCTCGTGTCCTTACGCCGCTCGTTCAATAAACAGCTTTCTCAGAATCACGCGACGAGAAAAAAAAAAAAAAAAAATACGCGAGCCTCAAGACGACGTAAAAAATAAAAGAAAAAAGAAAAAGCCGGCGCGTAATGCACACCGGCGCGGCATCACCAATGCCGTGTACCCGACGTAACCGAGACCTCGCGACGCACACCAACATCCGGCGACGATAACAATAACGCAAAAAATCTCGACGCGAAAAAAAGAAAAATAAAATAAAATAACAAAGGGCGACTCGAGAAACCGCACGCGCAGACGAGAGTATAGCACGGTCGTGCGTCGACATACGGAATGCATTCAGCGCGGCGTCCACGTGAGGCAGCAGCAAAGAAAAGTCTCGGGTGAAAACGGACTCGGGAGAAAACAGATTACGCGAGGAGCTCTAAGCCACGTTCGTGTATACGTGAAGATACATGTACTCGTGTACTCGTCTGTTACCGTCTACCATATATGCCGAGACGTTGAGAGGCACACGTATTGCTCGCAGTGGAAAGAAGAAGAATAGGTGGTACGAGGAAAAGAAATTATTACACCCCCCCCCTCCCTCCTTCCCCCTTGGAGCGCCGGTCGTACAGTCGTTGTCGTCGTTCGTCGCTGTGTATTTTCCTCGCTCGGATGCTTTCATTTCTAGGCTCGTTCACGGACCATTACGCGGCCGGCGCACGCGCAGCGTGTACGCGCGATTACGTGCGCGCTCCGTTCCAGATTCTCCACAGAGCCTTCGAGCAGCGCGCGCGAACGCGTCCTCGCAGTCCGTACGCTGGTGCCTCGTATGCATGTGTACACACAGCGCTAGGTTTCGCGCGTATACCTCCACAAAGGAACACCAACTGGACAAGCCGGTGGGCCGCTGCACTCTACAGGGCTGAGCCAGCAACTCAGGAGAGCTTCGCGAGAGCTTCCCGTAAACGCTTTGACCAGAATACGGAATTGTAGGGGGCGTGGAGGATGGCCGCGGTGCGGGATACGTAGCAGTGCGGTGTTGCGCCATTTAGCGCCTTAGCCCGCTCTGCCTATTCGGCCGGGAAAGCAGGAGAAATTACCTCTTTGTGTGTGTGTGTATATATATATATACCTTCTTCTCCTTCACTAGTGTTGCTTCTCAGAAACGTTTTCTTTGTCGTTTTTCTTTCTTTAATTTTTACTTCTCGCACGTTTCCCTCTTTCGCTTCCAGCGTTTAGGTTTAATGAGGGAGAAAATCGCAACCACTGTGTTTCTTTGTAAAGGCAAACATTTCAGGTTTCTGCTTTCAACGCGGTGCCCGCATTCAGAAAGACATTAATCTTACACTAAAGCCATTCGTAGGAGCAGATGCCAAGCAATACCGATGTCGGACAGATATTTCGCAAAGGTGGCCGGCCAACGCCAAACAGTACTTGAGAACAAAAACTTCTCAAAGCTTTGCTGATTTGGTCCCCGATGCTCAGCATTATTATTCAGAGAGAGGCACAGATCGAGCGTTCCTTCCTTCTTGCAGGACAAGATGAGTGAGAACGCGTCATAACACTAGGCTATCGAGAGGGCGCGTCTATCGGCGAGCTGTAGAACAATGAAACACTATGTATGTACGACTAAAGTAAAGAGGATCGAGGGCGTGCCAACGAAAACATTTAATCACCCTGCGCGCGAACGCCTCTAAAAGAAGCGTGTGGTGTTCGCTGTTGCATCCGTACCCTCGTATGTGTATAGTTAACGGCCGTTGTCGTCCGATAACCTAACCATGTTTGCGTGTTCGTGTACGTGATATTTAATATGTAAATTTTAGCTAAGGTTGCGCCGCGTACTGCGATTATAGGTGAAGTAGCAAGCGCCGGCGCTATTGTATTCCCATGCGCTCCTGCGACGCGGAGTTCGTGTAGGCGTTTCGTTCAGAGATACGTATTTGGGTGCAGTTAATCTACCGCCTTATCTCTGTCGAGGCGTGCATCCCAAGTCGCTGTTAAATTTTCAATACCAATGACATATAAGCATCGCATTTTCAGAACTCTGAAAGATTATACAGTGAACATTTATTTAGACTGCCTTTTCCTCCTGACGAAGATTGACGTCTAAGAATAATTTTTGCATCGATATGCAACTAAAAAAGCGCTCTTCATACTCGTAACGGGAAAAGAAGTCATGCTATTCCACGTGCCAAGGCTAAGCGGCGCTGTACCTCGTCGTCATTGCAGCTATCAACATATTGTATACGCGTGGGTATACTGGCACTGCTGTTTTGACATGAGAAACGATATATATCTTGACAGACTCTTGAGAAACGATATATTAATTGTAATCTTATCGTCAATGGCTTCGCTAAAGGCGGGCTGGAAATGCCTGCTGCCAATAAATAAAAGTACAGCGAGGAGGACGACGTGTTAAAGAATGGCAATTCCTTTGTCAATTCGTCACTTATGTTTCTTTTTTTCTCTTTTTCTGTATCTCTGAGAGAACAAGTTGGGAACCTATGGTGCATTCTGAGACAGAGAAAGGTGACAATTTAAGCATATAGAAGTTACTGCGGTTATATAGCATCATCAACTACGCACACTGACGTACGTTTGTTGCACGTAGATTGCAGTTCTGGCCCATGCGTATGCTATGCACCAGTACTCTTATTCACGAAAAGTCATTATGTTAGTAATAAAAGAATGAATCATATGCACTTCGGCCAGGGTGACCAATCCGCTCGGCACAGTTGGCTAGGACTTTGGGTTGTTATGCATCGAAGAGTATCGACTGACTGCCTTTTCAGTTGACGCTGATAACGTTGTTCCGTATAATGGATGAATTGTCCCCTTTACTACTTTACAGTGTCGGCATGCCAAGAGCGTTGCGTCGGCATGCGCTTTCTTCCTCAGCGGGATAGCATCAACATGTCCACCGAACGCACAAACCGTGCACATCGTGTTAAACCCAATTCACACGGCACGATTTAACCCTTGCGTCGCTGCGATTTCCGCCGTTCTGCGACTATAGTATAGGCAAATCTCGCGCTGCTGCTCCCGAACCAAATGACGTGAGTGCGCTGTGGTGAATAAAGATCGAGGGCAAGTGAACGTGTGTGTTAGACCTTAAAAACGGTAGAGAGAATGCCTCGTCCAGCACCATTAATGCATCGCAGGCAAGGGAAGGTCGAACGTAAAAATAACAGAAGCACTGCGCCTAGCTCAGTGACTTAGCAACGCAAAAATAACGGGCGAGTTTCATTTGCCGAAACAGTTCGTTGACTTCGGCAGTTCCCAGCTCTTGCGCTGGCTTGCAACAAAAACTAAACAAGCAGACGATCGGTCGTCGGTATGCGTCTAGAACTCGCTGAAACAGAAATAATGATAAAAAAGAGGCTGGGATATCACGGAGAAGTTGCCAGGCTTCTCCAGTGTGCCTGATAAGTGCGCTTGACGTTGCCTTCAACTTGCAAGGTCAGAATCGTAAAGCATATTTTTTTTTCTTGTCGGCCTTGGTTATGTTCCTTTGAGGGAATGCTGTTATTTTTTTGTCTGTAAGGCACACTTCGTCATCCTTCCTTGATAGCATCGATTTCCTGTGTATTTGAACCTCAGAGGCACTTGGAAGAAAACATAGCGCACAACAGAACCAACAGGCTCACATGCACAGCCCGCTTATACTGAATAACGTTGTGATAAGAAATTAATAAATTTTCGTAGCCAAACACACGAACTTTTCCTGATGCATGCGTTCCCGTGCTTCCACTCAACTGAGGTTCAAATACTCTAATAAACTTTCTTTCTGTCGTTTTCTGCTCGCTATACGCTGATAAACTACCAATCGTACGAATAAACGAGAAGAACGAGGGTTAACCGAGGGACCCGATTCTTTATTAGTCATATCATAAGAGGCCAACAAACACTGACACCAAGGACAAGACAGGGGAAATTACTTGTGCCTAATAAATGAAATAAAGGAACGATAAATTAATAGAAATGAAAGTGGATGAAAAAACCCCTTGCCGCAGGTGGGGAACGATGCCACAACGTTCGCATTACACGTTTCCATTAATTTGTCATTTCTTTATTTCATTTGTTAAGCACAAGTAATTTCCCCTATGTTGTCCTTGGTGTCAGTGTTTGTTGGCCTCTTATTACAATCGTAGGAATGTATTACGAGGGGAAAATAGAATAGCAGTTAATTAAAGCTATGGAGCCTATAATAAAGCAACTAAAGTTAAGATAGCCTATGTAATCAAAGAAAGAAATGGTGGTAGACATGACAGAATGACAAAGGCGTCAGAAACAGTCGGGAGGTAAGGCAGACGACGCAAAAGCAGGTTCCCCACGGAGCTACGGGAACAATTTAGAATGTACGTGCAACTTTCACCCGAGAAACCCCTTGCTCTCACGTAACCCTTAATTCAACCTTTCACGCATATGCCGCTACGCGTATGAATACTCGCGAAGTGTGGCCTTATTCGCGAGCGCGTTCGCATGAGCAGCGTGCAAGTTTTGTAAGGCCGCGGGTGCCAGGTCGTCATGGCGAACGAAGTGACAGCGAAACAACTAACCAACGACGTATACAGTTCTCACGAACAGAAATATTCTTCGTTTTATCCGACCCCATATCTGCGATCAAGTATTCGACCCGGCGGCCACCACCGTTCGACAACACTCCCAAGGTCTTTTAGCAAAGCATCGGCAAAGCCGGTCGACACGCGCACTGCAGCGATCGCAGGCTTTTCTCTCAACCGGTGCGCCAGAGGAATCGCATCCTTTATCAATGACGCCGGTCTCTGAAAGGTCATGGTGCCTGCGCACCGCTTTGCATCCGTCTTCTCGGCGCCCCGTTGGACTGCACGCATGCGCGTCTCATCCCGCCGCCGCTTCCACTGGGAGCAGCAGTGTACACGGATTAGGCTTAAGATGAAGCGCGCGATCGACCACGAGCGTGCGAGGCGTCTTCAGAGATCACGAGGGATGAAGCGGACCCGAAAGCACTGAACTTGGGCACCTCTGCAACATTGAATCAATCTGTTATAACTGTCGCGAGTTCATGAAAGAAGATTCTCAAAAACAAAAGCTTATGCACGATGGCACCATCATTTCGCTGCGCACCACATTACCGATTCAGTCTTAATGTTTCGAAGCTAACGAGTGACCAGTGGTGTCGCCGGGACCGCGTCGTTCATCAGTCGGACCGTTCTTGAACTTTCGGAGCCCAGAATGTTTAGAGATCAAGTGGGACGCTTTCTTTCAACCAATACCCGCATACAGGAGCGAAGGAATAAACTCATTTAAGAAAGGGACGGTGACGTGGGCCTGCGGGGTTAGGGTGGGGAGGGGGGGAGCAGTTAAGATGCTGGGTGTGCATCCAGCACGGAGTCATCAAATGCGAAGCACCGCACTGCGAGAATGGCCTTCGCTTCGTCTTTTTCTGGGCAAATGCAGCCTTTGTAACAGCTTTTCTGTTTACATGGGCCGAGATGATTTCTGAGCGAATTCTCACGGTGTAAACAACAACAACAACAACAACAACAACAACAACAACAACAACAACAACAACAACAACAACAATAATAATAATAATAATAATAATAATAATAATAATAATCGCCTGTGGTTTGACTTGCTATATGCATGCAGCTGGGCCCGTATTCACAAAAATCGCTTGCACTAGAGTCCTTCGTAAGAGCAAATGCTATTCAATCCGGATGCTGAACGTACTGTTCAGAATCATCATATTGTTCAATATAAGTCTGTAGGGCAATGGCAAAGAACACTTACGAACTAAAAGATTTGTGATTGTCCCTGATATTTTCTGGGTCCGTATTCGCAAACAGCTCTTACGACAGAATTGTTCGTAAGAGAAAATTCCCACAACTCATGATGCTTGACATATCATTAACGACGGCGGCCGGCCAATGGGAAAGAGCACTTACGAACAAAAAGCTTTGTGAATTCGGCCCTTGGTGGTCTTAATTGAATGACTCATCCGTGTTCGTTTTACTCTAATAGTTCATGTATTACCGTAAGTCCCCTTTACTCAATGATCATTCTCTTAGCCTGTAAGGTACGTGAATGAAGAAATTGTAAGTTGACAAGACGTCATACGCCTGGCTGCAACCGTGTTGATGACGTACTGAGTATGCCACGGATGAAAACTCATACCGGTTATTCGAAAAGGGCTAAATCTTTGAAGGAAAAAAAAGAAAGCTGTTATTCACTGAGAATTGAATTTCGGACAACTTGCCAGAGCCCGGCAGTCGTCCAATCAACCGAGTAAAACACGAGACAGGAGCGCGAACCGGATTACTGCTCCACACAAAGTGCATGATGTTATGATAATGCATCAACCAAATGAGGTCTTATGAAGTTAGCACAGGGTATGTAATTCTCTTCGCGGAAGGCAGATTCCATCTTCCTTTTTTTGTGTTTTTTGATTTTCAAATTAACTTCTCTTCACGTTACTGAGCTTCTAAGCATCAGCACTGCGCAGCGTTGCGGGAACCCTTCCACAAATCTCGGCGTCAGCTGTTGTTAGTCTCGCGGTGGCTTCGAAACCTTTGGTTAAGCGTATACCGAACGCCGGTGATGTTAGGCGATGTTTTCCTTATTCGCTAAGGAAAAAGATAATCCAGACGACAGAAACAGCAACAACAAAACGCGCACCACGGTCGCATTATTACGCTCAACATGTTCCCCTCTGCATTTCTTCTCGTTTCGCTCCCACATCACTCGTGCGCAGCCTGGCGTCTCTAAAGCTGATTCAGGTTGTCGAAAGCAGTTGCCAGCCTGCTCCTCGCTTTCGCTTTCCTGTCAAGTGCATGCATGTTTTCAAAACAAATAGTAACCATAATGTCGAAAGTGAGTTAACTCTGCGCATGCTTGCTATAGTCTGCCGGCCCCGTCGTATATGCATTCGCTATACCGTATTCACAAACATTTTCTTACGCTAGAGCTGTTCGGAACAGGCAGCAGCTAATCGCAGTTTGCCACCAAAGGCAGTTTGCCACCAATGGCAAACAAGTGCACTTACGAAAGGAAAGCTTTCTGACAAATGCTCACCTTGAAAGCAATCAAAACGAAAAAAAAAAAGGTTTATTTTGGGCAGCACATTATTCTCGTAAGTGCAAATCAGAAATTACGTAATACATCAGTTACCACTTGATTAATTATTGAATTTTTTTCTCGTTGTTGTCTTCAGGGGCACGTGGCGTGGCTTCAGGCACTTAGTTTTATATTCGTCCTCCAAACTCTCTCCTATAGTTTACACTGCAATGCGTAAGGAAGACACTGCAGGCATATATATATATATATATATATATATATATATATATATATATATATATATATATATATATATATATATATATATAACATGGGGAACAACGATGCATTTCGCAGCGAGTCTGGTGACGCATATCTCGAAACTGGTGCTATAGTCTCAAGTTTGCTGGACATGCCTCTCGCAATGATAGGGTTCGATTTTACAATTTCTTTTCATCTCTAAAGTAAGGAATGAAATGCTAGTTAGTCAATATTAGACGGTTAAAGAGTTGATCGTTGATTGCCACACATTTCTCTAGAAGTGTCGGCCGGCACGAAAAGTGCGTGGTGGAGCGAACTTCTCTATTCCTGACGCACCGTTATCGAGAATCAGTTATGTCGTTTCCACCGAAACACCTGCGCGACGATCCGAGCTTTCGCTGTAATTTTCGTAATGACGGCGCTCCGTACTCCCGCCTCGATGAAGCCCGAATTTCGAAGCTGCTAACAGACGCTCCCATCGTCGCCGTGTCGAGCGCAACGCGAGACGTTCCTTATTCAGTTAAGACAAAGCCGGCACCGGTCCCCACCGTGCGTATATCTCAAGCGTGAACGCACGATCTCGCCGCTTTGTTCGTGTCTTCTTCGCCGTCTGCGGCTGGCTTCCTCGTTCTCTTTGTCACCGGTGCTTATTTAAAGCTCCTTCGCGAAAGTCAAAGAAGACATCGTGCACGAACACGTCTCATCCGAGAGAGCCGAGCGACGCTTCGTCCGAGATGCTTGTCAGTTGCGATGCGTCGCTCTCCTTCCTTATATGCGGCTCGCGTTCTTTTTGTTTTTTGTTGTTTGTTTTCCGTCGCGCTGTATACGCCTCCGGACGCTTGCGACACGACGCAAGCAGCAGCACTACTCCCATCGAGAAGCTTCCTCCTAGATATATGTCTGCGCACGCGGCAGGAATGCCGAGGCCACTGCGGGATAGACAAAATTATACGCAGACTGTCTTCGGAAGTTTAGCGCATGCGTTAAATTTGAAATAAATTTCGAGGAGGCCAGCTTTATTTTACTGCAGCGAATTTCGCTTTGCATAGCGGCCACTGAGAACTCTCGTGTTTTCGCATGTGTTGGCACAAATCTCCGCGTTGTCAGCGAGGTATCCGCAAACGCTTAACCCCGGATTCTTGCACGATCTGTGTGGTTCGCGAGTTCTCTTATCAAACGGGGCTACTTCTTGATCAGGGACTTCCTTGTTCGATAAGTTCGTTACAAAAAGAAAAAAAAGGACGCGACGCTATATTGGGGCTGTGCGATGTTACCTAATCTAGTTGTCGCAAGCGCGGTTTTTCTGCCAAAGTCTGCCAAAAGCGTTGTCGTCGTCCGCTGTCCTTAAAACGACCGAAGAAATTTTCGGAGCCTTCAGCCGACAGTAATATTCGTTTGATTCCAATTATTACTAGATATTGAAGTCGCAATGAACTTAGTATACACACCGAATTTCCAGACGTTCTTTAGATCCGCCACTACGCTCCGGCAAGATCACTACATTGCAGTTCATGTGGCACAGTCAGTGACGCAGTGTTGTCTACGGCTTGGTCACATGACCTCTCGGTTAATTTAAAGCAAAATGTCATAAAAGATTTTTTTTAAAGTGTCACTTAGTCGAACTTATCTCTCTTTACATGACGGCCACTTTCATGGAGTTTATAATGTGTATTCCAATGCATACTAGCCAGCGACCAGCCTGGAGCTCTTGCTAACGGGGAACGCAGCCATCGGACAGGAACACGAAGAAGGCACCTCAGCCAATTACAAAAGATAACGGCGTTGTGAGCACTTGTAAGATCTAGTGGCGAACAAAATCGTAGAGCTAAGGGCACAGAGTTGAGCCAAGTGGTCCTGTTTCCTTGTTAATCCGTTGCGCATTGCCAACCGTAAACTGTTGCAGGGCAGGAATGCGAAGATTATAAGGGTTCATTACAGCCGCGGGTTTTGGGGATCCCACAGATAGCTTTTTTTTTTCCTTTCTTATTTTTTTTACCGATATACGTAGCGGAAAAATTTTGAACCAGTTCCGATGACACATTGCGTCGCTCCGGAATGCACACAAAGCGTCCCAACACACAAGAAAAAAAAATTATAAGGGACTGTTCGCTTTCTTTTCTTTATTATTTTTTTACCCCGCTTATTTTTACGTTCAACTTTTTCTGCTACGCAGGAAGCAGCGGCCAAATCATTTCAAAAAGCGTCCGCCTCTCTTGTGCCGCAAAGAGAGCGCGCGCGCGCAGTGGTGCGCATTCGAGTATGGCACGCATAGCACGCGCGCGCGCGTCGGAAGGACGACTTCGGGGACCGTCGGGGAAGGGCATACCGAGGCGCTTCTCGATCGGCTCAAAAGATAATCGCGAAGCTAATCCTGTACGCTGCTCGCTCGACCAGAAACGAGGAACCCAAACAGAAGCACAGCACTTGCCTTCGCAGCGGCGACGTTTTGAAATCCAAGCCAATCCACAACGAGAGCAGACGACACACTGGCCCACGCGCTCGACTGCTCCACGCGCCGCGCGCAGGCGACGGAACAGCGGTGGCGCTGAAGTCGATTTTCCGCTTCTTTTCTCTCGTCTCTTTCCCTCCGTTCGTAGCCTCCTTCCTCTCCTTTCGTTTCACTCTCTCTCTCTTCCTTTCCTCGTCGCTCCAGATGCACGTAGCTTTGCGCCCGGTCCCTCACTCACGTAAGATGCATTACGCATCGATTCGTTTGGCTGACCTAAACAGTAAGAAGTTTCCGCCGCGACATTTACCTCATCCCTTTTACCTTCATAGTCCATGTAGTCTGAGAGGGTTAGAGGACACAGCTAAATTCCTGTCCTAATGGCATCGCTTATTGGAACTCGTAAATGCGGGTAGCGGATGGTTGGAGTAACCGACAATAACGTAATCGCCACGCTCTTATATCATTTAGTAACCGCGGCAACACAGTTCAGCGCATTCTTTTAAGCTTTGCTCCCGCGGAGTTATTTCTCACCTTCCTTTTTCCTTTTCTTTTTTTCGCTATCCAAGGTCTTGTACAGCGGTTAACTATCGCGTCTTCTGATGTACCCATACGTCGGAAAGTTGTATGCGGAGTCTGCTGACGAAACAAACATCTGTATGGATTATTGTGACGGATCTGTAAGTCAATTGTGACCATCTGTATATATATATATATATATATATATAACTTAGTGGATATTGCATGCCGATCATTGGTTTCATGGAACCCGTCTGTCTGAGAAGATTTGGGTTAAAAGAGAAGGGAAGAAGCACGCTGACTGTAGGTTAAAAACTCTAACAAGAAAGTGACGTTTCGGTTCTCGCACGGAAGCCTCTTTCACTGCACGAAACAGGACACGACAGTAGGAGGTGGTCCATGGCCGACTTCCATTCCTCACAGCGGGGCGCTCTTGCAAAACGGCACAAGCGAAGTGGCTTTTATTTTTCTTCCTCGCTGCTTTCTGAAAGCGCACGCGTACGCTGCTAACGCTAAAATCTCGGTAAGCGGTTATCTCACCACTGACACTTCGCTCGTAATAAGGGACTTCACAGGTAATATACTGGTACGCGGCGCTGCCCGCACCTTCCAGCGTTTTGTTTGAGAGAGAGAGAGAAGGAGTTTAATGGAAACCGAACATGTCAGCCATACTATATGCCGGGCTTGCTTCTGCAAAGGAGGGGTTTGAATTGTCATGAAGAGGAGAGCATAAGCAACAATAACAACAACCATAATCTCCCTGTATACAGTTATCGAATAGAAAGGGGGAGGGGGACTAGAAAGAAACAAACAAATCAAATTCGTATGACTGAGGAATGTTAATGCTTGAGGAGCCTGCAGCAGATCGTGGTGATCGTGTTTCTGAAAGATTGAGGGATTTTTGTGAATACGGGCCCTGGGCCCTGGGCCCGTACTCACCAAAATCACTTACGCTAGAATTGTTTGTAAGAAAAGTTCCATCCAATCCTGATGCCTTTCTTAATATTATCGAAGGCGCGGCCACCCAATGGCAGGGAACACGAACTAAGAGCTTTGTGAATTCGGCCTCAGTTCGGTAAGATCGTGGAACACTATAGTAGTACACTTCTTTAACGTTCTACAACTATAGCTTCTCTGCCATTGCACAGTGAAAGCAGTGCTCGGACTACATAGCAAATGAGCTCCCGCGCACGCGAGCGCGCGTGTGTATGGAAAATGTTATAAAATATAAAAGGTAAGTATGATAATATGTGCGCAATCAGTCAGGGTTCAGCCCTACAAGGAGGGATGCCGCGCGTTGTCTGATAACCTCGGCATGAAATTTTACAAACATTTTTTGCAAAGGTACTTCTGAGAGCGTTGTTTGTCATTACATGTTGCATGTTATCATAACCTTCTGTATTGGTATGCCGTCACCTTCCTGAGCAAGACTTTGCTTGATAAGAACTTCATTTTAAGCGCCAAAGTTTAAGCGTGCTGCAGGAGTGACGACTCCTGCAGCACGCTCGGACTATTCATGCAATGAACGCCACACAAGCGGCTCAATATGTGCTCAGTCTTATAAACTAGGGTGTCGAACCGAACCCGAACCGAAAACCGTATCCGAACCGTAATTTTGAGTGGTACTGAACCCGAGCCCGAATGGCGATATTTTTGGAACGTGCCTGAACCCGAACCCAACCGAGCCGAACCCGAACCGAAAAAGAAATAGTAATAAAAGTTACCGGTTCGGCACGAAATCGTTCTAGCATCTAAGGCGACAACAGGTGCTCAATTTTTCGGTGCCCAATGCTCAACGATTCTTCGAATAACTGCTTCAGTCGGTGCACCCTACTAGCAGATTGTTAGGACTCACGAGTTACGTTGTGTGCAGGACTGGGGATAGACGATGGGTATGTTATAGGACACTTGAAGTCGTGAGGCACTGCGTATGAAGGGCTGCAAGCTTTTTAAGCATGATATCTCCCTCAATTTTGATTAAATCAACTGTTATTCTATATTCTTCTGCATCTTGTCCCCGGGACGTTTCTTGCAAGGCAATTTTAACTTTATTGAACCTCTATAGCCTGTTCATCCTTACTTCCAATGAAAGTAGCGTGGCTGCGCTAGGTACTGTACAGGTCAGTATAGAAGTCTTCTGCTGCTCTTACTATATCATCGAAATTGCTGATGAAGTTACCCTGGTTATCTTTCAGTGCATACATCTTGCCTTGTCCTTCTTTTCACTTTTCTCAGTTTTCTTCTCACTCTCACTGATTTCATGCTGCAGCCATTCTTTACTGCTTCCTCGATTTTTCCCACGTTATAATTTCGAATATCCATTACTCTCTTCTTGTGTATCATTTTTGACAGTTCAGCGAATTCTATCTGAGCTCTTGAATTAGACAATTTCATGCTATGTCATTTCTTTATTAGGTCATTTGTTAGTTAGGAGAGCTTACCTACTGGTGGCCTTGGTGCCTTTCCTCCAACTTCAATTGCTGCTTCTGAAATCAGCCTAATTGCGGTTTCTTTCATTCATTGCCTCTATCTTCATCTTTCTGTTGCAAAACTGCATATTTGTTTGCGAGCACCAGCTTGAATTCGTCTGCTTTTACCCTTACTGCGTGTAGGTTGTCCTGCTTGTTCTCGACTAATTTTGCTCTTCCTCTCTTAAAATTGAAGCGAATCCTGGACCTCGCTCACCTATGGTCACTGCCCTTTAACCTGTCTAACACTTCTTGATCCTGCACTATGCTAGGATCGTAAGAGACTACGAAATCTATTGCATTTCTTGTTTCTCCATTAGGGCTTTTCCAGGTTCACTTCCTGTTACTACGCTTCCTGAAGAGAGTATTCATCATTTGAAGTCTATTCCTTTCAGCGAATCCCACCAACGTCTCTCCTCTAGTCGATACCGTAGTTGCCAAATGCATGTTCCCCAGCCTTCTTTATCCCCACGTTTGCATTGAAGTCGCCTATGACTACAGTATACTGAGTTTGCACCTTTCCCATTGCTTATTCAGCATCTTCTTAAAGCTGTTCTATTTCTTCATCATCATGACTGGAAGTTGGAACATAGGCTTGTACTAGATTTATCTATATCTCCTATTTGGCATTATTGCGACGACTGCTGCTCTTTCATTGATGCTGTAGAATTCGCCAATGTTATACGCCATGTCCTAATGGATTAGACATCCTATCCCGAATTCTCTCTTATCTGGAAGATCTCTGTAGCTGAGGACGTGGCACTGTCAGCACTGTAAAGCCGCACCAGTTCTTCTGACCTCGCTAAGATCAACAATACCCCAGGCAATGCCTGACAATTCATCAAGGAGCCCTGCTAAGATAGCCTCACTCGAGAGGGTTCGTGTGTTAAACGTTGCAAGATTCAGTTTCCAGTGGCGCCCTATCCGGATTCAGAGATTCTTAGAACCCTCTGCCGCGTCGCAAATCTGACTGTCGACTCGGTCAGGTGCACCGCAGCCGCTGCGCACTGAGGGCCATGGGTTAATTGGGTTAATTGTAAGAGGAATGAGGGAGGTAGAGGCCTAATACTTGCACCAGGTAGCCGAATTCCTGTTCTGGTGAGGGAGTGTCTTTTTTGAAGCTTAGTGGGCCTTCCTAATGTGGTTGAACTTGGACTAGTGTAACTCCGATGATTTCCGGCAATTCCTTTTTTTCTGTGTCGGGCGCCACTCCAAGCCTGAAAATGTAGTAGACTTATGGCTTCCTGATTAGAAACCCAGGGATCTATATACCTCTGCTCCACGCCATCACAGAGCTGGAAGAATGCTAACGCTATACTATTCTATAAGAAATGGGAGACGTTAAAGAATTGAAGAATTATAGGGCTATTAGCTTGCTTTAAGTATTGCATAAAATATTCACCAAGGTAATTTCCAATACAATTAGGGAAATGCTTTACTTCAATCAACCAAGAAAACAGGCTGTCTTCAGGAAGGGATATTCTACAATAGATTCAATAGTTACCTGATTGACAACATTCATGTTGTCAATCAGGTAACTGAGAAATTTGTGGAGTACAATCTACCTTTCTATATGGCTTTGATAGATGATGAAAATTAATTTGATTCAGTAGAGATACTAGCAGTCATGGAGGCATTGCGGAGTACAGGGAAATATGTGAATATCTTGGAAAATATCCACAAATATTCCACAGCTGTCTTGGTCCTCCACAAGAAAAGCAGAAAAAGAGAGAGAGCAAATGATAAATGAAAGGTAGGGAGGTTAACCAGGACTGAGCCCGGTTGGCTACCCTACACTGGGGAAAGGGAAACGGGGACGGAAAGATTAAAGAAAGAAGAGAAAGTCTACCGGGGATATCGTTCAGTCACTCAGTCCGGATCACAGACGCTGACTCAATCCTGTATCTTTCAAATATCGCAGCAGCGCTTTTGTGGCCTTTTGTAGCTGCGATATGCGAGGCCATGGTCCCAAGATCTTGTTCAAGGTGAACGGTTTTCTATCTAACTGGTTGAGAGCTGTGCAGAGTTCTTGTCTTTCATTTTCAAATGATGGGCAGTAGCACAGTAGATGGTCTATAGTTTCTTCGACACCGCAGGCATTGCACTCGGCGCTATCAGCCATTCCAATTAAAAACGTATATGCATTCGTGAATGCGACGCCCAAGCGTAAGCGGCACAGCATTGTTTCCTCATTACGCGGAAGCCCTGGTAACAGCCGCAGTTGCATAGATGGATCGAGGGAATGCAATCGATGTTGAGTGAAATCAGGTGTGTGCCACTTCTCCAATGTCATACGGTGCGCTAGCTTGCCTAAGTTTTGGGCTGCGTCAGTCCGCGATAAAGGTATAGAAACAAGGGTTGCTCCTTCATGTGCTTTCTTAGCAGCTTCGTCAGCGACGTCGTTGCCGGAGATACCGCAATGGCCAGGCAGCCACTGAAACACGACGTCGTGCCCTTTCGCAATCATGTGATGGTGCATTTCTCGTATCTCCGATACGAGTTGTTCACAGGACCCGCGACGAAGAGATGACAGAAGACATTGTAAGGCCGCCTTTGAATCACAGAATATTGCCCACCGATTAGCCGGTTGGTTGTTAATATAATCTACGGCACCTCGGAGGGCAACAAGCTCCGAACCGGTCGATGTTGTCAAGTGAGAAATCTTGTATCGGATGCTTAGTGATCGTGATGGTATAACCACTGCAGAAAATTACCTATCAAGAAAGGGGATCAGGCAAGAAGACACAGTCTCTCCAATGGTATTCGCTGCATGCTTAGCCTATAGGTATTCAAGCTGTTAGACTGGGAAGGCTTAAGAGTGAGTATCAACGGCGAATATTTTAGCAACCTTTCGTTTGCAGATGACATTGTCCTGTTCAGCAACACTGGAGATGAATTGAAACGAATGGTTGATCACCTTAACCGAGAAAGTGCGAGATGGGGTTAAAGAGTACAATACAGAAGACAAAGGTAGTGTTCAACAACCTGGCAAGCAAACAAAAATTAATTATCGCCAGTCAACCTCTAGAGTCTGTGCAGGAGTACGTTTATCTAGGTAAATTACTCGCAGGCGACCCTGACCGTGAGAAGGAAATTTACAGAATAATAAACATGGGTCGGGGGAGTGCATACGGCAGGCATTAACAAATGCTGACTGGGAGCTTACCACTGTCGTTGAAATGTGTGCAATCATTGCATTCTACCGGTGCTAACACGGGGCAGAAACTTATGTAAACAAAGAAGCTCGACAACCAATTAAGGACCGAACAAAGAGCGATAGAACGAAAAATGCTAGGCGTAACGTTAAGGGAGAGGAAGAGAGCGGTGTGGATCAGTGAGCAGATGAGGATAGCCGATAGTTTAGTTGACATTAAGAGACAGAATGGTGCTGGGCAGTGGGCAGGTCATGTAATGCGTAGACTAGGCAACCGGTGGACCATTAGTGTTACAGAAGGGGTGCCAAGAGAAGGGAAGCGCCGTCGAGCACGGCAGAAAATTAGGTGGGGTGATGAAATTAGGAAATGTGCATGCGCTAGTTCAAATCAGCTAGCGAACTACACGGGTAATTGGAGATCGCAGGGAAAGGCCTTCGTCCTGCAGTAGACCTAAGGATAGGCTGATGATGATGATGATGATTGTAATGATGATGATGACGTGCTGGTAACTACGGCCACCTCGGCAAAGACGCTGGCACTTCTGAAGTCGGCCATGACAGTTGTGTTCCGCGGCCGAAAAGTTACTTCTGGAGCTCCACGGAATCCAAAATTCTGGTGAGCGTCCCGATTCGGCGTTAGCACAACTTATTACTAGCACTAGATGCGCTAGATGAAGACGGAGAGCGCAAAAGGCGACATCCTCAGGGCGGGATATCATCGAGTTCAGCTGCATGAGTTTTTCTAACCATAACAATGTGGTCACTAATGGATGCCAGCACCTTCTCAGTGACGGGTAACAGCGGCCGTATTAACGACATGCGAAATCTGCTTTTCTTACACTCTTCGAGTTGTAGAAATTATTTTGTGGGAATTTGTTTGCTTTTCACTTTATTGCTCGCATTTAGCAAATACAAGACTACGGGCATGTACATAGGCGCAAGCATAAACGACGTATGGTTCAGCGCAAACTGTCCTTCTTCATCGTTCAGGTGCATCAATGTGCTCACCTGCTTCTAAAGAACTAGCAAACTGAGCGAAATGTCAAATGCTGGCTTCTTTCTTCGCTGCAGACTATAGAAGTTTGAAGTTATAAGTTGTGTAATGCAATGTGAATTCGTGCTGTCTTCGACAGCATAGATCACGTGCCACAGTTCGCTCACCACCAGCCCTGTAGAAAAAAAATCACTGATGCAAAACAAATATTAACTGATTCTGATGCTGTCAAAGTAAGGATCGAGTGTGGAAGCTACGCAGACCTTACGCTGACGCAGGGATTCTCAGTGCAAACTTCTTGCAGCGTAAGCTTCTCCGTGATTATTTCTCTCGTTTTCATGCATATCTCAAGCGACGCTGGCTCGATGTGAGCCGTCAGTGGCGTTGTAGAGGCCGTACCTCGATTGCGCAAGAGATGAGACCGACGGGGAAGCCTCGGCCGCTAGTCGGTGCATAGCCACCTAGATCTAGGAGGCTATGGTGGGCGCCCAGTAAAATATTGGATAACGCTAGCTTCACGTTCAGACCCGCTCAGACCATAACGTACACACAGCAACACAGTAGGAACGCTTGTGTCCTTACGTACAACTCTCGTATACCAGCAGCGGAAGGCAAAACGTTGCGATTGCGCCGCCACCGAGGGCAGCGGGAGCTGAGTTAACGCTTTATTAGGGATGGCACCGCGGCCTAATTAATCGCCACTGAAGAGAGAGAGAGAGAGAGAGAGCTGGGCTTGGTGCATAGAAGAAATGCGTTATTTCTTCTTCACCGCTGGGAGCACAGCTCAGCGCTTATAAGGGAGAAAAGGGTAGAGGAAGGAACATAATAGAAGTAATATGGCAGTCGGCAGCAGAGTGCCTCGGGCAGTGGTCGTAGCGTTTATGGTGCGTACACTTTGCTTCGTCGCTTTCGCAGCCAAACGCACTCCGCGCATCTGAAGGCCCTCTAACCATCCGCCTGCGAGAGGCGCATGCGCCGTCAGCACGACAGCACAACAACGGCGGCACCGACGGCGCGATTGCCCCCCGAGCTTCCTTATAATGGCTATCGCAATAAAATAAAAGAGGATATTTATTTGCTGTGTACGCTGAAAATTTAGTGCAGGCATCTCTTTCACGCGGTGGCATCCACTTGCCTTTTGTGATGTCAGGATGCTCTGCTGTCGATAGCGAAACGGTTTGGGACACATGGCGGGCTGCTGTTTCTTCAGCTTTTAGCTCTGTATAATTTCTTTTTGCGCAGAAGTGTGAGCTCGAATGAGAAAACGGAACTGACACGGGATTATCTCATAGACTAGAAAACAGCGAATGTACAAAATGTAAAAATGAAACCAGCAGCTCACCCGTCATTGGTTAGACGATGACCCTGAAGCAGCCCGCTTACGTCCACCCACCAGGATTTTAATGGGCGTGGTGAGGTTAGAGATGCGAAATTTCCAGAAATTTCGAGTGGGATTTCTTTCCTGTTACCTTTAGGAAATTTGGGGCATTGGGAAAAATTGAAACTCCAGTAAAAGTAGGTTATATTTATTATTCCAGCAATAAAAAATAATATTCTCATGATATATACTCTACAATTAAGCCGAGAACGCGAGAACAACGGAATGAACGCCTTGTCTAGCAGTGTCCGAGTCACTCTCGCTCGAAATGCTCGTTTTAGAATTGATCGCGGCTGCTTCCGCATAAAAATTTTTTGTACGTACACGCGTTTTCTAGCACGTTTACTTGTAAGCTTTGGGCGAAGCTTGTGAACATTTCCAAACAAAGACCAGTTTCGTTCACACCTGGCAGATGGAGAAGGTATACCTGCAGCAGCCTAGAAGCTATAGGTGTCAGCGACTAATTAGTGCAAAGGCTTACCAGCAGGTTTACGGTTCCACGTACGTGCTTCCAGCAGCGCCAGGCGCCAGTCCTGGAACGAAACCCAGAGGGCGTCCTGTATTCCGCCAGGTTGGAAATCTAGGGCGCTATAACGTGAAACTATTCCAAACATCTCTATTCCAATTCTGCAATAAGCCCACCGCGATTGGTCAAAAACATTTCTGGGCCACAGCCACTTCAACTGTATGTCACGCGACGCCACGAAAACCGCGATAGCTCCCCATCTGATATGACGTGTACACACTGATTATGCACGATTTGACCGAACAAAATAAAAATAGTTGTTTCTGATTCGACGCCTTTTCGGCACTAGCCTTCGGCTATTGGTCAAAAGTTTTCGGGCAGCACCCACTTCACATGCCTGTCACGAGACATAACAAAACTGAAAAGAACTCAACGCTTCAAAGTGACATGTACGCGTTAAAGATGCATTGATATGCCGAACAAAACTGAATTTTCTTCTGAATAACCGCTGGCTGCCCCGTTCCGAAAGGAATAAAAGATGTCTGCTGACGATCGCTGATGCACTAGCTACTCGCACATGTCGGAGAGCATGGGTTTATTTGCGTATAATGAAACATTTTGCGTGGCCGTGTAACGTTTTCGAGAACTTTCGGAACGTTTACGACCGCGTTCTGCCAACTCTTCTTTGCTGAGGATCCGTTTTAGTGTCATTCTTAAGCTTCCGTTGCATGCCGCCGCGATTGTCGACCAGCCATTGCCAGCTAAGTAAGGGAAAGCGGACCAATCGCAGACGCCGGCACCACCCTCTTCATCCAGTTATCGATATTCAGTGCAGTGGCTCGGCCCCGTCGAATCCCTGGCAATGCTATTCGTTTTTCAAGCAAAAAGAATGACGAGGAATGAACGAGGATTTGATTGGTCTGTTTAGACAACCCTACGGGTGACAACCCGATGCTTGCGTCAGCGGTTACGCAAATTTGACGTCAGGAAATTGGAATAAAAACATATTGGAATAGTTTTACGTTATAGGACCCCTACGCTACGTTTTAAAAACGAAACTGAAAGCGCACTGAAAACTGTGCTGCTGTTTTCTTGTCGTCTCTTCTAGAATAGTATGCTGCACAGCAGAGAAGGCGAAGTATAACTGTATCTGGAAATCTTAATGTTTTCTTCTTTCTTTTTTTCACTCTTTCAGTGCTTAAAAACAGGAAAGAAAACTTTCTTTTTCCCGGCCCTTACATCGGTAGGTGAAGTAAGCCCCATCCCTCGGCGTCCACGTAGGGCTCGTGACATGTAGATTGAATACTTTGTGGCACATGTTGAAATATTACTGGCGTTCAGTGTCATAAGTGTTCATGGTTTTCCCCGTGCTTTTTATTTATTTTTTACTCTTTCTTTAAAGCGAAGCTTGCTTTGTCCTTTCCCCGAGATTCAGCGTTCCTCGTTGTTTCCTAGCCGGATATATTTGTGTATGTATCCAGACAACTTGAACCACTGGGTATCTGCCGGCTGCTGTCCTGCCGAGCAGACAGCTTAGGCTCACCGTGCCGCAAGGAACAGGGACAAAAAAACTTTGTCAGTCGACAGCCTGGCGGGTTCCGTGTACCCTTACAGACAATCAATGGCAGTGCGACAGTGGCAGCTACCAGTAGTAAAACTTTATGCAAAGCATGAAAACGTGGATACTAACGAGAATACAAAAATTATCGCTTGTGAAATCCAAAAAGAAAAATAAAGTGTGCAGGTGAAGAACATACCCATCGAAGTACGAAAGAGATAAATACGTACGGCATTTCACAAATTCAGTACAAATCAACCGGGGTCTACATGATAACCGGGTAAAAAACTAACAAAAACTACCTAGAAAATAAAACTTGTGATCACCTTGCCTCATCTCAAGGAAATTTGTGCCACAAGAAATTATTCAAAAGTCTGCTTTATTGATGTTATCTACTGCTATAGTCGTGAGTTATCCTACAGAAAAGTACTAGCCAGACTGTATTGCTCCGGAAACTGTACACTTTTTCGGGAGCGCTTCTTAGGTTGCACAGTAACATAAACTGCGTGTTATTATACATTAAACTCATTTTGTAACAGAGCAATAACCTTTACCTGTAGAACTGCTAAAAAGGTAATATCCTGTTCGGATATTACCCAACATAGATGATAAATAGATGATGCGACGGCAAATCCCAGGGAACGTTTGCAATTTGACGGGGAGCTTTCTTCTGTATTCTGTTAATCCTATGTATATTTATGTGTTTCGTCATACCCCACACTAGCGAGCAGTGTGGGGTATGAACTTACTTGGGCGAAAAAAAAGCGAGTTGTACTCTAAAAGCTTCAGCCTCGCAGGTGATACATATACCAGCAGTTGTACAGCATCTCAACTGTTCTAGCAAAATTACGAAGAATATGCTTAATTTGAGAATTCCAGAGACAGTGCTCACTGATTATTACGCCAAGAACTTCAGTTTCTGTCACTAATTCAATTTAATTGAGACCGAAGTTAAGACTGAAGTTAAAGTGTATATGCTTCTGGTATGACGTAAACAAAATTGCTTTTGCCTTTTTTAGTTTTGATATGCAGTTTGCTTGCAGTACTCCAGTTATTTAATTTATCGAGAAGAATGTTTGCCTTAATGGAAAAGTTATTAGCGCGATCAGAATTTAAATATTTACTTGTATTATCAGCCTAGGTTATGAATGAAGCCTGCTGCGTTACGTTTACAATGTTATTAATAAACAGATCAAATAATAAAGGTCCTAACACACTGCCCTGAGGAATACCCGATTTCAGTTTCTATCACTGAAAACTCTTTATTTATTGCCACATGTTGCTTTCTGTTCATTAGGTATGACTGCAGAAATCTTATAGCCTGGCCGCGAAATCAGTTATGCTCTAATTTCGCCAATAATGTTGGGTAACTTAATGAATCAAAAACTTTTGAAAAGTAGAAGAAATGAACATAAGTTGTTTGTCTTCAAGAAGTTTAATGATAATTTGTTTTTGCTTTAATACTGCCAATTCTGTGGACTGTCCCTCCCTGAAACCACATTGAGAAGGTGATATTAACAAGTGTTTGTCACAGAATGAATTCATACGTGTAATTGAACAGGTTTTCTTTTATCAGATTTGAAGACAATCACTACTTTTGCGCGCTTCGTGTCGTCCAGAAATGTTCCAGAGTCCAATGATACGTTAAAGGAAGGAAGGAAGGAAAAAGTGGAGAAGGAAGGCAGGGAGGTTAACCAGTTTTGCCTAACCGGTTTGCTACCCTACACATGGGAGGGGGATGGGGGGGATGAAAGATGGGGAGAAGAGATAGAGGGCACATAACACGGCACACACATCGTTGGTTACAGTCTGTCATTCTTGTGTGGTACGTGACATCACTGTCACAGTCGCTTGTCCAAGCCCGTATCCTTCATAAACCGAAGTAGTCCCTTCGTCGCCTTCAGCTGCGATGTCTTCAGTCGGCGATATGTGAAAATGGTTGCAACTGACAATGGTCTACTGTCAAGGTGCGCTAGAACGGACGCCATGGACTGTCTCTGAACATTATATTCAGGACAGTCGCACAGAATGTGTTCCAGCGTCTCCTCGCAAAGACAGGCATTGCAGAGAGCGTTGTCGGCCATTCCAATGCGAAACGAGTAAGATTTCGTGAAGGCCACCCCTAGCCATAAGCGATAAAGCAGGGTGGCCTCACTTCGGCGGAGTCCGGTTGGCATACAGAGATGCATCAAGGAGGGCAGGTCGTGTTGATGATCGCTGCGGTTGGTCTGGCTGCTTGGTGTGCACCATAGAGAGAGCGTGATCTCCTGTGCAAGCACTTGAAGTCTGCTGGCTGCGTCGGAACGTGAAAGTGGTATGGCCTCTTCCTGTGTGTCTTCAAGAGCTGTCCGAGCGGCTTTATCGGCGTTAAAAGTGTAAGGACAGGTATAGTACCTTCTCCGATAAACTTAATTGGCTGAAATCTAAGCCCGTCAGTGTATCTCGCGTTAACATTATTTAGCACTATGAATGCAGAACGAACCTCATAGTAGCTTGCTGAATTCAAGAATGCACTCTGTTCGTTTGATACTGTCAAGTGTGACATCCTCTATATCGGCTGGCGTGATTGTTTGGTTTATTTTTTTCACCAATTAGCGTGACTGTGGTAGTGAGGTTCTTCTCAGGTTCCTGTTGAACACCTTTGATTTCTACATTCTTTCTGCGCGACTGTTGTTCGACCTGAACGATCGTATGCATCTTCATGGGCCTTCACCTGTTGTGAGATCTCATCGCATTTCGCTTGAAGTCGAACGTCCGAAGACCTGAGCTCATTGTTCGTGGCTTTGATTTCCTCATTTTCTTTGGTCAAGAAATATAAGGCTACCCTTAATTTATATCATTTCCTTGCGCAGTTCTCTATCAAAGTTCTAGCTGAAATCTTTTAGCTCAGCTCGAATTTCCTTATTTATTTCCTCAATCTGAGCGCTTACTTCCGTAGACAAAACCATGATGTAATTGCATCCCAGTCATTAAAAGCAATGTGACAGCAGTAGCAGCAGCAGCAGAAATACGCAGACAAAAATAATACAATAAAAGCAAACTGCTCACACACCTGTGTGTAAGATGCACACGGTCAGTTCATCGAAGTTTGTTTCCGCTGCTTGAGCAGCCAAAATCTCTCTTCGCAGCCAGTTCGTTTATTCCTTTTTTATAATAACAGCGAAGCTGTTATTGCGACTAGAAGCACTCAATAAAGTTATATGTCTGTTTTCCTCGGTTTCCTGAAAAAAAAAACTATACAGCTAACGAAGTTTATATTTTTGGAAATATGGGATATGTTAGGGACGCTACACAGGCAAGTTTTGAAGTGTGTGTGCTAGTTAGGGGTCAAGTTAAAACTGACATACCCTCTCTTTCGGCCTGTTTGGACGCGTGATATACGAAACACTTAGAATGTTTTCCCAGTGCCCTGGGAAGACAATAAGGGTAGCAATTTCACATTTACAGAAAATGGAGCCCATGCTATATGTGACGTGTACCGAAAGCTTCATGTGTGTCAATTAATTGCATTCGTTGAAAATGTTTATTGAATACTCGTTTTCTCACGATACTCATACGTTACACGAGGCGTGTAGTTGATTTTCCCGGTCTCTTCAGTAAACTATACAATGTACATTGTTGATATTTTATTGAAGTAAGAAACAAAATGTGAGTAACGGATGATAACTGTTTAATTGGTGTAAGTTAATTATAGTCTTTGTCGAACATTAGTTATTCAAGCATTTTATAGTGTCTTGCTGCCGTTATCCGCAATGTTTACAGAGTTCTAGAACTGCACATGACACCGAGCTCGAATTCGGTACAAATGGGTAGAATGTTAAGTGTTGTTAAGTGTAAAGTGGCGCAACTTCAACGTTTATGGCCTAAGTAGAAGCGTTGCAAATAATTGCTCAACCCTCATTTTCGCCCTGTTATTATGCATTAGCTGTTTATTTGGTTTCCCTGGTGGCCTAGGGGAACCAAACAAATCACCTTGTTTATTTAGTGAAAATAAGAAGCATGTTACGGGTAACGTGTAGGAAAATTTTAAAGCGTGTGGCGTGACCCATTTGCAATAAATTACGTATCAAAGCGTTCCGGAGCGTTATCAGTGTTTTACTAACGGCATAAAATTTTGCCCTTGCATTACTTGATATGTAGCCGACATTAAACTTAGCGAAACTAATGGTCCGCTGGTTATCTACCCTGCGCATTACATGGCCTGCGCAGCTCCATTCGTTTCTCTTTATGTCAACTAGACTATCGGCTATACTCGTTTGTTGTCTGTTCCACACCGCTCTCTTTCTGTCTCTTAACGTTATACCTAGCAATCTTCGTTCCATCGCTATTCGCGCGGTCCTTAACTTGTTCTCGAGCTTCTTTTTTAACCTCCAAGTTTCTGCCCCGTATGTTAGTACCGGTAGAATTCGCTGATTGAACACTTTTATTTTCAACGAGCAGTCATGATTTGGTAATGCCTGCTGTACACACTCCAACCCATCTTAATTATTCTCTAAATTTTCTTCTCATGACCAGGGTCACCTGTGAGTAATTAACCTAGATAAACGTACTCCTGCACGGACTCTATAGGCGAATGAGTACATGAAGTACGTGTAAATACAGCCGTTGAAAAATATTTCTTAAGCAAGTGTTCGAAAGTCCAAACCTCCGTCATAGGCTATGGCATATTTCTATGCGTTATACGAGGTTCGTGCATTTGCCCGGTGTATCCGGTGAACTAAACGAGACCCCTTTTTCATGTTTGGGGAGGGTAAGGGCCAGGTTATGGGTGATATGTAGGCAAAGTCCGAAGTTTCTGGTTTAATTGCGGCCATTGCAATGAGTTACATTTGCAAGCGCTCTGGAACGTCGTGAGCATGTTTTATGATCGGCGCAGAATTTAGCACGAAAATCTAGCATAACTACAAATGCCACCGAGATCAAATTCAGCAAAAAAGGGACGAATGCCATGGCAAATCTATATGCGCAGTTAAGTACGTGTGAATCAAGTCGTGTTAGCCCTTGGTGAACTAAACAAGGCATTTTGTTTATATTTGTTTAAAATTAGGGGCAGGTTATGGGTACACGTGTAGGCGAAGTCCAAAGTGTGTGTACTAATTTCGGTCTTAGCAATAAATCCCGTATGCAGAGGGTTAAGAGTGTTATAAGTGAACTGATAGGTGGTGCAGCGCCAAACAAGACCGAACGACGAGTAAAAAGACGAGCATTTTTCGTTCTTCCGTTTTATTTTGCGCTGCACCGTTTATAAGTACGGAAAAGCAACTATAGCCCAATCCACCACCCTTCTAAGTGCTTTACGAATAATACAGAATTTAGGCCCCTGCCTGGGGAGAACTATGAACGCCACCGAGATCAAATTTAGCGAAAAGCACGGGAACATTACGGCGAGCCTTCTTGCGAAGTAAAATGTTTGCGGATGAATCACATACTGTCCTTGTAAAAAAATAATTTCTTAACAAGTGCTCGGAAGCGTTATATGCGGGAAAGATGTCAAACGGGCCAGTTATATACGGGCAACGTTTTAAACTGTGTGATTTAATTACGGGTAGCTGAAACTCTCATTGCAACATGCTCGAAAGAAGCAGCTTGGCTTTTAATTGGGTTCCGATTCTGCGACGTCGCACAAGTCTGCTGACATTTCTTTTTCCTTTTCATCATTGGTCATCGCGCCAATCCGGAAATAACGTTTGCCGCAACAGCATGCTTATGAAAATTGAAACAGTAGAGTGATGTCACGCTGGCAAAGACCACATCAGACTTTCGCATCCTTAGCTTCTGCTAACACGTGGTTGAATCAGGCACTGCGAAGGTCGTCGACTACGAATCGTCATTTCCAACTGCGTACGAACGATCTTCATAAGTTGTGCGTCATCGTCGTGAGGTCCTGACGGATTGTCCCCCTCCCCTCCCCCGTTGTGTGCAAATATAACCTGCATATACTCCATGGCATATAGCAAGGCATGGCATCTAACTAACTAAATTTATACGGAACCTCACGACGACGGTGACGACGACGGCAAAAAAATTTCTTGTAGTGTCTATATAATTGCTATCGCTATAACACTGATTTTCTTGTTCACACTTAAGCAATACGCACAGCGATGCAACAGGTTCTCTAAATCTTTCATGCATTTTCTTTTTTCAAGTTTAACGACTGAATGTTACATCTGGTCTGTGAGGGACGCCGTAGAATGCTCCAGGTTATCCGGAGTTATTTTGCATGCGCGTAAATATCAGTGAACGTGTGTTTCCACATTTTACGGTCACTATCGAAACGCGGCAGTAGATTAAACCCTCGACCTCACGCTTCGTGATGCAACTATAGCCACGTCGGCGAGGTGGACACTGGGCACCTCCTCTGGACTTGCCCCTCTCTACAGGCCCTCCGCCAGAAACACCTGCTTCGTTTTCTTTGTTGGGTTTCCTTTGTAGCAGTTGCTACGAACGGGTGGATGTCTGATTTTCTCTTTATTTATTTAGCTGCTTCGATGTGGACCACCCCCAGGTCGGCAGCCAGATGTAGACAGTTGGATCTTGGGGCCCCACCACTGGACACTGTTGGACTTCCTCCGAGAATCTGGCGTGTATCTACACGTGTAATTAATTCTTTATGCCAGAAGGCACGCTGTAGCAAAAAAAAAAAAAAAAAATCTATAGCCGCGGATTTGAAGGTACACGGATTACTGTAAGTGATCGGCCGCGTCAAACACCTTTCCACTAATAGTGCCGATCATTACGGTTTCTAAATATAAGCTTACAAAAAAAAAATATAAGAAGAAGAGGCTTAATGACCTGCGCATTTATTTTCCTATACATATACGCTGTCTTTCACGATTTCCATTTCCGCTTTGGTCCAGAATCGTGACTGTTTCGGGCGGCAGTCTGCGCCGCCCGCTTAGTTTGAGGAAAATCTTCTTGGGCATTCATAAGCTTCCACAGGCTGTCGGTTGCCCGCGCACTTTACCTTTTCCGAGCTGTCTCTTTCGTTTTGCGCGTCCTGCATGCATTGGTAATGAGTTGGAGTCCCTTTTGCGTATAGTTATGTGAACCAACTCGCCCGAAACGAGAAAAACGTTCCCGCACACCGACCGGAAAGATGACATATTTTCGTAAGTTGCGGGAACGTTTTCCTCACCGCGATTACGCTTATTGCGTATACGGCGCAGGTTTATTTACGGCACCGGACGCAGGTCTGGACGCGCTTTGATTTAAAGATGGTGGTCCGCTCGCGTGTGTTCCTTTATGGCTTCAGTTTGTAAATTAGTTCGGTTCAGATTCTCCGTTGTCGCTACAGCGCTCACCAAAAAAAAAAAAAGAAGGGGGGGGGGGAAATACGAACAAGAAGAACACCGGAATACTGAAGGACGGAATGAATCCTTGAAGCGCTGAGCACTTCCTGCTGGCCTAATGTCATTTGTCGAGGTACGGGGCAAAATTACGTCGCGTCAGAGCCGAGTCAATTAGTTTCATATTTTATTTGGTACAGCTAGCTACACGTCCTACTTAACTTTTTTATGAACCAAAATGAAGCGTTACGGAGACGCTTATGGCCTTCCTGCGGCACACACTTGTCTCGACCACACACACTGAGAGTGCTGTGTATTCGTGAGTGCGAGTATGTGTGCGCTGCGCGAGTGCACGTGTCTACTTTGTGTGCACGCGTCATTTTTCATGTGTACGCCATCGCCTTCGTCTGAAGTACCGCTTCGCTTTTGTCGGAAGTCGCCAGCCAAACATTTCCAGCTTTCATTAAACAGTCTCACGTCGCTCTCACTTTCGTTGCACGTATTCCCTACAGTGCTTGATAGGCGACCGCCTTCACTGTACGTCTTGTAGCTGCTGCGAGACACTTCAGCACCTTATATTTGAGTGTCCCGCTTTCAGTGCGCAGCGCATGTAGCTAGTGAGAAACTAGCATCTCCCTGGCCTGCGGTGTACGACACTCGACGAATGTTTGTACCCCAGTTGTGCGTCTAAACGTGATAAGGCTCCTCGGGCTCTACTTACTTTTCTAGAGGTAACTAACTTAGGTTCACGTTTGTAGCGTCGAAACTATTCTATTCAACATTCTGTAGTAGCGTGACCTTCAGTGATCGGCCCTAGTGTGGGGGATCTGTACTATGTTCTACTTTATTCTTTAGATTTGTCCTGTTGCTCTTCCTTTCCTCTTTCCTCCCCTCTTTCCTATCTTCCATTTCTGTGTTGCTGTCACCTCCCTTCTCAAGAGTAGGCAGGCGTTGTGCCCCTTCCGGTGGCAGTTGCCAGCCTACTCCTCGCTTTCCCTTTCCTGCTAATTGTGTATATGTGTTCAAAACAAAAAAATGATGATAATAATAATAATAATAATAATAATTTCACGAAGAGATTCAACGTTGGGCAAGTTTGAGACCTCTGTCTGTCTGTCTGTCTGTCTGTCTGTCTGTCTGTCTGTCTGTCTGTCTGTCTGTCTGTCTGTCTGTCTGTCTGTCTGTCTGTCTGTCTGTCTG